>NC_063449.1:37859018-38476745 GCF_020379485.1 Brassica napus | reverse complement strand
CCCTTTGACATACCAAGACGAACTTCCATACCGTGGTGCAAGTCTACAGGCTTGAATGTCTCCGAGTCACGCGGATCTGCAAAAGATGGAAAATACTTACAAGATTCAGATGAACAATATCAAATTTCAAAACCATTAAACAACCTGGCCTATTGGTGTCAAGAATGAACTTTGTAGAATAAAAATGAACAAAATGCTTTGAAGACAATTCGCCGTTGCAAACCAAAATAAACATATTATGCTTCATAAAAGAAATATGAATCTATCTGCTAATGCATACTGAGATACAATCAAACTGGTGCCCACTGATATAGAGAAGTGAATATAGCATATTGAGAAAATTGCAATAGGAGAGTAAAAGGACAATTACCATTCAAGTAATCCTCAAAACCAAAGTCATCAATGGCTCCTGTGTAGACTTCTAAACCGAGCATTGACGAAGGAATAGGGCCAGAAGGTCTCTGAAACCTATAAAGTAAAAATGAGAACAATACAAACAAATAGTGTTTGTAGATCATCCAACACAACTTTAAACCATAGACTAGCTCATTAGAAAAATCTTGACGAGAGCAAGAAGCTTTACCGTGAGAGGATTTGCCTGTCCATATCCATCTTCAGTGGAAGTGCAGTACCGTAGGTATGCCCAATGATAGTCCTCTTCATCGACTCGTGCGATCTCTTTCCCTGGAAAATTAAGGTAACTGATGAGATATTATTAAGAGCTTCTGCAATTGAGAAATCTAGTAAGAACGAATCAAACCCAATCAGCTAATCAAGCTTCCTTAAACTATCCTTTCTTAGCTAATCAAGCTTACTATTCCGAGAAACAAACAGATTCGATCGCTAACTGAAACAATGGGAGAGAGATTACGGATTCGTAAGACGATTCGAGTGGGTGAGATCCGACGATGTCGCTCTTAACGCCGTTGAGACCAAACCGAAGTGCGTCTCTCTTCACACCACCGATCTCATGAGCTATCTTCTTCGGTGACTCCATTTTTTTTTTGCCTACCTTTCCTTTCACTTCTGCTTTCTTTCTTCTATAGCTTTCCTCTCCGACTTTCTGGGCAAGCAACGTACGCGTAATGGGCCTCTTTCATGATTAAGCCAGACTTTAGACCCATTTAGATTCTAATGTGGCCCATTTAGATTGACTTACGTTAAACTTAACTCGTTTTCAATGATACCTCATACTGTCGAATATTTACACACAGATATATATATATATATATGTTGTTATAAATTTGTCAAAGCATCTTCACACAAACAAAATAAAATTTTGGTTCAATAATTTTTCTATTTTTATGTTATATCAAGAAGCAAACTTTTTTCATGGATTTTATATTTTTCATTATATATATGTCTAAGACTAATAAATGTATTAACTAACACCCTTTTTTAGAAATAGATGAAGTTGGAGTGTGATGTTGATATACTTTTCTATAAAATTTCTGTAATTGAACTGTAAATTTATCATCTCTAGCAAAGATCAAACAAGTAATAAAAAGAAGATATAAGCCTTAGATAAAGTGTCCACGTAGGCGAAAATAATCGGCCAATAAGAAACTATATTTTTGCCATGTTACCTTCTCTATTTGTTTTTACAAAATGATCCTTTAACTTTTTACTTAAACAATTATAACCGAAAATATTTTTTTTAGTGAAATATATTATTTATATAAATATAATTATATTTTTTATTTACATAATAGTATGTAAAGAAATATTTAGTGTAAATATATCATAATTTTATAAAATACTAAAATAAATTGGGTTGGTTTTCAACTTTCACAAGTAAAAAGTATTATTTGTAAACTTAGAAAAGAATATATCAAGAATATTCTTTTTTATGAGAGAAAATAGAAAAATACATCGGAGATAAATCCATCTCTATTATGAAATTCTTCTATTTTAGAGAAAAAAATAGAGAAATACATTGGAGATGGTTTAAGGCAGGGCCGACGTAAATGATCGACGTTGAAATTTCAGCTTTTCTAATTCTTACTATTCTAATGTTTTAATATAATTTGAATATTCCCTTTGTTTTATAATATAATGGTTTAAAAGTATTTTTTTTCACTATATAAATTATTTTTATATTTCAACGTAACTTTATATTTATTGGATATTGTGTGGACAATTAAATAATGTAAATTACTGTGTAATTGATTAAATTTATATATTAAATAACAGTTTTCTAAAGTAATAATTTTTAAATATTACAGATTTTAATTAAAACTGATTACATTTTGAAACATATAAAGTAATCTATAAACTAACTCTATATAGATATGAGGACAAAATTGCAAAGTTGTCTCACCTTGAATTTCTCTCATTCTGTGCATTCCTAATTGGAATGAGATAATCAACATCTAATATTATGTTACTCTCAGTATATTAGAAATGGTCGAACCGTAAACCAATTAAGGATGATGTAATGAAAACATAAAGGTGTATTTCCAGTTATCACAAATATAGAATCAATTAACTACAACTTAATTATGTCCAGCGTAGGACAACAGAGAAGAGTTTTCATACCTTCTAATTTTTATAATATCTCACTATATTAGTGAGTAAATCAGTTTTCCCTAGAACAAATACTCACTCCATTTTTGGAGTTTAAGCTTTTCTATCTGATGATATTAGTAGTTTGATCCAAAAAAAAAAAAACGGTCGAAGTGTACATTGTAATTGGAGAAAGAAAACAAACAAAATCAACCGAAGACTTTTAAGGTATATGAAACAAAAATTGGAAATAGCATTTCTCTGCAATTAAAGAATAAGGCAATAAAATTGTAAAAATACAAAATAAAACAAAAAATATACAGAAAGAAAGATTTAGTAAAATAAAATCATAATATAATTTCTATAATTGATAGTGCTCAGTTACACTAAAAAGTCTAAATTTACAACATATACAATTTTATTTACATCTTTAAACCTATTATCTAATTAAAATGATTCTAAAAAAAATGCATGAAGAGTTAAAATATATACGATAAAATATAATACATAACGTTAAAACTACATTATCACTGATCACTTAAAAATTATGTTAGTAGTAATAAAAATGAAATGACAACACATTTATTAAAACCATAGAACAGCACGCAACAAGGTGTTATTAAATATACAAACTAAAAAATAAATATGTTCAACGCAAACAGACATAAAAATGAGACATCATATTTGGATATATTTAAATAAATAATTTTAAATATATTATATTCTTGATAATTTTAAAATTACTTAAAAAGAAACTAAATTATTAAAAATTAATATACAAATTAAACTAAAGAAATATTTTGTAATGTCAAAATAATAAATGAATAAAAAATATATTATGTTAATAAAATAAATTTTAGATTTTAGAGACTTCTAATTCATGTAATATTACAAAATTCAAAATTTGTTTATTACAATTAATATTTTACCGTTAGATATATTAAAATAATATTCTAAATTGATATTCAATTGTCAGTTTTCAAATATTACATGTAAAAAATATTATTAAGTACGTTTTTTTTTTTGAAAAGGGAGTTTTATATTTTAAGTAGGTTATTGGAGTACTTTTTCTTTTCGTGAATTTATTCGAGATGAGATTCCGATTTTTTAAACTAAGATAATTTATGTTATATACATAATTATATTTTTTTTACATAACTCTAAAATCTCGGACTTGATTCTTCATATTTCATTAGTTAATTGTGTTACATATAATAAAAATACTTACTTCAAACTAAAAATAAAATAAAAAAATTTAAAATTAGTTTTATATAATTTAATATACAAAAAATTACATACAAATAAAAATTATAAATGTACAAATTTAAATATATTACGTGCACGTAGCGAAAGGATCTGGTATCCTTTAGAGATTGGACGCAGTGGATGTCCAATCAGACTAATTTTTTTTTACTATTAAATAGTACCACAAAGACATGTAGGAAAGATATTATGTGAATATTATAATCAGCTATTTCTGCGAATTTATTTCATAGGATGATCTGACATATGAAATTTTATATAATAAAGTTACTTCCGCCTTTCAACAAAATCTTTTGAGATAATCAGTTTTCAGGCATTTGGTAATTAAATATTGTTGATTATTCGTAGGTAACTTAACTAATCCAGCTAGCCAAGTCTAGATATTAGTCTGTCAGTACACTTCTTACTTGCTTTGAAGATGAAGTTTGAAGCAAAAATAAGCAACAAAAATGAAATAATTTCTCCCTTCTAGCTTTAATTTCTCTCTTATATTTACTAAAGTTCTTTTGACTGCTTATATATTCTTCAAACATAACAAGGTTGTATTCTCTGCTTTGGAGTGCTATTCTGTTTTGAAGCAACGAGGAACAGTTTAAAAGGTCTCCCTCTCTTTATCTCTCAGCAGCATTACTTTTGTCTTTGTATATACAGGGATTTTCTTTCCGTCTTTAGTTCGTAACGAGAATTGTTTAGTAATTTTATCTAAATGAACGCACAAAGCTTTAAGATTGACTCGTTTATATACGTAAGAAACAATCATATGTGAGTCATGTAAGAGCAGCATTAAGGTAAACTCTTAGTGGGTTTTAATTGCTATGGGACCCGCAAAAAAATAAATAAGAACCCACGCTCCCCCTTTTGCGTTAATGCTGCTCTTGATATATACTCAGTTTTTATCTAGTTCTTAGGTTAAACATTTTCCATGAGCTTCGTAGTGATTGATTAATTTTAGATACCAGTGATTTTTTTTTTTTGAAAGAGTTTAAACTTTCTATTGTTCTTTTCAAGTTGTGGTCCATCATGCATATTAATGGTGTAGTTAGGTAGTTTGGAAAACAATTTCGAAGAGACTGACTAAGCCAAAATTATAATGTTTCATATCTGTTGGGATTTTTCGGAAGACATGCCATTTTAGCATAAATTTGCTCCCAATTATTTATAAACTACAGACACATGTATATATCTTATTTGCAAAGCTAATTATTAGAATTAATAAATTTACAGCAACTAGAAAAAACTTATTCAAATCTTGCAGCGTTCTCTTGAACCTTTCTTTAGAAACTATTAAATCATCAATTTTCTTTGAAACCATATCTCTTGATTTTTGCTGTCTCACTCACATTTTCAGATTTAGTTTTTATATAATACCGTGGCAACACAGTATACAGCTAATAAATTTCGATTAGCTTTTCAAATGAGTTAATATGGTTCCAGATAGTATTATAGGATAAATGGCATTTGCAATTTCCGACTAGATTCTAAATTGCGTTATAATATTAATGGATATCTGGAAGTTGTGAAAATTTACAATAATTTTGAAGTACTAAGGAACTTACAGATTGTAGACAAAAGAGAGGGACTTAAGCAGATCACTTCATATCATATTCAAAAACGTAGGAGTTAACAATCCTCTTGTCCAAAACCGAACTTTAAAAGCCAATAAAATCAATTAATGTATGCCTTCAAAACGCCAAATCATATGTATCATTGCAAAATATCATTATCTGAGCAAGATAATAGATATATATATATCAGTAGACAATAATATCAACACTAAGATCTATCCTGCATTCCTAAGCATATTTCGATGGCACGCTTCCAGTTTACACACTAGTGCTCAGTTTCATTTCAATTTACATGGTAACTTAGTCAAACATTACATGTTTGTGTGTGGATACAGTCTTGTATATGTGAGCGTCAATAGTCATCATCATGCATAGTGTAATATGTAGGTCCTAATGGAAATTAGGGTTTAAGGAAATGAACTAATTAATGTAGAGCTTTATATGGAACGTTAAATTGTAAATTACTTAGTCTTAAAACAATTTTGTGTGTAGTACCTAATCAAAATTATGTAAGGATCTTGGAATGGATTGGGTTTCATCAAATTTATAAATAATTTGCTGATTCGTCTTCAAATTGAAATACTGTAAAGGTTATATATGCCACTTGAAAATTGTAGCTAAAATGTATTAAGGTAGACAAACTGTATCTTAGAAAATAAATCTTGATCAATGACATATAAGATCAGATAACATGTTCAGAAGAACACAGATAACCAAAGATTTAATTTATATTCAAGGGGAATAAAGGACTATTTGCCTTACATGTTTGAATTTGATGCATAGTTCTCCGAAATTATCAGGATTTATGGGAACCCTGCCAGATAAAAACAAGAAAAAGAAACATATCATAGAATGCCAAGATATATGAATCATATTTTAGGTTAGTAAAGCTTCTAAAATTCAAACTATACCTCTGAAGAAATTTGTGTTGGTGACTCCACAAAAGAGTTGATCAATAAAAGGGTTTGGATTATAGTCACAATCCAAGTTTTGAGGCAGAATGGCATTGTAGTTGCTACTAGAACCCTGATCTTTCAACATTAACGCCCCATAATGTTGATTATAACCTTGATCCATATTCATGGGAAGATTGACCTTCGTCTTGGTAATACATTCATGATTATCAGACTCTTGGATTGATTCCTTGTAGAAAGAATGTGTCATTTCTTCTCCTTCATTGAAGATTATAGACCTCTTGAATGGGTCCATTATTTCAGTTTGTATGATCTCAGAGGCGGTTTCTGGATGATCATTGATCATGTCTCTTGTTAAACCCTTAGCCTTTCCTTTTGCTTTGGCTCTTGACCCCTTTGAAGAAGTGTTGCTCATTTCAGTCTTCTTCTTTCTTTTCTCTGCCTTCTTGACCTCACATAGCACTTCTTCTTCGAAGGAATAGGGGCTCAAACCATACACAAAGTTATTATCGCCAACATTATCATCATCATAATCATAATCATCCTCTTCATGTACTACATTACCTCCCTCGTTTCCAAAATCTTCAACATTGTTGTTGAGCTTTTTTTCTTGGACAAGCTCTTTGATGGCTCTTCTTGATTTCTTGAGTAACCAGTCTAATGTTTTACTGGCTTTATCAAACCCCAACATATCCTGGAGATCGAAGAACTGGCGAGAAATTCCAATAGAAAGCCTTACCCTCCTTTCTCTAAGACCTTGTGCCGTGTGAATCTTGCTATGCCTATCTTTTTTCACAGCCTTCTTCATTTCTCTCGACACCTCAGGAATCTCAAAACCTTGCTGATTCATAACATTGTTTGAGTTAAACGCCATGTAATCCATCAGAGACTCAGGCACTGCTGATACCATTTGGCCCGGTGATGCTGTTAACTGATGATTGTAGGGATTACAGATGATATCTTGATGCCCGGAGAGTGAAGAAAGGTAAAGAGAGAGAGGGAACACTCCGTTGTTACTACCATTATTGTAACCATTGTTGGAAGAAGACATCACTGAGCTTAAGGAGCTACACAAATCAAGAATCAAGACTATGAGTTTTTCTTTTAGAAATAAAACCACAAGTTTCACATGAAAAAGAGATTTTTGGCTAAAGACAGGAAAGAGAAAAGAAGAAACCAAGAAACAAGAGAGGTAGAGATAGAGAGTAAGCGTCCAATTCTCACACCAAGACAAAAAGCTCAAGAGCCAAAAGCTGAAGATCTGCTCGCAAAACTTAATTACAGTATAACTTTTTTTAGCACAGGGTTAACGATTGATTTTAGGGTTTCCAGTTGCAGATCCTATACTATATAAATGAGCATATATATTGGGAATTAACCTCAAACTTAACTAGTTTTAGTATCATCGTAGAATATACTTTTACTACGTATACATATACAAATAGGTACCTTCATGTGAAGTCTTGGCAATGCAATAATGGTCCAGAAATAACCACAGAAAACGACCTGTGAAGAGATTCTATTTCGATGATAAAGACCAGGCTTTTAAGAGTCATGATTCAAAGATGAATGTACAGTTCTTTTCTTGTCCCTGTCTCATATAAGATCTGCTTTTCTTTCTTTTTTTTTTTTCAAAAAAAAAAACTGCTATTCTTTTGTCCAGATATACTTATTTTTATATAAATGTTAAAGTTGCACAAACACAAAGATTATATGAACTTCTCTTCTTATTAGATTTAGAAACTCTCTCAAAACTAAACCTTTCAATGTGTTTCTCTTGATGGAACATCTCTCCATGAGAACTCTTTATATAGGAAGAAGCTACATCTTTTCCTAAGAGCGAAACTACATCTTTTCCTAATAATAATATGGAAACATTCATAAGCTCGATATGTTTTTCTTTTTCCTTAACCCATCAAACTTCACTTTAATGAGTTAACTTACTCCTCAAGTTAATTGGAATTATCCAACATTCTCCCCATTAATTCCAACTTGAATCTTAGGTATGTTGATCTTCTGAACTCCGATGAACTTCCATAGACCGTTAATAGGTGCATCGCATTTCTTCGACACGATGTTGCATCAGAACGTGAGTATAGATGCTTCACTGCTTCTCTATGATTCTCTCTTAAGCATCCTATGGTGCTTCGATACAATGTTGCATCAATCTCAGGCTCCTCCTCTGCCTTTGATACTTTCAAACTCGTGTGCATCGGAACATGAGTATAGTTACATGACTCCATCTTCGTCTTGACAAGTATACCTTGCACGTATCCTTCATGTTTGATGTGAATGCCATCAGCTCCTTGCGTTACTTCTATACCAAGATAGTATGTAAGCTTCCCGAGGTCTGACATCTCAAATCTTCTTGACATATCATCTTTGAATTGCTTGATAACGTTGAGTGAAGTCCCTGTTACAAACAAGTCATCAACGTATATAGCTATGATCAGAAGCTCCCCCTTATGTTTCTTTTGATATACCGCAGGTTCCTTGGTGCACTTCGTGAACTCCATCTCCTTGAGAACACGATCAAGTTTGATGTTCCAAGCTCTCGGAGCTTGACGCAAACCGTATAGTGCTTTGCTAAGTTTGTACACAAGATCCTCCTTTCCTTTCTCCACAAAGCCTTCTGGTTGAGTAACGTATACATCCTCATTTAAGTCTCCATTCAGGAACGCAGTTTTCACATCTAAGTGATGGATCTCCCATCCATTAGTTGCTGCTAACGCCAAGAGTAGTCGTATGGTTTCTATCCGAGCAATTGGTGCAAATACTTCGTCGAAGTCTATGCCTTGTTGTTGCACATAACCTTTTGCAACTAGCCTTGCTTTGTATTTGAACACCGTTCCATCTGCATTCCTCTTGATCTTATAGATCCACTTCAAACCTATCGGTTTCACACCTGCCGGCTTCTTGACGAGCTTCCAGGTCTTATTTTTGATGATAGATTCGATCTCTGCCTTCATTGCATCGATCCAAGCTTGTATCACTGCAGCTTCGATGTAATTTTCTGGTTCACCATCGATGGTGAGCAAGAGTCTGCCACCTTCAAATTCAGCAAGTAGGATGTAATCATCGAACCGCTTTGGTTTTCTGATGTTACGACCATATCTTGATGTTACATGCGGGTCTTGGTTTGCATCGTTGTTCTCTACTACTTGCTCTTGTTCATCTGCGTCTACAGCTTCTTCTTCTTCATTATTGTTTTGCTCTTCGTGGTGTTGGTGATCTTGATGCTCATCACCATCTCCTTCTTCTGTAACATCAATATGAGGAAGCTTGAATGATCCTGGTTCTTCGTCTACGTTTGTTGATAGTGTATACGATGCGATGAGATGTCTAGTTACACTGTTTTCTTCACAAAAACGAATGAAATCAGAAGATGTGAACTCTCCTCCTCTATCGGTGCGAAAATTCTTGAGTTGTAGCTTCGTTTAATTCTCCACATACTCCTTGAAAATTGTGAACCGATCGAACGCTTCACTCTTCTCTCTTAGCAGCATCGTCCACATATATCTTGAGTAATCATCAATTAAGACAAATACATATCTATTGTTTTCTGGTGTTGATGGTGATATCGGACCGCACAAGTCACCATGTACCAACTCCAATGTGTGTGATGCTCGATACTTTGCTTTAGGCGGAAAAGATTTCCGAGTTTGCTTCCCAACTAAGCAGGCGCTGCAGACATCTTTCTCGTGTATCACCTGAGGCATCCCTACTACCATCTCTTTGTCTACCATATTCTTCATGACTCCAAAGTGATACGCCCAAAACGGGAAGGATGGCTTTGGCCGGGTGTTTGATATGAACCGAGAAGGCGATGGCACTTCTGGAACTGGAATGGAATGAATGGATCGTCAAGAGATGCGGAATGGCTCTTGATATACCACGATCTAAGGCTAACCACCTAAGAAACGATGAAGGTGTGTTGGCTAACCACCAAACGACACAAAAGATGATTGGCTGACCACCAAATCAACAAGCCGGTTCAAACCGATGAACTAGCTAAGAACTCTCTCTCTCACTCAGAGAAAAGAAGAATCGAAAATAAACAACCAAAATGAACTGCTTTTATTCATCAAAGGGACTACATATTTATAGTGTTTTGTAGTCAAAGACAATAAATAGAAATGTAGGAAAACAATGCATAGAAAATATAAATTTGACTAGATCTAGTCAAGGCACGGAAAATGGAGAAGACTAGATCTGGTCAAGACACGGAAAATGGAGAAGACTAGATCTGGTCAAGGCACGGAAAATGGAGAAGACTAGATCTGGTCAAGGCACGGAAAATGGAGAAGACTAGTCAAGATGTCCAGGTTCATCCGAACCAGATGGATGCACGGGGTAAAGATAAGGACGCTTGCGGGACTGTCCGGATGGTCCGCCAGATAAGAATGCATGTCCGTCTTTGGTTTCTTCACGACCCAAGCTAAGTCTGGCTCGACCGTGGGTTTTAGAATGTCGAGTTGGTTGGGGAAGACGGGCTGTGGTTCGGTCGGTTAGGTCGTCTGGACGTGGTTCCAGCCGAAGCTCCAATCGGGACGCACGCGGAACGGCTTGGTCAGTCTGATCGGTACGGTCGGATGAACGAACCTCGGTCAAATTGTTCAGAACATCCTGATCTCCATGCTGGTTGGCTCCAATGGACTGATCCACGAACCAGGGCACATCATTCCCTTCCTCTTCAAAAAGATTTGTCCTCAAATCTGAAACATTAAAAGGAAAAGGATTATAAGCAAAAGAACCATAATCAGCACAATGCTCACCTTGAGTTTGGTCCGGTATTTGAATTGGCAAAGGCTCTTCCTTTTCTGGCTCGGTTTCAAGGTTCTCATTCTCCAAAGTCACCAACGGTTTTTGCTTTTGACACTTGTTAGCATAATGACCGATCCTATGGCATTTGAAGCACCTGGTGGAATGAGCTTTGCTTGTGGGTTTCACAGCTTTGCTTTTATCAAAAGAAATCTCATTAGTTTTCAAATCAGAATTTGAAAGATAAGAAGACTTACATTGCTGTTTTGGTGCCGAAGAAGTGTTGGTGTTTCCCTTCTTTTTGAGCTGTCGGATAGCATGAATTGCCTTATGCAACATCTTCTCCAAAATAGCATAAGTTTGAAGCTCGTTTTGATCAAGCACTACACGGTTGCTTCTCTTGGCTTTGGTGAAGGGACGATCACCACTTCTGACCCACTTCTCATCATTGGACCTGTTTTGTCTCTTCCTTTGTTTCTGCACAAAATCAAATTCGTTAGAAGCAAACTGTCTCTTGTCAAAAATCAATTGCTTCTTTTCAACAACAGTTTTAAAAGGAAAGTAGACATCATCTTGTAGTGGTTTTGATTTTTTGAGAAGTCCAAACATCCTGAAACACTTAACAAAGTTAGCAAATAAAAATCCTCACACTCTCAAAGTGTTTAGCTCACGATTTTTAGATGGTCACTTAGAGTTCTTTCACTGGTTCAAAGGATGATAGGCAGTCAAAATTCAGCAATCAAAACCCAAAACAAACTTTTGTGAGAAAAAGAAGAGAGAAGGTAAGATGAAGAGATTTTTGATATGGATCCGCCTTAACTGTCCTAAGGCTGGATTTCTCTTCAGCCAGCAGGGTTTCTCTTCCACCACTCCCCCTGGATTTCTCTTCAGAAGTGATTCACGCCAAAACTTTTTTTTTTTTTTTTATCGATTTTTTTTTTTTTTTTTTTTTTATAATAGGCGATCACAAGGGAGTAAAGGAACAGCCCGGATCCAAGAAATAAGAAAAGAAAAAAAACGTGGAGAGATGAGAAGATGAAAGATGAAAGAAAACAAACCAGCCAAAGTGGCTCTGATACCAAGTTGATACTCCCAAAACGGGAAGGATGGCTTTGGCCGGGTGTTGGATATGATCCGAG
The DNA here is from genome assembly GCF_020379485.1 of Brassica napus. Lineage (NCBI taxonomy): Eukaryota > Viridiplantae > Streptophyta > Magnoliopsida > Brassicales > Brassicaceae > Brassica > Brassica napus. The sequence goes on along the minus strand of NC_063449.1, from coordinate 38,464,598 downwards.
AAGGCGATGGCACTTCTGGAACTGGAATGGAATGAATGGATCGTCAAGAGATGCGGAATGACTCTTGATATACCACGATCTAAGGCTAACCACCTAAGAAACGATGAAGGTGTGTTGGCTAACCACCAAACGACACAAAAGATGATTGGCTGACCACCAAATCAACAAGCCGGTTCAAACCGATGAACTAGCTAAGAACTCTCTCTCTCACTCAGAGAAAAGAAGAATCGAAAATAAACAACCAAAATGAACTGATTTTATTGATCAAAGGGACTACATATTTATAATATTTATAGTCAAAGAGAATTAAAGAGAATTGTGGGAAAACAAGGCATAGAAAATAGAAACATTGACTAGAATATTATTAATGAGTCAAAGACTCAGTCTTTCATGCTGATTAGTCAAAGATGACCATTCGGTTAACGTTCTGGTCAAGGAAACCCTTCGGCTACTGTCCAGGTTCATCCGAACCAGATGGATGCATGGGGTAAAGATAAGGACGCTTGCGGGACTGTCCGGATGGTCCGCCAGATAAGAATGCATGTCCGTCTTTGGTTTCTTCACGACCCAAGCTAAGTCTGGCTCGACCGTGGGTTTTAGAATGTCGAGTTGGTCGGGGAAGACGGGCTGTGGTTCGGTCGGTTAGGTCGTCTGGACGTGGTTCCAGCCGAAGCTCCAATCGGGACGCACGCGGGACGGCTCGGTCAGTCTGATCGGTACGGTCGGATGAACGAACCTCGGTCAAATTGTTCAGAACGTCCTGATCTCCATGCTGGTTGGCTCCAATGGACTGATCCACGAACCAGGGCACATCACAAAGTTCACATGTCCTAGCCGTGCATGCCACGTCCATGTAACATCAGTTTCTTGTATTTGAAGACACTTCAGATATTCAACCTCCATTGGCGTCTTGTACAATCGGTTTGGTTGCCTTGCGACTTGTACTAATAGCCTTCCATGGGGATCTTTCAGCATCAGTAATTCTTCTTTCATATTGACCTCACAACCCATCTCGGTTGCATGTCCAAGACTTATGATATTGTGTTTAAGACTTGGGATGTAGTAGATATCTTTGAGTGCTCTTCTCTCCCCTGTTTTTCCGATGAACGTGATCGAACCTTTCCCAACAATCTCGACGTTTGATCCATCACCGAATTTGACTTTGCCTTTGATGCTCTCATCTAGGTTTGAGAAGAACTCTCTCTTGCCTGTCATATGGTTACTTGCACCATTGTCAAGGTACCATATACTCGTATTTCCATCGCATTCATCAAACCTCTTAGGAAACACTCTCTCTTCGTTGAGGAATACTACTTCATGCATATATAATGCATCTGCTTCTTGTGTTTCCGTTAGGTTAGCTTCTTCTCTTGGTCGTGTAGGACAATGTGACACGAAGTGCCCCATCTTGTCACATCGCCAACATCTAACCTTAGAGTAGTCCTTCTTGGTCTTGTCTGAAGCTTCTCCTCCTTTGTTATGACCATCAGAACCATTAGAACTTCCTTGTCCTCTTCCTCTTCCTCTTCCACCATAACCTCTACCTATGCCTCTTCCTCGCGAGTTGTTATGGCTTCCACTACCTTGCATATCATTCTTTCCAAACATGAGCTTTGATTGACCTTCATCTTGGGTTTCTTCTTTGATGCGTTCTTCGAAAGCCTTCAATCTCCCAACAATGTCTTCGAATCCCGTTGAATTTAGATCCAACACTTGTTCTAACGAAGCTACGATGTGAATGAACTTCGTTCTTGGAAGTCCCTTCAGAAACTTCTTTACCAGCTTTGATGCTTCCATTATCTCTCCTAACGCGGCTGCTCTCGATGCTAAGCCTGAAAGTTTTCATGCGTAGTCATCCACCGTGTCTGTGTCTGTCATCTTCAGTTTGTCGAACTCAGACATCAAAGTTTGTAACCTTGCTTCTCTCACGCGATCAGCACCTAGGTTACGGGATTTGATAGCTTACCCAAATCTTCTTCGATGTATCATGTTCTCCAATCTGAAGTATTAGCGCCTCCGGGACTGATTGAAAGATTAGAGCAATCGCCATATTGTTCTTCTTTGCATCGTTACTCCCTGGATCAATTGTATCCCAAACTTCGTATAAACGAAGCATCACTTTCATTCGCATCGACCATACGGTGTAGTTGGTCGATGTTAGCATCGGACATCGTATGTCCCTCTTCATCTCAAGACCTTTATCACGTGCTTGAGAATCGTCTCCCATGTTTTGATCGAAGTTACAACTCCTCTTGTAAACGACCTTCGAAACCTGGAGCTCTGATACCAATTAAAGTTGCACAAACAAAAAGATTATAAGAACTTCTCTTCTTATTAGATTTAGAAACTCTCTCAAAACTAAACCTTTCAATGTGTTTCTCTTGATGAAACATCTCTCCATGAGAACTCTTTATATAGGAAGAAGCTACATCTTTTCCTAAGAGCGAAGCTACACCTTTTCCTAATAATAATATGGAAACATTCATAAGCTCGATATGTTTTCTTTTTTTCTTAACCCATCAAACTTCACTTTAATGAGTTAACTTTCTGTTCAAGTTAATTGGAATTATCCAACAAAATGGTTACTAATTATTCCAACTTGCCATGAAATAAAGTTTCTAACTCTTTTATTTTGGGTGAAAAAAAAAATTGTTATGAAGGAAGATATTTATTTGGGAACGTCTTGATCCGAAATAAATTGTACTGTGTATATAACATAAAAACATATTCCCCTTTTTAGGGTTTTGTCAAAAGAAAAAGGTGCTTTAATGTGACCTGAGTTGGTTCCCCCGTACGATCTAATAAAGACTGAAAGGAGTTATCGTTTTCAAATGTTCATTTTCACGTCTCTAGCCATTACTCAAGGGTTGTTCTTATTTAAGTGGACACAACACAACTATATAATGCAAAACGACAAAATGTTATGCTTAAGCAAAATATATCAGTTTTAAAAGTAACCAGAAATACGATGTTTAAAGGGGTAAATTTGATCATTTTGTTCAAAATGAAATTAAAATATAAGTTGATTATTTAAATACTCGAGGAATTATAAAATTATATATCTCCTATATATTAATAGATAAACATTTAAAAAGTTATAACATGTAGTTTATATTAATTAAAAAAGTGTTATGCTGAGTTGTCACGTAATTAAAATGCTAATTTTGCTTACCTCGCGGCTTGAGAATCAATTGAGAATTTTGTTATTCCAAAATTAAATTGTTAAAAAAATGTTATATTATATAGTATGTACATTATGAATCATTCATTTATCAAAATGAAATTATTATATATTATTTCCTTAAATAAAACCTACGGAATTAACTAATGAGATTAAAATATATAAGACAATTAATGATTTTAATTAATAAAGATTTGCTAACAATATGTATACTTTTAATCATTTTTGTTTAATTATTAATTATTAAAATAAATTACACAATTACATTAATCATATAATAAAATTTTAGATTTTTTTTGTATATGTTGTATTTTGAATTTTTCAAAACGAGTATAAATTACTATAAACATTTGTGATCAAAGTTTAATTTTTTCTATAATAAGATACAATGATTATAAAATCATATGAATAAATAGTTTTATTTAAATAGGTGTTTATGTTAATATATATTTCATATCGTTTAAATTAAACTATACATCATATGAAAATACATATTTATATTTTGATATATGCGTTGAAGATATATTGAAAAGTTAATATTTTAATTTTCAAATCTTCATTTTTAAAATGATTATAAATGATTGAAACCATTAAACATTCCACATTTAAAAAAATTGTTGGTGTAAAATATTGTTACACAAATATGCAAATAATCAGAAAAGCATATGAGTAGAAACTTCATTTAATAAATATATATATTAAAAGTATACTATATATATCTATGTTAATATCATTTAAATTTAATTATATATCATATATATATATGATAGATAAGATTGATTGTTTTGATTTATTTACCCTAAAATGATTGCGAATAAACAAGACTGGTCGTTTGATTTATATGAGCACATCAATTTATTACATAATAGTTACTGATTTCTTAGTTATTTAAAATATAATTATTATTTTATTATTTCATAATATGCAGAAAACCATAAAATAAGTAATAAATATAAAATATTTATTCTGTACAAGCCGCGGATCTTAACCTAAGTATGTATCTCTTTAATAATTTTAAATCTTAAATATTTTCTAAATTTCAGGCCAAAACAAAATAACGAAATGAGAATAAACTCAAAAATCAATATTTATATCGAGAAATAACCAAAATGAAAATAAACGACACAAAAATGAAAAAAATATTGAAGATAGATAGGATTGGCACGTGAACGTAAACTTCTCATAACTATTATTAACTTTTAAATTGCTAAATCATGATATAAAACCGAGCTGACTTAGTTTCATTGTAACCAAATAGTAGGTCTGAGATTTTTCGGCCTAACCGTTAGGTTCTTATGCGATAAGTAATTTTTTGACCTAAAATATTTTTAAAAATTGGATTAGCTCATCAGTGAACAAATTAAGTAATTAACAAAAAAAATTTAAAAAAATTATTTAAAGGCCACAAATATTAATTCGATCAAGAATATAAATTTTATTTTTTCATACAATATTTCGTAAATAATTTTCATATAAATTCACCATGCGCAGGACGCAAATCTTATCCTAGTGATTTTTTAAAAGCCTATATATATGAATTACTAAAGATTGTCAATTAAGAAGTATATATGATTTTCTAAAGATTGTTAAGAATTTACTAAAACTGATATTGATATATTTGAGTGTTTGGATTTAAGGTTTATTTTTAAGATTAGAAAACATGATTAAATTTTATGGGACTTTTGGACAGATTTTGTTAGATATTAGAATGATCTTTAGCTAATTTAATGAAACACTTTAGAAAAATGGTTTAAATGAAACAATACGGAAGACTAAAAACTACCCATAGAACAATAATAAATTATGCCCGTTGATACATTTATAGAATTTCTTTCGAGTTCTTCATTATGTGATGTTCTTTGATGAATGCAGAAGATATATTAATTCGTAAGTTTATTTATGGAATTGAAGAGTTATATTATTGAATGGTAAATTAATTTGAAATCATGCACAAAAATGTCAAATTTCGAATAATTGTAAACCTTTTGTTGCTTATGATATTATTTATAAATTTCGTTTATTTATATGAAACAGTTAAGCTACTTGAAAAATTATAATCATGATCACATTGACGTGATGATATTTTATGCATATGTAACATTTGTTAATAAATGAGAAAGACGATCATGAATTTTTTTTTTGGAGCAGCAAGAGTACACAAAGTAATGATAGCAATTGATGCATAGTTACAATCTTAGAAAGAAAGAGTTATTTGGGCCAATAGTTTGTACACCTAAAAAGATGATATCAAAATATTCCTGAAATTTTTAGCTATTCAACCTTATTAAGAAAGATATGTTTGCATGAGATATAAAGTGAATATTATAAGGTTAACTAATATGGTTGTGTGTTTTCATCAAAATGTACAAATCAGTGGGATCCGTAATTATAATTGTTGGAGATGAACTATATCCCTTGACAAATCCCATCAAATAAATTGAATTGGTGGTTAAAAAAGAGAAGCTGACTTTGAAGAAAAATGAAAAAGTCGGGTATAAATAAAGGAGAACTAATTTGAAGAGAAGACATTCACGATCACTAGAAACCGGCACGAAAACTATGGTGTACATATAGATTTAGGGTTTTCTGCAAAAAAAACTCTCAATGTGGTTTTTTTTTGCAAATTAATCCGCGAACTCAAAAACCTACGGGTCAACCCTCCAAGTGCCAGTCAAACCGCAATATAACCCTCGGCCGTATTTATGTGTATTTGACTGTGTATAATTTTAACATTTTTTCAATACTAGGTCGTTTTGGCGCTAATTTTTTAATAAAAAAAATTTGTTGAACCCCACCTTCATTGTGCATTTACGCAAGCTCCCATGTCCGAGAAAAACAAGGTTATTTCGTTTTAGAAATCTATATAATTGCGTTTGTTAAGTAAACAAATATATTTGTTGGCCGAGATGGTTATATAGCATGCACATGGTATTTAAGGTTCAAATTTTAAACCACGAGTTCAACAATTTTTTTTCATTAAAAAATTAGCGCCAAAACGATCTAGTATTGAAAAAATGTTAAAATTATACACAGTCAAATACACATAAATACGGCCGAGGGTTATATTGCGGTTTGACTGGCACTTGGAGGGTTGATCCGTGGGTTTTTGAGTTCGCGGATTAATTTGCAAAAAAAAACAACATTGAGGATTTTTTTGCAGAAAACCCATAGATTTATTATCATAAGTTCATAACCTTTTACGATTTCTTAGTATTTTCTGTTGTAATCAAACAGTTGATCTCTCAATAAAATAACTCACCATTAAATTTATGCTTACAATTCGTATACATCTAATTAAAATTAAACAATTGGCACCATCTATGAAGAAATAGAAAGTAACACCAAGAAAGATCGAAGATGGCAGGAGACGATGACGATACTAATGCTACCCCGCCGGTTGTAGATCTAGCCCATGATGCAGAACCTAATGGAGTGTTTTGAGCAACAAGATGCATCAAACAAAGCAACTAAAGAATGTCTGGATGCCCTCGCCGCTGCCTCCACACGACCTACTACCGGTGATCAAGAGCCCGAAACTATGAGGAGACAACTTTTCCGAACGAATACCAATCTGGTGGGTAAGAGAACCGCAACACGACCAAAGCAATAACCCAAGATATCAATGTTGTTGGCCATGCCAATGAAACTCTAAAAGAGAAGAAGCTTTCTTCCTACTTTACCCATGAACAACATATGTAATACATTCATGATTATCAGACTCTTGGATTGATTCCTTGTAAAAAAGAACGTGTCATATCTAGTTGGATCAGAATAAATAGGAGACTCTTGAGATGTGGTAAGGCCGGTGGACGGTCTTGGCGCCTGAGAGGGCTTGGGAGAGTTTAGGAATCTCTACTGCATATCTTGTTTATTGGTTATTTGGTTTGATTCGCTGAACTTGTCTTTCAGTTAATAATGTAAGACTTTCCTTCGAGAAATTAAAATAACGAGAGAATCAAATTCTGAACCTAACAGAAACAAAACAAGACATGAACGAAGCAGATCGGATCTACAAATCCAAACAAGTTGGAGTTTTCCTCCTTGTTTTCATTGCCAGTTACCTGATCATTTTCCTTGTCATTTTACTTTGTTTTTTCTCTTGTACAAAAAGAAACAATGTTTCCAAATTTGTACCAAAGTTGACCACAATAGAGATCATTTACAGTCGCTCACTACTAACAACAAGCTTCTCCTTTTTCATTGCAATTCTATAAAACTACTTTCTCTTAAAACTTTACAAATCTACAGATTATTATATTAAAACCTCTAAATCCACATTTGTTGCATGGCTTTCCCTCTCAAGGCAGTGAAAACAAATGGTCATATTCCATATCAGCTATGTCGAATAAGGCATCATCATCCTCATAATCACCACTACCACCTATTCCTAATGTCTCTGTTTTCCCAAGCTCAGCCTTCAAAAAACAAAAGAAACAAAAGATGATTCACTCAAGAAACACCTCAAACATATACTAACTTCACCAATCTTGCAAGTTACCTTTTTTTTACAGTATGTCGTGAGCACACGGTGGTATTGTTGGCGAGCCTCTAGAGTACGAGTCATAGACATAACACGAGAGAAAGCCTCATTCACTGCACCATCTACTTTCTGCTTGCGAAACACTCTCAGAATGTCTTCATCTTCACTGTCCTCTCCACTTTCTACGTCTTGCCTGAACCCTTTTAGTCCAACACCTTTTCTTCTCCACCTCAGTATTACTTTATCTAGCATTCCTACCGCCCAGCAGATTACCTTGTACTGCTTCCTCGTTTGGTAACCTCGAACATGAGCCTGCCAGATTTAGAAAGATAATAAAGAGAGGCTGCATGGCTAATGAAAAACAACTATATTCATCTTAGTAAAAAGTTGTTCAAGAAATCGCTAGGCGGCAACTAGGTGGTCCATAGAAGACTAGCGACTGGAGAGATTATCCAGGACCTAGGCCTATGTGTTTCTATATATATATTTTACATTTATATAAGATATTTTTGTTTTTGTGTTAATTATAAAATTATTTTGATGATTTGTCGAAATTAGATATACAAAACAAAAGAAGTTAGACAAATTTGTGAATTTGTACTAAACATTATTATTTAATTAAACAGAGCTAAACTAATTTAGCTCGATTTGAACTGGTTTAGATTGGTTTAAACCGATTTAGAAGGTTTTGGACCTATTTGGAAAGGTTTAGACCTATTTAAAACGGTTTAAACCCATTTAGAACGGTTCAAACCTATTTAGAAGGGTTTAAATGGATTTGAATTGAATAAATTGGATTTTAAAAAAATCCTTTCGTCTAGACCTGTTTTTAGAACACGGTAAAAACTGTTAGCATACCTGTATCATGACAGCTTTCTGGCGCTTTGTCAGAAACTCTTTGCGACCTTTATAGCCACGGTACTTCTTCTGGATAGATAAAGCTGCTGAATGGTAGTTCCGTGCATTTTGCTTCGACATGTCTCCATACATCCCGTACTCTTTCAAGCAAGCATACATATCAGCTTTCTGTTGTCGCTTTCTGAATGAATGTGCACGAAATGCTGCCTGGATCCTCGCAGCTGCTTCAGCTGCGTTTTTCAATGCAGCCAGTGATTGTGGATCATCATTAACGGGATGACTTCTTCCTGCGATGGACTTCACTGTTATCTCTGCTTCTGCTTGAGCACTCTCTTTAGAGCTTTCGGTTTCCTCAAGTGTGAGCGAAGAGAGATGGGTTGTTAACGCCACCTCTGATAGATAACCTGCGAGGCCCTTGTGACCATTAGAGGCAGCTATCGAAGCTGGAGTTTTACCAACCGGGTCTTGCGTATTGGGATCAGTTACTGCTCCAGCTGATGCCCCTGAAGCTATAAGGGCAGCCACCATTTTTTCACTGCCACAACAAAGAAAACAGTGTAGGTTATTAGATTCAAGTGAAGCTATTGTCTACAAATATAACAGTTGAAATGAGGGTGCTCTCTAGGCCTGCGGTTTTTAACCGAACCATACTGAAATCTCGGTTAGTTCTGTTCAAGCGGGTTTATAAAAAACTTTGGTTTTCAGTTCAGTAATCGGTTAGTTCGATTCTTTAGAAAAAAAAATTGTTAACCAATTTCGAACTGACTTAACCAAAATTCTGAACCCAATTAACCGATTAAACCAACCTAACCGAAATTACCAAAATTTAGCCAAGTTTCAACCGAAATATAATCAAAACCAAAAATTTCGGCTAGTTTTGATAAATTTAAAAAACCGAACTATCCGAATACCAAAACGAACCAAACTTTTTTCCGGTTCACTTCGACAAGATTTTTTGATAACACTGAACTAACCAAATTCCAAACTACCCGAACCGAGCTACCCAAACCTTCAGGCCTAGTGCTCTCTACATACTCACCTTCCAAGTTGTGCAGCCCAATGAAGAGCGCTCCATCCGTTACCATCACGAAAATCCACACTAACTCCATGCCCAAGAATTGGAGAGAGCGCCCAATCGAAGCCAAGGCCTGCCACCATATGGATAATGCCTTGTTCTTGCTTTGACAACGAACAAGATGTTTGGTCTTTGTCTTGGGATCTTGAAGACAGCCACGCCTCCAGCTTGTCTTTAAGCAGCTCCTGTAGAAGCCAGTCAACAGTACTTGATGATGTTGAAGTGCCATCTCGAATTCTATCTATGATACGCCTCCATTCATCATCATCAGTGCTTGGCTCTATGTTGCCTTTTCTATCCAAGAGAAGTGTTTGCACAAACTTTACAAGTAACAAAAGCTCATCGGGACTGCTCTTAGGGCAAGATCTATCATCCGGCTTATCGCGATACTCAAATTCAATTATTTGACTACAAGAGAGTCCATCTCCAGAAGTAATGCATAGATTCACTTTGCCAGGACCACATGGAGGGGCTTGGCACCGTATAACGCCTTCCTTAATGATCTCAAAAGGAACTTGAGCATTTCCAAACATGCAAGCCCATGTAGATTCTGTTGGATCACAGAGAAATGATCCTATGATTATCACCTGCATTGTCAAAATGAAAAATCCAATTAATCACCAACTCTTTGTTTCTAACCAGGCAAGACAGTAATATCATTTTCTGTATTATACCTTCGTAGTTTCATTTGCATAGCCCCACTCTGGTGATATGTCCTGGATAGTAAACTTTTGATTATACGCAACTGTGTCATTCATTACTTGCTCGAGAGGCGGCCCGGTTTGCTCTTCATCAACCATTAATCTACTGTGGTCGCCGTTATTCTCAGGAGCTACCAGCTCAGAATAACAAGGAGGAAGTTGCAAAGAAGAATCAAGTTCTTGAGGCAACAACAATGTACCTGAAATTTAAGATAACTATCAGCACTGACCGATGTCAGACAAGGTCTAAAGCCTAAACAGTAATCTTTTGCAAAGAAAATAACATACCTTGGTCAGCCTGGTTGCCATAATCCCAGTTAGAATCTTCCTGCGTTATTACAGGTAGCAAACCATTCGCCTGACTTGGTGTGCTTCCCTGATTTTAACAAAAAAAGTACATAAATAAACTTTTACTTCTTAGTTAAAAAAAATCTACTAATTAAGATTCCTAAGTGTTTTTTATTTCTGCAAACTAACTAATAGATACAAGATAGTCTTCGTTGTTTGATACCACATTTCATTTAATTTATATGAGGGAACTACCTGAGAGTTAAGAGCTATAGAAGCCCCACATGCCTCCAGCACATCTTTCCAAGATCCAGTCTTTTGATCGCCACTCCCTCCACTACCACCTGTAACAAGAATCCTTTTTTTTTTACTCTTCCTAATAACCTTCTTCTATAAAGTGTGCTACAGTGAGGAAATAGAAAGGAAAAAACAAATGAATATTGAAAACCAATGCTTTATAACTTTGGCCTACCTGAACCATTATTTAGAAGCATGAGATTGTTGGGATGATATTCGGTTCCAATATACCCTCCGAAAGACCTATCAAGTCTGTTACTCTCCGGTCTCTGTTGTCCAGCTGCTGGTTGAGCAAGCTGATTCATATCCTTAATGTACTCTAAAGATAGGAGGCTATCCAAACTTTCATTTTGACTGTAGAGTGGTGGACCTACAGTAGTAACATTATTGTATTGGGATCCAACATACCCACCGTAACATCTCCCTAGTTTGCTGCTACTCTCTGGTCTCTGATGTACAGTTGCTGGTGGTGGAACAAGGTGGTCAACATCCGTACTAAAGTCCAGAAACTGGAGCCCATCCAAACTTTCGTTTTGAACTACATTATTATCATCACCAAGACTAAGTTGTTCCTCAAGCCTCTTAATAGCCTCATAAGAACTTCCACTCCCCTCCTCTGAATGCTGCTGTTGTACGTCAGTAGAAGAATCACCAATGTGGTGACTGTAGCTTGGAGATGAAAAGAGAGCGGAAGGATTCAGTGAAAACTGCAAAACGGTTCCACTACTTTGCTTTCCCTGAAAAAGTTACCATAATAAAAACTGAAAGTTTTATAATTCAGTATGACAAAATGTTTGCTTATAGGGGAAAGTCACCTCTTTTTTATCACTCACGTCCCTGTAATGAACAAGGACTATATGGTCGTATTCCCTGATTAAAAAAAGATAACAACATTCATTGTTGAGTATTTTGTAAACACAAACAAATTAGAAAGTGTAAGCATTAATTAGAGTATAAATGACTCACAGATCAAGCATCCAGAAGATACGCCTCTGAAAAGAAGGGTCATGCTCTCCATGTGCATAATAACAATTCAAAGCCTCAACATTACCCACCTGTGAGTCATTAACAACCTTAAAAGACCATATCTAAGGTTGCAAAAAGACCATATCTTTGATGATAAAACAAACCTTAAGGCGTTCGTGAGCTTCAGCAATAGCTCGACCATCCCTCTTTTTCCTCCAGTGATGACCATCTTTACGGAAGAATTTAAGAACCCTTTTATTGAATAGACACAATGATCCACCTGATGAGACAGGAATACCCTTGTATCAAAAAAAAAAACAAATTCTGTATAATCTCAAAAACAAGCAAGGAAAGAGAGCCCAAAGTCAAACTTACTAGTAGGCTTGTGAGGAGCCTTGTGAGTCAACTCATATCTATCGTGATTCTTCAAAATGAAGTACACCTCAGGAGGTTTCAACCAACGAGTCTGAGCTTCTTGGTTCAGAGTCCTAATCTCGTATTCTAAATTAACCAAAAAAAGGCAAAAGATTCAACCTTTAGTCATCCAAGTAGACAGCTTTTTTTTTTTTTTGCTTGTTCAGAAACTCACCGGAATGCATAGCGAGTTGAGAGGATTGTTGATCAATCAAACATGAGTTTGATGGGTTCGCTATTATTGATAGAGATAAAGATCGCAAACTAAAGAGACAGAGAGGTGTCGGTAAAGAGAGCGAACGATAAAGAGATAGAGATGATAAAAGATTTGTATTTTTTTTTTTTAGTTTAAGAAAAAAACAAAAAGGGGGGGGGGGTGTAAAAGTTTGACTTAATAAACCGAGACCAAAAGTCTGTAAAGAGAGGAGGGTTCCAACAGAGCCACGAAGACGGTTGGGTAAAGTGATCTTGGTGTGAATACACATAAGAGCATGTTTATTGATGTATCTTAACAGCATCTCTTAGATTAAATATGATTAAAAGAATTAAACCAAAAGGAATAAACAGAAAATGCTTCTCTTAATTAAAAGCATTAAGACACGATCGTTTAGGGACACGTGTCACGCCTCAATTGAGCAGAAGAGAGGTGGAGACCTTGTTCCGTCTCATTTCTCGCGTCTGTTTCTCTTTTTCTCCGTAGGCGAAAAGGTGATTTCTCATCGAATCGGCGGTCACGTCTCTGTTGGTGGCTCTCGTGGACGAAGGAAGACAGCATGTCTCTTTCCGATGCTTTCCTCCACCAAGGAAGCCGGCGACCTCTCTCTCATGGTGGTTCTCTGAGGCGAAGACCAAACGGTGAATCTCAATCGGCTGCTCCGCCGAATCGAAAGGTAAAGCTGCGTTGATATGTATTTATGTTTGAAGATTTCGATTATGCATGTCTCAGATTGTGTCTTAATTTGAATCTCTATGTTTGAATGTTAATTTGTTTTGATATTTCCTGTCTTTCTGTCTTTAGATTGATAGATCAAGAGGCATGATGAAGGGGTTAAGGGACGATGAAGAAACTCGAGAGTGATGGTTCCGGTTGTGCATCAAGGTAAAAGCCATCACTTTCCTCTGTTGAATTTGATAAAAAAATCATGTCTTAGCTGTCTTTAATTGGTTAAAGCAAAGTCTTGTGAATTATGGTTGAATATATCGATTAATGATGTCTTAGATTGTGTCTTAATTTGAATCTCTACGTAAAGAACCTTAATTTGTTTTGATATTTCATGTCTTTGGATTGAATGATCAAGAGGCATGATGAAGGTTAAGGGACGATGAAGAAACTAGAGAGTGATGGTTCTGATTGTACATCAAGGTAAAAGACATAACTTCCTCTGATGAATTTGATTAAAAATATGTCTTTGTTGTCTTTAATTGGTTAAAGCATTGTCTTGTGCTTTATGTTGCGGTTGATGGTTAGATTTTTATTGTATGTACGTTATGTAGACTGGAGCGTAACGAAGACCACATGAGTGAAGAAGCCTCTACTAAGACCACATGAAAAAAAGCTAAACGATTGTTCATCAAGGTAAAAGCTTTCTCTGTGGTCGGTTGTATTTAATAAAAGCTATCTCTTTAGTCTGCTGTTATAGGTTTGGTAATAAATTCTCTGTTCAAGTGGTTAGTGTTAGATTAGAGTTGTAATAAATAGATTTTTATGGTTAGATAGAATTTTTCGGTCAACGGAATAGAGTATAATTTGACTTAGAATCTCACCGATGGTACTTATCTGAAAGGGCCGAAAGCAGTTTTATTTGCTCAACGTCAAGAAGCTGCCCGAAAAGATATCGAGCGTGCTTTCAGAGTCTTGCAAGCTTGATTTGCCATTGTTAAAAATCCAGCACTTTCTTTGGATAAAGTCAAGATTGGAAAGATTATAAAAGCATATATCATACTCCATAATATGATAGTAGAAGACAAACAAGATGAATACACTCAATATGATTGTTTCGGATTTCCAACAAAGAGAAGGCAGCAGAAGTTCACATGTCGATCTCACCTATTCGACAAATATCCCTATAAATATCGTCAATCAGATGGGTGTTCGAACAAGAATTCGTGAGAGACAAACACATCAACAACTGAAAGATGATTTAGTTAAACATATAAGGCGTAAATTTGGACGTGATTAAGACAACAAGTGAGTTTATATGTCTCTTTAAAATTATTATCGTTTATTTTAGTAATCTTTGTTTTTATGTTTTTTTATTAAAATCTATGTTTAAAATGTTATGTTTGACTTTGTTTTATTTAATAAATAAATTTATCTTTGTTTAAAATTTTATGCTTGAAAATAAATTTAATATTTTTTATTGTTAAAAACATTTATTAAGAAACTACCATTATAATTAAATATCTCTTAACATAGTTTCTTATTTCCTTTTTAAAAGTTAAATATTCACGAAGAACCCTTAAGTGGATTTTACCAAAATCACGCTCTACCTATCGAACGGGAGCTCTGATTGGTTGATAACCACGTTTCGAATACGCTATAATATTAATTAATCCCGTCTTAACGTCCTTGTCGCACTTATGTAAGACAGACGGGTTCAGGCCGAGTAGAGAGAGCTAAGGCAATTAGTTCACACGAAATAAACCGAACCTAAAATCAAAAACCAAACTGAGAATTTTTGGATTTTGCTTTTATAAAACCAAACGGTTCGACAAACATCAACCCAAATATATTGAATAAATCCAAAAAAAAAAAATTAACCGAATTGTACCAATTCATTTTATTTTTTATTGAATTATCTGGGTAGGCTGAGATATTAAACCGATTATAATTCAATTTAGAACATATGATCATTTTCCAAAATCAACTTGCCAGTGACAAACTTGTGGGTAAGATTGTCATTATCTTTAACTATTTTTTCATTAATAATTTTTTTGCCGACGTCTCGTCGACAAACTAGGGACGATAATTGTATGTTTCGATATTTATATTCGGAAGAAAACAAACGTTTTTCAAGTATAAAGGAAAAAAAAAGAGAAAACAAACAAAGAATGTCCTATTTTATTTTCATGTACGAGAATATATTTTAAATATATTAAAATAATTGATCAATTATGATTTTTAAAGGTGGGAACTTGACATATATAACACTTTATCGCATCATGCATGATGCATAATTTATCAAAACGCATAGGTCAACTTTTAAATGTCTTCCAACTCCATTTCTCTAATATCATAAAGCTTTATCAATTTCTTAATCATGAAATATAGTGATTAGTTGTTGATATGCATCGAATCCGGTAGCATTAGCCAGTTCAGAATTTCTTAGAGCAACTTCATGGAGAAACTCTCTTACATGGGAGTTTTAGACATCTAAACAATTTATTTATTATATCTCAATTTTAGTGTTTGGCCTTTTTAAAGTAAGAGTCTGAGTTCGTGTACTAATCCTCATAGTTTGTATTTTAAATGTTGTTTGGATTAATATGACGTTTTTTTTAGTTTAAAAATTAAACAAACTTTTAGTTTTGGGCCGTTAGTGTGAGGTCCATAAGTTAAAAAGTTTATCTGACTACTCGAGACACGTCCAACGAATCGGACGGAGAAGAAGTTTAGGAGTTACTCTCTAACAGATGGCTAGATTCTCCCTTCTCTGTTTTTTCTTCGCGGCGGCGCTAACGTCATCCCTGACATCTGCTGGCGACGAAAATCATGCTACTCGCCTTGTTCAGATTCCACCGCGCGGTCTGCAATGGATTCACTTTTGGAATTACCTTCACGGCGAAAGATTTTTTCTTTGGCACCAATCGTGCCGTTCAGTATTCTCCATGCGATCATTGCCGCTTCTCACTCCATGCGATCGCCGCCGCCTCTCGCTCCATGCGATCGTCGCCGCCTCTCGCTCAACAGAAACATTGAGCTCGTTGTGTTCAGACCCAAAGTCGATGAGATCACCCTTCTCACCATCAATACCTCTTCCAGTTCCTCTAGTTATTGTCCGGTTCATTCTCGTCTCTCTGATCTATAATGGTGAATTTAGGGTTTTGATTGCAGATTTGATCTATTGTTGATTGGATCGGAGTTTATATGCCCAGATTAGTTTAGTTAGTTTCACTACAAGAAAAAAATGCTTCTCTTAGCATAAAAAAAAGCTAAAGAAATTTGTATCATACAAAACTTTAACATGGCTTATTTGTTCATAAGGTTGAAAATGTGACATGTTAACCTATAAATAAAGTGACATGTTATTTTTTTTTAATTTTTATTTATTTATGTAATTAATACAAGAAATTAAGAAGAAATAAAATAGGAAACATAAATAAAATTAGACAAATTATAGAAAATTTTTAAAATTGATTTTTAAAAACAATTCTTAAAAAAAAAAATTTTAAAAAAAACATTTCTCAATCAACAATTTTTTGCAAAAATTATTTTTCAAAAAACATATAAAAGCTCTTAAATTTTTTTGACCATATCAACATTGACAATAATACTTTTCGTCATATCACAATTAAAATTAACATTTTCGTCATATCACCGATGAAGATGTTGTCAGAAACCATTATTATCCATATGATAGTAATTGTCAGTGTTAATATATCACAAGTTCAAACATATCAAAATGAAACAATATATAAATTAAGAAAATGTTACTCTAATGGTGATATAACGAATTTTTTTGCTGTTAATGGTCATATATTCAAAATATTCTTTTAAAAGAATTTTTTAGAGCTTTTATATGATTTATTTGAAAAAACTCTTGTTTTATATGATTTTTTCAAAAACTATAAACTTCTGATATGTGGATAGTAATGGTTATGGCGCGATCGTCATTGGTGATAGAACGAAAAATGTTACACTTAATCATATGACAAAAAACTTATTGTTAATGGTGATATGTTCGAAATAATTTTTTTAAAGAAATTGGAGGTTTATATGATTATTTAAAAAACCTAATTTTTTTTTTTGCTATAGTTTCATTTTTACAAAAATGAAAAAAAAATATTTTAAGAATTTTTTTTTTTAATATATTTTAAAAAACATTCTGTAGTTTCTCTAATTTATTTATGTTTCCTATTTTATTCTTATTAATTGTTTTTATTAATTAAATAAATAAATAATATTTTAAAAAATAAACTGACATGTCATCTTATTTACAAGTCAACATGTTACATTTTAGATTTGATGAAAAAGTCAGCCATATTAAAAAAATTTATGATACAAAAATCAATTTGAAAGTTTAATAATTAATATGCTAGTTAAATACCTTCAAAGTTTAAAGTGTTAGTGAATACCACTTTAATGATTTTTTATAAAATTTTACTTTTAGTTATTGTTATTGGTGAAAATTCACAAGACTCACTGATAGGGTTGTTTTTGGACATGTAAATACTCTATATATAATTTTGAACAAAAAAAGTCTATATATAATTTTCTCGAAACAGTAATTACTCTATGAAAATCTAAGATCATCTCAATAATCTCAAAACTATGTTCAACCAACACAGGAAAAAATAAACCATTTGTAACTGTAGTAATGGAAAAAAAGCTCGTTATTTTGAGCAAATTTACAAATACTAATAATACTCCACATGTTATATTTTCAAATCAGTAGATACCATAAACAATTTCTATATCAATTACACAAACAAGTGACATGCTCCTTTTCTTTGAACAAATAATTTCTAGATACGTGTCCAGTATAGTTTTTATATGATGCATGTGTAGAAAGATAATTTCATCAATCACTATTGTTAGTTACTTAATAATCTACCTACAAACCTACTACACTAACAAAATAACCCTACTTACTTTAGTCTATAATCACACCGATCACTTGCCCCGTTAGAAGTGTATCTAATATTGTGAAGATGGTAATAAGGGAGAAAGAAAATGACCAGGCGGACTTAAGCAATGTATAAACAAAAGTGCCAACTAAGATCTCAGGATGTAAACAGGGTAGAGACGGAGGTAACGATAGCAAAGATCCACAACGTAGATAAAAACAAACGATTTTAGGCATTAATGATACAACACAGCTAACCCACAGAGAGGTAAAAAAGACAAATGCATAGAAGCAACTTGACGACCGCTGCAACATGGACGACGACCTGACGCAATATTTGACTGACATTACCGACACCCGCTCGATCAGACACCCTTCTCAACCCCCAAACAAGACTCACTGGAATAGACCACACATTTGAAAACACATACCGTTCAGAGATTTTGGACTCTACAGATTGCGTTGATTTTTTCATAAACAAATAACCGCTACTTTCACTAGACATAAAATCTAAACGTACTGTTACATCGGCGAGTTTTCGAAGCAAACAATTAATTAACAAACAGATGTGACTACATAGATACGTTGCATAACGAACCTGATTGTTCTCTTCTGGTGCATCGGAAGGAGATTCGTTCGAATGATCCCCTGGTTTATCAGCT
Organism: Brassica napus; assembly: GCF_020379485.1. Taxonomy (NCBI): domain Eukaryota; kingdom Viridiplantae; phylum Streptophyta; class Magnoliopsida; order Brassicales; family Brassicaceae; genus Brassica; species Brassica napus. The sequence goes on along the minus strand of NC_063449.1, from coordinate 38,445,890 downwards.
CCACAGTTTTGCCTGTTGCATTTGTTTCTGAACGGATAGTTTATGTTTCCACAGTTGTCACACTTCCAGCTTCCTTCCGGTGCCTTTTGTTCTGATCAACAACACATGCCACTATATAAGTCTCAAAGTTCCTCAAATAAACCACATAATTTTAGATTTATGAGAGACTTACTGGAGATTTGATCTGAGCTTCCACCTTGCTGCAGCTGCAAGATTTAAAAAGTCAGATTACCAAAAAACAAAATTTATCCAAATAATCCTTCTACATGACTAAGCTAGCTGTTTGTTTGATAGTTGATACCCAACTTGGTTAGCTAGTCAATCCTAATATTTCATATAGATGTATCTGTTCAATATATAATAGGGTCAAACTGAAAAAGAAAAAAAGCGGCACAAACCTGGGGCCCAGGCTTTGGAGTGTTGCACTTTCTCATGTTACATACAATTCTGAATGAGAAGTTTACATTACCACAATTAGGACACGTCCAATCATTCTCACGAGTTGAATCTGTAAATGAAACACACAAATGAATATACCAAGTTGACTCTATCAAAATAAAATAAATAACTTAACATCTGACATGTTCTAGAATGGTGAAAAGCATAACCAGACTATCAAATACCTCTCTTTTGTGATTTTTCATCTGGATAGTACCCAGATCTTGGCATCTGCAAAATGGCGCCAACATATTGTTAAATTCCAGCTCCCGTTACAAGTCCAACGACTTATAAGATATTTGCATGTAGTAACAAGAATCAAACTGTTATAAATACCATAGCGGCGGCAGCAGCAGGACCCATGGCCATCCCAAGGCCATACCTGTTCATGGGTGGTGGAGGCATTCCATACATGCCTCCTGCAACAAAAACACCAGCCAAATTAGACACGGGTAAAACGATGGTTACTTGAAAGACATTTCGTCCACTTGGGAAATCGCAAAAGAAAATAAACTGATAAAAAGAATTACATACCACTTCCCATCATAGATCCACCATGGTATGGTGGTGGTGGTCCAGACATATGTAACGGTCTGTAATGAGCTCCAGCAGGAAGTCGGCTACTATAGTTAAAGTGATAAGGCGAACCCCCAGAAAAGGGGACGTCATAAGGAGGCATAGAACCGTTAAAGAGAGAGGATCCGTATGGTGACCCGCCCATATAAACTGGAGGGGGACCCCCAGATCCTAAATATCTCCCTGGCGATGAGAAGCTTTGTGGAGATTGCATATGTTTGGGAGCAGACTTCTGCAAACAGGTAGTAAATAATGAGAGAAAACCAATTAGATAACTGCTTATAACATGCTTAATCTAGCAGTCTGCATATAGCTGCACTTGTTGGAAGATATGAGTTTCTTAATCTGAAAAAAAAAAATCTCATGTTTCTTAAATGAAATCAAAGTACGAAACCTAGAAACAGTGGATTAGTAAAAAAAAACTCCCACATGGACTAACAAAACTCAAAAAAAATGCATGAACACTTCAGATTTTGCAAATCTCTTATCAACTTACAACTTCCAGCAACATATGCTGTTGCTGCTGGAATTGCAGATGTCACAGAGCTCAGTAAAATTCAATAGGCTGCAATATATAGAGAACACTAAGGCTGAACTTTCACTTCAGTTCTTACTGTTCATACAAACACCTGAAAGTCCTTGTTAACTTAAAACTACTACCGACCTGGCTGTTTGTGTATAAATGTGTGCTTCTACCAAGTCTGATAACATAAAGGCTACGAATGCTCTAATTCAGCCCCATAGCAAAAAGGTAATGACTGTTATGCAAAATCAATTCTCAAATCAAACTACATACCCCATTGTGATCAGCAGGTCGAGACTGAGTGCAATTACGCATATTGCAGGTAGTCCGGAATGAGAAATTGACATTGCCACAACTGGGGCAGGTCCAATCATCTTCCCTGCGTCCCCCTATCCCACCCCCAAAACAATAAATTGAAAAAAAAAAAAAAACAAATATGTATTCATAGTTTCTAGTATAAAACCATTAGTCTAACGCCGTACCGTCAGTTCTAGCACGCTTGGCTGCTGAAGAGTTTCTGTTGTCTACCTGCAATATAAGTCAAATTCACCAATCAAACCAAGGATCGATTTAGTCATCGATCAGCTGAAATTGAACGATTCGCGATGTGATTCTGGTAATTGGAATCGTAGGATTGATCGCAAGAAGCTCCGTCTCGATTTCAGAGCTAGATCTGCGATACTATTTATCTCCCAGCAGAGTATAAGACGGGGACCAACAAAAGAAGGTGGACACTGTACCTGAGACATAGCGGCGGAATGGTCTGCGTAAGTAGCGAGAGGAGCGGAGAAGGAGGCGGCACGGCGGCGATTTAACCTTTGCCCTAAGATTAAAACTTGAACGGGAGGAGCAAAAAGAAGTGACTTTAGGTACACGATGGGATTTTATAAGTTTTTTAATTAAAAAAAATATTAATGTTGTGGAAAATTAAATTTAAATTCATCCCAGATTTTCGGACAATAAATAAAATATTAATGTTGGCCAAAAAAACTTTAATATTTTTTTTTTTGTTTTGGGACGATTGATAAAATAAACCAAGTTGGATATGTAAATTGAATAAATAAGACAAATCTTATATATTAAAACAGAAGTCACAACCTTGATTCATGTGTGATTTTTTAAAAAATAGACCTAATGGACGTATTCCTAGAAAGTCATGTTACATTTAATATATAATCTTATCATTTAAATTTTGGGCCTACCTGAAATTTTTACTGGGCTATCAATAATTGAATTCAAACAATAGATGATCCATTGGATTTATAGATAGTATAAATTAAATAGATATAATTTAATGTTTTAATACTATACCTCTATATACTAAATATTTAAATATTTGCCGATGTTAACTTTTAAAATTATAAAGATTTTTCTTAAATAACAAAAATCATATCATCTAACAATGATTAATATTTACTACCTTAAACCAATGATTTTTTTTTAAAACTATATAGTTTATTTTAAAAGTTAAACAAAAACTTAATGTTTAATTATTTACTCGATAATATAAATCTATGAAGCGAAAAGTTTAATTTTTTAAAAACTTTTTAAATTTGTGAAATATTACAATATCTTTGAATATGACAATAAAACAATATTTTACTAATATTTATATATATATATAGTTACGATTTTAATAATAAAACTAGATCTTGACCCGCACGACCGTGCGAGTTTTTTTAATACTAAAATATTTTAGATTATACAATAAAATATATCAATAAATTAATATAATTTGGCGTTGTATATTATCTAATTTTATAATAATATTTGTGTGGCGTATAATATTACTATTATAAAATTTATAAATTTTGTATTTTTGTAACAAAATTTATTTTGAAAACATTATTATGTAAAATACTGATTTGCATAATTTTTGTTTTATTTCTAAATTTGAAACATATGTGGAAATTAAATTAAGTTGAACCTATATAATAGAGAATTTGGTATATAGTTATTAATTAAACCAGTTTGGTATAGTTGTTTAAATAATAAACCCAATTGTTTTTTAACTCATGGGAGTATACAGACGTTAATAACAGTAGAGTAAAGTCTTACATATACGATATAAATAAAGATCAAATGTTTCATCTATGAAAAAATGTGTAAATAAGTTAGTTAAACATGGTAAAATCATTTAAAAGTGTGACTTTTAAGTGGTTTAAATTTTTAAAAAATCACATATGAAATAAGTCATAATTTCTGTGGTAAATATATAAGAATTTATATTTTTAAATTAGAAATAGAAATGAATATTTCTTTTTATAAACATCTTTTAAAATACATCTTAAATTTAATTTTGAAAATTAAATAAATTTAAAATTGTTATTTTAATAAAAAATATTAAAAGAATTTTACATAATTAATAAAAAAAATTGCAATCAAAACTAAACTAAAATTTAGTTTCTAATTATACTTTGAGTTAACTAAAATTTTCATTAACTAATTTCGAAAATATATTTTAAAAAGATTCTAAAAAATATTTGATAGATTTTCTTAGACATTTCTTTAAGATATTTATTAGTATTTCAAATAAATAAAAAGATATTATAATTAAGTTATGTAAAATTTAATTAATTTTTAAGGATGGTCCAAATAAAAAAATCACACATGAAATAAGTCATGACTTCTATTTTAATAGTATAGATAATAATCTGAAAATATATATATAGAAGAAGATACAAATACATGTGAAAGTTTGAAACAATCTATTCAATGAAAAAAATATACAGTAAACTTATTATGTTTTAAAAATTGATAGACACATATATATTATAATATCTACCAATTTAGAATTGAAAACAAAATATTTATATAAAAATAAATGAAAACAAAAATCCGCGCGGTTGCGCGGATCGAGATCTAGTTATAAATTAAAATTTAAGTTTTTTGTTTTATGTTATGTCAATTTTTATCTTCTACATTACCAATTAAATTCCATGAAAATCTTGATAATTAAATAGATGAAAGTGACCCTTTTTAGACCCTTTCATCTATTTAATTATCAAGATTTTAATAGATGTAAAAAAAATACTGCATTAGCATACGATAAACTTCATATTTAGATTTTCTTTCAACTTTCTTATAAATCTATATATATATATAAAATGTTTGTCTCCCTCCTATTGCGCCACCTCAGCATCCACGTCAATAAGTCGGGCGACGTCGCGACGACACGTGTCTCCCTTCATTAAAAATCATTCAATTTGTTATGCTTGGTTTTGGGCTTACACCATTATTTTGTGGGTTTTGCATAATTTTATCCAGGCATAAACAAATTAAAGCTTGCCCCGTAGTCACAAACTTTTTCAACGTGGAGCCGCCACTCAACTTTAGGGTTCATCTTCTCCTGCAAACTCCGATTACGATAAACCAAAAATAGATGTTCTGAAAGGTTGTAAGAGACGAGTATTCATGAGTAGTCTTTGCGTCCTTTGCGGTTTTATGTCGTTTCGTTTGCGGTTCTTCTCCTATCCTCGAAGGCGTTACAAGTTGCATTGATTCGACGCCATTAAAAATTTCTTAACTCTTTCAACCCACTGCACCACGATCAATCATTCAATGATTCTTATCTTTCTTACAGGTGGTGGATCTGAACTATAAAAAAGGTATGGCTTCATCCCGTGAACATCATCCCTACAAATCCTAATAACTTTTGAAACTTTTTTACAGCAGAATGATTTTGGTTACGTTTATTGATTTGGTTTTTATTTGTTGATGTAAGATGATTTGGGTATTGTTTATTGATTTAAAAAGCTTAGATGATTTTGGCTCCGTTTTTTTTTTGTTATTTTTTTATTGATGGATGATGATTTTGGTTTCGTATGCTAATTTAGAACGATTTAGATGATTTTGGTTTCGTTTGTTGTTTTTGTTTTTGTTTGTTAATGTAAGACTATTTTGTTTCTGTTTATTCATTTAGAAAATTTTGAATTTTGATACCCTGTGGAGTTAAGCGTTGGTGATGAGGCTGACGAAGCTGTTTTTATACTCTGTCTTATAAGCTGGAGGTATTGCGAACCCATATGATATTCAGCTCCCCTGTTTATTACCGACATTGTTAGCAAGACATACACGTTCCAGCTCAGCCTGGCCAGTTTCAGTTACACTGCGAAGCATCAGACTTTCACAATCTCACCCATCTTCGACGAGCGCCAGCGTCTTCGTATCTCTGACTTTGTTGTCGATATAATTTTGTATCTACATTTGATGCCGCTTTTCTGTATGTTAAAGTAACATTGTGCATCTTGGTTTTATCAGGGCGGCAACGGTGGTCTAAGAGATGATTTGAACGGTGGAAGCTCAACTCAAGTTCAGTCTAAAAATGTATGTCTTTATTTCATTTTGGAGCATTGCCATTTATTCCATTTTGCAGGCACAATTGATGCTATTTAGAAAAATACATGTTTTACTTTCTACGAGTCATTTTCAAACTTCATGGAGAATATATTTCAGGCTTACCCTATTGCCAAGATATCTATGCTTATGCTGAATATAATCGATCGTGTAGAGTTTGAAAAATAGTTAAAAGGGTGGTCTTTTGAATCCCCAAATAGCTTGAGTTTACCAAAGTGGGAAAACCAAGCTCCAATGCTTTTTAGTCCCTGAATCATCTTCCAATTCATATATTGTTTTCTCTTCAAGGTTATGAAAAGCTGTTCAAGTTTATTAAAATGTCAAAAGATAAAAATATGCCCTGCTTTTTTTAAGAAGATTCTCCTTGAGAATGGCAAGCGTCAAGTTATGTACATGCTCCAGCAATTTGGCAGATCTTGATTAAAACAAAACACAAAATTGTAGATGGGATTATAGTGAAAGTGTTACATTCAGTTGCGATTGTTCCTTAGATTTCTTATACAAACTTTTTGTTTTACATATTAAACAAAGCTGAGATCTCAAAGTTTGTGAATTTGATAGAACACAAAATGCTTGACTCAATCAGAAACAGAGAAGGAACAGAGAACCTAGATGACTAGACAGAACATTCCTAAGTGCTATTATACATGAACATTCCTAAGTGTCCAGCGAGTTTGTTGGTTTATCATAATATTTCTCAAGTACGTGACAAGATTCAAACAAACATTTATATTTAAAATAGCAATTCTCAGTATTGGATTGTCATGATGGGTATCTAACTTTTTGCATAATTTAAAACAATGGATTTCACAGAAATGTGTAAAATTTATTCAGAAACAAATTTATATCCGAGAGAAAAAAAATATGTGTTGAATATCAACTTTTCTGAATAATTTTATTATATTTATTATTATGATAGAGGCAAAACCAGTATTGAAAATGAAATTTTTCTTAATAGTTAGATAAACCTATAACTTTAAATAATAATAACAAAAACAAGTGGTGAATATATATTAAAATCATTTTAGTTATGTTTTCCTTCACTATAACTTCCTCCAATAAATTATTTGATATGAAAGTGGTATGTAACTAAAGTAAAAATTTGCTAGAGAAGTATACTATTTCATTAATTTACAAAATATTATTTTCAAACAATATTTTAAAATATCATGAGAAACATTCCTAACAAATAACTTTGTTACTAAACAGAGTTCAACAAAAGATATAATAAGTTACAAAACATAACAAGTAAAACTATTTATTATAATGAAAGACCATGATTTTAAATGATATTATATTATATTTTATATTATATTTTAAATTTAAATGATTTAGTTTGGAGATAGACTAATTTATTATCATGAAATAAATAATTTGTGTAAAAGTTTTTCAAAACTTAAATATTCTTGAAATAAATTTAGTATTATTTATTTAAAATTTATATTTTAATTATGTCAAATTGAAATATAAATAATAGCTCTATATATATTGTTACATTTTCTGAATTATTTTTTGCTAATTTTGTATTCTCCAAAAAAATTGTGAATAATGAAAGATACTGTCATTTTAATTCAAACTAAAAATATTTATTAAAAATAATAATATTATCTCAAAATTTTTATCATTATTTGTTTGTCTATAATATCATTTTCAATCTATAATGATTTTAAATGCTTTATAAAATTAATATAAATTTATATAAAATAGCTTTTATTATAAATTCCTGCCTGTAGGGCGGGCCGACTCTAGTTTTCAATAAAACATTTAGGAAAACAAACAAATTAGACAAAAATGTATATGAGAATTTTAAAAAATAAGTCATAGCAGATGAAATTAAAATAGGGGAAATTTTATGTTTACCACTTTCATGGTACCACTTTTTATCTTTACCACCACTAAAAAGACATTTTCAAAAATACATTATTCATTAAGTGGTAAAAGACTATTATACTTTTATTCTCTATATATATAATAAATCATGGGAAATTGCCAAAAATATCATTTTCAAAGTACCACTTTTCATGTTTACACTAACCACTTTTCCCCTCATCTTTAATGAAGGATAAAAGACATTTATAACTCTTTGATTAATTTTGACCAAAACAAAACTTATGATTAACTAACCTAAACTTAAAACATCAACTCTAAACCCTAAATCATCAACTATAAACCCTAAACCTAAACCATGAAACATCAACTCTAAACCCTAAACCCCGAAACATCAACTCTAAACCCTAAACCTAAACCTTCAAATCTAAACCGTAAAACATCAACTCTAAACCCTAAAGGTAAACCCTAAACCTTCAAATCTAAACCGTAAAACATCAACTCTAAACCCTAAAGGTAAACCCTAAACCCTAAATCTAAACTTAAAACATCAACTCTAAACCCCAAAACATCAACTCTAAACCTTAAACTCTAAACCTTCAAATCTAAACCCTAAAACATCAACTCAAAACCCTAAACATAAACCCTAAACACTAAACCTTATATTTTCTGAAACTCGAACCCTAAACCCCAAAACCCTAAACCTTCAAATCTAAACCCTAAATGTAAACCCTAAACCCTAAAACCCTAAACCTTCAAATCTAAACCCTAAAACGTCAACTCTAGGGTTTTAGGGTTTAGGATTTAGCATTTAGAGTTTAGGGTTTAGAGTTGAAAGTTTAGGGTTTAGGGTTTAGAGCTGATGTTTTAGGGTTTAGAGTTGAAGGTTTAGGGTTTAGAATTGATGTTTCGGGGTTTAGGGTTTAGAGTTGATGTTTCAGGGTTTAAAGTTGATGTTTAAAAAAAAAGGTTTAGGATTGATGGTTTAGGGTTCGTATTTAAAATAAAAAGGGTTTAGGATTGGTGGTTTAGGGTTTAGAGTTGAGTTTTGGGGTTTAGGGTTTGAATTTCGAAATAGTATAATTCGAAAAAAACTAAAAAAAATATTTTTTATTTTTTTAGATTTTTATTTATTTAAATATTTATTTATTATATATATAAAGAACAAGGACATAAGAGTTTTTTGCCACTTAATGAAAATTGGTAGCATGAAAGTGGTAAACATATAATTTTCCCATAAATTATTATTTAAATAAATAAATAAAAATATATTTTTTTTATGTTTTCGAATTATACTTTTTCAAATTCGAACTTTTTTATAATTTTTTCGTTATTTGAATTTTTTATTTGAATTTTTTTTATTTTTTTCAAAATGTTTTTTTGAAACTCGAAAATTATGTTTGAAACTATTTTTAAAATTTTTTTAAAAATTATTTTATTATTTATTTATATATTTATTAGAATCCTAAATTTCACATTCCAAAAACTTTACCCTACCCTTCAACTATAAACCCCAAGTTTAGATTAGTTAACCCTAGGGGTATAAGTGTCTTTTACCTTTCATTAAAAATGAGGATAAAAATGATTAGTGTAGACATGAAAAGTGTTTCGTGGTATTATGAATGTGATATTTGTGGCAATTTCCCTACATTCTATCTGAATAAGAAATAATCGTACGAAAAAACATCAAAACAACAACGATCATCTTCTGTTACACAAAAAAAAATTGGACAATATTTTGGAGATTTTGGAGATTGCGGATCAAATTTACCTGACTATTAGTGTTGTTGTAATATTTAAATTTGTGTAATAGTTATGTATTCATGTAATTTTTGAAAAGTTTTTTGTTGTTAAATTCTTTTGTATTGTTGTTGTCTAAATCAAGTTTTAAAATATTTTAGATTTTATTTTAAAGTTTTATTTAATTTTATTTGGAAACTTAGATTTATAAAAATTTAAATTTTTATTAGATATAATTTTTTTAAGAATTAATACGATAAACAAAAAAATATTTAAGAATTATTAAAGTGATGTGTAATTGTAAGTACTCAAATGCAAACAAAAATATGAAACTTCATATTTTAAGTTATAGAATGTCTATTATAGATGCTCTAATATCTAAAAAAATAAATAAGAGAGGTTTCAAAAAATTATAAAACAATTAATCATATGATTAAACATCATACAATAGTTTCTCATCTAATGAAGTTTCTCTAAAATTATAAAATCCACTTGTTACACTAGAATTTAAAGTTATCCTTGACATCAAGTCATCCAACTATCAACTTTTACATTTATAACAAAAACAAATAGAATACGTTAATATAATATATGACCCTGAAAATATAATAGTTTCAAAATGTCTATAATTTTTTATACCCATAATTTTATATCAAATCATATATGAAAATGTTTTAAAAGGGTCAAAAATCTGTTTTCCTCCTATACATACATTGATATAATTAATTGTCTATTTCATTTATAAAGATAAGGAAATATGAAAAAATCCAATTTCGTACATGAGCTGTAAATAAAATCTTTGGCATCCAAATTTCTCTAGTAGAGTGTTGTTTTCACTATAATTTTTCGGTAACGATATTTTTGCCATAAACACAAAGTTGCCAAATTATGTGATTTACTATTTATAATGTCAGGTTTTGTAAATGTTTACTTAAAAGTAACCTTCTTTAGTTTTTCCAAACTGGCAACTAACTAAAGCAATAATCAAAGATATCTGACCAGTTAAGATTTATGAAAAGAAATGATGATTCAACAATCAAACGTGCATGCTGAGACCAATGTGCTTTATATTCGTTGCCTTCTCCCCTTACCATTATTTCTCCACCTTCCATCCGATCCCATCCACCTTGTATAACTCGATCAAGTAATCACCCTCTCTAGCCAAACGCAAGAAAAAAAAACTAAAAAAAAACAAAACATGATTCCAGAGAAGTGGAAAGGAGCAAAGCACACGCTTCTAGAGCGACCATGGTTTATCATAGCTGCTCTAGCTGGTCTTTTAGGTGGCGCACTGCTCATCACAAGTATCATCCGAGCTACGGACAGCACTCTATCTTTATGTTCCACCGCAAAAACCGCGGCGCGGTCCATAGCCGAATACTCAACCACACCAATCCAGCTTCAATCCATCGTCCACTACGCGACCTCACAGACCGTTCCTCAACAATCCTTCGAGGAGATATCTATCTCTTTAAACGTCCTTAAGGAACGTATACCTTGCAATTTTCTTGTCTTTGGCCTCGGGCACGACTCCCTCATGTGGGCCTCCCTCAATCCACGTGGCACCACTGTGTTCCTTGAGGAGGATCCTGAGTGGATCCAGGCCGTCCTAAAGGATGCACCGTCCCTGAGGGCTCACCATGTTCAGTATCGGACCCAACTTTCTCAAGCCGACAATCTTCTCGCGACCTACCGGTCCGAACCCAAGTGTTTACCTGCCAATGCTTTCCCGATCCGCTACAACGAAAAGTGTCCATTGGCTTTGACTTCACTTCCTGATGAGTTCTATGATACCGAATGGGATCTGATCATGGTGGACGCACCAAAAGGGTACTTCCCAACCGCGCCAGGGAGGATGGCAGCTATATTCTCTGCAGCCATCATGGCACGTAACCGGAAGGGTGCGGGCACCACGCACGTTTTCCTTCATGATGTTGACCGCATAGTGGAGAAGACGTACGCCAACGAGTTCCTATGCGAGAAGTACAGAGTCAATTCAGCTGGTAGGCTCTGGCACTTTGAGATACCCAACGCTGCTAACATGAGCGACCAGCCTGGGGACCGATTTTGCTAGGTTGAACCGATCTTTGATTCTTCGTTACTTTTAAATTAAACACCGCATAGTTCTTCTGAGTTTACAACTGTTTATTTTTAAATATAACTATCCGGAGGCTTCTCATAAAATAAATCATATATATATATCCTATTGATGTTACTCTTTGTTTCGTATGGGTTTATTAGACTTGGTTTCTATATATTTTGGACAGTAGCATACTATTAATGTAGTCCAAGTCCAACAACATAAGAGGCCTCAAGTTCATCAACATAACAAGCCCATTGTGAAATCTCAGCTACAAGACAAACCTCCAACATTCACAAAAGATAGAGCACAAGGAGGTTGTGCTCAACGTACGATAAAGCAGTCAATCCAGCTAGCCAATAGATTCTCTCCTTTGTTAATGGCCAGCTGCTGAGATCACAGCTGTATCATCTCTGTCCTTCGGCTTTAGCTATATATGGAAAACGTTTGTAACCTTGATGACTAAAGCAATAAACGTATTATTCAGAAATCTTTTGCTCTGTTTATTCCTCTGTTTTGGTTCTACCTATATGGTATCAGAGCCATGGAAGGCAATCCTGACCCTCATTCCGCGTCAAATCTCACCATCAATCAGTGTGTCACACTCAAGCTGAAGGATGACAACTATCTCTTGTGGAAACTGCAGTTTGAGCAGTTCCTCTCTTCTCAGTTGCTTCTCGGCTACGTCAATGGTGGTCAACCTCGTCCTGCGCAAACCATTACCGTCAGAGAAGGAAATCAAGTCACGGAAGCCGCAAATCCGGAGTTTCTCAAGTGGGTACAGAAAGATCAACTCATCATGGCATGGATTTATGGTACTCTCTCCGAAAACGCGCTTCGTTCTGTTTATGGTCTCCATTCGTCTCAAGAGGTATGGTCTGCTCTAGGACAGAAGTATAATAGGGTTTCGGCCACTAGGAAGCTAGCTTTATAGAGGAAGATTCAGACTATGTCTAAGGGTAGTAAAACTATGGCGGTTTACTTATCTGAAATCAAATCTCTGTGTGATCAACTTGATTCTATTGGCTCTGCGATTCCTGAAAGTGAGAAGATCTTTGGTGTTTTAAACGGATTAGGAAAATATTATGAGTCTATCTGCACTGTGATTGAGAACTCTATGGATGTTATACCGGCACCTTCTCTTGATGATGTTATGTCCAAGCTAATCTCCTTTGAAGACAAAGTTCAAGCATACACAGCGTCCTCTGAGATCACTCCGCACCAGGCGTTCTATACAAATCGAGGCGGCTACTCTGGTCGTGGTCGAGGTCAATACCGTGGAGGCTACAGGGGACGAGGTTACTCAACCAAGGCAGGGGTTTCTATCAGCAGTTTGGTCAGAACAGTGGCCGTGGACAGCAGCAGAGTTCGTCCCGTCCTACATGTCAGATATGTGGCAAGTTTGGTCATTCAGCTTCCAGTGTTATCATAGGTATGATGAGAATTTTCAGCCTCAGCTACCTCAGGCAAATGCAGTGATGAGAACTACAGAAGACTCAGACTTTGATGGCAATGAGTGGTACCCTGACACAGCTGCTACACATCACATTACAAACTCCACTCAGCATCTGCAATCCTCACAACCCTACTCTGGAATAGATTGGTAATGGAGACTTTCTCCCAATCACTCATGTCGGCTCCATTGCATTACCATCTATGTCATGTACCTTACCACTTAATGGTGTACTAGTATGTCCTTCAATAACAAAGTCTCTGCTATCTGTATCGAGATTGACTGATGACTATCCCTGTGAATTTGTATTTGACTCCCGTGATGTACTTGTTAAGGACAAAAAGACACAACAACTTCTCAGTCGAGGAAGCAAGCGTGAAGGTCTGTACCGGTTAGAGAACCCTCAGTTTCTTGCGTTCTACTCATCTAGGCAGCAGTGTGCAAGTGATGTCATATGGCACAAGAGATTGGGGCATCCTCACCAGCAAATTCTTCAATATATATCTTCAATACAAGCAATTTCAGTTAATAAAGTCTTTAAGACTATGTGTGAGTTATGTCAGCTAGGGAAAACCTGCAAGTTACCCTTTTCTATTTCAAATTTTCAGTCTGAGAAACCATTAGAAAGGATTCATAGTGATGTATGGGGTCCTGCTCCTGTAACTTATGTTCAAGGTTTCAGATATTATATCATTTTCATTGATAATTTCTCGAGATTCAGCTGGCTCTATCCGTTTAAGCGCAAATCAGATGTGTTTTCCGTTTTTAAATCCTTTCAAAGCATGGTTGAGAATCAGTTTGAAAGGAAGATACAAATTTTTCAGAGTGATGGAGGAGGAGAATTTGTAAACACAGAGTTTGCATCGCATCTAGCACAGTGTGGCATCAAACACTACTTATGCTATCCGCATACTCCAGAACAGAACGATTTGGCTGAGAGAAAGCATCGTCACTTGCTTGAACTCGGGTTGTCTATGATGTTTGAAGCGAAGCTACCTCAGAATCTTTGGGCTGAAGCTCTGTTCACAACAAATTTCTTGACAAACTTGCTTCCACACTCTGCTACTGGAAAGACAACAAGTCCTTTTGAGAAGTTAAATGGAGTTGTACCTCACTATTCAGCCCTTCGCGTGTTAGGATGTGCATGATATCCATATCTCCGACTGTATGCGCAAAACAAGTTTGATCCTAAGAGTCTTTTATGTGTCTTCTTGGGTTATACAGAGAAACATAAAGGATATCGGTGTCTTCAACCTCCTACTGGACGTGTGTACATAAGTCGCCATGTTCTCTTTGATGAAGGTCATTTTCCATTCTCTGATATATATAAGTCAAGTAGTGAGCAGATAAACACACCTTTGTTAGAGGCTTGGTACAAAGGTTTGAAGACTGTTGTTTCAGAAGATGAAACTGTTACTGAAGCAAGCCAAGAAGAAGTTATAACAGGAAGTCGAAGACAAGTTGATAAACCTCCAGTCAACCCGGCTCCTTATCAGTATGCAGAAGAAGATTTTCCACCTCTTCCTTCACAAGATCATGTGCCTGTCCCAGAGCCTGCACCAAATCTAGTTCAGGTACCTGCCCCTCCTCCAGAAGACAACACTCATACTATGGTTACGAGGGGAAATGATGGTATCAGAAAACCGAACCCAAGATATGTGTTGCATACAGTCAAAAGTGTTACTAAAGAGCCTACAACTTTGGCTGAGGCTCTTAGTCACCCTGGTTGGAATGGAGCTATGTCTGAAGAAATTGGCACATGTCATGAGACACAAACATGGAGTCTGGTTCCATGTCCTAAAGATGATCATGTCATTGGGTGTAGATGGGTTCATAAAGTAAAATTACATGCGGATGGAACAGTTGAGAAGCTGAGATCAAGACTTGTCGCTAAAGGAAATGAACAAGAAGAAGGGGTTGATTTCTTGGAAACTTATAGTCCTGTTGTTAGAACAGCAACAGTTCGAATGGTGCTGCATACAGCTACGGTTAATCATTGGGATATCAAGCAATTAGACGTTAAAAACGCCTTCTTGCATGGTGACTTAGCAGAAACAGTTTATATGAGACAGCCTCCCGGTTTTGAAGATACTGTGCATCCAGAGTATGTGTGTCTCCTGCACAAAGCTATTTATGGGTTGAAGCAAGCTCCACGTGCTTGGTTTGACAAATTCAGGACATTTCTCTTGAAGTTTGGGTTCATCTGCAGTGTTAAAGATCCATCTCTCTTCATATATCATCACGGTACTACCATCATCTTTATCCTATTATACGTTGATGACATGGTATTAACCGGTAATGACCCTGATGTGTTAAAGAAGCTATTGAGTTCTCTTAGTTCTGAGTTTCGAATGAAGGACATGGGTCCTTTGAGCTACTTTCTTGGAATTTAAGTGCAATACACGCCCACTGGTATGTTTCTGAATCAGGAGAAGTATGCATCAGACTTGCTTCACACGGCAGGGATGATTGATTGCTCACCTATGCCTGCTCCATTGCCTCTGCAACTAAACAAGGTTCCATACCAAGAAGAATACTTCAAAGGACCATCATACTTTAGGAGTCTTGCTGGAAAGCTTCAGTACTTGACTTTAACAAGACCTGATCTTCAGTTTGCAGTTAATCTAGTGTGTCAGCGAATGCACAAACCAACAGTGGCTGACTTCAATTTGCTAAAACGAGTTCTCAGATACATCAAGGGTACTCTTACCATGGGTCTACACTTTACCTCAGACTCAGATTCTTCTCTTAAAGCTTTCTGTGACAGTGATTGGGCCGGTTGCAGTGAGAGAAGACGTTTTACAGGTGGTTTATGTACAATGATTGGTTCAAACCTCATCTCATGGTCAGCTAAAAGGCAAGATTCAGTCTCAAGATCATCAACAGAAGCAGAGTATAGGTGTTTATCTGACACTGCTGCAGAACTTTCTTGGATCAGAGATCTGTTGCAGGAGCTTGGCTTTCCCTCTATGAAATCAGCTGAAGCATACTGTGACAATTTATCAGCGGTTCATCTTACTGCTAACCCGGTGTTACATAAAAAGTCCAAGCACTTTGCAACTCACTACCATTTTGCTCGAGAACAAGTGGCTAAAGGTACATTGATCGTTCAGCATGTGCCTGCTTCGTTACAGCTTGTTGATATCTTCACTAAGTCATTACCACAAGAGGCCTTCTACTCGTTGCATTCCAAACTCGGTGTTGTGTCGTCGCCCACCACGAGTTTGCGAGGGGATATTAATGTAGTCCAAGTCCAACAACACAAGAGACCTCAAGTTCATCAACATAACAAGCCCATTGTGAAGTCTCAGCTACAAGACAAACCTCCAACGTTCACAAAAGATAGAGCACAAGGAGGTTGTGCTCAACGTACGATACAGCAGTCAATCCAGATAGCTAATAGATTCTCTCCTTTGTTAATGGCCAGCTGCTGAGATCACAATTGTATCATCTCTAGATCCTTCGGCTTTAGCTATATATGGAAAACGTTTGTAACCTTGATGATTTAAGCAATAAACGTATTATTTTGAAATCTTTTGCTCTGTTTATTCCTCTGTTTTGGTTCTACCTATACATACTTTGTGGTGATATTTGAAGAGTGCACCTATGCAGTTTTCGATGTGACTAGGAAAATACAATATATTGATACGGTTATTGAGTTATAATTTTGACATTTTCTATGAGCTATGAGTTGAGAATGAAATGGTGGATTGGTTGTTGTGAACTGTGAGAGAAACAAAGAACTGTAAGATTAAAATGACTTATTGGTTCTAGGAATACATTTACCATTTCAAATCCAAGACGTTTATCTGTAAATTAAGAAATATGGAGAGATTCAGTCACTAATTGCACAAATAGGAAATGTCAAGTTAGAGTTTCAAAAAAAAAAAAAAAGAAAAAAAAGGAAATGTCAAGTCCGCGATAGTTAAATATTTCGCAAAGAAAATAGGTCAATGGTATGCCATCATGATGAAGAGTTTACTAATCGTGTTAAATGTTTTATTGTCAACATCTTCGTCAAATCCATCTCATACATCATTTTATGCTATGTGATTGTAATTATGATCACGCATCTGATAAGACTCTTTATCATAGGTGATAGGTGTACTGAAAGGCTTGGTGGAAAATACTATAGAGTGAAAAATTCTAGTTATATGCTTACAAGATGATTCTGCAACTTAGTTCATTTGTTGAATTACACTATTTTGTTCCACCTTAGTTTTGGATTTCGCAGTTTCCCCCACAGCACATAAGCAGCCATAAGTCTGTTTAGGCCTGGGCATTTCAGGTATCGGTTCGGTTCGGTTCGGGTATTTCGGGTTTTGGGTAGTTCGGATAGGGGCTAGAGGATCCATTTAGTTCTTGACCTATTTTCGGTTCGGTTCGATTCGGATAGTTTCGGGTTCGGTTCGGTTCGGATAGTAAATGTAGGAACCGGAAAATATCCGGAAAAAGTTCGGTTCTCATTTGGATCCGGTTCGGATTTGGATAGTTCGGGTAGTTCGGATAATTTGGATAAAATATCGGTTATTTAGGGTAAAATATCAAATAATTAGGATGATTTAGATAAAAAATTTGGATATTTCGGATTACTTTGGATATTTCGGATAAAACTATCTGGATAGTTTCGGATACTTTCGGGTAGTTTGGATACTTTATAATAATTTAGTTATCCTCTACTATTTTCAGATACTTTTAATAGAATTTTAAATTAAAAATATATATTTATTGATGTTATATGTATATATAATTAATATTTTTATATATTCGGATACCCGTTCGGTTCTCGGTTCGGTTCCGGTTCGGTTATTTCAGGTATAAAAATATAAAAACCGTTCGGATATTTGAGGGTATTAGTCCGGTTCCGGTTTCGGGTATTTCGGTTCGGTTCTTCGGTTCCAGTTATTTTGCCCAGGCCTAAGTCTGTTAGTCAAAAGTTCATGATATTATTGTTAACAAGATTAAATCACACCTGATACATTTTGAAATAAAGCCATGATGAATAAAAAAATCGGAAACTATTTTAGATATTCTTAAAATAAAATGAAACTATATATAGTGAAAATAAACAGAAATTAATCTCCTTAAAGATGAATTTTTAAGTGGGAAAATATCCTTGGAACACCCTACTTAATACTTCCACCCCTTTTGAATTGGAACTGATTTGTATATATCTATCCAATTTTTTTCGGTCTTAAAGAAAGTTCAGAAAAAAATTCTCAAAAAAATTGAAAGCTAAGAAAAGGATTTTTAAAGTCTTCATATTTAAACTTTTTGGTTTTTTTTTTTGTGACAAAGGAAAAAAAAGTAAAGAAATAGAACAATAATGAACCTAAAACGAAAAAGTTCAACAAAAAACCCTAAAATGGTCCCCTTTTTAGACAGTAGAATGAAGAGGAATCTAGAATTCGGTCTACCAGAAGCTGGAAACCTTAGACATAAAGAAACGTTGCCACCACTTAGTGCTGGGTTCGCGGGTCAACCCGCCCCGACCCGCCGCGGGTCGAATCATTTTTTCGATTCAAAAACTCGACCCGCATAACCCGCAAACAAAAACTTTTATATCCGCACCCGCCCCGCCAAAACCCGCGGGTAACCCGCCAAACCCGCGGATAATATTAATTATATTAAAAATAGTTATTTTAATTAAAAATGATTATTTTCTAATTATATAATAATTATTTTAATTAAAAATAATTATTTTTTATTTATATAATAGTTATTTTTAAAAAATACTATTAAAAAAATATATTTATAATTAAAATTATATAAATATTTATTGTTTTTTATATATTTTACGAAAAAATGTTTTTTTTTTCAAAAATGTTTTTTTTTTTTAATTTGCGGGTACCCGCGATTCAAATTCGGCTGACCCGCACCCGCCCCGCTCAAAATAATCTCGACCCGCACCCGCACCCGCGATTTAAAAATTTCAAATGGTTCGACCCGCACCCGCCCCGCGGCGGGTCAAACGGGGCGGGGCCCGCGGACAATGATTAAAATTTCCAGCTCTACCACCACTGTGATGAGGAGGAAGATCGCTTGAAACTAAACCGGAACCAAAATGCTAAATAAAAAGCCACCACAATGAAGGAGATAAACCAACCACCGACGAGAACTGTAAAGGGCAAATTGTATGAAGAAGCAATGAAGCGAAAAAAAGGAGTTCAGATCTGGTAATAGATTGTCACTGTAGTCAGTTGTCATAAGGAAATATTTCAAAACACCCTCCACCATTCTCGAAGCAAAGAGATCACTCAACATGCCAATAGTTCATACAACCCTAAAATTAGCTCACCTAAACATGCTTTCCACCCGAGAGATCTTGACAAAATTCCAACACAGACGAGCAACGACTTCACTTCCAGAGCCAATATATCCAAACAGAGAGCTTCATCTAAAATTTCAACGATAATCCATGAGGAAGCTTCACCATACCTTCAAACACCGTCAAACTAAAGGTCTACACGGAAAACCTCATGAGCGTTACTTAATCTACTTTAAATAACCACAAAACCAATATATAAAAACTAGGGGAAGAAATGGAAAAGGAGGTACCTTTTACGGCTCGGAGAATAAAATGCGGAGGCCAAAGAGATGGAGGCAAGGGATACAAAGAGGGTGTAGATAGAAAGGATAGAAATGAGAGAGAAGAAACGATTGGCCAATTTTCTTCTTTTTTTTTTTTTAAATTAAAATTATATTGATTCATCCCTCTTAAGGGCATTCCGAAAAAGTGACAACCCTAACGTGGCTGTTCCCCGGAGAAATGGCTGAATCTAGGTTACATGCAATGAAACAAAACGTAGAATCAAGTCTTAGCACAAGAGGAATAAAAGGTTGAGGGAAAGAAGACGAGGTCCTCCTTCGGGTGAACGCCGTGGCTATCAGCTTCGATTTCCGGTGACATCGCGAGAGAGGGGCGTTCAAGCCAGCCCAAGCTCCGCCTCCGGGTACCGTTGAAGAAGCCACCCACGAAGGTGTCCCGCGGCCCCAATACGCCGGCCTCCGAGAGAAAACAACCTCCAAAAAACCTCATTGCCGTAACTACAAACGCTTCATCTCTTCACAGGTCCGAGACCCTGCGTGTTCCTCCACTTCAGGTGGTGTAAGAGACGGTTCCACGACGGAGATGCATCTCAAAGGGAACCGCCATCCCATTCGAGAGATCCGCCGCCGCCAAAACGCAAACCTTTCAATCGGAGATGGAAACCCTAGCCCCGATAACTGACAAGCGGTTTCCGATGAGCTCTCCGTCGTCCCCTAACAGATCGCCGTCATCGTACTCCCGACAAGTTACCAGAGCACCAGATCTCGCCTAGGGATCTGTGCGTCATAGATCCACCCGATCTCGCCGAGAAGCATGAGAAACATCTCCATTGAACGCCGGAAGTCACAGCTCCGTTCCGTCGCACAAGATTCGAGAGGGGAGAACCCTACAGCCACCGACAAGTCGCCGGAAAGTCATAGAGCCTCCCCTCGAAAGCAAAACGCTGAGCTTTGGAGTAGAGATAGAAGAGAGAAGAGAGAAGGCGCGTGTGTTTCAGATGCCGCTCATAGGCCTAATCCACAATAGTGATTGATTGGCCAATTTTCATTTGCTTAATTTCTGGCCGCAATAGCAAATTTTAAGAAAAAGTGCTTACAACACTTGTGTAAATTTGTTACAAGTGAATCAAATTCGCTTTTTCTTAGTTCAAATGTGAATCAAATTTTCTTTAAGCTCAACAAATAATAAAGAAAACTATTCGTATACTAAAATAATATATGTTAAAATATATTTTAAAACAATCAACATGTATTTATAAATTATCTTAAACATATTTCTTTTCTATAATATAAATAAATGAATTTTAAAAATGTATTATAGCAAATTTATAAATTTTTTAAAAAAATATTTTGCAGGAGGTTATCTATTTGATTATTTCATATTGTTATTTTACTGTACCTAAATCAAAAATATATTAGTAAGTAATATAAATTAATAACAAAGTAAAATATATTAAACAAATCATTATATATTAATAATGATGAATAAGAAATATAAACAAAAATATTATAGAGTTGAGTAATATATAATACTAAAATAGAAATTATATATTTAAAACATTTGTAATAATATCATATATATTTATAAAATGAAAAAAATATTCGGACGGACATGCGGATTAAATTCTAGTATTTTCTTAAACTACGACCCTATAAAAAAAATTCTTGTTAGCAATTGGCTGCTAAGTATTAGAAATAGTACAATGTGTTGTTGGAAATCCCACATATCCTTTAAAATTTTGGAATCCAAAACATATACATTGCCCGTTTTAGTTGAAGAGTGCGTGTTGGGCTTATCAAACTTGGTCCAGGATATTCACATGCGTAAATCTGAGAAGAAACGAAATATTAAACCCAATAAAACACATTTCTCAGGGTATCGAAGAATTACTTCTGAGAAACAAACAAACTGAAGTTTCTGGTTCTTCTCCGGTTGTTTAGTAGTGGTTTCGGCGGTGGCGTGTCTTCAACGTCGCCGTCAGAGCAGTCTGTCTGGTGTTAGTCATTTGTTGTTGTCTCTTTTGTTTACTCAACATTTTTCTTCCTTTTGTGTGCCTTTCGGTGGTTTTTGATGGTCTGTTGTGCTATTGTTTACTGTTGTTAGATCTGTGATTTCTTCTCGGATTTATTTCCAAGTCCTCTGTAGATCTTGGTGTTTTGGTGTTGCAGGTTTGTTTAGTTTTTAGATCTGCTTGTCTAGGCTCAGATCCGGCTGGAGAAAATGTCCACGACGGTAGTGAATTGTGTGGTTCTGTCTGCTCATGCTTTGGTGTCTCAGCGAGAAGAACTCTTAAGCTCTGTTTTTCGTTGTCCTCCGTCATTAGTGTGTGTACCTTCGGCCGAGGGTTTAAATCCAGTTAACCTCTCATGGATTTTTGAGCTTGTCTTAGTTGGTGCTTGATTCAGCAACGGTGCAGCATTTCGCGGTGATGTGTGGTGAGCAGGTGCGGGTTCTGGTCCTTGAGAAGTAGGTGGTTTCAGACCACCTATTCGTCTCTTAGGTTTGTGGAGGCCTTCTCCCGCCTTGTCATTTAGTGTTTATCATGGTCTTCTTTTGGTCTCTGTTTTCCTCGTGGCTTCGTCTGGTTGAGGCAATATAAAGAGGTTGAGGCATGGAGGCTTACGGTTTAAGGTGCGGTTGAGTACGGTGCTCTTGCGGATGTTGTTACATCCTGGTTTTAGATGTTGAGTTCATGGCAGTGGTTTTCATCGTGAACAGGTGGTTCAGATGAGGTTTATGCTCTTCATGAAGAAGTCATCCGCGTTGCTTGCTCTCTTGTGTCGTTCGTTGCAAGAAAACCGGCTAGTCTTAGCGCATTAAGTCATTGTTCTTTTATCTTTAACTGGTTGTTTCTGGGTTTCTTTAAAGGAGAGTAGGTGTTCAGTTTAGTTTCGGATGTTGGTTAGTACCCCGTGTGTTTGGGTTCTAGATTCCTGATTTTGGGCTTAGCTTCCGGGGATATCTTTGTATTCCGCCGGCTTTAGTATCTCAACCTTGTATTCTCATGTTATCGATGAGATTCAGATAGCAAAAAAAAAAAAAAAACAAACTGTCAAACTCAATACCATAAAATCAATAAGGCTCCACTTACCCAATAGGCCAATACTGCATCTGAGTTTTCAGAAATTGATGTTTCAAATATGTATTATTATTTTAGCGCTTAAAACACCAGTTTGCTATGCTTTAAATAGGAAATATGAGATTTATTATAATGTGAAAACCACTTTCACTGCCAATTTAATCGACGGAAGAATTCATTATACAACCATATGACGTTCCAAACGACTCGCTGTGAGTCTGACAAGGAGGGTGCATAATAGAAGCAATAACAGTTGTTGGGTTTCTCGTAAAGGTTGGAAAAAAAATTGAATTTGGGTTTGGGGAAACAAATGTATTGACCCTTGAGAATTAGTGATACACTATATGAAGTTTTTCAATTTAATTTGGGTGGTTAAATTTAGAATTTGACACAAAAAATACTCAAGCAAACTTTTTAAACAAAACAGAGAAACATATATAACTTATACTAGAACTTGACCCGCGCTCTGTGTGGATGTTTGATTTAACTTTTATTCAATATAAATTCATAAACCGCTGGTTTTATAAAAATATCATATGTCTATTTTTTTATGTTTTGTAGTTTACATGTAGTATTTAGTGTAGAATATATTATTTTATAGTGCAAATGTTTGATAATAATTTTTTTATTTGTAAATAACATTATATTATCTATATTATTAAAATTAAAATACCTTTTGGTACTGTTTGGAAACATTTATATCAGTATAAATGAGAATTGTTTGGAAACATGGGTATCAATATAAAAAAAAGTGTCATATAGTAATTTCATGAATATAATTACATTAATTTTCTTTCCATATTTCACTCAGTTTAACAATTTCATTAATTATATTATCTTAACAATACATCACATCATTAATTATACTACCATAAAAATAATAGTGCAGATTTTTATTAATTTTAATCAACATGAACTTTGTGCCAATTATAAAATCAAAAAATATAAAATAATTGGATTTTCCATATGGTTAAACGTTCGGTTTAGTTTGTTTTACTAAATTTTATTTATTTATTTTAGTTTCAATCCGTGGAAAATTACGTAGTCAAAAACATAATTCAAAAACATGTTTTTGTGAATAAAATAATAACTTAAATCAAAATAATAAAATTGTTTTACATTTGTTGTCACTTAATTTTTCACTCCATATAATTATTTTACTACATAATAAGCTCTCTTTATTTCACTTAATTAAGCCAAACACAAAGAAATAGCCATTTTTATTAGTTTATAAAACCAGTTAGACATGAACATTGGCTTCTATTTAGGTATGTGTTGTTAATTTCGGGTACCGTTTTTTTATGAAGCCCCGCTTGAATATTATAAATTTATGTGTGGTTTTGATTTGGGTTATTCTGGGTCTGGATGAATTCGGTTCTGATGTACATGACAAATGTGTCTGAAACGAGTTCGGATATTTGTACAAAAAATAATCATATTACCCGACTCGGTCCAGGTCTTTTGAATACAATTAGTTATATTACAACACATCTAAAATATATAACACTAATTATGAAAAACAAATATCAATGTATAAAAATGTAAAAACCAATACATGCGCGGGTGTGCGGGTCAAGCTCTAGTAAGTTTTATAACTTGATGCAATTTGATGTAATATAGGAAAATGTTATCTCCCTTTAATACATGCAATTTAGTTAATATTCATACAATATTAATAATGGTCAATATATGAATATCGATTTGGTTAGATAAGCTTCAGAATTGTAATTAATTAAGGATGGTCGCTATAGTTTTTACCTTGAGTGTTTACAAAACCCAGTGATAAGATTTTCTCTGATTGAGATGAAATTTGGCAAAAGTTTTGTTAACTTGTTCATCTTGGATTTACATTGGATTAATCTCTGGTTGCTGGAATCCTAGTGAGTTGAGATCGTTTTCTGGCGGTCTGTTTTGGAGTTATTATATTGTTTCCTTGTTGTTATTGTTGTATCTTATATTGGAGATAGATCTATGTAGCTAGAGTCTCATGATATGTTCTCGTGTTGAATAGGAAGAACATTGTTGTACTCCCATCCTTTTATATAGCAGATTTTTGAGTGAACTATAGTTCTGTAAGTTCTTCTTTCTCGTATCAAATACATTTCTCTCATTTTGTTTCTACTTATACTATAATATATTATTATTGAAGTGGTTTCCTCACAAATTCTCAAAGAAACAATCTTTTTCCGCCGCGCCATCATAAACATGTGTTTGTTTCAACATAATGGTATCACGGTTGTAGTTTGTTTGTGCTAGCATTCCTCAACAATAGTTTGGAAGGGTACCACCTAATTAGAACGCGTGGTATTTGTCAACGATTTGCATAACTATATAAAACTAAATTTTGTAGTTTTAGTCAATTTGTACCTTGGTAATTTTTAAGTTTTGAATATAGTGCAAATTATGTATTGAATTCGTCCATGGGTCATATATATCGTTTGATGAATTAAATGGATTAGTAGCGTTAGTTGTGTTCTGGCTTTGTAAGGTAAAGTTACTGTATCTCCATGACTTTGTATTATTTTATCCCACAGCCTAAACTTTTGGATGTGTTTTATGATATGTTTAATTACTTTTTTCTTCTTGTAAACGTTTAATTACTTTTCAGTCTTTTGTGTCGCCATCGCCCAACTCGCCTTCGCTATCTTTTTATGCAATCTTGCATCACTGTAATTAAATAGTTATCGAAAAGACAATCAATATGAGTTTTCTGAGTTCTTAGCTTAAAATTTGACTGTAGATCATCAGTAGATTAAGGCCCTGTTAGATAGTTCTTGCAGGTAAGTGAGGAGGGGCTCGCCGTGGGGGACGATTAGAGTTTGAATCCCCTAGATCACCTTTAGAGTCTCATTTTTGGCAAGAGACGCATCTTATTTCAGAATTTTGCATAACAATATGTAGATTAAACTTGTCATTTAATATTTTTATATAGAATATGTTTTATTGCATTCGTTAGTAAATCCAAAATTAAGTTGAATCCAAACATTAACAATTTAAGACATATGGTTTAGTAATAAGCCTGTATTACAAATCAAGACATTTTTAATTAGTATATTAAGGTTTAGCATGCAACTCATTACCGACTACTCGGCATGCCATTAGCATTTTTTCACAAGGAGACAAATATATATATTGACCAATTGAATACGCGAAGTCTCTTTTATCAAATGAACAATATAGTCAAGTAGAAAAGAAAAATGGTCTATTCACCAGTCTTGTAATAACTACTAAGCGTTCAATTATCTAGATCGAAATTAGATACCGACCATTTTTCTTTCTTTTTCTTCTGAAAAGTTGAACTATTAAAATGTGACAAGAGTTGGATTATATATCTTAATGAAATTTAGGGAAACAATGGCTTGTAAAATTAGCTGTTCTACCGCCTCTCGCTTTCAAACTCAAATCATAAGGCCAAAGGTTAAAAGGCGGCGGCTGCATATGTCATTTGCATATGTAATTAGCTCTTTTGTGATTGCAAATGGATAATATATTATATTTTGGGTCAACGAGAAAATATTAGTGAGTAGATTGAAGTTAGATGAAAGGGCACTCTCAAGCTTTACCCAGACAATTTGTCTGCCTTTCTATCCCTTGCCAATCTCATGAAGTCTGTCATGCATGGGTTGATGAGTTACAAACACAATTAGAAAAGCATGCTGAATTAGCATAACTCTTCAATAAAATTGCCAACCCCGATAGAAAAATGCTCATATGCTTTTGCAAAACCAGGAAGAAGAACAAAAAAAAAATCCGAGAAATTAATTTAGAATACTTTACTCAAATTTCCCAAGATATTTAATTTATACAAAAAATAAGAATCTGCACAATATATATGAAGAATAAACCAATCAAAATCTAACATACTTCTAATGCCAAGACAGCCAAGTTAACATAGGATATTCGACCATATTTTCATGATATTACTATATATGAATCTCCGATTTGAATTTCTAAACCGCTTTGATTTATATAAGGTTGAGAAAGAAAAGTAATCGAGATAGCAATAACTAAAATACTCCCAAGAAGCACATGCTAAGTGTTTGAATCGTTTTATTAAAAAGGACAGCAACAAGCTCCTTATTTGTTTATGATTTTTTTTCTATCAAAGAATCATACAAACCCTTGATTACGCATATTTTTTTATGCAAAGAAATTTACAATGGAGAAGGTCGACAAAACAAGGTTATTTTAACTTTTAAGTGATGAAAGAGTTTGAAAATAACTAATAATTGTATTTTTTTTTGTTTTAAAACGAAAATAACCAGACAATAAGAAAGTGAAGCTGGATAAGTAGCTTTAAACGTGCAAGCTACCATCTCGAGCGTCTGCTCTAACAAAGTAGCCAAGTATCAATCGAGATTGTCTGGTGACATATCAGTCTGAGTGATGACGTCCCGTTAAAGTATATATTCAAAGCATTTACTAACCACGGGATTACCAGTCTAAAATACTGATATGTGTTTCAGAAGATCATGAGATACTCTTTTCTTTTTTAACACCCTTTAATCTACTCTTCATGTATCAAATTTCAGTAATTATCTTACTATTTTTTCAATTCTAAATTTTAGTTAGTCGGATTATATAATTATTATAGCTACGTTAATCCAGACAGACTTTATATAAATATTTTATTTGTATATTAAGGCTCTGTTCGTTTGTACATTTGGAAGATGTATCCAGATGGTCCATCTAGATGTCTTAGCTAGATGTTCAATCTGGGTGTTGTTCGTTTTTTCATTTCGTCCATGCATCTAGATGAATCATCTGAATGCAACTATGTTTGTTTGCTTTTTATTTTTTAACTTCCATCTGCATCCATGTGGACTTGTTAATAAAATGACTAAAATATAATTTTTTACGTTTCGGCGGAAAAATAACATTTTTACCGTTTTGGCGGAAAATATTTTTGCGGTTTTAGAGAAAAATTGTGATTTTGGCGAAAAAGTGTATTTTTGTGGTTTCGGCGGAAAATACGTTTTTGCGGTTTTGACGGGAAAAGTGTATTTTTACGGTTTTGGCGGGAAAAGTGTTTCGACGAGAAAAGTTTTTTTCACGATTTTGAAGGGAAAGTTTTTTTCGTGATTTTGGCGAGAAAAGCTTTTTCGCGATTTTGGTGGGAAAATTGTGTTTTCCAATTTTGGCGGGAAATTGTGTTTTTCTGGTTTTGACGGAAAAATGCGTTTTTCTGGTTTTGGCGGGAAAATTTCGTTTTTCGGTTTTGGCGGGAAAATTGTGTTTTCCGGTTTTGGCGGGAAAATTGTGTTTTTCTGGTTTTGGCGAGAAAATGCTTTTTCCGGTTTTGGCGGGAAAATTCTGTTTTTCGGTTTTGGCGGGAAAATTGTGTTTTCCGGTTTTGGCGGGAAAATTGTGTTTTCCAGTTTTGGCGGGAAAATTGTGTTTTTCTGGTTTTGGCGGGAAAATGCATTTTTCCGGTTTTGGCGGAAAAATGTGTTTTTTCCGGTTTTGGCGGAAAAATGTGTTTTTCCTGTTTTGGCGGGAAAAAATTGTTTTCCGGTTTTGGCGAGAAAATTTTGTTTTCCGGTTTTGGTGGGAAAATTGTGTGTTTTAAGTTTTGGCGGGAAAATTGTGTTTTTCGGTTTTGGCGGGAAAATTCTGTTTTCCGGTTTTGGCGGGAAAATTGCGTTTTCCGGTTTTGGCGGAAAAATTCTGTTTTCCGGTTTTGGTGGGAAAATCTGTTTTCCGGTTTTGGCGGGAAAATTGTGTTTCCGGTTTTGGCGGGAAAATTGTGTTTTTCTGGTTTTGGCGGGAAAATTGCATTTTTCAGATTTTGGCGAGAAAATGCTTTTTGCGGTTTTGGCCGGAAAATCCTTTTTGGTGTTTTGGCGGGAATATGCATTTTTTGGGGTTTGGCGGGAAAATGCGTTTTTTCGGTTTTGACGGGAAAATGCGTTTTTCGGTTTTGATCGAAAAGTGGGATTTTACTGGTTTGACCGAAAAATGTGTGTTTTATGGAAATGTGCATGTTATGTTTTTTTTGCGGAAAAACGCATCTTGCGGTTTTAGCGGGAATGTGTGTTTTTCAGTTTTTGCGAGAAAATGTATTTTTTGGTTATAGCGGAAAAATGTATATGCAAGAAAATATAATTTACGGTTTGAAAATGATATTTTGATTTTAAAAAGTCATTTTTATCATTAATTATTTTGAACTGAACTAGATGCATCTGCATCCAGATGCACCATCAAAATTACTCACTTTCATTTGGGTGACAATTTGAGATGAGTTTTTAAAAATTCAGCTGGGTGATTCATCTAGATATAGTATTATAATGCATAAAACAAACATCGATTTGAATCTTCACCCAGATGGACCACCTGGGTGAGCAAACGAATAGGGCTAAAAAGAGAGTGAACAAAAACTGCGAAGGCTCTCTACATGCCTCGTGTAGTTTTCAGCTGACATTACAAAGAAATGATTAATAAATTTTGTCGTTGGTTCAGATGACGCGAATGTATATATGTGTAAGAATACTTTTCAAGTGGTTGATGAGTTTAGGTTAAAAATAAATAATTTATTAATAACGGCAGTGACCGAGGATGGTCTGTGCCAAAATCAAATTTGATAATTATGGATTAATTAGAGTATTAATTAAATCTTGTTTGGTGTTACTTTTAGTAAGTGAGTACAATTTGGCGGAGTGTGCATAGAAGTTACTGGCCATCTAGAACATGTTACATCAACCGGAAGGTTCCATGCTTTAGAAGGCAAAGTTGTTCATAATCTGTAAAACCTAAATTTTAGGTCGCCAAATTATTTTAATTGAATGTTTTCGAATGATATCATATATATTGGGGGCGATTGGTAGTTGTTGTAGGTGCTGTCCACAGCCCTATTTATTTCTAAAGCACTAAATTCAAAGTAATCAAGCTTTAAATTTTTTTTTGAAACCACAGTTCTTAAAATAACATACAGCTGTACAAGTGCTCTGCACAGCCAAATATCCAAAGCAATTTTTTAGTGATTTCCATAAAATTCTACAGCAATAAAATCTAAAGCCACAGCAAAAGGTCTACAGATTTTTTTCTACTGCAAAACTTTTTAAGCTACAGCCATTACCAATCGAATCCAATTATGTCTGAGTTTTCGGAATATTTGATTAACTTTAAGTGACTGTAAATAATATATACCAAAAATTCGCAGACCAACTTCCATTAAATAAACATATTCGAGTTCCTCAAATTCATATGAAAAATTTACAGATTTGGAGACTTTTACTATCCCAAAAAGTTATGTTTTCTCCTACCATTGCATTGTCAAAACTTTAATACTAGTTATCATCAAAAAATATATACATATATAATATGATCATATCTATAAAATAATTTAAATCAATTATGTTCATTTTCGGAAAAGGGAAACTTAGAGGATAGCTTAAAAGAAGGTTAAGTTTGTTCACTTATCATGCACGTAAAGGCTGTCCAATAAGTAGCAGGCATTAAGCAATGTTTAAGAGTCTTCTTGTGAAACCCTAATTCTAACTTTACTTAATGCCGTTGACGTACGTCTTCCATTTCTTATCCCCTCGTCGATCATGTGACCATGTTTTCGCTCATTGTATCATCCCAAGCTTTTCTTTATTTACCACTTTTTGACTTCTCTAGTGTAAAAAGGTAAAAGACTCGATGTTGTAGACGTTTCCCTTTTTCCTCGGTCAACAAATGGGTTGTTTAGTAATTAAGTACTCTTCTAAGTTCAGAATTTAACTAAAACAATACATAACTATCACTTTAGAATTAAAAAAACTTATTTTTTTCTTCAAAAAAAACTATCACTTTAGAAACTAATGCATATGTCCATCCAGATTTGTAAAGGATATAACCAGGAGTTGTCCTAATAATTTTTGAGGCATAAAGCAGTTTTCATCTTTAAAATGAACCAAATCTAATTTCCATAGTCTGGGTCCTTTGTAGGCATATATGAGATAAGTAACTTTAATCCCAAAAGAAATCTTCTTCCTAATACTAATTTTTTTCTATATATTGCTTTGCTTTACAATTTTGAACACAAATGATTACCAATGGACCCATATGTTTGAGCTTAGATTTCGATTTATTTATTTTCCCTTCGCTTTGCTTTTCTGTGTGATAATAATAGTGGAAACTCAAAATCTAGATTCCTGGACATCTTTCTTTCATCTTTAACCTCATCCACTCGAGGCCAGTACACGCTCAGCCATAAAAGCAAAAAAATAAAAAGAGAGTGTAAACAGGTGCATAAATTTGACTTTGACCCAAAAGAAGACTTCTGTAGACTTGTACAAAAAGAGAGAAGAGGACATTATTATTAGCAAGCAGCCAAATAATTTGAAGTTGGATTCGATTGAGTTTTATTTTATTTATTTCTTTACAAAAGTAAAAAGACAAGAGTTGATATAAGAAATATATTAAAAAGAGAGTAAAGGGAAATGATGAACAGAGAATGTTGCGATGGCTTAAATGTTACTCAAACATAAATTGAAGGAAGCACGCCTTATCTCTTCGCCTGTCTCACATTTTGTACCACTCTTCTCTCTTTTAGTATGTTTTTAGCTATATGATCCATGGGACCAACATTTACTTTATCACTCAAAATTTAAAATTTAATAACCACTTGATGATACCTGACCATATTAGCTGGTTCCGGATTGTATCATCATTATTTCGTTTATATTTAAATGTCGTTTTGCACCTTGATCATTAATTGGAAAATATATGTTTGGAATTTAAATTATTAAAGAGATTCCCACAACGTTAAGTTATGTATTCGGTTTCGTTCTTCTTAATCCCATTAATAAGTATGGTTCGTTACGCTAAATTTTCACAAATCCCCACTTTTACCTTCCTTCATGTTTAGATATAGATTATATAGCCTTACTTATATCAAATTTAGGGTGGGCTTGAATTATGCATACGTATTAACTACTGTTTCTGCTTTTAACAATCCGTAATTCATTGAATAATTACCCATAATCAAAAATATGAATGTTAATCCTAACTTAACATTGAAAAAGAAATCGTTCCTCAAGTTCCTATCGGGAAAAGGCGTAAACAGAAAAGGCGAGGAGGGTACATGCACATCAATTATATACGTGGTGCATGTGCATGTTTAAGTAAACATATATTAAACTGCGCTCCGTACTTTGTTTTTGTTTTTATAATCATCGATCAAGTTTCGCATTTTTTTGAATACTAAGACCATGATTAACTCGGGATTCTTGGAGTGAGGTTCTTAACGGAAGTTAAGAAACTGTTTCTTAACTTTTAACTAAAAATGCTAAGAACCGGTTCTTAAAATCTTTAATTAAGAACCGGTTCTTAACTTTTTTAGTTAAAAGTTAAGAAACAATTTCTTAACTTCCGCTAAGAACCTCATCATAAAAATTCCGGGTTAATTATGCTCTAAGTTTCAGAATTCTTTAAAATCCAAAATCAACATTTGAAAATATTTTGAAAGTCTTTTAAAAATGATATGACAGTTTTTTTAATAATACTAATTCTATAGCGGATCCACTAACTAAATTTTTTAATCCTCAAATGTATTACTGTTGATTCTTTTATCTTTTTTTCTGAAACACGCACTGAGGGTTCAAATTCACTTTGGTACACTATTAACAAAACTCTTGTAAATGCGTGATGGTTAAGACCAACCACTCTTTGATTAATGGAAAATAATTAACTTGCGTAATTTTATAAGAGAAACGTATAAATGAGACGAGCTTTAGATTTGACAAATTCAAGAATCACGCTTCTGATATTCCTTCTGCGCAAAGATACTTCAGTTTTAATTTAATCAGCGATTCAGTAGATATACCCAAATAGTGTTATAAAAAGAAGCTAATGCATGCGCTATATCGATTCTCTGCATTGTTTATATTAATTACATACGATACATATACACTGACACACACATACGGTGCATAGATTTGCACATAGGTTACTGCATGTGTGGGATACTTCATCTTCCAGGAACAAATGTCTCACTCTTGCCTTTCAAATAAAATAAATCTTAGTTGCTTATATGAAAATTCATAACATGTGAACCTACTTGATTAAACTATAAGTCGTAAGGCCTTAATACTATAAAGGATGTCTCAATTCGATATTTTTTTCACGCGAGTTTCTTATAAACTTAAAAATTACATGCCAAATTCTCTCAAATCTGATATTCCACCAACTCCTCATGTTACGGTCAATTTTTTCTCCTGCTCTACTGTACATTACCCGCCCAATCCTTTTTTTTAATTGAATATTAAATTTATTTATTTTTTGTCAGCAAATGTTAAATTTATTCGAATCAAAAGTAATTGTTTTACATCAAGTGCAGTTTGTTTTGAAAGTGTGAATGAAACTAAACTTTCTTACGTCTAATCCAATTTCTCTCTTTCTAGACATGTTAAAAAGGATATGCTGGTTCCTTTAGACCTCAAGGAATAATCTCATCTTTCAAAACATGCCAACTACACCTCAGGAGATCATCTTGAAAACCGTAACAACTATCAAGGAATGGGAACAACTCAACCGCCGACGAAATCCATCAGACGCCCCCTTTGATCTATGACTGTTGAAATGAACTTTTCAAAGGTCCTAATTCAAATCATGTAGTATTTAAGATATCAAACTATTTCTAAGAGTTTTAATGCAGAGAGAATTCATGTTCAAACTTAAGCTAAATGCAATCAAAGTGATAGGGTGATTCAATCAAGCTAACAAGGTTCTACACAACTAACTAACAACTTTCAAACAATTGGATAAAGGAAAAGCCATGGGTATAGGAATTTGATTTCAGATGACTAAGCTTTAATCTAAAATGGCAAGATTAAATCAACACATTCCCCTAAGTCTAGATAACATTTCTAAGCTAGTTCTTTTCCAAGACAAAAGCTCATTTGCTCTCATTGATCAAACATCAAATTCTTTTGGTTTGTGTCAATCAAACAATCATTAAGAACAAATCATTCAACTTTCTAAACTTCCCTAACATCAAATGCCTTTGGTAGGGTAAGCTAAGAGCTTGTTGAGTTGGCTCAGACATTTCATCGAACACCTTCCGGGCGATGAAATGTCTAGATTTCCAATCTAAAATGGCCAACTCTAGATTAGCATTAAGATCACTCAATCAAGCAAGGAGACATATTAATCTACTCTAAACATTATAGATCATCACTTAATCATCCTAATCATCCTAATCATCTTAACCCATGAATCCAAAGCGAGTCTACTCACTAATCTTCATGATTAACCTTAAACCCATAATAGATTCAAGAAAAATCATGTTAAGAAGTTGAGATATACTCAAATTACTCAAGAAAGAAAGATTATATTACTAAACATTCAAACTTTCTCCAAGGTATCAATGTATTTTTTAGAGAAAACAAGATCCGTCCCAAAATTAGGTCTAAAATATATTTATAGTGCTCTAAAAATGAAGGGGTAAAAATTGGTGAAAATAGAGTTGCAGATTTTTCTAAGTGTCGCAACTGGTTTTTGGACGCGTCGTCAGGCCGCTGGGACATAGGCCGCTCCAACACTTGGATGTGGACGCCTTGACGATTCCTTAGCCGCAGCCTCTCATACCGCTGCAGCAGGCCGAGTGAGCTCGCGCAAATTGACATCAAAACTTTGTGGCCGCGACATACCGCTGCAATAGGCCGCTGGGAAATAGGCCGCTCCAACACTTTAGCCGTGAAATGAAGTAATGTCGTCTAGGGTTCACATCGGCTTTTTGGCCTGGCGTTTAGGCCGCTGTGGAGGCACTAAGCCGCTGGGACACTTGGTCTCCATTTCGTTTCTCGACCAAAATCACTCCTTTTGCCTTCAATCAAGTTCTAGATGGTCTAAAATCACCAAATGGCATCTTCAACACCTGATATGGACTTATGCATGGAAATGCAACCTAATGATGTCTAAATGACACTCTAAATGATTAATATATACACTAAATGATAGTTAAATCATGCAAATTCACAAGATATCAACTGTCCTGATTCAACCATCCTATGCTACATGGATGCTGCCTAGAGATTGGATCCAAAATCTGCTGGACTTGCCTGGATGTTCACTGATCTTACATCGCAATCGCAGGAATTTAATCGCGGATCTACAGCTCAAGACTATGTTTCCTCTGCAATCATGGCAGAAGGTCTTGCTATACGAAAGGCTCTTCAACACGCGATCTCCCTCAACTACACTCACATCTGGATCCGTTCAGATTCTCAAGTGATTATACAAGCAATCACCACGAGAAGACAATTGGTAGAGCTCTTTGGAGTGCTTGCCGACATCGACTCATTAGCGTTCTCTCCATCTTCCCCGTTTTATCTATGTCGTTTCTCCTTTGTTTCTAGATCATGTAATGGGGCTGCTGACAATCTGGCTAAGGACTGTTTGTCAACCCACTTAGCAAACTTGGGCCCTTAAAAACTTCTTATCCTTTCCCCTTTCTAATTAATGAAATTCCAGTTGTTCAAAAAAAAAAACTTTGTTTCCATGCTAGATCAAAAAACTTTGTTTTCATGCTTTTTTTTGGTAAAAGGATTTTCATTAATAAACAAATGGAAACTTACAGAGAAAACAAAAGAAATAGAGTACGAAGCACAGATCGAGGAAGTCAAACCCAAACCAAGATATTACTAACCCAAGGAACTTGCATTCTTTTCCACTAGAACTGGAAATCAACAAGAAAATCAACGACTAACAAATAAGGTAGAAGCCGGCAAGGAAGATAGAAACCATGTCGAACCATGTCGAACCATGCTTTCTCGGCTGAACCATGTCGAACCATGCTTCAAACTGTATTTAATTTTACTATATATCTTGAACCTTCTCTTTGTACTCCAACTTAGTTGGAATGCTTTGAAAAAATATATGATATTGTAAAACATATATATTCACAAGAACCAAAAAATCACACGGTGAAAATGTTGGACCGGCGTTACGGCACCTTCGATCTCGCTTTATTTTTCACTTTAAAATAATGTTTAGAGTAAAAGAACTCCAACTCTACTCTACAAAATCATCTCCAATAGTTAGCTATATTTTTTCACTTTAAAATAGAGTAACCCTATAAATAGAGTTGAGTTCTACTCCAATAATGAATAAAAAAAAGTGCGATGAACAACAAAAAATGAATTAATCTATAAATAAAATAAATTTATATTTTACTCTATTATAAAGTAGAAAATAAAGTGGGGTTTAGAGCTTTTTTACTCTAAAATCTATTTTATAATAAAAATAGAATGAGATGAAGATGCCCTAATATTAATAGAGTAAAATATAGGTTTACTCTATTTATATAGTAATTTTTTTGTTCATCCTATTATTTTTCACTTTAAAATAAAGTAAAATTAGAATAGAATTCAACTGTATTATAAAATTATTCTTTTTAGAGTAAAAATAAAGTGAACCATCAAAAATGGTTTTACAACTAATCTAGAGTGATAGCTTTTTGAGGAGGAGAGGGTTTATTGTTTTCAAACTAACAAATGTAAAAGACTATATATATATATATAAGACAAGGTTGACAAAAAAAAATATTTATATTATATATAAATATATATATATATTTAATAAAAAATACTATATATATATATGTAGATTGTGAGGGCAACATTAGTGATGAGGTACCCAAAAAATTTTTCATGAATTAAATTTAATGTTAAAATGTTAAAGGAAAATTTGAAGCAATGAAAACGTGACAGCACATTAACAAGTTTGAACAATACTTAGGTTCACCCCTGTGGTGAATGGTTAAATTCACCACACTCTTCGTAACCAATCAAAGTGTCATGTAGGAGTAGTTAAAAAACAATAAAAATAATAATAAAAATATCTGAAAAAAAAAATAGCACCGACATTAATTAACGCCGTCTAAAAATCTAAAATCTAAAACCATAAATCCTAAATCCGAAATACTAAACCATAAATCTCAATCCTAAAATCTAAACCCTAAATCTTAAACCTTAAACTCAAACTCTAAACAATAAACCTTAAATCTTAAAATCTAAGCCTTAACCCCAAAACTCTAAACCATAAACCCTAAAATCTAAACCCTAAATCCTAAATCCTAAACCGTAAACTCAAATCTTAAACTCTAAACCCAAAAATTCAAATCCTAAACCCTAAACTCTAAATGCTAAACCCTAAACCCAAACCTCTAAACCGTAAACCCATCTCCTAGTTAATAAGATTAAGGTTTACGGTTTAGAGGTTTGGGTTTAGGGTTTATGATTTAGGGTTTGTGTAACGGTCCGATCCTCCGGCGTCCGACCGGGGTTATCGAAAGGGCGTTATGGACACGTGTCTACTCATTTAGACAACCCTATGTGTCCCGTTACTGGTCCCGAGAGCCGACGGGCGCATAACCTTCTTTGAAATACCGTCACACCCATATCCATATACTTCTACTTACAGTCCTGCGCACAGGGAAATAGAAATGGAGGAGTGAGCAACAAGTTACTCAGTGAAGTGGCTCTAGACCTGCCTGCCCGCATGACACTCTATACTACTCTATGCGGGAACTAGGACTGACTAGCCACTACAATCAGGTAATGTATTTTTATCATTTCATACTGTCATCACTAATTGTCCACATTCAATTCCATACATTTCTAGCAACCTAGTGATCAATCATTACAATGAACTCACTCATTGCCACACACGTTAAACCCTAGACTTAACCGACTCATCATACCAGACCGACTCGATCCTATGACACCTTTTACTCCCCGTTACTCGACCATGATGCACGTTTTTATATCCCGCCTCTCGCGGTTGGCACTTCGTTCTTATCATCAGTGGGTAGCTCCCACTAGGCTTCTACCCCATATTCATGTGGATTCACCACATCTCCTATGGGTGCTTCCATATTCTTGTGGATTTGCCACATCTCCTATGGATACCTAGTGTGAACTACTGCCACACATACTTTCCTTAGACTCTATATGCTTTCCCCACCCATGCTTAACCGTAACCTTATTCTTTCATACTTTCACTTATCCTTTCACATCCTTATCATTTTCACTTATCCCTTCCCATTCTCATTCGCTTTCCTTTTCATTTAGACTTGTACTTGGACTCATTCACTAGACGCCACCCGTTATCGGTGCCACACACAATACACATTGCACTCAAGTTCTACTTCAATAACATTAACAATCATTACTCATCTATCAGCTTAGCATTCATTTCTTTCTAGCATCCTAGCTTTAATCACAAACCACTCATGGGACTACACATCCAAACATAAAAGCATAAATTACCAATCAATCATCGCTACCACAACTCCATTTCAGTTTACTAAGTCCCATTTAACAATATGAGGGTTCTTATGCATCGTGTTCCATTCATCTAACACCCTAGCAATAATCATGATCTATCATCCTAGCTTTCAAACAGGGTCTAATCAACCCTAACTCCAACATAAAGGAGTATACAGTACATGAGAACAAGATGGGTTCAAGACACTCCACCTTAGCATAGATCTGGATCCGGATCTGGAAACAAGAGACAAGGGAGAGGAGATTGAGATCCGGTCACCACCACCACCACACGGCGCCGGCGAGGAGAGAGAGAGCGTGCGACGGCAAGGAGAGAGAGAGCGACGGTGAGGAGAGAGAGAGCGTCACGCGGGAGAGAGAGAGAGAGAAGAGAGAGAGAGACGACGCAAGAGAGAAGGGAGAGCTCGACGGCTAGGGTTTCTGGTCTCCGGGAATTCTCTGCAGAGCTTCGCTTTAGTTTCTGTATGAGGCAAAAGGAGGCTGCATCTCTTTTTATAGGAAAGGGGAAGGGAACCCTAGGTCTTTGCCATATGGGCCGTAGAGAAGCCCATATTCTCAAGGAAATTTTTATGGGCCAGGAACCGGGCTGTTACAGTTTGGGTTTAAGATTTAAAGTTTTGGGTTTAGGGTTTAGGATTTAGGGTTTATGATTTAGGGTTTGGGTTTAAGATTTAAAGTTTTGGATTTAGGGTTTAGGATTTAGGATTTAGGGTTTAGGGTTTAGAGTTTTGCGTTTAGGCTTTAGGGTTTAGATTTTAGGATTTAGGGTTTATTGTGTAGAGTTTGGGTTTTAGGGTTTAAGATTTAGGGTTTAGATTTTAGGATTGAGGTTTATAGTTTAGTGTTTTGGATTTAGGGTCTATGGTTTTATAGTTTAGGTTTTTAGAATTTTGCTGATGGCGCTAATTAATGTTGGTGTTGTTTTTTTTTCAGATATTTAATTTTTTTTTATTGTCTTTTTAAGCTATTTCACGTCATATTTTGGTTGGTTATTAAGAATGTGGTGAATTTAACCATTTACCATAAGAGTGAACCTAAGCATCTTTCAACAAGTTTCTTCTTAGAAATCATCTCTTTACGAAGAATCGTCTCAATTTTTGTCCTCCTTTTCTATTTTTTAATATAGTTAATGTTGAGATACTTTTTAAGGTACCATTGCTGCTGCTGATTGGTGGTTTGTGAAACGTCTCTCCTGATTGGTATTCACAAACCAGTTCGTCTTGGCCGTGAGGCGGACCCGTTTGTTTATCTGTGCATTGGTGGTGTACTACGGAAGTTCCGAATCATATTCATCTCGCGTAAGACTTATTCGTCTCTCGGTAGGATTATACTTGTTCGCTAGAAATATTATTAGTTAGTTTTTACGTATTACTCTCATATGATTTTTTTTTTATAAAATATAGAGATTTTTTCATCTACTTTCAGAATGTACAATGACTCAGTGACTAGACTGATAAACAATACTAAATAGCATCAGTTTTAATGCTCGGTAAGAAAAATAAAAGCACGAAGATATTGCAAAGAAAATAGATCACAAGAATAAACAAAAAATGAAGGATGAAAATGTAAAGCCTATATCAAGGTATAGCGTGTGAAGAAATGACCGAGAGAAAATGGTAAAACAAGTCAAATGATATATCATACTAATACGAGAAGGATCAAAGCTTTGTCGTTCTTGTCCATTTTGAAGCAGCAATTCACGTGACTATGAAAGGAAGATTTGTCACATTTTCACAGTACTGTACTGCCCTTATCAACCCTTATTTTGTGCTTATGATATATAGTTGTTTGCATTGATTAATTTACAAAAAAAAAATTAGTAGAGTTGTTTGCATTGAAGACATCCAAACTGTCTTTGTCTTGTAATGAAGCTCTGATTTAATTAGGATATACACTACAAGAAAACACACCGAATTCCGACAGAGGTTCCGACGGACACCAAGGTCGTCGGACATTTGTGACGGAATACTGACAAATTTCCGACGAAATCCAAAAAAATTAAGTCGTCGGAATTCCGTCGGCCATTTCCGACGGAATTCCGACGAAATATGGTTCGTCGGAATTTTCCGACGACTTTTCGACGACATTCTGATAAAAAATGTAACCGTTGTAGTCGTCGGAAGTTCGTCGGTATATTCCGACGAATTTCCGACGACATTCTGATTAACAGCAAAGTCGTCGGAATTTCGTCGGTATTTTCCGACGGAATTCCGACGAACCATGTGACCGTTGCCGACAAATATATATGACCGTTGTATAGCCGTTTGGGATTGGACAATTCCGACGGAATTCCGACGGACTGCTTTACATCCGTCGGAATTTCGTCGGAAAGTCGTCGGAGGTCCGTAAGCAATTTCCTATAAATACAACCCCTCCTCATTCAACTCATTCACACTTCATTCTCTCTTCATTCTCTTTAGTCATAACAATTCCGTGAAAATCATGTCTTCAGAAGTTTATTATCGTTCGTGGATGGATAAACCTCATTTGGATCCGAACACCAATTTGCTTACGGAAGAATACGTTCAAGGGATTGGAGAATTCATGAGGCTTGTTCAACAGCAACCGGATGCAAAAAGTGGTATGTTAAGATGTCCCTGCTCTTCTTGCAATAATAATAAGGTTATAAAAGAATTTGATGTTTGGACTCATTTGTATATGAAAGGGTTTTCACGTAATTATAAAGTTTGGTACCTTCATGGGGAAACTGGTTATGAATATGGTAGTACTAGCGAACCTCAGCCTGTTAGTGAACCTCAGCCTGATATTAGGTTAGAAGAATCTAGAACGGATATAGATTATGGTGTAGGTACTGAGCAGATGGTACATGATCATTATAGAGGGGAAGAACCAAACCCCGAGTCTAGGAGATTTTTTGACATGTTGGATGCAGGAAAACAACCTTTGTATCAAAATTGTAGAGATGGTCATTCAGTCTTATCATCTGCAACTAGATTAATGGGTATTAAGACAGACTATAATTTGGCTGAAGAATGTATGGATGCGATTACTGATTTTGTCAAAGGTATTCTACCTGAGGATAACCTTGCACCGGGTTCATACTACGAGGTTCAGAAACTTGTTGCAGGTCTTCAACTACCGTATGAAGTGATAGATGTATGTATTGACAACTGCATGATCTACTGGAGAGCGGATGAGACACGGAATGTATGCAAATTTTGTGGGAAACCTCGTTATCAGGAGACGAGGGGAAGAGTTCCGATCCCATTCAAAAGAATGTGGTATTTGCCTTTGACGGAAAGATTGAAGAGGTTGTATCAGTGTGAGCGCACAGCAAAAGCAATGAGATGGCATGCAGAGCATTCCACAAATGGTGAGATTAGACATCCTTCAGATGCAAAGGCTTGGAAACATTTCCAGTCAACATATCCAGAATTTGCGGAAGAGAGAAGAAATGTTTATCTTGGATTATCTACTGATGGTTTCAGCCCATTTGGAAAGCATGGAAGGCAGTATTCTCTATGGCCAGTTATTGTGACACCGTACAACTTACGGCCGAGCTTGTGCATGCGACGAGAGTTTTTGTTTCTCTCAATTCTCGTCCCCGGGCCAGATCATCCTAAAAGATCACTAGATGTGTTTCATCAACCACTAATATATGAGTTGCAACAACTATGGGCGCATGGTTTTGAGACATACGATGTTTCGCGCAAAGAAAACTTTCAGATGCGGGCAGTACTTATGTGGACAATAAGTGACTTTCCAGCATATGGTATGTTATCTGGATGGACAACACATGGGAAGCTATCATGTCCATATTGTCAAGATGACACATATGCTTTCCAACTAAAGAACGGAAGGAAAACGTGTTGGTTTGACTGTCACAGACGATTTCTACCACCTGATCATCCATACCGCAGGAGTAAGACTTCGTTTGCGAAGAACAAGCAGGTGTTTGATGGTCCACCTGAGGAAGTTAGTGGGAATTTGTTGAAGCAGTTTAGGTATTTTGATGCAGAAAGGACGCCAGATGTAGGTGGACATGAAAACATTCGAGTCAATGCGGTTGGAGAGCTACATAACTGGCACAAAAAAAGTATTTTCTGGGATCTGCCATATTGGGAGAGTCATCTATTGCGGCATAATTTAGATGTCATGCATATTGAGAAGAACTTCTTCGATAATCTGATGAACACAGTCCTTAACATCCAAGGTAAAACGAAGGATAATTTGAAGTCAAGGTTGGATTTAGTCGATATTTGTGATCGTTCTGAACTTCACGTTGATGAGAACGGTACGGCCCCTTTTCCCATTTATCGGCTAGATGGTGCTAGAAAAGAAGAGTTCTTTGATTGGATTACAGATAAAGTGAAATTTCCTGACGGATATGCATCAAATTTGGGGAACTGCGTTGATAGAAGCGAAGGAAAGTTTACTGGCTTGAAGAGTCATGATTGTCATGTAATTATGCAGCGCCTCCTTCCGTTTGCTTTTTCAGCATTATTGCCACGTAATGTTCATGAAGCAATTGCAGGGATTAGTGTTTTTTTCCGCGACTTATGCAGCAGAGTAGTGACTGAAGAGGGTATTAATAATTTGAAGACAAACGCACCAGTCAGCATGTGCAACCTTGAGAAGATATTTCCTCCATCATTCTTTGATGTAATGGAACATCTTGCTATTCATCTCGCAAGAGAATTGGAACTTGGTGGTCCTGTGCAGTACAGATGGATGTATATTTTTGAGCGTTATATGCATCATCTGAAGAAGATGGTCAAAAATCAAAGCAGGGTGGAAGGATCTATAGTGGCACAGGTGATCAATGAAGAAACTGCAATCTTTGCTGAAAATTATTTTCCACCAGAAGTGCAAACAAAACACCGAAGACCTGCTCGGCATGATGATAGAGGGGAGAGAGCAACATATCATGTTACTGTCCCAAGCATGTTCAAGGAAATAGGACGACTTAGTGGAAAATTCACGAAGCGGAGACTTACGGACACTGAGCACGCTCATTTGCAAACATATTTGCTCACCAACTGTGAAGATGTTCTACAATATGAGAGGTAAAAATATTTATTCATTTATTGTTAGATTAATATTCAATAAATTTATTTCATATTGATAATATTTTTGTATATAGTGTATATATGGCGGAGTTGCGTATGACTCACAGGCATGCAACAGAAGATGAGCTTCGACAACTTAGAGATAACGGATTTGCTGCGTGGCTTCGTAGTTATGTGAGTCATATATCATATTACCCTATGCAAATGATTAGTTTAAATTTAATATATATAAACTAATTAATTTTGCAATCATATATGTTTTTTTTTATAGGTGAATGATGGTTTGGCCAGAGGTCTTGTGTTCGATGATTGGATACGCGAATTTGTGCAGGGACCAAACTATGTGGTCAAATCATATCCTAAATTTTGTACGCGAGGATATGCATTCACAAGGAAAGGTCATTCTAAGACAACATATGATGCTGGTGTTTCATCTTCTTCTGGTGACGATGTCTACTACGGCAACATAAAAGAAATATTGGAAATCCAATTTCCTGGAATGGTTGGATTGCGTTGTGTAGTATTCTATTGTGATTGGTATGACACCACCCCAGATAGAGGAGTGAAGATTGATGCGTTTGGTGTTACATCAGTTCATTCGCGGCGGAAACTTCAATATTATGATCCCTTCATTCTTGGTTCGCAAGCTGATCAGGTATGTCAATCTATTCATAATTTTTTACCAATATAATTAATTAATGTTATATATTGAACTAATACTTGTATAATTGATATGTATAGGTGTGCTACATCAGTTACCCTCGGGTGACGTACAGAGACGATCCATGGGTTACTGTAACGCAAATCAACCCAAGAGGACGAGTGGATGGAACTTCTGATGATGATGAACCATTGCAACCAGAGTCTACCAGCAACGCCCAGGCAGTTGAAGATTTGGAAAATGTTCAACTCGTTGAGAATTTGACTGTGTTTGGACATGATGCTGTCGTACATTCAGAGCCGGAAGCCGAGGTTGGGGAGTTTGATGAAGATTCAGAAGATTCTGATTAGTTTTTTTTTTTTTTTTTTTTTTAATGGTCCGTCGGAAATCCCTCGCAATATACCGACGACATAGCGACGACAACGGGTTTCATTGAAAATTGGAAAGGTCGTCGGTATTTCGTCGGAAAATACCGACGACATTCCGACGAACTTGTCGAGTTCGTCGGAATGTCGTCGGTATTTTCCGACGAATTACCGACGACATGTGTTTCTAAAAAATTCAATCATAAAAATCTATAAATTTAGATGCCAAAACTATGAAAATAACACATAATAAGTGTTTAGTATAGTATTAGATCGCAACCGTTCAAATATAACAACTCATTAAAATATTTATGTATGCATATCATTGTTTTCATAACATCTCATCTTAACATTATATACTTATACAATCATATTTATATAAGCTTACACTACAAAAAATGTTGTTGTGTAAAATCGTGTTATAAAACATTTTTATTGTTAAATCTTTATGCAAATACTATATATATTATCAAAGGTTTGGATT
The DNA here is from genome assembly GCF_020379485.1 of Brassica napus. Lineage (NCBI taxonomy): Eukaryota > Viridiplantae > Streptophyta > Magnoliopsida > Brassicales > Brassicaceae > Brassica > Brassica napus. The sequence continues at coordinate 38,401,456 of NC_063449.1, read as the reverse complement.
TTGCATTTAGAAACTTGAAAAGAACACCCTAAACACTAAGTCGTCGGAATTCCGTCGGAATATACCGACGGAATGTGTCCGTCGGAAAATACTGACGGACACGTTCCGTCGGAATTTCAATTAGCCCGGGAGAACCAAACCGCTTGAAAATTTTCGCGAATCGGCATTTGGTATATTTTAAATATACCGACGGAATACCGACGAACCCGTGTCCGTCGGAATCCACGGAAATAAAAACCCTTCTCCTTTCTTCTTCGTTATCTCCGCGGCCTCTCTCTCTCAAAACTCTCCGGCGATTTCGGCGATTTCGGCGACTCTCCGGCGATTCCGGCCTCTCTTCACCGGCGAATCCTCTCCTCACCCTCCTATCTCTTCCCCAAACCCCAAATCATGTAAGAATCATCCCAAACCTTTTTTTTCAATTGTTTAGGGTTTTGGAAGTTGATCTCGGATTTTAGGTTGTTTGATTGAACATTTTAGGATTGAATGGATGGTTTAGGATATATAAGTTAGGATTGTTGTTTTAGTTTTTTTGGAACATTTTTTGATTTTTAAAAACGTTTTTTGATTTTTTAAAACGTTTTTTTTTATTTTTAAAAACGTTTTTTGATTTTTAAAAACGTTTTTTGATTTTTAAAAACGTTTTTTGATTTTTAAAAACGTTTTTTGATTTTTAAAAACGTTTTTTTGAAAAAAAATATAAATATTTAACACCATTTTTCTTCATTTATAAATTTTAACAACATTTTTCTATATTTATAAATTTTTTATAATTTTGTATACATATATATATATATGTAAATCATGTATAGTAAAAATTTTAAAATTTTAAAATTTTTTATTTTTTTTTTAAGTTTCCACTAATAAATATTTAACAACATTTTTTTTTTTAAATATAAATATTTAACAACATTTTTCTTCATTTATAAATTTTTAACAACATTTTTCTATATTTATAAATTTTTTATAATTTTGTATACATATATATATATATATAAAAGGTTTAATAGTTTTTTTAAAACGTTTATAAAACCTTTTGTAAATATATAAATGAAAATATGTTTGATGGGTTAATTTTTTTTTTTTAGGGCCGAGGATGAAGCCCGCCCCGCAGCCCGTCTTCGACGTAGTTCGGTGAGCGGTTCACGTGCATCGGTATCGTCTCATGACTCGGTTCCCGCATATATTCCCGCTCCAGCTCCCTCTGCCCCTCACGCTGCCCCTCACGCTGCTGCTCAACAGGATCCAGGGGTCATGCCGGTTCATCTATTGGTTCAACAACCAGGTCGAGAGCATCTCCCGTTTCTCCAACTCAACCCACGACGAGGCCATAGCACTTGGTTAGTATTTTTTTTTATTTGTACCGTTATATTTTTTGCTTTAATTAACTTGCTAACTTGTATTTTTTTTTAAAGGTTCACCAAGTCGAAAAATGGCATTAGCCGGAGCATCAACCAGATGATGTACTCCATGCTCCGTTTTGGATATCCAAAGTGGAGTGTGATCCCTTCCGACGAACGAGAGTTGTGGTTTCGTCAGTTTGCGGTATAGTAACCCTTCATTTTTTTTAAGTTTTTACATTTTTTTACATATATTTACTTATTAAATTGTGTTTGTTTTGTAGCAAGAGTTCAACTGGCACTCCGATCTTACGGAAACAGTCCGTAAGAAATTCAACGAAAAGGCCATGGACTCTTACACAAAGCAGATAAACGCGTGGAAGACAGTTTGGCAGAAGAACAAGAAGCCACGGTTCATCAACGGGGGGTGTGGGAGCAGTTGATAGCTCATTGGGAGAGGGAAGACACTGCAGAGACGTCTTCTAGGAACTCCAGGAACCGGAAGAGCGATCGTGGCGGGAAAGGTATGTATGTGCACAACCTCGGCGCTTGCTCCATGTCTACTAAGGAGGATGAACTTGTAAGTTTTTTATTATTATTTATCTTTATATTTTTTAAATAAATATTTTATATATTTTTTGGCTAATAATGGCGGTTTTTTTAGATCGAAGCAAATGACGGTAATCCCGTTGATCGTCTCCAACTCATTAAGGTGGCTCACACTAACAAGACGACGGGTCAAATTCAGGACCCCGTGATCAGAGGTGTAGTTGATTTGGTGGAAGCTGAGATAGTTTCTCAATCTCAGCCTCTCTCTGATGACGGCGACTCCACGGGAGCTTCAACCAACCTGTCTCTATTGCAAATAAATGAGATGGTTGAAAAGGTAATTTTTTTTATTAATATATTTTTTTTATAATGTCGATTACTTACTTGTCCATATTTACTTACTTTAAATATTTTTGTAGGCGGTTCCTAAAAGGAAAGGAGGCCGTTTAGTTGGGTTGGCCCGTCGTGCTTCTTCGTATCCGGCATCTTCTTCGCAAGCTCCGTATGCCGATCCCATGATTCTCGAGGAGCTACATGACAAAGATGAACGGATTGGGGCATTGGAGGAGCAGAACACCACTATCCTTTCGGAGAATGCCACTATCCTTGCTGAGTTGGCATCCCAGAAGAAGTTCAACACCGAGATTATGCAGAAGCTAGATCGTTTGATGTCTTCGAGTTCATCTTAGTTTATTTCGGCTTTATAAAACTTTCGGAATGTTTTTTTTTCTATTTCGGTTTGTATGAATTTTAAACTTTATGAATGTTTTTTTCCTATTTCGGTTTTTATGAATTTAAATTTTATAATATTATTAGTTTTAAATTTCCAATTTTTTAAATTTATTAATATAAAAAAATATATAAAAATGCAAAATTAATTTGTAAAAAAAAAGGGTATTTACCGACGGACAACGGTCGTCGGAATATACCGACGGACATATATCCGTCGGAATTTACCGACAAACTCATTTCCGTCGGAATATACCGACGAACGTGGTTCGTCGGTATATTCCGACGACCGATGTCCGTCGGTAAATTCCGACGCCCAAAGTTCGTCGGAATAAACCGAGGAACCACGTTCGTCGGAATTGTAGTTTTCCGATAAACTCTGGTCTCGTGTAGCCGCATCGTAATATCGTCGGAAGTTCGTCAGAATGACGTTTCTCTGTATTCGTCAGAAAGTCGTCGGAATTTCTGACGAAATTCCGACGAATTTTTTTTTCCAACGAAACGATACCGACGGACGGGTTCGTCGGAAATTCGTCGGAATAGACCGATTCCGTTGAATTTCCGACGATTTCGGCCATCAGAATCCCCCTGTTTTCTTGTAGTGATATGTGTATATATATATATATTCTTCACTGATCATTACCATAACAGGAGAGTGTGTACATGCATTAACTAAATCCAATGGTTAGCCAACCACACTGAATTTATGAATCACACTAATTTTGTAAAGAAAAAAATTATGATACTATCAGTAACAAGTAGAATAACAATGTTATAAGCCCTTTTGGGTTATTTAAGAAATTAGAACCAAACTTCGACTCTTAAATAGTACTCAACGTACATGTCACATGCGTGGCATTCCTTTAGTACACATCACTGCAGTTACGAGGCCAGCTTTGGCTCGACTCCGCATGCGTAACGCAACAACATATATCTCTTTCCCTCTTTATACTAAGTATCACGTCCTAACGTATATACACTATACGTAACTTTAGAAAACCCCAAGTAATTACTATTTTCGACAAACTAACATTTAATATAGCCTAAATTGTCCCGTCGCAAACAAGGAAGTTCATTAATTAAATCCCATCATCTTACGCCAAGAATGAGGAGGATATAGACTGGAGACGTTCTAAATTGATTGAAATGCACTTTTTCGCGGGGCTAACTTTGAAACTAATATATATTTATTGTTAGCATATGAGTCTTAAGCTACCGCGTGAGATTGCTTTGCTTGTTTTCTTCCGATCCCAAAAGTTGTTGTTAGATTAAACATTTTTCGAGAATCTGTTGGTTGTAACTCTTCTTTAATTTGCATGCATGGTGATATCTCTAAAAGGTGCAATATATATTTATTTATTTGGTAAAATAAAAATATTTGGTAAAAAGTGCAATATATTTGTTTAGGGTTTGTTCCTAGCAACACTAAATCATCTTTATATATTCATACGTTGTATATACGGTCAGAGACAAACGTTACGTGCGTGAAAATACATCTGTTTATACGAAGGAGGCGTACTTGCCTTGTACGTATTTTCAACCCAGGTGTGCGACTTTGTTACTACCCTTCTCCACAAACGCCTTTTACATTTTATCGGTTGAAGAATAGCATCTCTTAAGAAAAGGGGTTTTTGATCCAAAAAAAAAGAAAAGGGGTTATGAGTTATGACTATTTTTCATTTCTTTCCCTTTTTTGAACTAAATGCTTTCAAATTAAAAACATAAACGATTAGAAGAGAAGGTTATAAGACCTTGAAATTTGGTAAAGTTTGCATGAAAAACATTTCATGATGAGATAAGTCTTAAACCTAAGAAATCGTTAGGCCGAAACTAGAATAGCCAACAAAAGAAAGAGAGATAGTAGCTAATGAAAAGAACCGCGACCACTTCGATGTTTACCTCTCCCTTTAACTTTTTCTATCAATTGTGACAATAATGCATATCGTCCACGAATGATCTGATTGATCCTAACGCTATATTATTTCTTTACTAAAAAAAAATTAAGTGGACTACTTCGCAAAATGACCATGAAATGAAAAGAATTCAGGTAAATAATAATGATGGTAAATATTCAAAGAATGAAAATCATTTAAATTTACAACTGACGAAAAAATATTATGGACCGTGCAACTTTTGGTGTTATTTTCCTAAAGCTAAGAGAATTGTATATCATCACTCAAAACAACACAAGATGATTAAGAAATGTATATGTGATAGAATGCCATAAAGAAAATAAGAAGTATGATATCATACAAAAAAATAATATGGCATGGGATATAAATGTTGTATCATACAAATAATATTTTGTTCAACAAAATAACATGGTATATGGTTGATCGTTTGCGAAAATATTAATTATGTGACTACATAATCGAAAGTTTCCAATCATTTTTCTTATCAAAAAAGAAAAGAAAATAACACCAAAACACAAATAATGTTTAGAAGCAAAAAAAGAGAAATACCAATCACTTCATAAAAGGGATACAGAGAGAGTTGTTTCGACACTACAAGAAAACAGCTGAATACTGAGGGAAAAAATCGTCGGTATGTCGTCGGAATAACGCTATTCCAACGACATACCGGCGAAGAGAATCCTCGGAAATAACTCCTCGGAAATTCATCTTTCCTCGGAAATCCCTCGGAAATTTCCGACGGAATTCCGAGGAAATGAATTTCCGAAGAAATTTCAAGGACCACAAGTTCGTCGGAAATTCCTCGGAATATTCCGAGGAAGATGTCGTCGGAATATTCCGAGGGATAAACTTCCTCGGAATATTTCCAAAATTAAAAAAAAAAATTATAAATTTATTTTTTTAAATTGAAATTCGAAAATATAAAATTAAAATTGAAATAGAAAACATATTTAAAATACAAAAAATAATAAAATAGTTTTTATAAATAAAAAAATGTTTTATAAATACAAAATTAGTTTTAATAATATAAATATTTTTATAAATATGAAATCATCTTTTTATAAATACAAAATAGTTTTTATAAATACAAAAAAAATAATAAAATAGTGTTTAAAATTGAAATAGAAAACATATTTAAAATACAAAAAATAATAAAATAGTTTTTATAAATAAAAAAATGTGTTATAAATACAAAATTACTTTTAATAAATATAAATATTTTTATAAATATGATATCATCTTTTTATAAATACAAAATAGTTTTTATAAATACAAAAAAATAATAAAATAGTGTTTATAAATCAAAAAAATGTTTTATAAATACAAATTAATTTTAAAATATGAAATCATCTTTTATAAATCCAAAAATCAAATTTATATACAAAGAACATTTTGTATATTTAAAAATATTTTTTATAAATACAAATATAAAAAATAGTGTTTATAAATCAAAAAAATGTTTTATAAATACAAAATTAGTTTTAATAAATATAAATATTTTTATAAATATGAAATCATCTTTCATAAATCCAAAAATCAAATTTTATAAACAAAAAACGTTTTGTAAAATCGAATTTATATAGAAAAAACGTTTTGTAAATACAAAAATACTAAACAATTTATAAAAAAAAGTTCTAAATCAATTCAACACAACCAAATCACAATTCTAAACCTATTACACAACAAATCACAATCCTACCCAATCACCCTAACAAAAATCTATCAAAAAACTTCTAAAATCATCAAATCTACTTAAAAACCTAACAAATAGAACCTAAGAGAGTGGGATAGGGTCCTTACATGATTTGTAAGGGAATGGAAAGGATTCTCCGGAGAGATCGTCGCGAGAGAAGGTGGAGAACGCTGGAAGGAGAGAGAGATCGCCGGAGAGGAAGAAGAGAGAAATGGGGAAGAAGATGCGTTTCGAGTTTATAAAACCTTGGGTCCGACGGATATTTTCCGTCGGAATTCCCTCAGTATATTTAATTTTAATTTTTGCGAAATATTTGGCGGCTTGTTTCCCCGGTTAAATGAAAATATTCCGAGGAAATTCCGACGGCCACTTAAATATTCGTCGGAATTTCCTCGGAATATTTTCATTAATTCGAGGAAACAAAATATCTTGTGCATGTATTTCTATTAATTTATATTGTTTCTCGGAATTTCCTCGGAATATTCCGAGGAAATACCGAAGAACTAGTATTTGGGGTTTCAAAACATCAATTTTTTGGCCGTATTTCATTTCTTATACAATTGTAATGCATATCATTGAGGATTCTTTGTATAGATGAGTATAAACCATGAAATAACAAATTTCAAAACGAATTGAAAGTATTCCCTTTACCGTTCATTAAAGTGTATAAGTGTTTCTCTTATGTTGTGGGATTTCATTCATACAATCAGAAAAGTGTTAATTATAGGGTAATGAACAAATTTTTGACTTCATAATGAACGTAAGACACTTAATAAGGGTTATATAGGTGTTATTCAAACCGAAAAACGTTGTTTTCGGTTTAAAAACCCTATTTCCTCGGAATTTCCTCGGAATATTCAGAGGGAATTCCGAGGAAACCCTTTTCTTCCTCGGAATTCCGTCGAAATATTCCGAGGAAATTCCGAGGAACTAGTGTTTGGGGTATCAAAATCTCGAATGTTTTTTTATAAACGGATCGATCGATGGATTTATGTCCAAAAACGCATCGATCGATCACTAAGATCGACCAAAGCGTAACAATGTGATCGATCGATTAGATTATCCCATCGATCGATCGAGGATATCAAGTGTTCCTCGGAATTTCCTCGGAAAATTCCGAGGAAATTCAGAGGAAATTCCGAGGAACTAGTGTTTGGGGTTTCAAAATCTCGAATGTTTTTTTATAAACGGATCGATCGATGGATTTATATCCAAAAACACATCGATCGATCACTAATATGGACCAAAGCGTAACAATGTGATCGATCGATGGGTATATGTCCAAAAACGCATCGATCGATCACTAGTTCGTCGGAATTTCCTCGGAATAATCCGACGGATTAATGTTTCCTCGGAATTTCCTCGAAATATTCCGACGGATTGATGTTTCCTCGGAATTCCGTCGGTATATTCCGAGGAAATTCCTCGGGAAATTCCGAGGATTTCATTTTCCGTCGGAATGTCCGTCAGAATACCGTTGTTTTTTTTAGTGCGAGGGAGTGTACAGCATGTAAAGAAAGAAGACACGTGGCAAAAGGAGGAGAGAGACGTGCACCACAGGGAGGGAACAGCAAAAGATCTGTCTACAAACTTCCCCGCAGAAATGGGGTCCCGCCTCCTAACAGCTTTCCTGCTTTTACTGATTCGATCTTCGTTTAGTAGAGTGAACGGCTGGAATTCTCGGGGTCCTACATCCTCTCATTATTTATTTTGCTGCATCTCACTATTTTAGTATCAAAATCATGCTTACTATTTTAGTACTCCTTCTGTTCCTTAATATTACCTATTCTAAAAAAAAAAATTGTTTTAAAAAAATCCATTTTTTACATTTTCAAGACATGTTTTATTAATTAATTGCAAATTTCAAAAAACTTAATTGCACTTACTGAATTGTTATTGGCTTAAAATTATGAAACAAAGATAAACACAAAAAAAATATGCAAATTTAATGTGTTTTATTAAAATGTGTGAAAAATCTAGAATATGTAACATTAAAAAACAGAGGGAGTATAATTTTAGCACTAAATTGTTTTGAGTCTCCAACCACAACACTAAATATTACACTAAAAAAATATTCTTTATTATTATATTATTAATTAAGATTCTTTTAGTTTTAATATTTTTGATAAATAATAATTATCAAATAAATATATTATATTAAGAAATATTATATTAAAATATTAATAATTTTCAAATATAGATATATTATATATCAAAATATTATATTAAGCATATTTTTAATTTCATAATTTAATTTTCAGTGTTTAAATTAAAATTTGTTATGTATTTTAAATAGTTTATATTTGTTTTCATATAAATTAATATTTTATATGATTACAATTAGAAGATAACAAAATAATTATGATATATTTGTTTTTATTTAAAATAACTGATGCAGTTATAAAATGGTAATATAAATCAAATGTAATTAACTATGGTTAGATAATATTTAAACAAACAGTTTTGATTTAACAAATTTTTTTTTAAAAAAAGCAAGTTTTGCCGTTGCTACAGTGCATCACCAAATATAATGTGACACTGTAGCAAGAAAGTGAATCATACTATTATACTGTCACTTTTCTAGTCTGATTAGAGAGAAAAATTATTAAATTTAACACTATTTTACCGTAATGCCGTTCGCTTGGAGCTGGCCTTACCAGATTATGTATTTTTAAAGTATAATTATCAAAAAATACTTTATACTTGTTGTCTAGGCAGCACCTATGTTCCCTTTTCGCTTCGCAATCCACAATGTTTTTCGATTCTATGCAATATAGCTTGTTATTAATTTTTTTTAATATATTTTTGATTTGATTTGAAATTTTAGTTTTCCTCTACGATTTATAACGAGGAAAAATAAGTGGTTTTGTTGAAAAATATGTTCAAATGATGAGAAAAGATTACACGTAGCCGACAAGAAAAAAGAAGAAGATTAGACGTATTTTTGTTGTAACCTGAGTCGTATATTTTATTTGTAGCATGTATTATGAGTAACGTAAATATGAGTAGCTTGAAGTTGTTAGAATCACGTGGTGGCCTCACCAACATTCAAAGCGATGTAACCGTAGAATTGAGGTGGCAGAGACGAAGCAACGGCACGTGATACGGCCGCGAGAGCATTGGGCACAGGATGCCTTCACTTTGATATTATGGTCGCCACGTCTTAACCCTCTTTATTTCCCCCCGATCTATTTAAAGTCACGTTCATTGACTAATTTGATGAAACGCACGAATCAATCAAATCGTACCGTTTTGTAATGGATGTCAGTTGAAAGTACCCCTAATAAATTCGGAACTAGCATCATCATCAGGCCTCTATAACTAGCTACGAAGCCATGCATTTCCCTACATTAAACCGCCCATAGAGAAGCAGAAAATGTTAGGTTGCGTGTGGGTTAGGAAATCGATCTTACTATTTTAAGGTGACTAGATTTTGCTTATTTACCTTTAAGGTGAATAAATTAATAACATCCCTAGTTCTATACATATATTTTTACCTTAAGAAATATACTATAGAGAAATATCCTACGATATCATTAAATAAGTTTTTGTCACAAATATAGATTCTAAAGATCAAAATGACCAAAATATTTCATTAAAAAAGTAAATATACACTTATACTCCTAGAATTAACTAATCCAAATCTTAGGGTTTAGAGTTAAGGGGTGGAGATTTGTGATTAAGGTTTAAAATTTTATAAAATGAAAAAATAAATATTAAAATTTTGAAAATAAAAATTTGAAAATAGTTTCAAAAAATACTTTTGAATTACAAGAATAAAATTTGAAAAAAAAAAATTCAAAAAAAAATTATAAAAAGTTCGAATTTGAAAACATATAATTGGAAACTATAATTTTTTTTTACTTATTTAGTATTTGTATTTATATATCTATGATATTAGAATCTTTTTAACTATTAAATGAAATATTTCGGTCATTTCTCTCCCTGAATTCTATTTTTGTGAAAAAACTAGAAAATAGTTTATTTATTAGAATTGCCCTATACTATATGTTAGAACACTGCAGGTTTTTTTTTGGTGTAAACACTACAGCTTTTTAATTGTTCGTTTGTGTACTAATCATAACAGTAATTGAGTAACATCGAGGTTCATGTTCGTAAAACTGAAGTAATGAGAAATCAAAGAGAAAATAATATTGAAGTATCGATATCCTCTTTCGTTTAAGAGAAGTAACTAACAACTAGAGCTTTGGATATGTGTAGATGGACGAAGAAAGTATGTGTAGGTTTTGGATAAATCTAGTGACAGGGTCTCATGGTCAACTGGTAGTCTAATACGTATTAAAAAAATATTTATTTTGAGACGTATCCTATTTGGGCACAAACTAATGTCAAATCCTGGCTGCTTCCATGATTATTAGACATTCTGCAAGGCATATCAATCTCCTGGACTATTTTTATAAGCGATAGCGAAATAATTATAATGAATAAGAAAATAGGTAAAAGAGAATCGAAGTGGACTGATATAAGTACATTAATGTTATCTTTTACACATTTTACTGGTAGTAAAATAATCAGTATACTCCTTGTGATGCGATAAAATGTTACAAATAAGAAAACTGTAGTGTTCTAACATATATATGTCTTGATTTTACTGGGTTTCTGTCGTTTTAACTTTTATTTTTCATTTTATAACTTCTTAGATGATTTCTTACCAAATCGGAAAAACTATTAAAGGTGTGGTAGTTTGTGGTAATATAAAGAAAACTCTAATATAAAAGGGTTGTTTTTTATGTATGAGATTTAATCGTTTATATAGAAAATTATATTATAAAATCATAATATTTGAAAGCTCATTCTGGGCACTGAGATAAACTATAGGAACAAAAGTACTAGAATTTTGTATTGATAATTAAGTTTTTTATAATTAGGAATTTATATTAACTATATAAGTAGAAATAATATATGGATCATCACGTACTATAGTTAAGCGATCCATAAAGTAGAGGTGACGCTAAAATGCACAAGGAGCATTATATAGAGCTGACGAGGAAAAACAATACAGGCGTGGGATGACTTCTCCAATAAAGCAAAAGAAAGACAAGTTAATAGGATATAGATTAGCTGGGTTAACTTTCCTTTTTTCACTCTCCAAGAAATTTTTTTTTCTTTCCCTCGGCCTCGGATGTCTCTTTCTGAGTAAAGAACTAAAGGTAAGTTGTAAAATCAATTATTGACAAAATAAAATTTTGTAGAATCACAGCCGCCGGTATCTACGTGACTACGTCGGAAAGAAAATGTCGCTGCTCTTGGGCGAAAAATTTGATGTTTGCATCGGTCATAGTTTATAGGTCCCCTTGGGCGAAAAAGAGACCATTGTTGTTGCTCTTGGTCTCTTTCTTTGCGGTGGATTTTCCTAGCTTTGGATCTTCTCCGTTTTTTTTGTGTAGTCCAGTCTGCCAGTCTAGTACGTCTTATGAGCTTGTAGCACCGTGTCTATTGCTCTTCCCGTTTGCCCAGTGCAGGGCTCCTTAGATTTTGGGAACTCGTGGTTGTGTCTATATAAAATTTTGTTTTTACAAATTTGGGGTTCTAAATTTTTTTTTTAGAAGCCTATTAATTTTTTTCAAAAATTTTGAAGGCTTGTGGCAATTGTTTCACTTAGCATGGTTCATGGTCGTCCCAGACCCAGTGTTCTATGGAGTTTCCGACCTTAAAGTTTGGTGGTCGTTGATGGTAACTTTAATTCCTTTGTGTGTCAAAGGATTTTTGTTGTAAAGTGTTTAATGTTGTGTTAGTGTAAGATTCCCTTGTTTGCTCACTGTAGGTCCAGCGATAAGCTCATGACTAGCGTTTTAGCTCTCTTGTCTACGGATGGCCAATCACTTCTACAATTACATCTAGATTATAATCTTTTTCTTTTGATTAAGATTAGACCTAATTATGTATTTAAGGGTCTTTTTTTATCTTTTTGGGGACCTTAAGCTTGTATCTCATTGCTATTTCCATGAAAATAAATTCACATTCTTGACAAAAAAAAAGATTTCATTGTTTAAACTGTGTTTCCTTTGTGCTTTGCCTTTGGTGTCGATTCTTCACAACAGCCTGACTGGTGTATTCCTATTGTGTACTTTTTGTTTGGTATATTATCAGATATTCAGATGACAAAAAAATTGAATTCACCATTTTTTTTATAACTCTGGTTATGCTTTGTACGTCCAAAGACTAATCACCAAAATGCTCATAGAAATCTGGGTTTTTTTTGCCACTTAAAACGTTTATGGGTGGTCAAGAAGAATCAAACTCATGGCGGAAACTTTAACTAGAGCCCTTTTACCAATAGGGTAAGACCACTTGGTTAGGAATTCACCATTTAACACCAATTTACACCACATATGATACATACATTTTTTGCTCTCCAAAACTCATCAGTTACACTGTGGACGTTCGAACTAAATATTCCCATCCAATTGTTGTGGCGTACGTAAACGATATGGCCGCTGATAGATATCCATTCAATTGGTTTTGTCATTTGTGTACGTAAATCTTTGATTATTAACATTACATAGATGAGGCCTCAAGCGTGATGTTCTTTAGGTGAAATGTCTTCATCTTTTAATCTTTGAATTCAAATACTCCATCCGTTTGATTAAGTTAGATGTTTTAGAAAAAAAAAAATTGTTTTACAAATATAGTTTTTTGTATTTTCTATGAAAAAAATTGTGATCTTCAAAAAATTAATTGATTTTATTGAATTACTATCGGTTAAAAATTATTAAAAATTGAAGATTACAATACATTTATTATAATAATTTAATGTATTTTTTAATATGTGTGAAAACATTAAAAAGTATATCTTTGTGAAATGGATGGAGTATATTTTTTAAAATGATAACTATGATGTGCAGGACCGTCTCACACTCTACGGAGACCCTGTTAAAAAAAAACAAGACCCTTTATAATAATCCAAAATATTTTATGTTTTTCTCACAAAATATTATTATAATATATAATAAATACACCAATCTAATTTGAGTGGAAGAAACATCTTTTTCTTTTATAGTTGAAAACTTATGAAAAGCATCTTTTCGGGACTATGAATTTTTCAGTTTTTTTTCTTTTGATTCTTTTTGTATCCACAATCAAGAGTTATAATCTATAAAAAAAATAACAAATAATCTATAAAAAAAACTAACAAAACAATAGAATCTGGATAGTGGTTAGAAAAAAAAAACCATGGACTCTTGATTTGATTAAACAAGAAGTTGGAGAGTACTCCTCAGTTTTCTTTACGATAGAAGCTTAGACTAGTGTTTTTTTTTTGTGTTTACTGTTTTTTGTAAAAGTTGCTGAAAAATTATATATTTCCCTCTTTATTTACAATCACTAATTAATAATAGTTTCCAAAATATAATCAAATTAGAATATTAACTTTCTAAATTTACATTGAATATTAAATCATACACCAACAGTTATTTTTTACTTTCCAAAATATATAATTGATATAAATGTTAATTTCTTCCTGAGTTATTGCATTTTTGTTGGTTATGTAAACAAAATCAAATTTGTAATTTATATGTATTATTTAATAAATATGAAAATTAAATTAAATATAGTTATCTGATTTTTAATAAATATATGATTTTAAATTTATAGCTATTACTAAAATAAAAAAATTATGGATCCTCTAAAATTTTGGATCCTGTTCAACCATTCCCTTTGCACTTGATAAAAGACAGCCCTGATGAAGTGAATATAAACCTGCAGTAAATGTTCAAAAAAAAAAACATAAACCTGCAGTATTTAAACCATCCAAAAAGCTCCAGAGATATGGTTGTAGATATACTGCATGAGTTTGACAAAAAAAGAAGAAGATATTTTGCATGAAAAAATCTTATATTGATTTTATTCCTGAAATTACTATTTGGGAAAGGATTACCAATCATATGATATTTATCTATTGATACCGTTTTTGTAACCTTAATTCTTCCAATCTTTGTGAAGAGTAGGAGTAACTATATTTTCAGTAATGTTTTTTATATATTCTGAAATGTATATCTACTAATTTTTCAATAAAAATGCAAACTTTACTTCTTTCTTGGAGTAAAATACGAACTTTTATAAATACGAACTTTTATTAAAGTTTCGAAAACGAACTTTTATTAAAGTTTCGAAAACGAACTTTTCTTTTTGTTCTTTTATTTTTTAGAAATATAAAAAATTAAATAGAAAACTAAAAAAAGTAACGTCGTGGAGGAGAAACGGCAAAAGGAAAAGAGATAAAAAGGAGTAACCGCTCTAATGTAAAATTATCTACGGTTGTCCTTCTGCTCATAAGTTCTACCTTAGTTTGTTACCACCCTAAACCCCCACTCTCTCTTAGCCTCAGGTGAACCCCACTCTCTCCTCCCGTAATACCTTCGTTCGTCACACGCGCTAATTCTTGGCAAGTGAGGAAGCAGTTTCCATGGTAAAAAAAACAGTTCTTTTTTATTCTTTTATATGGATAAAATTCATATTTACCCTCTCCTTAACCGTTTCAAGAAACGGATCATTATAAATAAATAACCCATTCTTGCTATTCTATCCTTTTGATTGTTTGTACCTCCATTGATAATAAATATTCTAGAGGGGATCATCAATCTACGGAAAAAGCAGACGTTTGGGTCAACGTCGTTTGACCGGAAAATATGACGAAAGTACAAGGGTAAAGTAGTCATTTCAACAGTAGCGCATACGTATGTACGCAGGGAGGAGAGAGACACAACCCAACCCAACTACTTTGTATATTTATAAGCCAAGAGATAAAAGGGACCAGAAGCGAGAGAGCTTTGTAATCCTCTCAAGACGAAAAGAAGAAGATTATGTTGCCCGTAAGACAAACCAAGAGAGTTTTCTACTCCGCCGGTGTCTTTACGCCGGCGAGGAAAAGACGGCGTTGTGTTTCTTCTCCTATTTCTCCGGCGCCGGAAACTAATACCGGACCCAATTTGTTAGATTCAATCCCGGACGATCTTGTTGTTTCTATCCTTTGTAAACTTGCTTCTACATCTCGATGTCCTGCTGATTTCATCAGCGTTTCGATGACGTAAGCTATCCGGTTTATCATTAATTTTTTTTTTTTACAATTCAGACAAAGCTCTATTGTCTAATTGATAACTTGTATGTGTCAAACAGATGTAAGAGACTAAACACTTTAGCTACGTGTCCTTATGTTCTGTCGAGATTGTCACGAAAAGCTATTGCCATAAAAGCTCAGAATTGGTCGGAATCAGCTCACCGGTTTCTCAAACGCTCCGCCGACGCCGGAAGTCTCGAAGCTTGCTACACTCTCGGAATGGTTAGTCCAAAATTAAATTAAAAATATTTTATCGTTTTTTTTTTTTTGGTTTAACGTTTTCTCTTGTGTCTTGATTTGGTGCAGATTCGGTTTTACTGTCTGCAAAACAGAGGAAACGGCGCGTCGCTGATGGCTAAAGCCGCGATTAATTCCCACGCGCCAGCTTTATACTCTTTAGCCGTGATTCAGTTCAACGGAAGCGGCGGTTCCAAGAACGACAAGGATCTTCGAGCCGGTGTGGCTCTGTGCGCTCGTGCGGCTTTCTTGGGACACGTTGACGCGCTCCGTGAGCTTGGCCACTGTCTCCAAGATGGTTACGGTGTTCCACGGAACGTCTCGGAAGGTCGGAGATTCCTCGTTCAAGCCAACGCTCGTGAACTCGCTGCCGTTTTGTCTTCCGGCATCGAGGCTCGCTCGTGGCTAACTCTATCACAGCCTCAAACCCATGGTTGTCCGTTGCTGAGCGATTTTGGATGTAATGTCCCGGCCCCAGAAACCCATCCGGCGAATCGGTTTTTAGCGGATTGGTTCGCTTTACGCGGCGGAGATTCTCCCGGAGATGGGTTGAGATTGTGTTCTCACGGCGGATGTCGACGGCCGGAGATAAGGAAACACGAGTTCCGGAGGTGTTCTGTTTGCGGCGTTGTGAATTACTGCTCACGCGCTTGTCAGGCTCTGGATTGGAAACTCCGACATAAGATGGATTGTGCGCCGGCGGAACAAGGTGCAGCCGGTGACGGAGAAGGTAACGTTCAGATTGAGGGAAACGTTAACGGTGATAACGTACCAGTGGTGCCCATGAGTTAACGGCAACCATTAACGGCTGGTTTTATTAGACGCGAGATGAGATAAACGAAGCTTTAATTAGTTTCGTTGTTTTGTTTTATTAGTGGAAAGATTAGATGCGGCATTAGAGTAATTTTTGTATTTTAATCGCTTGTAAAGAGTATCGTCAAATCAATGAACGAACGGCTACAATGTTCATTTCCTTGTTTGATTTTAATTTAGTTTTACTTTTCTTTATTTTTGATTGGGTGCTTACTTTTCTTAGATATCTTTGGCACGTTTCTAAGGTACAAATTCGAGGAAAATTCTCTCCCACGTTCAATCGTTTTCTCAGAATATGATTGTTTTTGAACATAACACGAGCTTGTTTGGTCATTAAGAGGTTTCCTAATCTATGCAATAAAAGAAATAAAACAATAAAATATGTGATTAGGCATACAAGGAGCTAACGAAACAGAATATGCAAAACCATGGCCCGCACCCTGTCTATTCAAAGACTATATGAATGCTAGATCATTCTATGAACATACGAACATGGACACGAGCTTTTTTTTTGCTGATGGGTTAGACATATAAAGAGAAGGTCGAATCTACACATTTAATTATTTGGAACATCTTGATCCCCATCATTAATTTCTTATTTCGTCATGCATAGATTTTTTTAATGGTTATTGCTATTCGTTAACTACATAATCTGTCATGTCGTAGCCTCGTAGGCTGTGTCATTTTGCAAACACCAGTTGTCAACTGGTTTGGCAGGACTTAAGACATCCTATGTGATAGCACGCAAAATGGGCAGGGCTTTACTCTTTTCACTATCTTTTGCCTCTTCTCGAAGTTTAAAGCTTACATCGACACTCCTATATCTCTCTTGCGCTCTTTTATTTGAAAAGTAATCTTGTAGTTAAATGAAAATGAAAACGAGAAGCTTGGCCAACAACAAGGGTAACATACGGCAGTCTCCAAGTCTGGTCGCGGATCGACCAAAATGCCATTTTCCTTCCCCATGGTTGTCTCAGCTCTCATGGTGCTCCAATTCGCGATTTTTTGCCTAGAATTCTACTCTCATTTTATTGTCAAAACAATTTTCTTTTCCTAATGTTCATGCCTTATTTGCCCGCAACATCTGATATATATTTGTTTTCAGTGAATACATCATATTAGGTTATAAAAAGGTTTTCAGCAAATTCTGAAATGTACTTTTAACTTGTCACGTCCCTTGCTAGTACTAATGTGGCAGTCGTAAATAAGAACACATGCATATGCCCCGCTCCGCTCAAATTTGAGCAAAATGAGATGAATGACGATGTCGATATAGAATAGAAACTCCTAAACCAAAAATAAAATAAAAGTTAGATGATAGTTAATAAAAGTAAACATGTTGACAAATAAAAAAAAAGCGTAACCACAAAATTGAGAAAATAATATGCATAAAGGTATGAAAGATAAATGTCTACTAAGATAATGGATGTGCCTTGTTTTGTCTCGTGTTGGTTTTTAGTTTTTACAGTGTGATGTTTTTTTTTTACTTTTTACCTTTTTGGATAGGTGGAACCGTAGTTGTACATTTTTGTTGTTGTTTAGCTTATAGATGGTCGCAAATATTTATCAAAAACTGTCGTCAAATCTTAAACAATCATGGGTCAAAAGATGTTTCATCATAATAGATTTCTAATGCTTTTTATAGGAAGTATCACAATGATATTGTTTGTATAGCTTAGGTATCTTAAGACAAAAGTTAGTGTATGGTTTCTTTCAGAGATTCCTTGAATCATAGCATGCCTATCTATAAATTACTGATATATACACTATATAATATTGAAATATAGAGTGGAAATCAGGTTCTTTACTTAAACATGGTTTAACAATTTGTCTACGTGCTCTTTTGGAAACACAAACAAAATTCGTTTTTTTCTTCTCAAAATTAAGTTTTGCTTTCTTTGTTTTTGACGGCAAATGAAATTTTGATATCTTATTCACAAAATGTATACATTTCAATTTCGCCGATGAACTTGCACATTTTCTTTAGATGGTTGACATTTTGACTAAATAAATCTGAGGGGTTACTATTAATGATGGATAGTTTGAGAGCACACCAATTTCAAGATTTCGGGCATAATTATAGACACATGAACGTGTCTTAATAATTGAGATTTAGCTTCCAAGGTAAAGTTGTATGTTAAAATTGAACATTGTAGATACCCATTTTTGCAGGCAGCAATTAATAATTATAATAAGTGATTAAGTAATAATATTAAGATTAAGTGGGTGACAAAGCATCATGGGGTCTGCGATCTATGTAATTAGGGAGACCGGGAAATCCTCACTGCAGATCAAAATTTGGATTAACAGAAGTTTAACGTCTGATTTATTTAAATGTGGACCCTCTTTGATATGTTATTGTCTCCACAACCCCAATATTGGCATAACAATATCTTTGATTTGTTTGGCCCGTCATCATTGGTTTACACTTTACAGTTTGCGTTCAAAATCATTATTGCATATATACTTTTACCACTAAGAAAACACACAATTTTAAACGGACAAATCCCATTAATAACATTATGATATATTTCCATAAAAATAGCACTTTCAAACACACAAAATAGGGATGTGTTGTACAGGCCCGGCTCAAAACGTTAGTGGGCCGGTGCTACAGTAAATTTTTATTTTTTAAATAGTAATTTTTTTTGAAACATAGGACCCTAGAAATTAGAATATTTGTTCACTTTGAAAGTTAGATCCTTAATTCACAAAATCTCAAAATTTAAGACTCTAAAATAGCAAAGAAATCTTAATAAAAATGGTGGGATCATGTGTTTTTGCACCCTCATCACTCTCTCAGAGTCGGCATTGGTGTTATAAATACTTTATGGAAGGAACGCAGCTATGTCAACCTCAACTGCAGACACAAAATAGAAATGTGTTATATTCATGCCCGGCGTGATATATGAAGCCGTAGAAGCATGGGATTCAGCCTTCAAAAAATATATATAACTTTCGGCCATGTTTTATCACATATTTCATTAGTCTAGTGGCATTATTAGTGAAGTTGGTATCCATTTATCGTGAGTTTGAACCATGAGTTGGACATTAACAGACATTATTAGTGAAGTTGGTATTCATACATCCTGAGTTTGAACCATGAAATTGGTATCCATAAATCATGTGTTTTTTCAAAATAACCTCTGGTCCTTATAAAGTCAGGGCCGCTACTAGTTATATTTTTGCATATATACGTTTACACTTGAAGATTGTGTTAGCTGGATGAAAGCCCCAACTGCAGATACAAATGTCAACCTCATTCTTAAGCTGATCTTTGAAGCTTATATCTATTCTCTATGGAAGGAACGCAACTCACGACTGCATAATCAATCTAACCGACCAGCTTCATCTCTTGTTTCTGAGATTCAACTTATACTAAGGAACAAGCTAGATACACTTTCTCGGGCACAAAGGAACCTGTTAACAACTTGGTTTTTGATTTTTCCATAGTTATTGTAGCTATCTCGCTTTTGCATCCAGGCAACACGCCTGAGTAGTTTGCGCTGTAATCCCGATCGGATCATGTCACTGTTTTCAACCTTAAAAAAGTATATGCAGTTTAAAAAAAACACTCAAAATAGTGAAAATATAATTTATTAAAAAAACACTAAATTACCCTAACACTACTAAAAACATGTTGGATACCGACTGAATGTCGGACCAAATATATTTCAACGGAATTTCAGTGATGCCCTATATATTATTTGTGAAACATTACAACTTCTTTTTGTAGCCACGTATTATCACTAGGATGATTCTTAGAATTATTAGAGAAATATGTTGATCCATTTAATTATATAATAAGCTTTTTATTAAACTAACCATAAATTCATTATTAAAATCATTTATTATTTCCTTAAATAAAGATTACGGAATTGCCTAATGTGGCTAAAGGATATATGACAATTAATGATTTTGAATAATAAAGATCTGATAAAAAATAATATATCTTCTATCAAATTTGTTTAATTTTAAACTATTAAAATAATTTTAAAAAAAATCACAATAACTATATTATAAAAATTTAAATTTTTCTGTATATGTTATATTTTGAATTTAAAAAAATGACTATAAATTACTAAAACTGTTAAAAGTCTCACATTCAAATTTTTGTGATTCATGGTTTAAAATTTTTGTTATTACAAAATACAAATGATTAAAAAATCATATAAATAAAAGTCTAATTTAATTAACATTAATATTTAAAATATATATATATGTATATATATATCATTCTAAATTAAACTATAAACCATATTGAATAAATAAATATTTTAATTTCAAAATTTACTTTGAATTATTTTTTTTGATAATTGTTTTGAACTAACATTGATATTTTTTTAAAAATTAAAAATTACTAAAATTATTAATCTCACAATGAAAATTTTGTTATCGGTAATTTAAAGTTTTTGCTATTAAAGATACACATGATCAAAAAAACATATGAGTAGAAAGCATCATTTAATAGACATTAATATAAAAAATATACTATGTATGTTAATATCATTTAAATTTTATTACATATCCTATCAAATTTTTTAAAAAATTGCTTGGATTAATAAAATTGATTTATACGTTCACACCAATTTAATTAATATGTAATAGTTACTGACTTTTAATTATTCAATATATATTTATTATTTCATAATATGTAAGAATATATAATACATAAAATAATTTATATATATAATGTTTATCACGTGCAAGGCGCGGATCTTAATCTAGTTTTGTAATAAAAGATGTGTGGTTCATCCGAACTTTTTTACGCAAACAAATATCATTGCATACATAATATATTTCTAATCCGAAGGTGAAAGACAAGAAAGCGAGGGAGCACGTATATGAGATGCACGAGAGGTGCAAGAAGATTTAAGAAAATGTGGGCTTTGCCTACTCGTCCTTATGTTTTCTGGACACTTTTGAGCGTCACAGCGCTCAGCTTCGTTGGGATCCTCAGAGCCAGGTGGCATCTCTACTGCATAATCGGTAGGTGCATTTTTATCTCTGTCGTTAAGATGAACTGGTTGGAGGAAATGGTCTAACCTGTGAAGAACTATTAGTGTTTGCACTTTGATCAAATTATTTGTGCAAGCTATCTTGATTTTTTGGTGGTAAATGTATTATGTTTCAGTAGTGTATCCTTGGTTCATCCGCATAGTGGCGTGGAATGGTACATATTGTTCATGGCACATGTGTACTTAGAATCTGCAGTGCTTGTTTATGTTCCAGCTTCATTATTTCCTTTCTTTAAGCATTACTAGCTGCTGTTAGCAAAATGTAAGTTTTGAACCACATGTTAATGTTATAATCAGGTACGGCTCAACTAAATTATGGGCCCTTGGACAAAATAGTTTTTCAAAAAAAAAATTACATATACTTTATGGATAATTTAAAAATTTTAGGCTCTTTTTCTTCATTTTTTTTAAATCAGACCTCATTTTAACACTAATTATGCAAAAACATTTGGGCCCACGACCCATACCCCCTTGCCCCTATGTCTAAGCCCACTCTAGTTATAATGCCTGCTTCAGTGTAGGGGTGCATCTGTCTCCACTTCAATACCCAGAGTTGTATTCTCTTTGTTTCTCATGTGTCTAGAAGCATGGTACTAACTCAAATAATAACACTCTAGACTTGTAGTTTACAAATGAGGGAAAAGCATTCATTGGTTCTTAGCAGAATTATTTTGATTCTCCATATGCATCTTTGAATATGAATATATTTTCTGAAACGTGATAAGTGTTCCATTTTCTTTATAGTTCTGTTGCTCAATTTTATATTTCTCCAGGTTGAAAAAGGATAGAAGAAAACGCATATCACATTGTCACACCACCGAGAAATGAAACACTTATTTTGGTTTGGTTTGATAATTACAAGCAATGCCACTCATATGTTTGTGGTTACCAACTTTAATTATTTACTAGATAATAACCCGCGCTTTGCGCGAAATGTTATTATTAGTTTCGTTATTTTTAATAAGGAAATATTAATCTGTTTAATCTGGACATCGGTTCAGTTTTAGGTTATTTTTTGGTTTTTAATCTCCTAAAATATAACTATCATTTTATATCAATATTTATTTGGTTTGTTCGGTTAAAATGTTTGATGTTTTTGATTTTTTTTTTCCTGTGATAATCAAAAATTACTATTATTTGTTTGTTTTCATGTTATGAATCTTAGATAGTCGTGATGTCGAACCAATAGTTTCATATTATAGTTTCTAAACGGATAATAGTTAAAAAAAAGAAAAGAAAATTATTAAGACAAATCATTTTACTACAATTTGGTCGATAGTGAAAAAGTATTAAGAAAAAGAATATTTTAACTTCCAAAAAAATTAAATATTTCAGTTGTGGTAAATACTTAGTTATAACGTGCTCACGTCAATGTGCACATGTATGTGTATGTAAAAGTATATAAAGATGGTTGATAAATATATAAAGATACTGTTAATTAATATTAAATGACATTTTTTTCAAAATAATACATGAAAAATAAAATTCTTAAAATGAAATTATGTAAAAACAAAAATATTGTAAAATTTATATAAACTATAATATATAAATTATATATAATTCTTTAAATATATATATATATATATATATATATATATGCATATAACAAATCAAATTGGATATCCGTTCCTATAAATATTGATATTTTGTGATTTGTTTTTTACGGATATTGCATTTTAGTATTTGATTTGCTTCGTAGAGTAACATATATCTGGATTTTTGGTTCGAATCAAAACGGATAACGAATCGAATCAAAATTTATGAATAGTTTGTCCAGCTCTATCCGTAAACAGTAAAAATAACGTAAAGAATAACCATGAATGTGAGTTTTATATTAAAAAAACGTAAAGTACATAGTGTGAACATATTTATGTAGAATTTAACTTAGAAATTCTCTACATGTGACATGTGTCCATTTCAGGGTGACCACATTTATTAAAATGCTTCTACGCGTGACATGTGTCCAGTTTAGTGTGAACGCATTTATTACAATGATTCTTCTTTAATATGTAAGGGATCTTATATATTAAACATCATTTACTAAATTTACTAAATATACGGGTCATATTTTGTTCTCTATTAAAATCACAATTAAACATCAGAGGAATCTATCTATCTATCCTATCATTTGCGAAGTGATTTTTCGCATTCGAATCTCACATTAGAAGTTAAAGTAGTTAATATCGTTTATACCATTCTTGAATAAAATATATAAATTAGTCACAAAATAAAAACAAATTTAAAATTTAAAGTTTATTTGATTAGATAAATGATTAAAATTAATAATAATAAGAATTATCCAAAATCTAAAATATATTTTAAAATAATAATAATATAATTCCTATATATATTGTGTTGTTATCTAAAAAAATCTTTTAATAAAAAATATAAAAAATAAAAAACCAAAGTAACATAACTAAATATTAATCAAGTAAAATTCTTAATTTTTTATAATTTTTTTTTTTTGTCGACTAAATTTCGGAGATGATTCTCCGGCGAGAAGAAGAACAACAACGAGTTTGCTATATTTACATGAATAAGTTAAACTTCTATTAATGCGGTTGTTTGCTATAAAGAAACTTCCTTTGTTAATCTATACTATTATTTATGAAGTGATTTGGCTTATTTGTCATCTTCTCCATGATTTTAGTTAATTTGATTACTTGTCATCTTTTCCATGATTTTAGAATAAATCATTAGTTTAATTAATATTATTATTAATTTTTTTTATATCTATATATTTATCATGATAAACATGAACCTATTTTACCGATATATATACTAATATTTTTTAAAAATATATTTTAATATATAATAAACATGATATTTAGGACATTTAATTAATAAATAGATATTAATAATATATACCGATAATATCATCATTACTTTTTTCTCATTTTACAATTTTAATGAATAATATTATAACTAATTTCTCTGATTTTTACTGAAAATATTGATCAAAAACAGATTATTATAAAATTTATATATAAGTATACTATTATATCTGAATTAATAAATTTCTTTAGTTAATTTGATTATTTTTCATCTTTTCCATAATTTTAGGATAAATCATTAGTTTAATTAATATTATTATTTAATTTATTTATTTTAATATCTATATATTTATCATGATATTTAAAATAATTAATAAACACTAACCTATTTTACCAATATATATACTAATATTTTTTAAAAATATATTTTAATATATAATTATCATGATATTTAGGAATTAATAAATAGACATTAACAATATCTACCGATAATATCATCATTACTCTTTTCTTATTTTATAATTTTAATGACTAATAGTATAGCCAATTTCTCTGATTTGTTTCTGAATATATTGATCAAATACAGATTATTATAAAATTTCTATATAATTATACTAATATATCTGAATTAATCGGTTTCTTTTGTTTATTCAGTTTGATCCCTTAATATACTGATCCATTTTCATATACTGTTGTTTTCTAAAAATAACATCCTCGGTACTTTCAAATCCAGACTATTTTCTCTATTTCGATTTGGTTCGATTTTGAATGGTTTGGTTTTACCAGATTGAACATTCCTAAATTATTGTTATTTATTAATGTTTTATATTTGTGATTTTTTTTATAATCATTTTAGTACCACATGATTTATTTTCAGTCCAAATACAATATGTGTTAATTTCACATACAAAATTTCTCAATTTAGTTATTACTATAAAAAAGACTTTGATCCAAAATCTACATCACATAAATAAAAATATAAAACAAAATAATACAATTTAATACATTGATAACCAATATGAATATTGACATTTTATAATTTATAATAATTTAAAATTTGTATCTAATTTAATTATTATTATTTTATAAAAATAACTTTAGAATTAAAAATTGTTAGATGTATAGATATATTAATCCGCACAAGGTGCGGGACATCAACTAGTATATACATGTAAAAATTTATAAAATTTTAGACACTATTATAAAATTTGAAATAAAATAAATCATAGTAGAATGAGTATTATCTGATGTATTCTTAAGATATAGTACTTATATCTAAAACATTACAAAATATTTTCTGGTATTAGATAAATATTAAACTCTAAGTTTAAAATAAAGTTTTAATGACATTTCAATATGTTTTTAACCTCAAAAATTAAACGATAATTAAAAGTGAAAAAATTTATGTGAAAACTATATTCAATATATATATATATATATATATATGTGATGGCCTTATCATTTAGAAGTGACCACACAAATTTTAATTTTTAATTAAAACAAAAACGACAAATATCGCATTTTCCAAATGTCCGAAGATGGCTTAGGTTAGGTTTCTTGTCTCGTTGAGCTTCGTATGGTGTTCTGTCTTACATTGCTCTTGTGGCTACTCGATTAAGAAGATAGGCGGAGTGTCTCGTAGCTTCTCCCCATAGATAATTTGGCACTCTCATATGCTTTAGTATACTCCTAGTCATCTCCATGAGCGTTCTGTTTCGTCTCTCGACAACTCCGTTTTGCTGAGGCGTGTGAGGAGCGGTGAGATGGCGTTTGATTCCTGTATTCTCGCAAAATTCATTGAATTCTTGAGATACGAACTCTCCACCTCTGTCCGTACGAAACGTTTGTATACGTGAGCCTGAGTCTTGTTCCACCATCTTCTTAAACCTTTTAAACTTCTCAAAAGTATCACTTTTCTCTTTTAATAGAATTGTCCACATGTACCTTGAGTAATCATCTATAAGCACAAAAATGTAACGGTTTCCACCAGCCGTGCTTGGCGTTATCGGTCCACACAGATCACCGTGAACAAGTTCCAACGTTTTTGTTGCTCGATACATGGTAGCTTGAGGGAAACTCTGCCTTGCTTTTTTACCAAGCAACCGCAAACCTCCTTCTCGATACTCACCCGTGGAACACCGACGACAAGCTCTCTTTGTATCATGGCCTTCATGCTTTCAAGGTTTATGTGACCTAGCCGCACATGCCATCTTGTTGATTCACTAATAGTTGTCGTAAGTAGACTCATTGGCTCCTTGATTCCCATATGAACTTTGTATAAGCGATTCTTTGATCTCTTTTCTTTCACCAATAACTTCCCATCTCGGTCGTGCATTGTGAGATCTTCTCCTTTTAGCCTTACATCGCATCCTGATTCTGTGGCTTGTCCCAGACTAATGATGTTACTTTTCAATTCAGGAATGAAGTAGACGTCACACATCGTCCTCGGTTCTCCATTCCGATCAATGAACTCCATGGAACCCTTCCCTTTGGTGTCTATACGAGAGTCATCACCAAACTTCACCTTGCCTGTGATAGCTTCATTGATATGAGAGAAGTATCGCCGATATCCTGACATATGATTGCTAGCTCCATTGTCGAGATACCACAAATTCTCTTCACCCGTGTTTGTTTCATACTTGCTTGGCACGACCTTTTCTTCGTTTAAATAAACTACTTCATGCATCATAAGCTCATCTGCATCTTGTGTGTCCTCATTCTCATTCTCTTGAGCCTCCTGCAACTTGAGCAAACGATCGGGACATACACAGGCAAAGTGCCCCAACTTGTCACATCGAAAACATGTGATCTTGCTCGCATCACGCATGTCGTTCCAGCGACCACGTCCTCTCCCACGATTGTTGTAACGACCACCTCGGCCTCTGTTTCCCCTGTAACCGCCATCATCACCTCGATGCGGTTGTGAATCCGAACTTAAGTACATCAATTTGCTTTGATCTTCATTGGATTCTTCTTCCTCAGCAACTCGTTCCTCATAAGCTTTCAATCTTCCTACTATGTCTTCGAAACTCGTGGTCTTTAAGTCCAGCACTTGTTCTAGTGAGGCCACAATGTGTATATATTTCTTTCGAGGAAGACACTTTAGGAATTTCTTAACAAGCTTTGATTCTTCGATTTCTTCTCCTAGTGCTGCTGATTTCGAAGAGATTTCAGATATCCTCCCTACAAACTCGTCTATCTTCTCTGTATCTTTCATCTTTATCCTGTCGAATTCAGCCATTAATGTCTGCAACCTTGCTTCCCTAACTCTTTCAGCTCCAACATATCGTGTTTTGACAGCGTCCCACACCTTCTTTGATGTACTAAGTTCTCCTACTTGTAAGATCAGAGTTTCAGGAATAGATTGAAACAATAAGGCTGTCGCCATAATATTCTTCTCGCTATCATCGCTCTCGGACTCGACTATTTCCCAGACTTTATGTACTTTAAGCAGGATCTTCATCCGAATAGACCACGCCGTGTAATTGCTCGATTTGAGTATAGGACACTTGATCGACACAGTTTCTCCTCCTCTTGGTTTCACGGTAGAACTAAGTTGAATATCCATTGTTTCTCAAACAACGAAATTCCTCTTTTGTGTGGCTCTGATACCAAATATAGAACTCAAGGATTAATAAGAATGTCTCTCTTATTATTAACTTAAGAAAATAACTCAAAATTTAAGCTCTCAAACTCTAAACTCTTGTAAGGTATGTCACAACTTGACATCTTCTTATATAGAGCTTATAATATCCTAATCCTATTAGGTAACATAACTAGATAACTCCTAAACATATTATGTTTCCTATTTTCCATATCTCGGTAGGATTAGGTCTCTATCTTGCATCTCAAGTTTTCTTTTTGTTCAAGTTTAATCCAACAAAGTTTAATATCTATGCCAGAGTATCTGAGGAAATGAAACTTTTGTATTTTTATGACAACGGTTCTCAAACTTTAATAAACTACCGTGGCAAAGTAGCCATAGCCATTCAACCTTCTCGCTCGGTGCCTTCAATTGATTTGTTCGTTGTCGAAGCAGGAAAACAGGATTACAAGGAAAAGTCTTTCTATAATCTTCCCCACCTTCGTTTACGTATGAAATGTGTTATTAATCATATGGGTGACATTAATTTTGCACCTAGATGTTCCAGAGGTGAGGTTAGTGTTATCCACCATGATGTCAAGGGAGCTAGTTTTACGAAGATGAAACTTGAAGTTGATGTAAAGCAAGATTCGTTTAAAAGATCAAGTTGTTTCGTGGGTTACGTAGAGAGTCTCATGCTGATTAAAGCTAGGTAGAGTTATTATTTCCTTGTTTTTGTTTTGGGATGTTGCCACTAAAGTTCATGTCTCTTATCTCAAATGTTGTTTTCTTTTGGTTGCATTCACTGTTTCCTTTTTTCAAATTTATGTCTACTTAAACTATTTCTAATCCCAGATGCGGTTTTTCTATATTATTATGTCACAAATTTTGAATCGGATTGTGTCTACAGCTAGTTAATCTACTTAAAAGATGAAGACTGGTCATTCTTTGGCCAAAACTAAAGAATTTCTCCCTTGACGTTCTCAATTTACTTATTGGTCAATATTTTTGTATCATGTTGTTTAAATGTCTGAACCGATAGTCTTGCAAAAAGTACCAATCTCGCGGTATTATTTTCTCTCATGTAGACTCTATGTTCTAAACTGGATGGTTAGACCATCCTCTTAATAACATTATAGCTTTTGATGTAAAAAAGAAGAAGAACACAGGCTTCACAACCATGATCAAATATAATACTCTGCATATCTTAACAACATTATAGCTTTTGTCTCTGTCGTTTAGAACGAGTTGGTTGGAGGAAATGGTCTAAACTGTGAAGAACTATTAGTGCTTGCACTTTGATCAAATTTGAGTAAGCTATCTTGATTTTTGGTGGTGAATGTATTATATTTCAGCAGTGTATCCTTGGTGCATCCGCATAATGGCGTCATTATTTCCGTTCTTTAAGCTTTACTAGGTTCTGTTAGCAAAAGGTACTCAGTTTTGAACCGCTTGTTTTGTCTGTTGCAGGATTTGTCTCTGTTTCAATACCCGGAGTTGTATTCCCTTTAGACTTGTAGTTTACAAAATGAGAGAAAAGCATTCATTGGTTCTTAGCAAAGTCGTTTTGATTCTCCATATGCATCTTTGAATATAAATATTCTTTCACAAGTGTTTCATGCTCTTAGTTATGTTGCTCAATATTATATTTCTCCTGGTTGAAAAAAGACAGAAATAAACGCATCACATTGTCACACCACCAAGAAATTAAACACTAGCTAAAAAAAACAAGAGAGGGCCTAATAAGATCATTTACATAAGTAGCCAAACCCAACCAACCAAACGTCTTCAATCATCACACAAGCATATTATCAATCAGTGTCCGAATCAGACGACGACTTGTTTCCATCAGCAGCATCTCCTTTCTTTTGCGCTCCACCTTCCTCCTTTTCATAAGCCTTGACAATGTCATCAACAGGAACCAACGGAAGATAACCAACCACAGGGTAACCCATCTGCGTCATGTCCGTCACCAGATCGTTGTAAATACCAGACAAGTGTGCAGCCACGGGAAAAGCTTTGTTCCCCACTGCATGAATCGGTTTAAACCGGTTGAGTTTGGCCCAGACTCTAACCGAGTTAGTCACAAGGAAACACTTGTACTCGGCTCCAGCATAGTTAAAAGCAGCTTTAGGACCACCAGTACGAGCCTCTTTCACAAAGCGTTGAGCCTTCTCTGTAGTCTTCTGGATCAATACACTAGCTTGACTTACTACTTTCTTAGCCACTGGTGGAGCATGCTTATCAAACTTGTACGAAACTTCACCGACCTAGAAACGTAAACAAAAAAAAAAAAATTAGGTCATGAGATCTAAGCATCAAATTATGAGATCAAGAAACATGTTTGGTATCGAGGGTTGCCTTGTGATCTAAAAAGAGGAGGAGAGTGTCTGGAACATCCTTGAGTTTATTGTAGACAGGGGTGACGACGGTGGTGACGGCTCCTTCCACCTTCCCCACCGCTGGTTTAAGAGGACCGGAGTTTTGTTTTGCGTAGTCGTAGAGGCTCGAGAGGCTAACAAGAACATGGATCGCCGCAACTCTCACGAACCCTAGGTGTTTCAGACCTAGCTCCTTGCTATTTTTCTTCTCCGTCTCCATCTAGATCAAAGAAGAAAAACCAACTTATGATGAGAGATCACACTGAGATACCAACAATAGAAAGAAGAAGAAAGTGAGGAGTGATCTTTACCTGATCGTTCTTTATTTAAGATCTCTACCAACGACTCTTTCTCTTTTTTGCTCTTCGGTGTTTATCGCCTGTCTTCTTGAAACAGCAAGTATCTTCACAACACGTTGAGGAGCGACGGGATGAGAGGGACTGGTTAAAAGGAACCAAGGGAATGGACTAGTCCACGTGATCTAACGGTCGAGAATAGATCTGGTAGTGTGGGCCTCTGAAAGAAAAAGAATCGTTTTCTCGAAACTCGTGTCGTGTGTGGATGTTTCTAGTATTTATTAGCCGGCCCAAATTGTTCTAGCGGATTCTGGCAAGGACACGTGTCCGCTTCCAGATCTTATCCCCTATATATTACTAGATTTTTTACTCGCGCTATGCGCGAATCTGCTTTAATAATTTAATTTAATTTTGTAATATTTTTTAAGAAAAAGATGGATTTCGTAAAAAATATTTTTATTAATATTATTAAAATATTATCTGATTTCCTATTTACATTATTTTTATAAATTTGTTATTTTTGAACTTAGCTATTTATTTGTTTGTATTATAAAAGTAAAATTACTGTTACTAAAGTATTTATAGTTTCTTATAAGTACATAATTTTAATATCACATAGATTTCTCCGTACATATACACTACTATACTATGCTATACACTACTATGAATACTTTATTAATAATTAGTTTTATTTTTAATAATATTAAGATAATATAATAGAAAATTGTTTTATATACATTTTTCTATGAAATTTATTTAAAGTGTGCTTTGTTATTTTTCATAGTTAAGTTTTTATACAATTTTACCATTTAAATAACTAATATTTATATATCAGTTTGTTTGTATACGTAAATGTATAAATGTATTTATAAACATGTGTATATTGTTTCTTAATAAAAAAATTAAAAGCGTCATATAGATTGTTCCATGCTTATTAACTAATACAACACTGTTATAAATATTTTATTATAATTTTATATGTATTTCTATTTGAATGACATAAAAGATTAATCATTATGCAATATATGTAACTTTTTTGTATTTACCAAATTTTTAGAATGAAAGTATTATTATATACTTATTTTATGCATATTTGTATTTAAAATACTCTTATTTAATTCTTTTAAATGCATATCTAATAGTTTTATATGTATATTTAGGTCTAAATCATAATAAATATTTTGATAAAATTTAAATAATAGTAACTATCTGTTTGTTAGATATAAGAAAAGGAGAATATATATATATATATATATATAAAATTTATGCTAATATTAAGTAATATTTTATTTATTAAAATAAAAAATAAAAATCTAAAAAATTTAATATATCTCCTACTTGATATAGTTACAATATAAATTAGTGATGGGATTATGATGTTTTAGCGGTTCACAAAATGTTTTCCCCGATTAAGAAGTTACTTTTCTCGGAAAAGAGTTACCATGTACTTCGATTTATTATTATTAGTGACCTAATTTTAAAAAAAATATTTTAGATAATAAAAAAATTTAGGTATGTTTCATAAAAACATGTTTGGTTAGTTAAATGAATATTTGTATTATGACTTGTTAAAAACAATTGTCTCAAAATTTATTAAAATCTAATTGTGATGAGTAAATAACTATGTTAATTTATTTAATTGATAAAAGGCAATTCAAAAGCATATAAACAGACTGTTTAATCAACAATGTGTATTAATTGTGGATTATTCTTACCACATTTTATTTTTAATAGAACTTTGTAAGCTTATTATAAGCCAAAACTGAATTGGCCCGGTAAGAAAGAAACGAAAATTGACCAATGTTCTTAAGAACCTTTTATAATCTATTATAAAATTGGATGATTTTGTAGCCAACACCAATATAAAAATACTAAAATTTTACTTTTTACTTATTTGATTAGGTTAATTATTTTAATATTAATTATATATTTTATTTTTATGTATATGCTATTTTATATTTTGACATACTTTATGAATTTTTTAAATAAATTTTAGTGTTATGTTTTAAGATAGTTAGCATATATATATCAAGTTAGTTAATTTTAGTTCATATTTTGAAATTAATTTATAGATTTACTTTAGAAATATTAAGATTTATAAAAATATTAAACAATGATACTGATTTGGAATATTTTCCTATTTTTATTTATATATGAATATTTTTAATAGTATATAGCCCTTATCGTAATATTGACTGTGGACATAATTTGTTTTTTTCTTGTTAAACTCTTTTTATGCTAAGTTTTCAAGAATTTAGTATAAATACCAATCTAATTTTTAAGATAATTAATACATTAGTTAATTTATCATTTTTGTAATTTTGTATTTATTTTTATTTTACTTTCACATACATGATTATTAGAACATTTTTTTATGTTGATTTCTTTTTTAAAATGTTACTTTTGTTCGATAAAATTTTATTTTTAATTTTCAAATATTTAGTTAAAAAAATAAAGTTAATTATTTCTGGCAAAAAAATTTAAACTTATTTAATTTTATTGTGAGAGAAATAAAATATTTGAAATTTTATATTTAAAAATATCAAATTAACATTTTGAGAATGCATATTATTAATAATAATTTTAACTTCTATGTGACCACTTTAAATAACATATAGCCTCAATTTTAAAATCATATGTGCTTTAGATTCATATTTTCTTTATTATTTCAAATTCTTTTTTTTAATATTATATTTGTACGTAAAATTTATGTTATTCTTCCAAATATTTAGTTTATATATCAATATGATTCCCTTAATGGTTTTGGCCTTTTCTAAATTTTACATTGATTATGAAAGAAACAATTTTTGAAAGTTCTATAAGTAATATATAAAATGGTGATTAACATATTTTTCTTGGTGCTTCAAGATAATATATAGATATTCTCAATAATTTACGGCATCAAATTATATATAGTATATGTTATTTATGAATATTTTCAGTTATTTCTGTTTTTTAAAGCATATAGTCCATATCATATTAAATGTTACATACATAATTATATTTTTAGTAATAATATGCGATCAATACCAATTCCTATAAGGTACGTGAACAATCTATTATTATATTAAGTTTTCAATAATTAGCTACAAATATCAATCTAACTTTCAAGATAAGTTTTACAAATTTTAATTTATCTTTTTATAGTTTTGTGCTGATTTTTATTTATTTTTACATACGTAATTATTTATAAATATGTTTTTTAAAACTTTGTTTCTTTTTGAATATTTTTATTTTTGTTAATTTTTTGTTTAATTTCAAATATATATTTATTTTATATATCAAGTTAATTATCTTTAATAATATTTTTATTTACTTTATCAAATTAAGATGCTGACTTTTATATTATTATAATGATATTTTTAAATTCTATGTGAACACTTAAATAGTATATATCTTCAATTTTGAAATCATATGTTATTTAGATTCATATGTAATGAAAAAAGTGATTTAGATTTACATTGTCTTTATTATTTGAAATCCTTATATTTTTAAGATTATTTTTTTTACTTAATTTTATGTTGATCTTCCAAACATTTATATTGTGTATTTCTATTTCTTATACTTTCTATTTACTAATAATTTTATATTTTAAGATAGATTTACATTTTAAGATAGATGTTTAAATACTAATGCACTTTTTCTATTTTTTTAAATTGTGTATTTCCTTTTCTTATACTTTCTATTTGCGTAATATCTATATTTTACATTTTAAGATAGATGTTTAAATATTAATATACTTTTTCCATTGTTTTTAAGTTGTGTATTTCTTTTTCTTATACTTTCTATTTACTTAATATCTATATTTTACATTTTAAAATAGATGTTTAATATTTAATGTACTCTTTCCATATTTTAAAAATTGTGCATTTACTGTATATATAATTCAAATATTTATATATTTATAATATCTACTTATTATTTGTTTTTCTATATATTGATTATTAATAATATGATAATTATATTTTACATTTTAAAATATAAATATAGATATTTTTCTTATACTTTATATTTAGTTAATATCTATATTTTATATTTTAAGATAGATGTTTAAATCTTAATGTTTTTTTTCCATTTTTAATGTAAAACGGCAATGTTTAATAGAGAACTTGGACAAATAGTCAAATAGTTATATTTATGTTTTTTCTTTTTTTATAAAATGGTAATGTTACATTATGGAGATAAACCGTTTTTTAAGTGAAAAATGGTAATCTTACATATGTTTATTGTAGTTTTTCCATTTTTTATGTTGTATGTTTACATATTATTTTTATTTTTAAATGTAAAATGGTAATCGTACATATGTTTAATGTAGTATTTCCATTTGTTATGTTGTATGTTTACATATTATTTATTATTTTCGAAATTATATATAATGTTTTTTTTTACAAAATAGTAATGTTACATTATGGAGATAAGCCGTTTTTGTTTTAGTGAAAAATAGTAATCTTACATATGTTTAATGTAGTATTTCCATTTTTTATGTTGTATGTTTACATATATTTATTATTTTCGAAATTATAAAAGGGACCTTTTGAGGCTACATGGAGCGTCCACATCAGCAAAAAAAACCTCCCGAAAGATGATACGTGGCATAAAATATAGTTTTATATTTTAATATTATTAATTTCGAAAATTATAAATAATATGTAAATATACAGCATAAAAACGGAAAAACTACATTAAACATATGTAAGATTACCATTTTTCACTTAAAAAAACACAGCTTATCTCCATAATGTAACATTACTGTTTTATAAAAAAAACAAAAAAATTATATATAATTTTGAAAATAATAAATATATGTAAACATACAACATAAAAAATAGAAATACTACATTAAACATATGTAAGATTACTATTTTTCACAAAAAAAAAAGACGGATTATCTCCATAATGTAACATTACTATTTTGTACTATTTTGTAAAAAAAACATTATATATAATTTTTAATAGAAGAACTTGGACAAATAGTCAAATAGTTATATTTAAGTTTTTTTTCTTTTTTTATAAAATGGTAATGTTACATTATGGAGATAATCCGTTTTTTTTAGTGAAAAATGGTAATCTTACATATGTTTAATGTAGTTTTTCCATTTTTTTATATTGTATGTTTACATATTATTTTTATTTTTAAATATAAAATGGTAAACTTACATATGTTTAATGTAGTATTTCCATTTTTTATGTTGTATGTTTACGTATTATTATTATTTTCGAAATTATATATAATGTTTTTTTTACAAAATAGTAATGTTACATTATGGAGATAAGCCATCTTTTTTTTAGTGAAAAATGGTAATCTTACGTATGTTTAGTGTAGTATTTTCATTTTTATGTTGTATGTTTACATATATTTATTATTTCGAAATTATATATAATTTGTTTTGTTTTTTTATAAAACAGTAATGTTACATTATGGAGATAAGCCGTATTTTTTAAAGTGAAAATGGTAATCTTACATATGTTTAATGTAGTTTTTTTGTTTTTTATACTGTATGTTTACATGTTATTTATAATTTTCGAAATTAGTAATATTAAAATATAAAACTATATTTTATGCCACGTGTCATCTTTCGGGAGATTTTTTTTTTTGCTGATGTTGACGCTCCATGGAGCCTCAAAGGGTCCCTTTTATTAGTATAGATTCTATTTCTTGTACTTTTTATTTACTTAATATCTCTATTTTACATTTTAAGATAGATTTTTAAATCTTAATATATATTTTCTATTTTCTTTAAATTTTATATTTCCATTTGTTATACTTTCTATTTACGTAATATCTATATTTTAAATTTTAAGATATATTTTTAAATCTTAATGTAATTTTCCATTTTTAAATTACGTATTTACTTATATTATATATTACTTATTATTTTATTTTTTTATATTGTGTATTTCTATTTCTTATACTTTCTATTTACTAATAATTTTATATTTTAAGATAGATTTACATTTTAAGATAGATGTTTAAATACTAATGTACTTTTTCTATTTTTTTTAAATTGTGTATTTCCTTTTCTTATACTTTCTATTTGCGTAATATCTATATTTTACATTTTAAGATAGATGTTTAAATATTAATATACTTTTTCCATTGTTTTCAAGTTGTGCATTTCTTTTTCTTATACTTTCTATTTACTTAATATCTATATTTTACATTTTAAAATAGATGTTTAATATTTAATATACTCTTTCCATATTTTAAAAATTGTGCATTTACTGTATATATAAGTCAAATATTTATATATTTATAATATCTACTTATCATTTATTTTTCTATATTTGTATATAATCTTAATGTTTTTTCCATTTTTAATGTAAAACGGTAATGTTTAATAGAGAACTTGGACAAATAGTCAAATAGTTATATTTATGTTTTTTTCTTTTTTTATAAAATGGTAATGTTACATTATGGAGATAAGCCGTTTTTTTAAGTGAAAAATGGTAATCTTACATATGTTTATTGTAGTTTTTCCATTTTTTATGTTGTATGTTTACATATTATTTTTATTTTAAAATGTAAAATGGTAATCGTACATATGTTTAATGTAGTATTTTCATTTTTTATGTTGTATGTTTACATATTATTTATTATTTTCGAAATTATATATAATATTTTTTTTTACAAAATAATAATGTTACATTATGGAGATAAGCCGTATTTTTTTTAGTGAAAAATGGTAATCTTACATATGTTTAATGTAGTATTTCCATTTTTTATGTTGTATGTTTACATATATTTATTATTTTCGAAATTATAAAAGAGACCTTTTGAGTAGACATATCAATTAGGGCCGAAGCCCGTAGCCCGAGCCCGCCCAGCCCTAAAAATTACCGGGCTTGGGCTTAGCTTTATAAGCCCAAAAAAAATTGGGCCTTTCGGGCTAAGCCCATTTTGGCTTTGGGTATTTTGGGCTTAAGTCCGTTTGGGCTAGGACCGGTCCGAAA
Source organism: Brassica napus (assembly GCF_020379485.1). Taxonomy (NCBI): domain Eukaryota; kingdom Viridiplantae; phylum Streptophyta; class Magnoliopsida; order Brassicales; family Brassicaceae; genus Brassica; species Brassica napus. The sequence continues at coordinate 38,364,103 of NC_063449.1, read as the reverse complement.
ACCCGAAATTTATATTTTAGCGTAAATATTATCCTTCTTTTTTGTAATCGAAACTATTATTAGTATTGATATATTATTTTAATATTTTTATCTAAACACTAATAAAACAAATATAAAAGTTTTTAATGCACTTTATTGTTTCATCATTACAAGTGTTACGTTTTAAATTTTACAAAAGTACATTCTTCTTTCATGTACAACATGTTTTTATTTTCAAAATATAAAGTATAAAACGTTTGACTATGTTTATCATAAATTTTGTTCTCTTATATTTTTTGTTTTAATTGATATTTGATTATTTAAATCTTATTAAATTTGGTTTGTGTATAAAATGTTTTTAAAACATACGAAAAAATAAAAAATTTGTGACAGACAAGAAAAATTTAAACTTACTTTATACTTTTTTTATTTTTTAAAAATGAAACTCTTTTTTTAATGAAAATTCACATGTATTAAAACGATAGAAGTGACAATGACAAATTATTTTTCGAAAAGCCCACAAAAGCCCGAAAAGCCTTGTAGCCCTATAAGGGCCGCGCCGGGCTCAAATATTTACGGGCTTAGCGGGTTTGGGCCGGACCGGGCCGGGCCAGCCCGAATTGACACCCCTACTTTTGAGGCTCCATGGAACGTCCACATCAGCAAAAAAAAACCTCCCGAAAGATGACACGTGGCATAAAATATAGTTTTATATTTTAATATTACTAATTTCGAAAATTATAAATAATATGTAAACATACAGCATAAAAACGGAAAAACTACATTAAACATATGTAAGATTACCATTTTTCACTTAAAAAAAACACAGCTTATCTCCATAATGTAACATTACTGTTTTATAAAAAAAACAAAAATATTATATATAATTTCGAAAATAATAAATATATGTAAACATACAACATAAAAAATAGAAATACTACATTAAATATATGTAAGATTACTATTTTTCACTAAAAAAAGACGGCTTATCTCCATAATGTAACAATACTATTTTGTAAAAAAAAACATTATATATAATTTTTAATAGAAGAACTTGGACAAATAGTCAAATAGTTATATTTATGTTTTTTTCTTTAAATTGTATATTTCCATTTGTTATACTTTCTATTTACGTAATATCTATATTTTAAATTTTAAGATATATTTTTAAATCTTAACGTAATTTTCCATTTTTAAATTACGTATTTACTTATATTATATATTACTTATTATTTTATTTTTTTTATATTGTGTATTTCTATTTCTTATACTTTCTATTTACTAATAATTTTATATTTTAAGATAGATTTACATTTTAAGATAGATGTTTAAATACTAATGTACTTTTTCCATTTTTTTAAATTGTGTATTTCCTTTTCTTATACTTTCTATTTGCGCAATATCTATATTTTACATTTTAAGATAGATGTTTAAATATTAATATACTTTTTCCATTGTTTTTAAGTTGTGTATTTCTTTTTCTTATACTTTTTATTTACTTAATATCTATATTTTACATTTTAAAATAGATGTTTAATATTTAATGAACTCTTTCCATATTTTAAAAATTGTGCATTTACTGTATATATAATTCAAATATTTATATATTTATAATATCTACTTATTATTTATTTTTCTATATATTGATTGTTAATAATATAATAATTATATTTTAAATTTAAAAATATAAAATATAGATATTTTTCTTATAATTTATATTTAGTTAATATCTATATTTTATATTTTAAGATAGATGTTTAAATCTTAATGTTTTTTCCATTTTTAATATAAAACGGCAATGTTTAATAGAGAACTTGGACAAATAGTCAAATAGTTATATTTATGTTTTTTTTCTTTTTTTATAAAATGGTAATGTTACATTATGGAGATAAGCCGTTTTTTAAGTGAAAAAGGTAATCTTACATATGTTTATTGTAGTTTTTCCATTTTTTATGTTGTATGTTTACATATTATTTTTATTTTTAAATGTAAAATGGTAATCGTACATATGTTTAATGTAGTATTTCTATTTTTTATGTTGTATGTTTACATATTATTTATTATTTTCGAAATTACATATAATGTTTTTTTTACAAAATAATAATGTTACATTATGGAGATAAGCCGTCTTTTTTTTAGTGAAAAATGGTAATCTTACATATGTTTAATGTAGTATTTCCATTTTTTATGTTGTATGTTTACATATATTTATTATTTTCGAAATTATAAAAGAGACTTTTTGAGGCTCCATGGAGCGTCCACATCAGCAAAAAAAAACCCCCCGAAATATGACACGTGACATAAAATATAGTTTTATATTTTAATATTACTAATTTCGAAAATTATAAATAATATGTAAACATACAGCATAAAAACGGAAAAACTACATTAAACATATGTAATATTACCATTTTTCACTTAAAAAAACACAGCGTATCTCCATAATGTAACATTACTGTTTTATAAGAAAACAAAAAAATTATATATAATTTCGAAAATAATAAATATATGTAAACATACAACATAAAAAATAAAAATACTACATTAAACATATGTAAGATTACTATTTTTCACTAAAAAAAAAGACGGCTTATCTCCATAATGTAACATTACTATTTTGTAAAAAAAAAAACATTATATATAATTTTTAATAGAAGAACTTGGACAAATAGTCAAATAGTTATATTTATGTTTTTTTCTTCTTTTATAAAATGGTAATGTTACATTATGGAGATAAGCCCTTTTTTTTTAGTGAAAAATGGTAATCTTACATATGTTTAATGTAGTTTTTCCATTTTTTTATATTGTATGTTTACATATTATTTTTATTTTTAAATATAAAATGGTAAACTTACATATGTTTAATGTAGTATTTCCATTTTTTATATTGTATGTTTACATATTATTTATTATTTTCGAAATTATATATAATGTTTTTTTTACAAAATAGTAATGTTACATTATGGAGATAAGCCGTCTTTTTTTTAGTGAAAAATGGTGATCTTACATATGTTTAATGTAGTATTTTCATTTTTATGTTGTATGTTTACATATATTTATTATTTTCGAAATTATATATAATTTTTTTGTTTTTTTTTATAAAACGGTAATGTTACATTATGGAGATAAGCCGTATTTTTTTAAGTGAAAAATGGTAATCTTACATATGTTTAATGTAGTTTTTCCGTTTTTTATAATGTATGTTTACATGTTATTTATAATTTTCGAAATTAGTAATATTAAAATATAAAACTATATTTTATGCCACGTGACATCTTTTGGGAGATTTTTTTTTGCTGATGTGGATGCTCCATGGAGCCTCAAAATGTCCCTTTTATTAGTATAGATTTGAGAAGCATTACAACTTCTTTTTGTAGCCACATGTCATCACTAAGATGATTCTTAGAATCATTAGAGAAATATGTTGGTTCATCTAATTATATAATAAGGTTTTTATTAAACTACAATAAATTCATCATTAATGTACTTTATTATTTCCTTAAATAAAATTTACGGAATTGCCTAATGTGACTAAAGTATATATGTCAATTAATGATTTTGAATAATAAAGATTAGATAAAAAAATAGTGTATCTTCTATCATATGTGTTTAATTTTAAACCATTAAATAAATTAAATAACCACAATAACCATATAATAAAAATTTAGATTTTTTATGTATATGTTATATTTTGAATTTTTACAAACGGCTATAAATTACTAAAACTATTAAGAGTCTCACATTCAAATTTTATGATCCATGATTTAAAAATTTTGTTATGACAAAATACAAATGATTACAAAAATTATATAAGTAAAAAGTATAATTTAATTAATTATTAAGATTAATATATATATATATATATATATATCGTTTTAAATTAAACTATAAACCATATAAAATATAATATTTTAGTTTCAAAATTTACTTTGAACAATTTTTTTGATAAAAGTTTTGAACGATCATTGAAAACTTATTTTTTTTTAAATTATAAATTACTAAAACTATTAATCTCACAATGAAAATTTTGTTATCAGTATTTTAATTTTTTTTACAAAAGATATAAATGATCAAAAAAATTATATGAGTAGAAATCATCATTTAATAGACATTAATATTAAAAATATACTAAAATATATTGTCTATGTTAGTATCATTTAAATTTAATTACATATCCTATCAAATATTAAAAAAAAATTGGATTAATAAAATTGATTTATATGTTCGCACCAATTTAATTATATATTTAATAGTTACTGAACTTTAATTATTTAATATATATTAATTATTTCGTAATATGTAAAAATATTTAATACATAAAATAATTTATATATATAATGTTGATTCCGCGCAAGGCGCGGATGCGGATCTTAACCTAGTAGTAATCTTATAAGCTTTAAGGTTTTTTGATTAGTCGTTATTTATTGAAATCATTTTTGAGGGAAGTAGCTTTCTTACAGTGGCCTTCTGGCAAGGACACGTGTCCGCTTCCAGATCTCATAGTAATCGTATAAGCTTTAAGGTTTTTTGATTAGTCGTTATTTATTGAAATCATTTTTGAGGGAAGTAGCTTTCTTACAGTGGCCTTCCGCCATTTCTTACAGTCGTTATTTATTAAAAAAATGAAATCACGCACAGATTTGGCAATATCACGTTAGTTTAACCAACCGAAATCCATTTGAATGGGCCAAGGAATACACTAATGCAATAGCCCAATAAATCAAAAAAAAAATAACAAAGTTAACAAAATTTTCTCAAAATTTTTGACTAACGTGTTTCTCTTTTTTTTTTTTTTTGTCTTGGACTCTTGCACTTTTTATTTTCTTAAGCTTCTTCCTTTCCTGTCTTAACCTGTCTTAACCTGCAAACCAAAAACACAATTTCATTATTATTTTGTCAATTGCTTGTGTCTGCTTATATCAGAAGCAAAATCTCGCCATAAGCCATGAAAGGTATTCAAAATTCTGCTACTATAATTATAAATATGATCATCAAGCCAATTATTGCTAAATTTTTCTTTGACATGAAATTTTGTGATGTAATATAGCTCTGTGTTTGTTTCTTCAACACTGACTCCAGCGGTAGCGTCAGAAAATTAAACCTTTAACGACAGCAACCTACAGCACCGGTGAAGCACGATGAACTGACTTTCCAGTCGCTGCGGCAACTAATAGCGAACGAAATGAACGCCGAATAAATCAGCGTTTAATTCCGTGCGTCTCCGGCAACGTATCAGCGACTGATTTAGGTTTTCTGCGTCTCCGGAATTATTATTTTGTCTCCATCACAGGTCATTTTTTTGTGGCTGCCGTTGAAAGTAGCGTCTATGAAACGAACAGAGCTTATATAATCCCCAGTTTTCATTTTGTTTCAAGCCCTCAAATTCTCAGGACCCTGAGTGTATCTAATCATTATAATATTTGATCCAGATTTAAAATTATTCTGCATTTAATTATATTCTTCGTAATTCCATGATCACATTATCAATCAGAATCTATATTTGAGCGTTAGAGAAACAATGAGAGAAAATTGACAACAGGCTTTCCACTAGGATCACAATAAGCATAATTACATTTCCAGCCTTTAATGCAATATATTATCTCCCTAAAAGCCATTAGCCATAAGATATATAGCAATACTAAGCATGAAAACAGTATATGTGGGGGTGAACTGAATGCAAAATATGGGGAAAAGAAACGATAAAGCAAATGTGACCATTAATGCAACAAGTCTCATACCAAATGTCACAAAGATATAATAATACTTATGCATGAAAATAGTCAGAAGTGTAGACAAGCATGAAACTGGTATGTGGATAGATATATATATATATATATATATATATATATATATAACGATACTTTAAAGGGAAAGCAAGCATGAAAATGTTATGTGGGAGATAAACCGAAGCAAAATGGGAAAAAGAAACAATAAAGCAAGTGACTGCGTCTGATACAGATTATGGAGTTATTAATATCAATGCCACTGGTGTGACCTTTAATGCAATAAGTCTCATACCAAACGTTACAAAAATATAATACGTAAGCATGAGAACAGTCTTTGTAGGAAGGAAAGTTAGTGAAAATGAAAGCGAGTGTATCAGGAGAGTTCATGAATTATAGTAGATAATAATATCATAACCACTGAGTAAGGTGGCTTTCGTGTCTCTGATACTGTGGCTTCATCAATTAGCCTGAGCTTTCTGGCGCTTCGACTGCTGCAGAATAGGGTCTCTCACCTGATAACCATAAACCAAAAGGGCATGTAAGTTTCATCATGTCCACTATTATAAGTAGAAAACATAAAAGAGTATGTAGTTCAGTTATTAAGAGACCATGCTGGTTTTCCTGTAACGCTTGTCCTGTGATGCTCGACTACATTTCGTGTCGGCCATCCATTCCATTTACAGAAAAACTCTCCCTCGAAGCCACAGGCTGGCCCACAATTACCGGATTAGCTACACTCTAACAAGAGTCACAACAGGAGATGTTTATTCAGTGTGTGATTTTCAACCTGTGCATTGATGCTCACAGGAGTGTCATTAGCTTTGGAGATGGTCTGTTCACTTGGAACCGGTCCGTTCTGCTGCACCACATATCGTTCTTTGGTGTGTGTCAAGTCCGATCCAATGGAGTGGATGCCTGCACGGGTAGACACTTCTGCTTGGTTTCAAAAACGTTTTTGCGTGGACATCATTCATCAATACAGATTAACAGAGCTCACAACTTGGGTCCGGAAAAGAGTGTACCTGCGGTTAGTTTGGCGTTGGTCTTGTTCACAGTTTCGTCAGCATCCACATCCTGTGAAACCAAACACATCAAAAAGCCCTTCCAAGGATTTGTTCAAAAGTCTTGAGGACTTACCATATCATCATTTAGGTCAAGAACTTTTCCGACTTCATTTAGCTTCCTCTCGGTTAGACTTGAGTGAACTACACGCTTACCTGTATATACACATTGCATGATTGCATCAGTGAGGCAGCGTTATGACCAACAAAACTTAAAAGAGAAGGGGTCTGAACTGAGACAGCAAACCTAGCCTGCGGTTGTTAGAATCTTCCAAGTAGCCCTCTTGGATCATTCGGTAAATTAGCTTACGAACTGCTGTCTGGCTGGCTTCACCATCTAGCATGTTGTGAAGCTTTGTAGTGGTCACATATTGCATCGGAAGAGAATGGTACAGAGCTAACAAAAAAACGTGTCAATGATGCATCTCAGTATCTCTGTATATCTATCCTTTTTGCATGTGTATTAAACATAGAGTAAGAAGTCAGAGTCTCTCACTTTCATGTACATGTAGTCTTCAGGAGCTATAGGTTGTTTGTCCTTTGGAGCAGTTTTACCATCAGATTCATCTTTCACAAAGTTGAATTCGCTCCATGGTGTCTAGTTATATTTGGGGGTTTAGTTGATGGTGAAGATAAATTAAAACAAAGACAATGAAATCACAGCAGTAGATATGATGAATTAGATACCTCGTCTCTGTTTACAACGTACGTGTCCTTCCCTGTTTTCGAAAGAGCACCTTCTTTCTCCAGCTGGTCCATGATTTCTGAAAGTCAGGATGTGATCAGTCAGAGGAAGATAGACTCTAAAGTTCACAATATATAGTAATTATAGAAAGTTGTAGGTTTCATCATTAGATGCGTCAAGGATCCTTTTTGGTAGTGACTTTCATGAAGACTTGATTTACCTTCAGTCAGAGCCTGGAATAAAATAGAGTGGCTTAGAACGGTAGGAATCTAAATATGCAATATATTGGTACACTTTCTAAGGTGGAAAAAGACATTACTATTGAGATCTCAGGGAAGTTTGAAAGAACATCTGTGAGCTCCAGAGTATCAAGGTGGCGGGAGTTGATCCAGTCCTTCACCCTTGCTAGCTGCTGTTGAGTTTCAATTGAATCCTGTGTGTCATCTTGAAGCATTCGAAGAGATAGGTGAAATTAGAAGAAGTTTTCTTATTCAGTAAACTCAAGCTTTTGCGCAAATATTTCTATAGCAGTTCACCTTCATCCACTTCTCCGTTATCGTCTTCTTGTTTTTCTGTTAGATTATCACGTTTACTCAGTTTAGTGCAAGACTTTACTAGAGCGGCATAGCAATGATAGCATACTAATATTTTTTGAGTCATCATTACCTACTGGCGCCACAAGGAATTGAGTTTCTCTCGTTTGACTGATCTGGAAACATCAAGTAACAGATTACGTTTTAGACACACAAGAGTGTTATGCACGTAGAATGTAAAGATCTGAGTAAAAATCATATAAGCAAATAAAATGACTTTGTTAACCTCGCTATCTGAATCAGAAAGCTGGTCATCATGTACAGAATCAGGTCCAATACTCTTTCCGCCATCTTGCATGCCATCATTTTCATCCTCACAAGGATCCAGCACACTCTTGACCTGCATAAGAGTTCACAATGAGTTGAGATCATAAGAAGAAATATATGCTTAGCGAGTAAAAAGTTCTTCAGTCACATTACCTTTAGCGTCGACACGAGATGTTTGCTGTTAACATTCCCAACTTCCATTCTCAGAGGATCCTTTGGCCACACATGCTGCGCTTCTTCTTCTGTACATCCTCTGAAGAAAGGTGGCTCATAATCTTGTGGCTGCAAATAAATTCACAAAATAACTCTGAGCCTTTCTTATGAGCATTCACTTTCGGCAGTGTGGAGAAAAGTGAGTTAAGATGGACATCATTGACACTATTCCAAAATAAATAAATAAACGTGCATGCGAATCCAACAAATTCAAAGCTACTTGTGTGTATTACAAGCATACAGAACTAATCAATACACTAGGAAATTCACAAGCGCTGAATTTGAATGCTTATTATCACAATGTTAAAATGGAGTCAGAGTTATCACACAAAAGAAGCTCTTATTCAAACTGCATTAGGATAACAACAATATCACCAGGGAAGCTATAACCATACCGTCACATCATCGTAGTACATAAGCTTCATCACTATGGTGCGCAGGAGAAGAAGCAAAAGAGTAAACTCTGACATCAGCAATTTGGAAACTGGGGTAAATGGAATTCTACTGAAGTATAGTTACGATATTCATACTTTGTCTGGCATTTTGTCGAGAGTCCTCATCAACTGAACTAGTGTACTTTGCAAGCTGAACTCCTGATTTCAGTATCATCATTAAAATTATAAAGCCTCTTAAGGAAAACAAAATCATATAGACCCCAAGATATTTTAACACTGCACACCTCCATGTTTCTTAGTTCCAGTAAGACTGATGTTCATACTGACATCCTGACTATCAGAATCTGAGTAGCTGAAGGAAACTGCAGTTACACAGGATCTTTATCAGAATCAAGAATTGATGTTCAATATATATCTACAAACATGAGAGTGGTGAGGTATCAATCAATCGAACCATACACCAGAAAACCACACTTTTATCAGCCAAATAAATCATCTAGCAAGAACTTACAGGAGTATTCCTCAATCATTGGCCCATCTACTGATTCACATATGCAACGCGTCATAGACACCTAGATCAAAGATAAAGACATAATCAGTAAAAGATGAAGCGTAAAAGTGCTAAAATCGCTAGCATAGAGACAACCTTTCTCCATCCAGTCAACCAATCGGCGTGACTCAGCGTCTATAGGCAAAAGCTTCTTGATCTTCATATCTGTTTCAAAATCATCAGCCAGTTATTGTAGAAATTGAGCCCAGAGCTCTAGAAAGTTTCAGGTAAGCTTCTCACCTAAAGCAGGAACGGATTTATCATTGAAATAGTTCTCGGGAAAGAGGCCCCTGATGTAGCTGATGTTGAAGATAGCAATACGGAGCAGATTCCTAGTCTATTTCAACAAAACGAAAGCCAACACAAAGACGACAGTGTTTAACGCGCATCAATAGTTGTACGAGAAACATAACCAAGAGACGAAATCCATCGCTAGATGATATATTAGTAAACTAAATCCAGATAATCTGCCAAAAAAGTACGAAGAAATCCATCTCTAGATGAATAAACGTGAACAAAATCCACATCAACAAGTGCGAAAATCACAAGGAAGGGAAGAGGAGATTCGCTAAATCAAGAGACGAAGTCGATCTCATCTCTAGATGATAAACGTAAACCAAATCCATCTCGAGGATAAACTAAAGAAAAATCCATCGCTAGATGATAAACGTAAACCAAATCCATCTCGATAACTGTGAAAACCAGTACGAAACGAGAGATTTAACAAATCCTTGAGAAAAGGAAACGAAAGGTCGATGAAGACGCCTTGGCTTACCAGAAGGAGCGAATCCTGCTCGGTGATCTCAGCTTCCTTAAGCTTCTGAATCATTACCTGAGGAAAAGAAAATAAGGAACGCGAAATCAAATTGCGATTACTGAAAACGAAGCGAAAACTCAGAAGAAGGCGGAGAGGAGAAATCGATGAGCGGCGTCTTGCTCACCATTTTCGCAGAGGTGTGAAATGGAGAACGTGATTCGTTTTCGCTTGTAATCTCAGAGAGAAAAAGCAGTGTGAGAGTCTCTGCGTGAGCTAGTATGAAGTTTATAGTTACTAGTACAAAATGACGAAGGCTATCGCACGCTGGTATTTGGGAATATAGTAGGGGGCAAATCCGTCTAACTGGATCTAACAGTCGCACGGACAAGCGCCACGCAAATTCGTTGCTCTGAGGTGGGCCCCGCCAGGGATTTCGAAATTTGTGTTTTAGAAAATTGTAAAGAAAGGTACCTCAACTTTAGGAAAATTGGAAACAGCCCCTAACACTAGTGATGCGTCAACGTTTTGGCTTTGGTTTCAACCTGGCCTTCTACGGTCTAGCGGGTGGTGCTTTGATCTTTTTCACACGGCGACTTACATGTTTTAGATTTCTAACTCGCGGCATGGCCAAGTTCCATAGTTGGCTTTTCATTAGTTTAGTGCTTTATATTGGATTAATGTTTAAAATTTCTAATTCACTTGTAACTCCATAGTTATAAATCTTCATAAAAATATATAAATACTAAACACTCGGTAAGAGACAACAGTATTTATGCAATTAATCGATAATTTATCCGGCCAACCGTAGGAGATGATGGTTGCTTCCAAAGATGTAAAGCTTGAAAGACACGTTTAAAGAAACTCATTTGAATTAGTTAAAAAAAAAAGGAAACCCATTTGAACCAAAAAAAAAAGGACTCAAAATGAGTTTTCTTGTCTGTAGCTTGTTCCCTCTTGTTTCCACTACAAGTGTACAACAATATGAACTCTCATTTGAAACCTTAAAAGATAAAGGTATGGTTTTAAGAAATTCATGTTTTCGAGTATGTATCAGCCTATAAATAAACCATGAAACTCAAAGGTAACAAAAGAATAAACTATTTACAGTTTTTAAGGGTAGAAAAAAATGAGAAAAAAGACTAAACCTTGTGAAAAAAAAATTGCCATCCTTCAGAGCCACCAATCAGGGACTTTCAACCTCTTGTGTCTATGTACAGCGAGCTTAGCATTTGGGATCTTATGTTTCACCTGTCTCCACAACATGTTAACTGCGTCTTCTCTCTTGGGAGGGTACTGAAACTCGAAATGATGAGATACATTCTTGAGACGTTCCCACATTTTCAGCCATTTCTCCTTGGGAAACTGGCGGAGGTTGCTGAGGATGAAGCCTGGATCAAGCGCCTCGTTCACAGAGATAAAGACCGAGAACTCTGAGTAGTCTATCTCATCTTCGAAAGGCAGCTCGATCTTGTCGCTTATGATTACCGGAACGCAGTGACTGACGATGGCATCAAATAATCGGCATGAAGATGGAGTGTCTCCAGCTGGATGCAGACAGAATTTTGATGATCTCATCCCTTCCGTTGACTGGTGACATGCAAAAAAAGAAAAACATTACATGTTGTGGTTTCGGTCCGGGGGATTAAGGGCTTCATGGGCTTCGACCCCAGACCTTCTGGTATTCAAAAAAAAACACACACACAAGGAGACGAACTAACTAACCGACTGTAAGTTAGAAGTAGTCAATTTGAATAATTTTGTTATTCAAAAAAAACTTACTAACCGACGCTAGAATCAAAGATAGAAACCTTAAGCTCCCTAATACACACCCTAAACACATGAAGCACTAACCTGTTTGTACTCATTGGCTAAATGCAATTACGCATTTTGTTGATTTGATATGAGAGGGATAGTTTTAGCTTATAACAGAGAAGAAAGAGCTTACCACTTTGATGTTTTGCGTTGTTGGTATGCTTTTCACATAGTGAACATCAGAGTTACCAGCTAGCAACTTCTCCAAGCGGATACGGATTTTACCATCAGCTTTCCTCACCGTATTCCCACGGAAGTAAAGAAGCGTACTGCGAGCCTCAAAGGGATCCAAAGCACCATCAACAACAACAACATCCTCCGCGAAGGACTCAACAACATGTACATACGGCGAAACCACGTCTTTATCTAGATTTGCAATCTCTTTTGGGTAACGCCCAAAATCAACGAGAATGAGGATTGACGCGTTCACTCGTTGCCTCAAGAATCTGAAAGCGTTAGGATGCGTCATCGGAATCACATGGTCCCTACCTCCTGAACGTTGCCAATACTTTGAATTCTCAAGATACTCCATTAACTCAACCTGACAACAACACAACAAGACAATGCACCATAAGATCATTGTCTGAAGGGCATTGCTATTTGACCTTTTACCTGTAATAGCCGGTCAAGTTCAGTATCTGGATCGGTCATGTTCTTCCCGTGAGTATTGAAGCTCAAGGAAGAGAAGAAAGGGACGTAGAAGGCATCAGCCAACTCCGGATCAAAAACCCTAACCGCCTCTTTCTCCTCTTCGTCGCGGCCGTTGTTAAGAAGCGAGGCCATGAGCCAGTACTCGACGCTATGCTGCCGCCCGACCCCAGAGGTCTGATGCCAGGAAGGGAGATTCTCGGCGGTGATGGGCTCGACGTCTGAGATGTTAGGATGCATCATGGCGAGATTGAATTTGCGTGGGAGGTCGTACATGAAGACACGGAGAGGTTGGCCTGGCCCTGTGGTGGTGCTGTTACAGGGAGAGGAGGCTTTACCGAGCTGAGAGAAGTAGGGTGTTGGATCGATGGTGCCCATGTAGATTGAGTAGGAAGCAATGAGGAAGACGAAGAGGACGATGATGCTTATGGTTTTGCCGTACATTTGGATTGATGAGATTTGGATCCAATCTGTTTGTTGTTTTGATTGCAACGAGGAATGTATCGAGTCATAAAGCAAGAGATTCTTTCAGTCATTTGAATAAATATTTTTTTTTTCATCTCAATAATAAAATACTTGATCCATGGATCAAGAGTCTGTTACAAAAAAAAAAGAGGATCATAGAATCAAAAGCTGAGTCGACAAACCTAAGCAATACTACTTTCGTTAAAAACAGATATTTGAATTTTGATTTTTGAACCAAATAAGATGACGAGGTGACATGGCCAATTACTATATTTGCGAAGTTATTTATACACATGTCGTCAATATAATCATTCTTACTGAAAAAGAAATGACATTACACTTAAAATAGATAACATGGTTTTAGAAAATAGTGACATGACATTAATTGTGAGATGTAAAATTTCCTTATAAAAATTTAAATTTTTTTGCAGGAATTTTAAATATGGTAATAAGAATTGCCAAGTGTGACTCAAAACTTGGAGTCAAACCCAAAACAATACCCCAATTTGGGTCAAAGGCAAAAGTAACCTAAAAGGCTATTGAAATTACAACCATCCCCTTGTGACCAAACAAAAAAACGGAATTTTTTTTACATTTCTACCCCTCGCAAGTCGTCTGTTTAGACGACTTGAAAATAAGTCGTCCAGACGACTTAACTGAAAGTCGTCTGTTTAGACGACTTAAAAATAAGTCGTCCAGACGACTTAACTGAAAGTCGTCTGGACAGTTAGTCTTAAACATAATTTAAAAATTTTGTAAAAAATATTTTGATAAGTGAAAAATGGGAATTATGTAATTAACATATGTCTTAGGAGGTATAAATTAAGATATAACAAATTTCAATTGTTTTTCAGCATAGATGAGTGAAAGTAGTGAGTCATGATATTCTTTAGTTTATGTTTCATCAACATATGTTGTAGTATTGTATGTGTTCTTAGAGTTAGATTTTGGAAAGCATTAAAACCATTTTTGAAAATTTTTAAAATTACTTATGCGTGTTCATTTCTGTGTATAGTAAACACTATTTAAGTATAATTTGATTTTATAACGTGGTTAGTTAGTTAATCTAGTCATTTTAGTTTAGGGGTTCATTTTAGGGTCTAGGACGACTTAATATTTTGTCGTCTGAAAACAGACAACTAAATATTAAGTCGTCTGTTGTACATTATCAGCCATAATAAGTCGTCTTAACCGGACCAAACCTTAAAGTTTACCAATGTACTTTTAAAGCTAACCGGATTATTTACCCAATATATAAGGTGATTTTTTTTTTGTTTCATTTTCCGCGAAATTCAGAAACCCTAACAGTTCTCTAGTGACAAAGGCGATTTCGAATTCCCACGATTTCCGAACAAACCATCGTTCTCAACGTCGGCTATCTATCTCACTTCATTCTCACCGTTGTCGCCGCAGCTTCTTCTAACCCTAGCGCCGCCGATTCCTCTAAACCCTAGCGCCGCCGATTCCTCTAAACCCTAGCGCCGCCGCTTCCACTATTTCCGAACAAACCGCCACCCTCGCCACCGTGGTCACCAACGTTCTCACCGCCGCTTCCTCTAAACACTAGCGCCGCCGCTTCTTCTAAACCCTAGCGCCGCCGCTTCTTCTCTGTAAACCTTAGCGCCGTTTCTCTGTAAACCCTAACGCCGCTAAGTCATCAATCTCGAGGAAAAGATGAACATAAAACGTTGTCTCTATCAATTTACTCATTCTCACCGTTTCACGTTTATTTTTTCAGATCTATAACCGCAATGATGAGTACTCCAACTCCTTCTGCGACTGGAAGACTTGTAAGTAATTTAAGTCGTCTGGAAAGTCTTCCAACTGGACGACTTAGTAGATGACTTAAATATAAGTCGTCCATTTGGAAGACTTTCCAGACGACTTAAATTTAAGTCGTCTGGAAAGTCGTCCAGTTGGACGACTTTCCAGACGACTTAATTATAAGTCGTTTGGACTTATATTGTTGTCTTTGATTATTTTGCAGACAAAAAGGATGGATATTCCAGAACTCCCCCGTAGGTTATACACATCAGGGGAAGAGCCAAAAGCCCACAATAGCATTTCGTATCATACGGATAACAACAAGTTGCATACTGCTCTTAGGAAAGCTCTTACTGATGACGAATTTGAAGAGCTCAATGAGTCGAGTTTGGGAGTTTTCATCAAGTTCAAGGAGCAGGGATTTGGTTGGACTTCAAGGCTGGTTCACTACATGCTCAGTTTCAAGCTGGACATTAAGAAGAAGTATGAGATGTGGTCTCTCGTTGGTCCAGAACCTTTGAGGTTTTCACTGTTAGAGTTTGAAAACCTCACTGGTCTAAACTGCGAGTACATCGAGGACCTTGAGACACCAAAATGTGACGTTACCCCAGAGATGGTTTCTTTCTGGGGGATGCTGGGAGTTCATCTGGAAGCTGGGCCAACTACTGATCAGATAATAGCAGCACTGAAGAGATGCGGGGATTGGTCCAGGGAAGATCGCAAGCGGCTCGCGTACCTCTCCATCTTCACTGGATTCATTGAAGGGAGAAAGTTTTCAACCGCTACACGATCTACTCTGGCAAGGCTAGTGATGGATTTAGAACGGTTTGAGAATTATCCATGGGGGAGAGTCGCGTTTAAGGTGCTGATGGACTCTTTGTGGAACAAAGAAATTGCTGGCTGTTACACCGTGGATGGGTTTATACAAGTTCTTCAGGTCTGGACGTACACAGCTATGCCGGAATTGGGTGCTAGTATTGGTGGTCCCAGAGCAGACAGTCCGTCTCCACCGATACTGGCTTACGAGGGCAGCAGAGGCCGCAGATCAATGAAAGCTGCTATCTTGAGTCAGGTATTTACTTCAATCCAAAAGACTGCGCAGACGACTTATCGGACGACTTAATTAAGTCGTCTGGAAAGTCTTCCCAGCTGGACGACTTATCGGACGACTTAATTAAGTCGTCTGGAAAGTCTTCCATCTGGACGACTTATTAGACGACTTATTATAAGTCGTCTGGAAGGTCTTCCAGCTGGACGACTTAGTAGACGACTTATAATTAAGTCGTCTATTTAGTATTTTTTTTCAAATATCTAACTCGATTCTTCTATTTACTGCAGACCCGCGTGATCAACTTTGTTGAGAAGGACATTAGTGAAATGTGGCCAAAATGGGACTCTGAGGTTGAGGAACTGCCCGCGGAGAACATCATTAAAGTCATGTATGAGCGGAGACCGTGGAAGTGGACCATGGATTGCTGGGAAGTCACTGGTACTAAGGTCAATACAAAACCTAAGGTTGTGACTCCATCGAAGAAGGCCAAAGAGATGGTTGTGTTGGAGGAGGAGGAGGAGGAGGAGGAAGACAATCCAAGACCTCGGAAGAAAGCTCGTAAAGAGGCTCCTAAAGTGGCTAGTGAAGAGGCTAGAGAAGAGGCTAGAGGGGTGACCAGATAGGAGTTGGAAATTATGTTCAAGGGCGTAGCTGACTGCATGAAAAAAGGGTTTAATAAGTGCATGAGGGAGTTTAGGAAGTTGTCCGATAGATTGGAAGCTGTGGAGAAGAAGGTTGGTGTCACCAATAAGGCTACCCCTCCACCTCTAACCAATCAGGCTACCCCTCAAGATAAACAGCCTACCCCTCTTGCCAAAGAAACCGGGGGTAGAAACAAACAGGCCACCCCTCATGCCAATGAAACCGTGGTTAGTAACCAGCCTCCTCCTCATCAAACCAAGAAATGTTGTTTTTAGTTCATAACAATTGAAACAGAGAGAGTGTAAAGAGATTTACGTGCATTAAAGGGCATTAAAAGCTCCAAACAGTTCGTACAAGGTTGTTGCCACTATTCATTGCAGTGGCAATATTGTAAATACTTGAAGAAGATGAGGTTGAGACAGTAAAGAAGCCATTTTCGAAAAAAAAAAATGTTAATGGCATTTTCGTAGATAAAATGCAGGTGTAGGGTTAAAATCTCAAAAAAAAAGAGTCAAAAGAAAATGTTAGTTTTCTGTTTGACTCCAAGTTTTGAGTCACTTTTGCAAAAAGCCCTATATAACTCATATATCATCTTTAATGTCAATTTTCCATATAAATATTTATATATGGTAAATTATTAAATATATTAATAATTCATATATCACAATTAAAATAATAATATATATGTATATATGTATCTCACATTAATAAATTAAACTAAATAAATTAACACTAATCCAAAAACAATTTGATAGTTAAATATTTAAACATTATTTAAATTTATCTGTTCATATTCATCATTTAAATTAACAAAAAGATTTTTCAGTTTAACTAAAATAAACAAAGTCTCAAATTTATTAGAATTTATAGTAATATGTAAATATATATATATATATATATATATATATATATATATATATATTTAAAATCCCCTATACTATATTTGCGAAGTGATTTTGCCACATATCCTATCTACAATCATTTTTACAAAAAAAATGATGACATGGCTAACAAGATTGATGACATGGCTTATAGTTAATATGACATGGACAATCACATTTATTACTATACAATTTTTATATGACTTTTAGTAATTTTATACAAGTTGATTTAATACATTTAACCAAAATAAATAGATAAAAAATTTATTTAAGATTCGAATTTTAAATATATTACATATATATTATTAAATGTAATTTAAAATAAACAAAATTATTTTTTCTAAATTTTATCCTTAAATAATCAACTTTATATTAAATATTAGTCAAAAATAATAAAATATATAATAATAAATTTCATTTTAAATATAATTTAACTTTTAAAAAATTTATCACTACACATGGTGCAGGAAAACACCTAGTTACTTGTATGAACTTTATTTTACTACCATAGGACAACTGATATTTGTAAAGAATAATAAGAACATAAATTAAAATTTCAATACCGAAATATAAAAATAAAGAAGAATTGCAGAGTCGAGATAGTTAATCTCTTTCCTTAAATCTTTAAACGCCCCGTAGTGTGACGGTTTCATGGCGCTCAGATTCCCATTCTAACCAAGTGGTGTCTAGCACCATCCAAGTTGGGACCTCAGAGTGTACATGGGAAAAACAAAAGCCTCGAGACCTCGCACCTTTCGCAAGGCAGTCGGCTCGGATGTTCTGTAAGTGTGAAACATAAGAAATGGAGCAAAACACAAACTTAAAACTAAGATCAAGAAACTCATCAAACTCAGCCATAAGACTTGGCCATTCTTCTTCTTCCTCAATAAGCCTAACCAGCTGCTGACAGTGATTCAAAATCCATCGAGTCGTGACCGAGAAGTAGCGAGGATTTCATGGCCCACAACAAAGTACTGAACTCTGTGTGTAGGGGGGACAAGACTCGGTTACTAGCGAATGAACCAAATATTGTACTCCCATCCTCCTTCTCAATCATGAGTCCACCACCAAAGCGAGAATCGTCCTCTTTCCAGGACGCGTCGAACTTGCATAAAGGTCTCTGGGGTGGTCCGACAGCTAACTCTGGCATGTCTCTGTTTTCGTTCTCCTTGCTACGTCCGGGATGATTTGCGCCAATCTCCAACTTGACGCCTCCGAGGTTGCAGATTGCATCACCTCCAATGGTGAGAGCTCCTTATCATTAAACACCTTCTCATTGCGCGCTTTCCATACGAACCAGAGGATCCAAGGAATACGGCTTAGGCTATCCTCTGTTCCATTCCGTTTATGTATTCTGTTAAGGAGGCAATCGAAGTTGCTATAGATGGAAGGACTCGGGAATTCGCCTGGATAAAAGGGTAGTTGCGCTAGATTCCAAGTCTGAGAAGCCATTGGACATTCAAATAGCATATGATTCACGGTTTCATCATCCTGTCCGCAACGTTGACAGGTTCGTACGGGGTGGCAGCGCCGGTCAGCAAGGCGACTACAGACCGGTACACAATTCGACAAGGCCTGCCACATAAAATGTCTTATTTTCGGCACTATTTTGACCTTCCAGACCTGGTGCGTTAAACTGGATATACTAGGTTTGACGCATAGTTCTCTGGCCTGCGCATTGACCAAACGACACATCGCCTCATAGCCGGTCTTGACGGAATATATACCAGATTTTGTATGGATCCAGCAGAAGCTATCAATTCTGAAAGACTTACTGATACGCAGGCTAGTGATAAGCGGAATATCTTCTGGAGCAAAAATAGATTTTAACAGCTCTAAGTTCCAGCTTTTGGAGTTGCGATCGATAAGCTCATAGACCAGCATGTTCGGCTTCTGGATAGGCATGATACCAGATGGTGGACGTGGAGGAGTTGTAGGGAGTCATGGCTCATCCCACACTCTAGTATTGTACCCAGAGCCTATAGACTTCTGCAGACCAGATTTTGGGAGGGGTTTCGCCGCCATTAAGCTGCGCCATACATACGAGGGATTACTAGCTTTCTCGACATCAATCGGATTTGAATTACGAAAGTATCTCCCTTTCAGAACTTTAGCTAGTAGAGACGAAGGATGTTGCACAAGTCTCCACATTTGTTTAGCTAGCAGGGCGAGGTTGAAACTTTTCAAGTCGTGAAATCCCAAACCACCTTCAGTTTTTGGTACGCAGATTTTATCCCATGCTATCCAGTGTAGACCACGATTGTTTTGCTTGGCACTCCACCAGAATCGTGCAATCGCACTGGACATCTTTTTAATAATATCTTGAGGCAGTAAGAAACAGGACATAACATAGGAGGGGAGAGCCTGCGCCACAGATTTGATAAGGACTTCCTTCCCTCCTTTAGAGAGTAGTTTCGCAGACCATGAATTCAGACGATTCAGGAGGCGTTCCTGGATAAAAGCAAATACTTGTCTTTTTGATCCACAAATCTTTTCTGGGAGTCCTAGATAGACTCTCATCCCTCCCTCACGTGAGATACCCAGGGCGCCTTTAATCTCAGTCTTTGTCTCCGTAGGAACCTTGCTGCCAAAGAAAATAGAGGATTTAGAGACATTTAATTGTTGTCCTGAAGCCTGATCGTACTCATCAATGATCTTCATGAGCTCTCGACACTATTGCGGTTCAGCTTTACAGAAAAAAAAACTGTCGTCGGCAAACAAAAGATGTGAGATAGGGAGACTATTTCTTGCAATTTTTAAACCTGTGAGTCAATTGTTTGCAAACAAAGACTGTGGTCGGCAAACAAAGTTCATTTTGTTTGATTGACCAAATCAATTGCAACAAAATATTTTCTAATGGGTTCATATTTTATATTTTAAAAACATAAAATGTTATTCTGAATAAGATTAATAAGTTAATGGACTTAGTATCCAATTAACAAATTTAATCTAAATTCAACCCAAATATTTCAAAGTGAAACAATTGCTAATTTTTCATATTTAGTCAATTTAAAGTTTTACCAGCTTTGTAAAACATTCACTTTGGATCTCCATTTCTCATTCAAACCAACTCTAATTTTGACATATATCTACACTACTTCGTAGTGCCTAACATTCAGTTATTCCGACAAACGTCTTCGTCCGGAAACTTACCGAAATATGGTCTAAAACCATTTTGTCAAAAACTAGTTCCAACATTACTATGTTGATAATCTGTAAGGTTATGGATTCAAATGTTGATAGTTTGTAAGGTTAATACACGAGACGAGGCGAGAGCAAAGACATTTTAAAACTGCTACACCACAGGAAAAGTCGTATTCGTATGAGTTGGAATTTTTCGAGATATATTTCTTTAGGTCAATTTGAGCCTGCTCCAAAGCACTTCTGTTATACTGTGGTAGTAGTACATTTACTTTGTTAAGGATATATCCTATTTGAGCTTGTTCCTAAGCACTTCTGCTCCAAAACAAATTTAATTAATCAAATCCTTTTTTTTATTATTGAGGAGCATTATTTTAAACTAACCTTGACCTCATATGTTATTAACAAAATTGTCATTTCTTAGGTGTCAACATTAAAATCACTCTCACACCCTTTAATTAAAAGCCCTTTCCTCGTTAGACTAATTACATATATTGACATTATTCATTACAATATAGCTTAACATAATATATTATATGATTCCTATCTATATAATCGATAACTCATTTGATCATTCATTATCCATTTCTCACGCGGCCTCCTTCGTATTGATAGAATGTCTCTTTTATTATTGATTTTTGTAGTCTCCTTAGGTTTCTATATCCATCAAGTAGATACAAATATATTTTAGTAAAAGTAGTATAACACAAGTTTTATTTCAAGAAATATTTCTCATCTATCTCGAGACGTCTATCATCTTTATGATATATAAGTACAAATAAAAATTGAATATAGTTCGAAACGCCTATCATATGTTATTATGTTGAATTTGAAAAATTCATTAGCCCGCTTGGACAAATTAAATTAGATATCAATTCAAAATTTTCATTGATTCTCTTTTTAAAGTCATTAAGTATTTACCGGCAATTACGGTTGTATATAAAGAAAGTTAGATTATTCTGCTTGGACAAATTAAATTACATATCAATTCTTAATTTTAATTGATTGATTTTTTGTAATCATTAAGCATTCATCTACAATTACAGTTGTATATAAAGAAAGTTAGATTATGTATTCAGATTTTAAAAATTATATCACATGATTTTGTTGTTTAAATATCATCCCGAAATCGAAGGTGATATCGTTACAAGTGTTTAAAAATAAAGTGAATTGATTACATCATTTGTGTATGATAGTATTTACCTAATTTGATCTTCTTTGATTTATTATTATCGTGTATTAAGGCAAGCTTTTAAAGGGGATTAAAGCGCAAGTTTTGTGATAATAATTAGTGAATATTTTATATAATTAGGGTGAGATTGATTTCAGAAGATTAATTTAACGTATATAAATAAGTAGCCTTAAGTTCTTTGTTATTTCTCTTTCTAGGATTGCAAACCTAGAGTTCTAAAGACATTTTTCACATTAGTTGTGGTTTTATCAGTTTTTTTTATTTGTTTCTTTATAATTTTTTGCTTTTGTATTTTATTATTCTATTACATATGTTTAGTTTCATATTATCATAATTTTTATTATGAAAGTAATACTTATATTCCTATGTGTTGTTTTATCTTAAATTTATAATAAATTTATTTAATTATTTGCTTACGCTTAAAGATTTATTTCCATATAATATACTTCAATTACACCTAACCAATTATAGTATATAAATCTGCATAATTTCGTTCAATTTTTTATTATATCTAATATTTGTGACTATATATTTTTACTTTATAATATCTATAGATTAAAAGTAATAATCTCTTTTAATCATTCATTTTGCGCAGGGCGAGGATTATCACCAAGTATATTTTATTTAAGTTAAGTATACTGTCACTGTGTCACACATTACTGAAAACAGAAAAAGCATCTTTTATTTTATTTTATTTTATTTTGTGATTTACTTCAATTTTCCTAACTACTACAGAATTAGGAAGAAGTAGCTAAAAATTAGATGAAAAGAAACGGACAATTACGTAATTAATCAAAAAACGTGGGGACTATTTAAAGTAACTTTTTGGACCCACCTAAAAAAAACATTTTTTCTCTCCGACACACTCAGCGTCATCGACGGTCTGCACGACTGCACGTTCCCGTTCCGTTTCACCGTATTATATTAACGTAATACAAAAACTTGATCCATCCTTCGTCTTTTTAAAATACTCGATTTCTCAATCTCAAATCTAGACTACAGTGATGGCGTTTTCGAGGAGGCTGAGCTCTGGAGAGGCCACTGGCTTCAAGTTCCTCTTCTCAGTCGCTTTCCTCTACGCTTCAATGGCAGCCATTGCTTACTTCGTCCTCCACATGAAACATATCTCGCCGCTTCCCTTTGACGCGCCTCTCGATCAGTTCTCCGAAGCTAGAGCCGTCGAGCACATTCGTGTCTTGTCCGAAGAGAACAGCGGTCGTCAGGTGATTCGACGTCGTTTTCTTCTCTCTCTCTCTCCTAAAAAACGCTGTTTCTGATGGATTTATACATTCGTAGGAAGGACGACCTGGGCTTAGAGAAGCTGCAACTTACATAAAAACACAGTTGGAGATGGTCAAGGAGAGAGCTGGTCCTAATCTAAGGTTTGCTTTTTGACTGAATCAAACAAAAAGTGGTTCTAATTGTTTTTTTTTTTTTTGTCACGAGTTGTTTAATAAATGCTCACTCCAACTACATCTGTGCACTCATTTGATATATTAATTGATTCCAAAGTACCAAAAAGAATGTTCCTTTTTTCTTATCTGAAGCTGAAAATAAATGCTTCTTGTGTAGGGTTGAGGTGGAGGAGGCTCAGGTGGATGGCTCCTTTAGCATGATGTTTATTGGCCACAACATATCACTTGGATACAGAAACCATACTAATATTCTTATGCGGTATTGTTTTTGCTAATACAAGTTGTAAAGTTTGTTCTAGCCAAATATTGCAGTTGCCCTTGTTCTGTTTTTTTTTTTGGGTTCTCTAGTTTGGCTAAGGTCCATTGTGTTATAGGTTTCTGGTTTGTTATATCATTCACGTTGGGTCTTCCTTGTTTGTGTTATTTTATTTAGAATAAGTTGTTGTTTTTTAATCACCAGTATCACTAGTCTTAACATTGAATGATTGCGTCCCCACTTATTAATGCTAAACATTTCATCATTTTGCTGTTTTCTTGCAGAATCTCTTCGATGCATTCTCATGACAAGGATGCATCTGTATTGATGAATGCACATTATGACAGCCCTATCAACTCCCCTGGAGCTGGTGACTGTGGGTCATGTGTAGGTGCGTTTATTACATCTCTTTAGTTTTTTTTTTTTCATTTAAACCACTATATCATGGCTTTGTGTCTCTCTGTCCGCAGCTTCGCTGCTTGAAATAGCAAGACTGGTTGTGGATTCTGGATGGGCCCCGCCTCGGCCTATAATTTTCCTCTTCAATGGTGCCGAAGAGCTTTTTATGCTGGTAACACATTTATGATGCTTTGTACTCTTTCATGAATGTGATTGGTAAATAGGATGATTTTTATGTTATAGTATAGGTGATGAAAATAAGCTCATACGTTACATGGTGGTGTGGCTTTTTGCGTGTGTTTAGGGCTCACACGGCTTCATGACGCAGCATAAGTTGAAAGACACCGTTGGAGCGTTTATAAACCTGGAAGCTTCTGGGACAGGGGGTATTGGTAAGCTCTGTCCTATGTTTATGAGCATTATCTTAAAAGCGTCTAGCTTGTGTGAAATTATAAATGAATAAAATCTTTTTACTTATGATAAGGTTCTTTTCCCTCTAGATGACAATGATGTTCTTAAGTTTAATTTTCTCTTATATTCTCTAGACCATTTGCCTTTGTAGTTAAACTTTTTTGGCAACATCATTTCTCTAGAAATTCATGCATACACATTCATTATCATTTTTAGAGACTAGGAAAATGGCTTATTCCTGAAAATATCAAGCCTTTTTGCTTGTCAATGAGTATTGATTTTTAAGTTTCTACTGTGCTAATTGCTCGTACATTTGACTTGATGTTAATGGCTGGCAGATTTGGTCTGCCAATCAGGGCCTGGCTCCTGGCCGTCCAATGTCTACTCTCAAGCTGCAGTATATCCTATGGCGCAGAGTTCTGCACAGGTCTCTCTCTTTCTCCCACTCTTTCACTCTATGACAGACATGAAAACACCACATGTTTACTCTGGTTTTCCCAAGTGTTATTGGGTTCAATGATAAACTGTATCTTGTTTCTAGTTCATCTCTATCACTGACTATAAGTTGTCCTGTGATATCCCCCAGGATATATTCGACGTATTTCCTGGAGACACCGACTACAGAATGTTTGCAGAAGACTATGGTGACATTCCTGGGCTAGACATTATCTTCCTTCTTGGTGGTTACTACTACCATACTTCCTTTGATACTATTGACAGAATAATGTAATGCATTATTTTGGTTACGTACATTTATGGTTTCACTTTTTCATAATATTGTTTATTATTTAGTACGACCCTCGTTTCACAGATTGTCTTTAAACCAGACCTGGAAGCATGCAAGCGCGTGGAGAAAACTTAATCAGTGTGCTTAAAGCCTTCACGAGCTCTTCTAAATTGAAGGTTGCAAGTGAAAGAAAGTCTCTTGACGTGGATGTTGACAGTGACAATTTTGAAAGAGCGGTCTTATTTGATTACTTAACAAGTTTCATGGTGGGTGCTTTTGACTCTGTTCATCATTTTTGTTTACAGTCTCTCTTGACAAGCTGAAACCTATCAGGTGTACTATCCAAAAAGAGTGGCCATGGTACTTCACAACATTCCAGCTGCTTTGTTTCTTTTTGCTCCTTTCTTTTTGTATATGCGGGAACCTGGGACACACCCTTTCTTATCAGTCTTCTGGGCTTTCTTGAAAGGTAATAATGTGCAATTTTTTATTTTCTTAATCTTTTTATTATCATGTTTTGGAGATCTAACAATTTTAAATGGTTGTCTGATTAGGATTTATACACCATACCGCTGGGATTTTACTTGGTGTCATATTCCCTGTTCTGTTTTCGGTCATCAGATTGTTATTTGCTAATCCCATGAGCTGGTTGGTTTCATTTTCTTTGTTACATTTTTCCACATTTTATTTATGCTAAATAAAGGTGTTTAAACTGTTGGTTGGGGAGGCTCACTGTAATTGTTGTGGAAATGTAGGTTTGCTCATTCATACTTAGCTTTCTTGATGTTCATCCCCTGCTCAGTTTTTGGTCTTTTACTTCCAAGAACTATCTCTGATCGCGTCTCACATTGTCAAAGTTTTTCATCTAAGAAGATTATGAAAGTTGTAAGGTCCTTATTCTTCTCTTGCCTCAGTTGCATCATCCCTGTCTATTGCTAGAAAAGTTTTTTTCTTAAAACTATGATCTTGCAGGAAACATCTGATGAAGCAAGGTTTTGGGGAGCATTTGGGCTCTACGCTTTTGTAACTTCGGTATGCGATATTTGTTTGATCAGTTTAGTTTACACCTTACGCCAATATTTTGTTATTTTGTTAGACTAATCCATGACTAACTGAAGAAACGTTTTCAGGCATATTTTTTCGCCGGATTAGGTGGAGGGTTCTTGACTTTTGTCATCTGCGTTTCTATGCTGTTGGGGTGGATTGCTTTCTGTTTTTCTGTCAAGTCATTTGACTATGATTCTATCAAGTAAGACTGTTAGTCTTTCACTGAACTATCAAAATGTTGTTTTTAACATTATTATCTAACTGTTGTGACATTGAGGATAAACATAAATTTGATTGATACAGTAATCTAGATAGTTCTTCTAGTTTAATGTTTTGTAGACTATATATCTTTGTTTTAAATTGTTGTGTGATAAAAGTTCTTCTTATCCAGGTCACCCATGTTTTATGTGATAGCTCTTGCTCCATGCCTTCTGTATTCTGTCTATTTTGGTGGTTTCCTTGCACTGTTTTTGATTGAGAAGACAGGAATGATTGGAGTTCCACCCCCTTTTGGTTAGTTTTACTGAACTCGATTCTTTCTCTGGTTAAGCTCTTTGAGAACTTCACCATTATTTCATCAAAATGCTTGTTGTGGTTGCAAGTCATTGTGTAAGATATTTAGTGTACAAGATCTTGCTTTGCAGGGTTTTATCTCGCAGATGTAGCAGTAGCTGCAGTTATTGGACTTGTCACTGGCTTGTGTATGGGCCCAATAATACCAATTTGTGATCGTTGGCTAGCCAAATCTTCTATCTTGAAGTTCTTGCTGCACTTTACTGTGGCTATGTTGGCTGTGTCATCACAGTTCTTTCCTTATAGCAAAGATGCACCTAAGAGAGTTGTACTTCAACATACAGTCTTCTCTGCAGGTAGCCTATGGAACTGTTATCTTTTTATATATATTTTTCTAACTAAATGTTTTAAATGTGCCTTTGTAGGTGGAAATGAAATCACAGACTCAACTTACGATTTAGCCGTCGTTGATTCAAATTCTATGGAGTTCGTTTTTAAGCATGCTCCAGAGGTGGCGGAGAAACTTCATGCTGGCAGCCCTTCTTTTCCATTGGGCAACGCTGAAGTGTCTCCTCAGGAAGCTTGGCTGGTACGTTAGTTAGATTCTCTCCTCCTTACATGCAGCTGACAAGACAGCAAGTGTTTTCAGTTTGGATTAAAGATTTGTTTGGTATCTGCAGGCACTTTTCCCTGTTTCCTGTGTAGTAACAAAGAATGGGAGGTTCCCTGCTAAAGTTAACAAGATTTTGGAACGATATAGCCATTTTCCTCTCTTGAAAACTCACAAACCACCGACAAGATTAGAAGACGGAACTCGCAGAGTTCATCTGGAACTCTCTCTCGGGTTAGTTGGATCAAATGTTCAAAAAATCGGTAGGCGATAATTAAGCTAGTTACATGGGATTATTGCATAAGCCTAGACGGATGCATAGGTTCCGCCTAGACCGATTTTCTAAAGAAAACGTTTTAGAAGAACTGTTGTTTATGACCGACTTTTAGAACACTGGTTGGATCCAAAAATAAACTTTATGTTGGCCTTGTTTTGCTATTAAACTATTGCTAAATATTTATTTGCAGCTCGCTGGAGGAGATATGGGTCACGGTTCTGAACATAACTGGGCCATTATCAGGATGGTCCTTTGCAGATGGCAAACTTCCAGGTCACACAAACATTGTCCTTCTCTTAGACATTTACTTTAAGAAAATCCATAAAACCAAAATGGTCTTTAATGTTGCAGCTCCTGAACTCCCAGAGGGCGGTCCTCCATCTTACCTATTGAGACTGAGTGGCAACAGCAGTGAGAAATGGATCTTCTGGTTAGAGGTAACACCAAGCTTCTTGTTCTAAAAGCCCTTTAATTAGTATTTAGTACTGATTCCAAGTTGATTATGGCAGGCTAATAGCGAAGAAGAAGTGAGAGTAGATGTAGCTGTTCTTGATCAACGTCTTGATGAAGAAACTAGAAATTTGAAAAGTCTTTTCCCTGGATGGTCGGACGTCATTGCCTACACTAGCTTTCTTTCTACTTACTTCTTCTAATAAAAAAACTGTAATCTCTCCATTTTTTGTTTGTTCTAAAATAATAGAGAATAATCTGTTCTTAGCACTTGTAGTTAAGTTCAATGTTTTTTGTTATCGTGCATTTGTAGATGAACGATATATATGATAACGATTTATCTTTGTTGATTAGTGTTTGTGTAAATTATTAACTTGGTTTTTTGATAATTAATATATGTATAATTTGATTGGTTCAACTTGAAGCCTAAAAAAAGTCCAACAACAATTTACAATTCAATTTCAAGTTTTTTTGGATTTTAAGTTTTCAAAGTTTAATCATAATTATTATTAATCAAACAAACTGAACTTCGGACAAAAAAAACATAAATAAATAAGGTCGGTCTCTCAATAACAAAAGCAAACAAGGTTGGTTTCTCACTTATATAATCAACCACTCACTTCTTCTACAAACCCTTGATACAAATGCACACTCAATCCAATTTTCCCAAAATTTCGCCTACACCAAAAAAACCTTACAACTCTCTATCTATCAAGTACTCAACAATAGCAAATATTCATAAATCACTCTCATCAAAGTCTTCCTTTTGATCACTTTATTAGCATTGTCTTCTGAGACACGCATTCGTTATACACATACTGATCAAGACCACATCATAGATTCAAGACCACGTACAGAGTTGAAGACCAGCTGTTCGCTTATCCCGCAAGGATCCATAGTGTTTGAAGCTTCTCTCCTGCATTGAGGCTAGAACCAATGAATCTAAAGACAGGTCATTTTTTTTTGTTTAATTTATTCGATTGTTTCTTTTCTTTTTTTACCATGCAACTACAAGTTCCGAGTGGATTTGTATGGTTGGGGTTATTGGGGTTTGTCTAAGAATCTGAGATTACCAAGTGTATATACTGTGCATAATAAAGCAATTGTCGTCAGTTATCTAGTTGGTTAAGCATAATTAATAGCCAATTATCGCTTATACAATTAATTTCTAACTGGATCAAGAAATCTAATATACTAATATATTAAGAAATATATTTTTTTTAACTAAAATCCAAATAATAAGAATATAAAAACGTATTTATAAGTTGAATTTACAAAATATGTGGAGATAATCCAATAGAGTATTTTAATGGATTTTGATTGGGTGTATTATATGATACAAAACTTTTGTTATAAAACATTAGCTCTGTATTCTCTCAAAAAAAAGATAGACAACACATAGAACAGAAGATGTCTCATTAAATTAAAAAAAAAAAAAGATATTTGCTTTGTGTACTTAAACCACAACATACATGTTAAAAGCGTATCACTAAATATTATGATTCAAATGAGCATCAAATCACAAAATAACACAGCATAATACTAAATCGTTGTTTATTAATGTATAACCATTATTTTGTAATAGCCGTTTATACACTAGTAAAAAATGATCACTAATAAAAAATCATATATATATTAATAAAATACACTAATAAAATAAAACACAATACGATCTATTTACGCATCAGCTAAAAGTGATTTTAATTGTTCTATATAAATTTATCTTAAAAGGTAGAGGATCTATTATATACTATATGACATGATCAACGACGGTAAAGTTACTCAGAACAAAAGAAACCCCTTCAAATAACTTCGATCAAAGGTTACGAAGAAAATGTTCATCAGCAGATCAAATATGTAGTTACACAAATGTGAATACAATCCTTTAGTCCTCTAAGAAATTCTATAGTATAAGCTTAATGATTAATGACTCAAAATTCAGATGTGAAATTTAAACAAAAAATCTTTAACCAAAATTAGATCAGAGGATGTTGGCTCTATCATGAAGAATCTCAAAACTCACCTAATAGAGGTATATTTTGTCAATTGAAGTTTAGGGACGAAATAAGGCCTAATTCATAAAGTCTTAACGAGCTACTTAAGGGCCCATGAATTTATATCATAGGGACTAAAGCAGGCCCACGTTGATAGAAAAAAAATAGGTTTCCGCTATATTTTAGGGTTAATGCCGTTTCACTCTATAAAGTCTCTTCACAACTTTTCTCGAATCGCTCCTGCAGCCGTTTCCTTCCGTTAGCCGCAG
The DNA here is from genome assembly GCF_020379485.1 of Brassica napus. Classification (NCBI taxonomy): domain Eukaryota; kingdom Viridiplantae; phylum Streptophyta; class Magnoliopsida; order Brassicales; family Brassicaceae; genus Brassica; species Brassica napus. Next base: position 38,333,913 of record NC_063449.1, on the reverse strand, counting down.
CCATGGTAACTTGCTTAAGCTCTCTCTCGCACGAATCGTACTTCTGGTTTTTTCTTATTCTTCGTTTGCTATTTTCGCAGGTGAAGTACTCGCAAGAACCTGACAATCAGACCAAGTGTAAAAGCTCCCTTCTCAGTACCATTTCACTCTTTTATATTCGATTTTTTTTTTTGCTGATTAATTTTGCTTTTGATTTTTTTGCAGCTTGCAAGGCTAGAGGATCCGATCTTAGGGTTCACTTCAAGGTATATAACTCTCTCTATCGTCTGTTTTAAAGTTAGTTAGATTTGCGATTAGTAGAATGGTAGAGATTAAACCTGATTGAGAAAAAGCAGAGAATTTACAGATCTCACGTATACTTCAGGGAAAGTGAATTGGTCATCGTGATTGGGTGAATCTTAGTTTCATTTTCTTATAGCTTTAAAGATTCAGTACATGATGGTACATTTGATTATAGTGACTAATTGTTCAGTTAATGATGATGCCACATTCTTGTTCTGTTGATTAGTTCTCATGGTAGTGTATTTGTTCTTTTTCAAAAAAACAGAACACTCGGGAAACAGCGCACGCTATCAGGAAGCTACCATTGCTCAAGGCCAAGAGGTACCTTGAGGATGTGATAGCTCACAAGCAGGCTATTCCCTTCACCCGTTTCTGCAGAGGTGTTGGAAGGACTGCTCAAGCTAAGAACAGGCACTCCAATGGTCAAGGACGTTGGCCTGCTAAGTCTGCTCAGTTCGTTCTTGATTTGCTCAAAAACGCCGAGAGCAATGCTGAGGTGAAAGGTTTGGATGTTGATGCGCTCTTCATTTCGCACATTCAAGTGAACCAGGCTGCGAAACAAAGGAGAAGGACTTACCGTGCTCACGGAAGAATCAACCGTAAGTTTTTTTAGATTTTGTAATTGTCTTGAAATGTTTTTCTCTTGGATATAATGACTCATTTGGTCTTTGCTTGACTGCAGCTTACATGTCCAACCCATGTCACATTGAGCTGATTTTGTCTGAGAAGGAAGAGTCTGTCAAGAAAGAGGTAATTGCTCTAATCTCATTTAATATCTGGATTAGATAATATCAGGATTCTCATATTGTGTGTTTATGATAAGTGTAGCCGGAGACTCAGTTGGCAGCCAAGTCGAAGAAATCATCTGCCTAAGCTTTGTTTTTTTTTTTTAGCTTCTACTTTTTGTGTTCCTGAAAGAGATTTTGATCCCTTGTCTCTCCATCTTTGCAAGATAATGGATAGATTTTCTTGGATTATTCAATGTTATGAAACTATTAATCTTTGTGCTGGTAGTATTTTATTCTATCTTAATATTTTTGCTAAATCTATATCTGCCTTCTAGGTCATTTAACTAAAGTGGAAATCTATATCTGCATTAATCTAACTAACGTAATAATGCCGTTGTTGTTTTCTGTTATGCCTTCTTGGATTAGAACTTTTGATAAACCTATTGTGTAAGAACCTTGGCCTAAAGATTTGAATGAATGTTTGTTGAGACAACTAACGTGGAAATAGACAGTAGTAGACACGGTCTTCATAAATGTTCTTCGTGTCCCTTTGTCATCCTCAGTCGCTTGGACAATAGGACCTAGTCGCCGTCTTTATGTTGTACTCGTCTAGCTCAGAGATCATCGTCTGTTTCACCTTCTTCCCCAACTCTCTCCTATGTTTATTAGTCTGTAGCCGTGTTCCAGCTTGTCTCAAACCCATGCCTCTGATTCCCTGATTTGTTCCAGGAGAATCAAACAGTTACCTAACATCACCTTTCCCCTTGGTTCCAAACCTTTTACATTTCGCTGTAATGAAGCAGTTTAGCCTTTTTGATCTCAATACAACGGATTTGGACCTCAACTCTTCAAATATTTTCGGAAATTTTTGAAATAATTGTATTAATAAATTTCTTATAAAATTAAAGAAAAAATCAGATGGCGCCCATAGGAACTGCGTGTGCAACTCCTACGTTACATGGTTTTGACACAAGCAAGACTTGTTAAACCACATGCCATAGTTTTCTTCCTTTATATAATAACTATTCTAGTATTTCCGTCCAATCAAATTCAGCGGCTCCCACAGAAAACTACTCTCCTCCATCACTTTAAATTTTCTGCATGTCTATCTGTTCCCAACAATTATTGATTATATATTGAAGCACACATGCCTTCTCCAAAATCCAGATCAAAAACAATCACCAATTCTTTATAGTCAAAGATTTTCTGAGCCCTCATCAATGGCACCATCAGCTGCAATGCTCATACTTTCACATCCTCTGATTAGCCACAAAACGACAAATCAGTCTCCATCATCGCCAGCCTTTAAGTCGAGACGTATGTTCGATCTTCTTTTGCCATGGAAGAAGACATCGGACAGTGAAGAGGTCGGTCTCGGTCGGATAGTCTTTGGCGATCCTGCTACACTTGAGAAGCGTTTCCAAGAAGCTCTTGAACTTAGCTGCTGGTAATTTTTCACAATGTCTAGTGATATCGTTTTTACTGGTTGCATCTTCGTAATTATCAAGTATTTTATTATGGTCTTGTAGATGAAAATAATGTAAAAGTAATGTGATTGATAACATGAATAACAGTTGATTTGCATGTTAACTCTCGCCCAGAATATGATCAAACAATTTGGAGATTCACAATCAAGCGAATGGCTCTTAAAAGATAGTTCCTAAAATCGTAACGCACGCGACTTTTATACCCTCTTGTTCTGTTTCCTGATATTCTCTAAACCGATTAAACCAACTATTCAAGGTTCCATACTTCTTAAGTTGAGAGTCCTACTCGATCCTGACCTCATCAAGCAATCTTCAATTAACATTTTCCACCCTCCACCATTTCCTTATCTAACGAAGGAGTTTGCATCGTCATAATAAGTCCATATGAGCGGGATGGGCACAAGCATCTTTATTGAGAAGTGTTGTTTATTCGGAGAATACTACGGAAATTAATAAAGTGAATAAATATAAAAATGTTGTTTAAACATTCACGACCATTTTTTGGGTATTATGAAATGAAGAAAAGCAATGATATAAAGTTTTTGATTGTTTTTTAATCAATCAAACATTACAGACTTTTTTTTTATGGAGAAATACAAGCTAAGCTATCGATGGGCGTCTTTGATTGATCCAACCATTTTCTAATAATGTTTCAGGTTAAGTTAATATGCCAACATTTGATAGTCATTTTGGGCACATAACGTACACAAGTCTGAGACATACCTCAACCCCTCGACCAAAGATATGTTACAGCACCTTCTCTATAAACCAACCATGAGTCGAATATAGAAAGCCCTAAACACATCAAAACTGATCTTCTAACTAACATGTTTGTAGTTTTAACTTACTTTTCCTTAAGTTTGAAGTAAGAGGTTTTCAAAATATAGGATACTCTTCGGACATTATTAACAAGGTAAGCGCAGACCAGCCCGTGAAGAGACGTGTGCCTTTGCCTGTTCCCTTATCTTGATCATACTGTTCCCAGATGTACCCTGTCTCATAATAGTTTCTAACCACGTTCCTGTATTTTGTGACATGCTTCAATTTAATATCCTACAAAACCTCTATCGCAAATACCATATGCATCTACGTATAAATATATATACCTTATCAAATTGCTCCTCAGTTCCTTGTAAATTCCTCTTGCCTTTTCCCTATATGGCCCATCCACTGCAAGAAATTTGACACAAGGTAAACCAACATATATTGATGTAATTAAAAAAAAGTAGAGGCCTTGTAGTCTTCTTTTCTATGTTGGAGGATAGGAAAGTACCTGTAGAGTAATGGTGCAGAGATGAAAGAATCATGTAGTTCATGTTCATCCATATAGGACCTCTCCAGTATGGTGCATCATGCTCAGTGTTACGTTTCATATACATCGAACTGCACCAAAACAATGTTCTTTCTTATCATGGAAGAACTAAAATTTTCTGAGTATGTTACGTTCGTCCTTGTGGGATCACCTGGTTTTGGCAAGCGAAACTAGTCCATAGTCACTCCATAAAATGCTCCTGTTTGAAATGAGATCAAGCTGTTTCTCCAGGATTGGAGATTCCTATACCGACCAAAAAAATATGTGAAGATTTAGATAATAAAGTAACGGGTCCATAAAGGTTTCAAAGATCACAGATAACGGAATAGATATTAGCACAAAAACTCACAGCTGGGATGATTCTAGACATGAAGGGAAAGAAGCTGACATAACCAACTTGAGGAACCAATCTTAACTTAGGTTTTCCGGAAGTCTTCCTTACAAGCTGCCGAGAAAGGTGACCATTTTCTGAAATAACCTCCTTCCATATTAACTTAACCTGTGGATCAATGGACGCAACATCTGGTTTAACGAAAAGACTAAGAATCCTATTTATTCCTTTTATGACAAAAAAAAAAAAAATACTAAGCCTATTAATTTATAAAGCTTCTCTTACCTTTTCTGTATGATTACCATAGTCAAAGTAAGCCCCATGGTCCTTATCATAGTGCATCTGCGCAGAAACTCACAGTGAATGAGAAGAGAATATGGAAAGAAGAAAACGTTAATACAATCATGTGCTTTATAATGCGGTTACATATATACCAAACTACAGAGTCATTATTAATTAATGAAAGAGACAATTTTGACATCAGATAGATGAGAGTGAGAGTAGACCTGATTCAAAAGCTCGAAATTTGAAAGCAGCTTGGCAGTTGAATTGTAATCCTCCTGCAGGGTTTACGTCAGTAACAAGTGAAGAAAAAATAAGGGAGACCCTTTTGCTATCTATCTTGGGCTAACCTTTGAAAATTTATCTTCTTTTCCTAAAAGCTCTGCGATAGAATGCATGCAATCTGCAGCGAGATACATCCAGCATCTGAGATCAACGTGTCGTTCGTCTTCACTTGGGTGCGAAGCCCGGGGATAATCATCCAGCCCGGAGGAAAGCGTCTGCAAAAAATATAAGACATTATATTTATCTCTGAAAATCTGTCAACGGAACTGCCAAATCCGCAGATAAGAACTGAACTAAGTAGTTAGCCTACTAAAAAACATCGCCCACACACAGAATAATTCTGAGACATCTTATCACTAACAGGAATATATGGTACCACAGCAAAAACTCTTCAATCATTGTTATCATATATCGATAAAGAGCACATGAATGAACGTTACGTTAGAGAAAACCTTATCATTTGAGACTCGAGACTTGCAGTATAATATAGCTTGCAATAGCATTTTAAAGAGAAATAGAAAAACAGTACCTTAGGGTTAAGTTCTCGAGTTGTTGTGTTGTCTCTGCCATGCCAAAAGTAGCTTCCTCTCTCCTTTCCTAGTATTTAACCAAGTCATGAAAAACATAATATATAGCTTAAGACTGTAGTACCATTTGAAGACAAGAGCTAGTCACATCTAGTGATCACGATTAACAACTAGTGATCCAACTGTGATTGTTAAACAAAGATACTACAAGCTCTAAAACACAGAGCAGTTGAATGCTAAAATGATACTGTAAATCTATAAACTGGTTTACAACAGATAACTAGTAGATAACAATGATGTTACCTGTTTGGGAAGTATTAAACCACTGAAACCATGCATCTAAGCGAACAGAAGCCCGCTCAAGGAATGACAATATTTCATCCTTTTCTGATGCGATAAACTTTTCCGTCTTTATACCATCTATTAGATCTGGAAAAAGAAGATTGTCACTAAATGGAATTATATTGATTTTGAAAACTTTTTTCTAACTTTGCATAAATAAATCACATTTTTAATCCAGAAACTGAGTAGCTAGGTGAAAGCACTCGTATGATCTTATCGAAGACGTTATAAACATCTAACTGTAATAGGAACATAAATATAAGTAAACAGAAGGAAGCTGATAAGGATATTGCTGATCAGGGATTGGCATTAGAATAAACTAATTTGTATGGCACGAGGGCTTACAGGAAAAATAAATAGAGAGCCATGACAAAAAAAAATAGGCATAAGTACAACAGATTCTTACCACGTATCACTAAAAATAATGTTGGTGGATTGCCATTACTCGGGTACTGAACTACGAACTCCTCTGGAACCTTACTGCAGTTAAAGAAACTCTCAAAAAATGATCAATAACCATTGACTACCAATGTTAGGGAGGGACTGTAAAATACCTCAGAGCTTCAGCACCTAAAATTTGCTCACGCGGAATCCATCCATCTATGTTCAATAGGTCTAACCAGCGTCCAACGATATCCAAGGTAATACGAAAATCCCAGCGCCTGCTCACAGCCCACACAACATACTCAAAAGAATGATCAACCAGTAGGATGATTATAGCTTTTTACTCTGTAATATGGTATTTTCTATGAAAAAAAACACTGCTTTCAGAAAATCAATTTAAGAAAGAATCACAACAGAATCATAGCAAAGAAATCTTCAACATACAAATGATCAATAAGAACATACCAGATCAACAATTGATGGAAACCTTCATCCCACAAAAAGCCCCTAGGAAAAAAAGGCCGGCTTGGAACGGCTGTGTACAGCTCGGCTGGCCAATATAGCAAGTGATTATCCCCACTTTCAGGCTGCAATAGAAGATATTAATTGTATGATTCTGTGAGAGGTCTTACCTAGTTTGCAGATGGGAAGAACATAAAAGGAGAAAAAAAATTGATACATAATAAACATGACGGAAATACTTGCCTGGCTGCTTTTGGGAACATAAATTTTTGATTGACCATAGAAGTAACCAATGCCACCAATCATGTTTGCCATTGCAGTCTTGCCAACCCTCACTGTTTCGGAATCATGCTGGAACCACAAGAAACTGAGATTGAGATCCTATCAGGTCTATAGGCATCGATACAAATTATAAACTATATGTACGTTATGACAACATATGCTCGCCACTGAGAAGAGACAGAAATGCACATAAGAAGAGAGAGAGAAGAATTATTCCTAGTGGAAGGAGACTCTGAACGGTAAACAATGAAAGTGCTAAAGTAAATACAGAAAATTTTATCCAGACAATGTTGTTAGTGAAGATTAGTTCACAGCTACATGAAGATCATCTATGAGACAAGACCTATGACTGCGCTAAAGATCATCTATTAGCATGGGTGACTGAAGTCCCTACATTTTATAATAAAAAGTAGCGTACCTCTTCAGAAATGTTGAAGCATTCGGTAAACTTTGCATCGAATTCTCTATGTTTTTTTCTAAGTAGATCAGAGAGTGGTAAACCTACGTGAAATATATATATATATCAAACTCAGCGTGAGTACAATAACATTGGACAATATCAACGACATTAGTGTTCAAAATGTATTCCATGTTGAACATTTTCATTGCCGGAGACAAAAAAAAATAGCTCACAGCGGATACATATAATTATTAATCCCTAGCGAAGCAGTTACATGTAATTAACCTGTAAGACTTATTAAACGTTTTTCCACGTTTGAACTTTCTCCTCTGATCCCGGAGACGAAGGGAATATCTATGGTAAATGGAAGCTTCCCAGAAATCTGCATGACAAAAGATATGTTGACACTGGAAACGGCAAACTTACTGATCATAGATTCCATAGGAGTTGAGAACATTCGTTTTATTTATACAACAGTATACACACATACATCTCATTAAGACTGATTACCTGAAAGACGTAAATGTTGGAAGAGTCCTCTGATGTGTCAGAGAGCTGAAGTCGTCCAAACTTCCTAGCCTGAAAACATACAAGCCAAGAGACATTAATCATTGCCATCTTCATAGGAAATATAATAAACTACCTTGGGCCCTTTCAATGAACTGAAAAACTAGCAGACCTGCAGAGCGAGATTTCGCTGAACTAGATCAGACAGATTATATATGTGAGGCGTCTTGAAACCGGAATAATGTGTCTCCAGCTGATTCTGCAATTGAAGAACAATTAAAATGGTTACATCCAGATGAGCATCAGGGGATGAACACACGAGAATGTCAAATCACACACAGATCCACTTCCAGCAAGACACAGCTAAACAAATCCTAAGATCTCTAAAGAGCACTTCAAGTAAAAAAAAAATTACCTCTGATCTTAAGTGTATCTGCCAATCTCCTACGTCTTCACGTGAACCAGAAACCAGGCGAGAGCTCCCTTGAAAATCTAAAGCATCTCGGCCTAGATTCAGAACACTGCCACCTTCATCAGCTAAATAAAAGAAGAGATGCGCACTTCTTTTTGCATCACCACTCAACCTAGTTTAATGTCAACGAAAAACAACAAAAACTTTGTCACTCAGTCGACAGTGCAATACAAAAAGCAGAACACACTAGTGAAAAAATAAGCAATATACCCTTTATTTTTAACATCGATCCGAACAGACCAATCCCCTCCATAACCAGAGCTACCATCACCCTTTGACTTGACAAAACTAGTCTCCAATATCATATCGTTTTCAACCAGCTCCTGCCTCCCAAAATCACGCCCATTGTGCTCTCTCCATCCAAATGAGCTTAAATCATCAGAGTTTTCGCAGAAATGGCGCATAACATACATCTCGTCTTTAACACCAAGCCACATCAATCCAGCTACAAGTGACTGTGGAGTTCTGCATTTCCATGAATGTACCACAATAAGGAGCCAAAGTTCACATAAAACAAGAACCGTAACTCTCTTCCTTACCTCGCACGAACTCCAAAATAAACATGAGGACGATACGTTCCCCAGTACAAGCTCTCCTTGTGCTCGCCCTGGAACTGGTAACACACATATACGATTCAATTCAATTTCTCCCACGAACAAGCAAAGGAACGAATCGTCAATATAAGATTGGAGTGTATACCATAGACAAATCCATGAGTTTCGGAGCAGGGAAAGGAGTGATAACCCTAGGCGGCTTCTGCGACTCGTGGCTAACAACGATCCGATTGATGACGAAATAGATGATTGCGATCCCTAAAAGCATTAAACCTACCAGTATCTTGAGATTCGACTTGAAAGCGCCGATCGACACGAGCTCCTTGCCTTTGCCTCCTCGGCGGATGCTCGGCGGATAACGAAGCGAACCGCCGCCGGAAGATGATGATGATGATGATGATGATTTGATCCGACCATGCGCGCTCCGACGGCTTGCTCCGGTCATGATCGCAGTATCGGGAGGTCGGAGAGAATGCGAATCGATAACTTATGAACGATTTGGGCCTTGTGATTGATTGCTACGATCAGTGGAGTCGGGAGGGAGAGTGTGAAGGGTTGACTTTGACTAATCGTATTTGGCCTCTAATTAAACTCCTAATAAGTCCTAACTGATACGGGATCAGTTTTCTCAGCAAGATTATCGTTTTATATACTTCTTTTTTTTCAGAGACTTCAATTATTTCAATTTGAATTTAAGTTTACGTTTTCTCGACGAAAATTTATTTATAAATTTGTGGTTTGACTAAAAATTTATCAATGCTTTTATAATAAAAAGATTGTTGTTCAAATCTCATGAAAATACAAATTATGCGTATTATAAAGAAAAAAATTATACGAAGTCTTTAGCATAATGTAAGAAATAACCTTCAAACATGAACTTCATAATTTCCACCTACAATGAGCACCAGAATTATATTTACATTACAAGACATTGTGTCTTTTTATTTCTTATCTTACTCAAAATTTTCAATGTTACATTGTACACAAATTACTATAGACAATTTCACTAATAACAAACCATATTTTCCTAGTAAATATTAGGGTAGACACAACTATTCTTTACTTGCTGTGTAGTTGCTACTTGGTCGGTACTTGATCTATAAAGTTGAATATTTGGTTTGATCAAATCAAATAGCACGTAATCTAGCTAAATTATTCGGAAATACAAGTATAAAGTAAACCAAACTCACCCATAATCTCCTCAGAGCAACCATTTGCGTAAACTTCAGTGTTGTCAAAGAAATTGACTCCGTGATCATGACAACGCTAGAGAATCGATTTGGCTTCTTTCACATCAAACTGGTTGCCGAAAGTAACCCACGCTTCGGATGAGAGCGCGCTCACTTTCGATCCCGATTTCCCTAGATTCTTTTACTGCATTTTTAGAAGAATTTGAAACAAAATCTGTTTGATCTAATCTCTATGTCTGAAGATCAGGCAGTAAGTACTTTCTATACATAATGTTTTTTTATGGAAACAAACCTGACAACAAACTACTATAGTGTTGATATAATTGTTTCTGTGAGAACTTGATACAAGTCATATCTTGTCCATTCTGAACTAGTCAACCTAGATGCCACACATAAATTGTTCCATAGATCTTTGATGGTGATGTTTTTCAAAATTTTGATGGCACATTTTTTTCTAGTGAATAATATTTTAATGCTAGTTTTAATATATGAAAAAAAAAATTGGTGTGTTCTGATATAATTGCTGATATATTTTCATATACATACACATTCATGTTTTAGATTAAGTTTGATTCAAGTACATTGGTTTTGTGGATATAGATATTCAAATAAAACTAAAATTTATCTCAGTTTGGTTTAAGACTGAGTTTGGTTGGGATTATAATAAGTTTAACGTTTTAAATTACAACCTAAATTTTCTCTTTTTTATATTTTGGTTATATTTTATTATGTTTTGCTTATATTTTGAGTTTTTGATTATGCTTTACTTGTATTTTTGTTATGTTTTGTTTACTTTTAAAAACAGTTTTATTTTTCAAAGCTTACAATAACTCTATGTATGTAGAGTTTATATAGTTAAAACTGAGTATTTGGAATCTTTTATGACAGCTCTTCATAACTTGTTTTAAGAAAAGGAAAAAATTAGAGAAAATGTAAAATTATGAAGGACACTTGACAACTTTTATAACTTTTTATAGAAAATTACTTTATTATATAAGATATGCTTACAGGAAATTATTTTAATTTAACCTACAAAGATTTTTTAGTTTAATATGATTACAAATTCATTTCTATATCCAATAAGTACTCATTTTAGACAAACAAAAACCCTAACCTACCTAACCACATTAGTTTTTTAGTTTTTTTTTCTTGATTTTAGAATATGAATTTGTGAATCTTGCTTCTATTTAAAAATTTCTTTTGTTTATCTATCTATTATAAATTTAGGTATTTTGATACAGATTAATGAATAGATATTTTAAAGTTTAGAGTTTTAGGGCTTGGTAGATTAGCAGAGCAGTTGCCATAGTCAAAAAAAGAAAATAATATTTTTTTATGACAGTAGTAGTTTTATAATAATAAGTCTAGAGAAAACAACGGACAAAATTATTTGTTTTTTTTACGTCATCATTTGTTGGTTATACGGTGACTAATATATAAAAATTTATACATAGTCATATACTATATTATATATACATATAATTTTTTGTACTTGTAAACTTATAAAAAAACGTTTAAAAATAATAGACAACATAAATATATAACATGTGTGGATTAAAACGCATGAAATAGATTTTAAAAAAAAAGCACAAATTAAGTGTGTATTCAGAAAAACAAACTTAAAATCACCGGCAAAAGAAAAACAAACTTGAACAAAACAAAAGCTGCAGTCGTCACAGATTTCAATATCTGAAGGTTTATTGGCATATTAGTTCCATCCTCTAATTATCAAAGCTCATTACAGTATTGGTTCATACATCTGCAGGTTCGTACCTCTGCCATACAAGTAATAAAAAGCATTGGACTTTTATAAAAATAGAGTATAATTGTTCTGCCTAAAAAAGAAAAAGAAATTCATTTTTTAGAAAAGATTTGCTTATATACTCGGACTTATACAACAACACAGATCTACATTACACAGAGATTTACGTTGCTCACTGTACTCCTATCTTTACATCCACGTCCACAAGTCCTTGACGAAAATGCTTCTTTGATCACAACATATAATACATAAACAATCAACTTTCCAGGTGACAAGAGGTCAAAACCACTCAGCCATGCATTTAGGGTAAAGCTCACTCTCAGTAGCAATGGAGGAGAGGCCACGAAGCTCCTTCTGAACTTTCCGTCTCTCGTAAAAGACTGAGCACGCAAGGGAATTGCATTTCACTCCGCACTGCACCACCCAGTCTCCCCCACCACAGTGTCTACATATCTGTAAATACGATAATCAATTAAAAAAAAACAAGTCATCTACAGAGAGAGATTCACTAAGCTCTCAACTTACCGTGGCTAAGTGTTGCATCTCTCTCTCCAACTTCGAAGTCTTCCAAACAATGGTTGCAGCAGCACCACCATTTTTCAGGCACCGGTTACACAACTGAGCAGAGTCCTGAACAACTTCTCCACACAAGAGGCAATGTTTCGAGAGATAAAAATAATCAATCCTAGCTTTGTGCGAGTTCCTAGAGTTCAAGGGACGTTGTCCAAGGGAGCTTCTGGTGGGACGTGGCATCTCCAAAAACCACTGGTTCAAATCCGCACCCACAAGTCCAAATACCCTCTGCAACGCTGGTATAATCTGTTTGTTGATGTAGTACAAGTCATTCAATCGGTAAGGCGAATCGATGTCCAAAAGAACCAGCGGGTCCACCACCATATCAACAAGTCTAGCTCCTGGCTCCCCATGGATTACAACATAAGGCACTCGTTCGGCGTACCGTGGCTCTGTCCGAGGGTCCGCTCTCATTGCCTTGGTTGCAACGATAGCTGCTGGAGGAAGGAGTGAAGAGTCTCTTGTGCTATAAGTCCCCAGCCGAACTTCTTTCGCAAAGACAAAGTCTTGAAGAGACACTCTCCCTTGTAGTATCCGTTTCCACTGTCTATACAAGTAGGACTTAACCTGCAGAATCAAAAGAGAAAAGCAGATGTAAGCAAGCCACTTCAGTTGTCAGCTGATAATTTAAGAAGAGGGGAAGAAATCAAATTTTGTACCATAGAGATGTTCTTCTTTTCAAAGAAGAGTCTTAGTGACTGCTCCATAGTTTTTGCAACAGCTTCACAAGTGTCTCTCCGAACAGTTTCAATACCTTTTGCATCAAACGTAGGCTTGTCCTGATCGGGACTTTCGTAACTGTACCCAACACAGCGCTTCTTCGTGAGAAGGAAACAAGGTTGATAGACTTTCTCCATCTTTAGAGTGACTGGGTATGGATTCATTTCGGTGATTCCAGATGCGATCTGTTGTCCGACTTCAAAAGCTTCTTTAACAGTTCGTCCTTTGAGGAGGACAAACATACTAACACAAGTAATTAAAATGCATAAGAAAAAAACTGTGATATATATACTTCACTTCATCCAGATGAGTAGATATGGAAATTTACCTATCTGTGTCGCCATATACAACTCTAGCGTTCCAATTCTCATTGACGAACGAAATAGCCTTCTCAAGTGTGCTACGACCACACTGGACAATACTATCTGCCAGCTCTGCACAAGGCATTCGACCACTGAAGCCAGCAGCAGTATAGCCATATGTCACGTTTGCTATCAGCTTTAAAGCAAGCTGCCTCGCATTAAATATCTGGAAGAAAACACCAAATACCATCAAAATTGTAAATTTTATTTTAGAAAAACTGCAGAAAACGTTTGTAGATGAAATCAGAATCCCTAGTCAAAATATTAAGTGTGGACTCTGGTCAAGATTAGGCCTGGGATTATGAACCGGCCAGAACTCGCCAAAACGAAATTTTGGTTAGTTTGGCTAGAAGTTCGGTTCGATTCGGTAGGTTTTCTAAGAAAGTTCGGTTTTTGGTTTGGTTCGGCAATTGGTTACTTCGGTTTTCTTCTTAAAAAAAATTATATCCAAACCATACCCAAAAAAACGACCAAACTAACATAACTAACCAAATTTCAAACTGAAATAACCAAATTTAACCAGAATTTTAACAAAGTTAAACAGATATCTAACCGAAATCAAAAGCTTCGGTAGGATTTCTAAAAACCAAGCTAGCCGAATACCGAATCGAACTTTATTTCGGGTTAATTCAGTAAGATTTATGCTGAACCGAACTAATCAAAAACCGAATTTTCCGAACTAACAGAACCCACATGCCTAATCAAGATAATAACCATACCCGACCAAGAACTGCTTCTGAAGGAGTCAATTTTTTCATTGCTTTTTTCACCATTATTCTTGTAGATAGAATTTCCTCCAGCAGCCTCGGTAGTATTCCTCTGCGCACCTACATGTAAGAAGAGGAGGTGACTATTATGCTTAAGCTAATCAAGAAAAGGATGCTTAAGGGAAATGAGATCATTTGTTTGTATTGAATATGATGACTTTAGATTCAAGATTTATTTTGCTCAAGAAAAAGCAATGCACATTACCTCTGGTGGCTCGTACATAACACTGTTTGGGGTCTGCAGGATCTGATTAAAATCCTGAAGAACATCAAGGTCTAGAGAGTATGAGCTGACCCCAAGGGTGTTCATCTTCAAATGTGCAAGTTTTCCGAGGCATGTACAAAAGCACAGATTATATGCTATGATCATTGAAGGGTACAGCGATTGAAAGTCCAACACAATAACAGGATCCTCGTAGAAGGCAGATTCTGGTTCCATCACAAGAGGTACACACTGCATAGCTGGCTGAGAAGCAACCTACATAATCACATGATTTAGTTAGATAGGCGTGTAAAGGTTTTAAAGATTAACTGCAAGGCATCTATTATGGATGCTGATATAACGCACCTGTTGGTTTCCTGGAGAAATAGCAAGATAATTTTGTGTATGTGCTAATCTCAGAAGCATGGATTCCACTCTGTATTGGGAACCTCGTGACAGAACTGAGAAAAACTCGATGCCGAAAACACGAGCAAGCTCTGAGGTGCGATTTATCTGCAAAAGATGATTTAGTAGGATACAACTTGCATATAAATCAAGTTCAAAATGTTACATACCATGTCAAGCTGGCTCATTATCTCAAGCGTCAAATTTGCTCTGCGTATCACATACTCTATGCATCGGTATCTTGCACCTGCAGGACCGCTTGAGAACCACTGTGTCAATACTTCATAGGGGATCGACGGAATCTTCCGCCTCAAAACAGCCTCCGACACAGCTTCGATAGTGTACATGTTGAGTTTCACTTCCCCGCGGATCAAACGCCATGCGTTGAGAACAATTCTACCTCCGACATGAACACCACTGGCATGCGTGCGGCCCCACTCGTCCTCAATCACCACTTCTTCCACTTGATCAGGACCAGCTACCAATGGATCTGGCTGCAGACTGTTACCAAGGTTTCTCGTATTATCTGAATCATTTCTCGTGGTTGGAGTTGGTGTCCTGGAGATATTATTGAGAAATCTTATACCAAGCTGTGCAGCCCTTTCAGCTAGAAAACCAAGGGATCCACCCTGTATATCCCAGCCCACAAGAATATCCGGATCCCATTTACATACAGTCTCAATAAAATAACTGAATAGTTGCTTCTCTTCAAGGAAGACAGACAACTTGCATCCAGAGAGACCATCAACATTTCTGTAGTGGGATAACAATAGCAAGATGGAAAAAGGCATATTATAGAAGGAAATTACTAAAAGAACGAATATTTCCGCTGCAAAATAAGTAGTTTACCTCTGAGAAATGATATCTGGACTAAATAAAAGTACGAATACTTCAGCTGCAAAACTATCATCATTCTGCACGACGAGAGCTACGACATTGACAGAGTCAAATCGTGGATCAGGTCGAAGGTCCCCTCTAGACTCTGCGTGAACCTGTAAGTTTATAGATATCAATAACATATATCAACGAACCCTTTCCCAGAAAACATCATCTTAAAGTAAGGGCATTCATTTTCGCCACATAGAGCATTTTAATAACAGCAGTAACATAATAGAATAGGCGTTTTCACTCAACTCTTAAGAAATGAGCAACATACATCATAATAAATGTACTAAGACAAACTACTTAACGAGCTGCACATTTTACTTTCTAAGTCCAAGTATTCTCAAGCATTGAACAAATGATTATTACTCTATTAACTGTAAGATCAGCACAACGAAAACAGAACATCATGTTGCTCGCTATGAGGCTCGAGAAATGGCAAATGTGGCATGAATTGATTAACATGAAATGAGGGTTTCATATATGAAATTCAAAATGTACATGACTAATTATGTGTAACTTCACAAAAAAGGGATTAAGTTAAAGCACCTCTATACTCAGCACTGTAAGCTGTTGCCCAGCGCCCATGCTCGCAGGATCTCGGAATCCAATTTGACTTAAGGGAGTGGCCCCTGATTTCCCATCAGGACCTGAGAGCTGAGACATCTCTTGTGAAACAGTGGTCTGCAAATTAAGGTTAGGACTCTTTCCTTTGCTTTTCAGATCTATCTCAGACTCCGTATAAGCATTTAACTCTGAATTCACAAAAACGTTATCATGCTGCTCCACGTGCTCAGACACAGGCATTACATGATCATCTCCTAACGGTAGTTTTTCTGAATCAATACTAGCATCCACTGGACCTGGAAAATTCAAAAAGTTCAAAACACAAAACATCATTTTCACTTGCTTTTACAACATCCAACACAGTAACTATTATCTTAATCAGGAACAGTGGCAAATGGGCTTTAAGCAATGTATATTGAACCTTTTAGAGGATGTAACTCTACACAATACCTTTGTTATTCGATATCCATTGTGAAACAAAATCCAAAGGAGGGGGTGAAAAGGCAGGGGTCAGTAGGTAAAGGCTTGAGCCGTCATTGAGATGATGCAAGGGAATACCAAGGGAAGCTCCTTGGGAAAGGTGTTTCTTTTCGTTGACTTCAGGGTCCTCCTTGGAAAAAAATGGGATCTCCTTGGAATTCCCCTCTTCCAAGAGAAGAAACAACAAGATATCAGAAGTAATCTCAAGGTTTTGAAAAACATAAGATAAAGAGAAGAATTGATTGTAAGTAGCACAAACTAGAACTAGAACCAGAACAAGATGAGTAAAAGTACCATATCTATCACGTGAAGAATCCTGCAGTCCAGCACTTAGGCAACCGAGTGAAGGGGGCTTCTTGCTTAAGGTTAGGCATATCAACTTTCCTGTCTCAACAGTTACATTGGCAGTTGACTCTTGCTCATCCCCAGATTTTTTGACATTATTTATATCATTCCCAACAAGTTTATTGCTGGCCACCAATATGCCTGATTCCACAGTCTGTGATTCCTTATCAGCGGAATGAAGTTCAGATGACTGAGTGGATATATTAAAGTCACAATCTCCTGCATCTGTTGGAGATATATTTTGAGGAGCATCGCCAAAGTAACGTTCACTAACTTCTGCAGAAAGAGCAGGACCTGGTTTCTTGTCCTCAGATCTCAAGGTAGCCATGCGCTCCTTTTTCTTCCCACCCCCAGAGTCTCTAGTCAGTGGTAGAACCTTCCTAAACTTCTTATGTTGTGAACTAGGCGAGTCCCCAAGGGCTAATCGTTTTTTCCTCATCAAGTCCCGCAGCGAATATCCAGCCAAAACGCTTCCGCCAATCGTGTTACAAACATCTGCTTGATGTTCTTTCACTGGAACAGTATAATTGTTCATGGGGTCGGAACTAATCTTTGGTAAACCCGGCTTATCGCTAGCATTTGTACTGTCAAAGTTCTTTTGGAGATTTTTTGTCAAGGATAAAGGTAAAGGCCCCCATACAGACTTGCTACTCCTAGAGAAGCTCGTATGTAACTCACTTTTTCTGTATCGCTGGAATGAATTTTCGTATGATGCATCTGAAGTTGAGATATTGGGAACATCACTAGAGACTTCCGTGTCAATAGATTGTTTGTCTGATGAAGGTACAGGTTTCGTCGAACTCCCCAAGTCAATTTGATCCTCCTGAGAATCAAGAATGTCTTGACATTCCTTTTGGGATTGGCTCAGATAATCTGTACTAGCCATTTCAAGAACCTTGTTCATAGACGCTAAAGGAACCAGAGGGCTAAGGATTGTTTCCCGAAGAATTTCATCATCGGAGTTTATGTCCTCTGCAGCCTGGGATGAGGCAAACCACTTAAAGAGACCCAACGCTTCAGCATCTTGTATTTCAGCATGTATATCTATGTCCGTGGGTGTTTTCATATACG
The DNA here is from genome assembly GCF_020379485.1 of Brassica napus. NCBI lineage: Eukaryota > Viridiplantae > Streptophyta > Magnoliopsida > Brassicales > Brassicaceae > Brassica > Brassica napus. Next base: position 38,315,950 of record NC_063449.1, on the reverse strand, counting down.
CATCATTTTCCAGTGATGCTTCTCCACTCTCATCAAGTGGAGAGAGCTTTTCTGATGCAGGAAACTCACTCCCTGTACCAACCATATGACTCAAAGCCTGCGGATCGGTAATTTCAGGTTTGGCATGCATCTCTGAAACGTCAGAAGACACTGCAGCAGGCTTCATATCAGGCGAAGGCATGCCAACTTCGTGATACATTTCTTTTAGCATATTCTCAAACCCAATATAATCTGACATAGTCTTAAGCACATCAGCTGCAGAGGGTTTGCCAGGATCAGGGGGTATAGGTGCATCATACACGCCAGTCCTTTCATACTCCTCCTGAGAAAACAGTGACAAGGTTAGGTCAGGGAAGAGACCAACAAAATAACTTCAAAGAATAAAACTAATAAAGTTAGGATGAACCTCCCAAATTGCCACAAGCGACTGAACCATCTTAGTATCAGACTGGGCTTGTGAGAGGGAGTTGTACATTTTCAACTGTTGATTGAGAATATCTACAAAAGAAGAAGCTAGTTTAAAGGGTGTCTCTTCGTACATGAAACAGAGACAATCATACTTCGTTTCAGGAATTACCACTAATAGTAGTATCTCCCTCAAGTTCACAGAGGCTCTGACGTCTGTATTGGTGACTCTGCTGGCTCTGGCTCAACGGTGTATCAGATTCTTCAGAGAGATTCCACATCCATTGACCTGGGATTGTTGACAAACTCCAAACAGGGAAACTGACGTTTGCAGCAGCACTAGAATCTGCCTGCTACATTGTTTCATTATTGTGAAATAAAAGAAGATAGTAACTAACTATCAAACAATATGTTGCCGAGCTTCAAGTATTTGACGATCTACCTTTATACTAGCCACTTCGTCAATCCCTTGTCCCACACAATCATCCAAATCAAATTTCCTTGGATGGAACTGGTGAGGCACTGGGCTACGAAACTTCATCTTTGATATATGCACATGACCCATTCCATACAAATTATAGTCAACCTAAGGAAATGAACCAAAGAAACTTCAGGAGTGGACTTAAGCTTCAGAAAAAATACAGTGTATAATCAATCTAGAAGCTATGTTCATATGTGAAATTGCTAAAGTGAACAGAATACCAAGTCGCTAAACAATGTCTTGTGAAAATACATAACAACGAAAGATTACCAGAAACTGGAGAATAAAAGGAATATGAGACTCGTAAGGTTGCAAACTTCTACCAAGAACAGCACCTGCCTAGAGAGAAAGGAGACAAAAAATCGTTATAAGTATACTATTTCCACTGAGTTCTGTGCATTATACATAAAGTACAGAATAACGGTGGAGTGGTCTCATCAAAATATTCATACCAGAAGAAGACTGGCAGCACGAGACACATCTTGTGGATGGTAGCTATTATACTGTTAAGGTGAACAAACAAGAAACTACCAAAGAAAAGGGTAACTGCACCAAAAGTAAATACAAAAGATACAGATAAATCTTCACAAACGCCTCCTCTGTTGAGTGGTACCCATAAAACTTCTTTGCTCTAACAATCTCACAATCATGAACATGTTGCCTTTTTGAAGCAGCACTGCCCTTTAGCTACAAGTCCATATCAAGCAGACACATACATAAACGCAGCTCATAGGGTAAGAAACCATGGCTAACTTTTGGTATGTAAAAAAAATACACACACCTTTAGAGCCTTCTCCAACTCAAGTGATATGGTAGGTATGATTCCATCAACTGAAGCAAAGAAAGGAAAAAACATGAAACATGTTATTGGTTGCTTGAACTAGTCGATAGAGTGGTGGCTTGATTCATACCTCCGTTATGCTGATCAAGTGGAATATCCGAGCATGGGATATAGAGATATGGTAATGCCTGCAAGAGAAACAAAGTTTTCTAACTCAAAGGAAGCCACAAATGTAATAAGGATACTGGCATGTGCCAGAGGTCCCCAGTTCGAGTTCTAGTGACAGCTCGGACGAAATGAAAAAGCTTACACGATGAATGTGCAGGCAAGTCTTCTGACCAGAAGGTGTGGAACCATAAACCCTTATGACAGGGACTTCCGTCACTTCGCCACCTTCAAATTCCAGCAACAAATCAGGTTATAATCAAAGCTAAAAAATTGCTTGAGAAGACTTAATCTAAACGAAAATGGTGATGATGTTGGTGAAAAGTGGAAGCTTTATTTTTTTTTTACCTTGGAAGCTGCTGTAGCAAAGATCATAGGCAGGGATGGGAGAAGCCATGTAATAGTCGATCGAAACGATCCTTAAGCTGAAAACATTCGGACCCGACAGAGACTCAGCCATGGCTGCCCTCTGAGACTTTGGTCGGAGCCCTGAAATTGTGATTCCCGCCGGTTGGTTTAGGTCTCCACAAAATCCGAAATTGACAGTTAGCCAAGCGGTTTGGTTCGGTTCGGTAGTGGAATAACTTAGTGGGCCTGATATGCTAGTGGGTCGATTTGAATTTTGTGTGACAGCCCAAAGAGAATTAATCAGAAAGTGTTATTTTCAGGTCTGGGCATTTCGGGTATCGGTTCGGTTCAGTTCGGTTCAAGTATTTCAGGTCTCGGGTAATTCACATAGAGGATTAGAGGATCCATTTACTACTTTATATATTTTTGATTCGGTTTGGTTCGGATAGTAAAACTAGGAACCAAAAAATACCCCGAAACAAATTTGGTTATCATTTGGTTCCGGTTCGGGTTCGGGTAATTTGGATAGTTCGGGTAATTCGGATAAAATATTTGTTATTTAAGGTAAAACATCAAATAATTAGGATGATTTAGATAAAATTTCGAATATTTTGGATTACTTTGGATATTTCGGATAAAACTATTTGGATACTTTCGGGTAGTTTAGATACTTTATAATATTCAAATTGTTTTCAACTATTTTCGGATACTTTTAATAGATTTTTAAATTAAAAATATATATTTAACTATGTTATATGTATATATAATTAACATTTTTATATATTCGGGTACCCGTTCGGTTTTCGGTTCGGTTCTGGTTCAGTTCGGTTATTTCGGATATAGAAATATAGAAACCATTCGGATATTTGAGGGTCTCAGTCCAGTTCCTGTTTCGGGTATTTCGGTTCGGTTTTTCGGTTCCGGTTTTTTTTTGCCCAGGCCTAGTTATTTTGATGTTGAATTAGACTGCAACTTCGGAAAAGGGAATTAACAAGGGTATGGTATCAATTGTTCGTCTCTGGATCATTTCAACCGCTGTGTTGCCTTTGGTAAGGTAAATCGTTTACATAATCTTCTTTTGTGGAAAGTGGAAACTTCTCTTGTCAAGAGAGTCTTTCTTAAACTATCTATACCATACGTAGAAGCATTTATGAAACGATAGCTATTCAGAACAGCACCACTTTTATATACTAACAAACATTATACATTTTTAGGTACTTGAAATATCCAAATTTCATTTGTATACGAGATCTGATATCGGATACTTGAAATATCCAAATTTGTATATGGATTGAATGTTTTTGATATTATACATCTTTAGGTACTTTTTTCTCGGATTTTCAAGAAAATTATACATTTGGGTTTATTTTAAATTTTGAATATACATTTTTCAAAAAAAAATTATATTTTTGGTTACATTTTTAATTTTTTGAATATTTTTTGGATGATAAATGTGCGGTGTTTTTGAAAAAAAGATGATAAATGTGCAAATCTCATTTGACGATGAATCGAATTATGTAAGAGTGAAAAATGTATTTGTTTTTACAATTTAATAACACTGTCCGCATACGTTGATAAATGATAAAAGATTTTTAAAAAAACATCCTCGTCGTTAGAAAATTGGTTCGATCCAGTGTTTTTAAAACTGGACCGATTAGCGAACCAAAACTTTTTTTGGGTCATAAGTTATTATGGTTCGACCGGGTCTGAACCGGGTTCGATCTGGTTTTCTTAGATTAAACTAATTTTAATGATGTTTTATAAATAATATGCATATCAAATAAGATGTTTAAATAGTCATAATGTGTAGAAAAACTTTAAAATAAAAATTAAAATCTAAAATCAATATGAAAAGCACATTTAAACTTTATTTGCATATCTTATCACTCTAAATTTACATCATCTTTTAAAAAATAATTATATACACATTAGGTAAAAGTTATATTTTGAAATACAAATTTCACAAACGTAAATGTTTCAGTTATTTACAGTCTTCAAATAAATGATCATGAAATAAAATTTAAACAAAATGAGAAGTAAACAAAAATAATATGTTGACGTAAATATTAAACTTTGTGAATCTGGTAATTCATGAATTGTAGAGATAACAAAATAAAAAGATGACAGAAAATATTTTATTAATTTTTAATAAATTTTATTTTTAATTCAAAAAAATAATTGTTTCATTAACAAAATTTTGGCTTATATACGAACTGGGGTTTGGCCGGTTCATTGGGTCACCAGTTCCCGGGTTTTTGACGGTTTCGATAGAAATTTTTAACTGGTTCAATTTTAGTTGGTTTTAGCATTAATCCAACCCGGATTATTTTTGGTTCATGGTGTGAGCCCCGGTTTGGTCCGGGTTTAAAAACACCGGTTCAATCAGACAAGTCGATGATTTAGAGAAACCAAAGCCGGTTAGAGTTTTAATTAAGAGCTGGTGTACGATAGGAGGAAAGGAAAGGAACAGTGTGAAACTCAACCATTTTGGTACTCTCTCTCTCTCGGCGATTAGGGTTTTGCAATCTAGACATGTCTCAGGCAGAGAAGAAGCAATCGCCGCGGCCGTCGTCGTCTCCGATTACGTCACTTCCGGAGGACGTCGTGGTTGACATCTTGGCGCGTGTACCGAGACGTGACTATCCGAGAGTGTCCCTCGTTTTGAAGCGCTTCCGTTCGCTCGTTTCGTCGCCTGAGATATACGCGAGACGATCTTCGCTGGGCTGCACTGAGCATTGTCTTTATGATGTACTCTATAACTGGGCCAGCCATGTGGACCGTTTGTATACGCTCCGCCAGAAAGAGAAAGACAAGGGCTTGGTCCTTACCCCTGGGCTTTCTGATATGCCTACCGAAGGAAGCTTTGTAGCGGTGGGTTCGAGGATATATGTGTTCTGTGGGATGATGACATCGAGTGCTTTCTTCATCGACTGTACATCCCACACTGTGCAACATCTCCCGAAGATGCCTGTGCCCATGTCTGCTCTACTCGCTGACGTCATCGGAGGGAGAATATACGTCTTTGGATATTTCGGTACCGATCAAAAGTCACATGCGATGGTGGTGTTCGATACAGAAACACTATTATGGGAGGATGGGATGACAAATGTGATAGAGATATGTGATGGCTGGTAATATATGTACATGAGGGATTTTGACAATAGCTTTGCTTACGACCCAAAGGAAAGAAAATGGGAAACGGACGAGCTGCTGAGTTCGAAGTTGTAGGAGAACGCTTGTGTTGTTGATGATGTTTTGTACTTTTACGATTATTTTGGCAAGGAATTGAGAGCGTACGATCCAGAGCACAAGTGTTGGGGAGTGGTGAAAGGTTTGGATGATTTCTTCGCTGAGATGAGACGTGCTGTTTGTTTTTGACCAGTGACTGTGAGTCACCCTGGCAACCTGGTTTTGTTTTTTAATAAACAAGAAATCATTGGGGGGGATTTGTTGTGCGGAGATTTCGCTGGAAAGAGGCAAAGGGGGTCAGATTTGGGGTAAAGTTGATCAGTGGTGTACTGATCAATGATCATGCTTTGATTGCTGCTAATTTTTGCATTACGAAATCTCTAGATGTTGTGCTTTGATCCAACAACAGTCTCATTTTTATAAACTTGTTGTGAAATGGAAACATGTTCCGAGTTTACAAAAAAAATGTGTCTTGAATTTTGAGATGATGCTTGTGCATAAATCGATTTTTAAGATGGCGAGTGTGTGTCTCGATTTTTTGCTTTCTTTAAGACGCATTAAGATGAGGATCTTGGATTTCGTTAAAAGGAATAAAAACTCAAAAATGCATCGTCTTGAATTTTGAGCTCTTTGTGTGCTGTGTGGCCCTGTGGCAGTGGAAGTGAAACAGTTTCACTGAAACTCTTTACACCAGAAATATAAGCTCCACGTGATGGAACTATCAAACCGGGGAAGCAGGAACGATGATGACTGCGCAAGTTTTTGCATGAGAAATTGAAATGACCCAAATTAAATGATAGAATTGACATAAGGACGCAGTGGTCTAATCTGAAATGCATAGAAGGTTCCGTTGACATAGCACACTCATGAATGGGTCTGATGCTGTATCAGCTTTGCTATACGAAACATTTTGGTATGATAAAGTTTGAAGAAACTAACAGCAGGTTTATTGCAGTGGCTTAAGTAAGGTGCTTAAGGCTAATTGCAATTAAAATAAATGATAAATGGAAAAAAAAAAAAGGTGTTGCTTAATTAAGCACGGGAATTCTTCTTTGTCAGGTGTCGCAGTGCTAATGGTTGGAGGAGAGGTGTCCTTCGCTTACTTCGCGTTTTTTCTTTTCCTTCCTTTCTCTTTCTCTCTTTCTATCCTCGCTGCAGCGAAAGGCGACATCTGATGCGATCGGTGGGTGTGTTCGACGCCACGGCTGCGTCTCTGTGGGTAGCTGTCGTCGACGACGGCTAACGACGTCCTCTCTATCTGTTGCTATCCTCCACCAAGAAAAACGGCGACATCTCTCTCAGTTTCTTTCCTCTCCTCGGCGAAAGGGGAGATCTCTACCGATCGGTGATTCTGTTGGACGATCAGGCCACGTCTGTCGTCGAGGAAGGGAAACGGCGATCTCCCTATCGTTGGCAGAAGATCAATGATCTCGTTTGTAAATTCTGTTGAGCCTATGAAGCTGCAAGGAGAGAGAAGACATCAGGTCAAAACGAAAACGATGTGCTCAAACTAGCTCATCAAATATTTTTCAACAAGCATAAGAAGAAATTCCTCCTTGAACATGCGTGGAAGGAACTGAGGAACGACCAGAAGTGGTGTGAGCTTTCATCTGCTAAGAATGAAGGAACCTCTAAAAAAAGAAAGTGTGAGGACAGTGGTGATTCTTCAACATTTCAAGCAGATTCTAAGAAGCGTCCACCGGGTGTTAAAGCCTCAAATGCGAGTGGTAAGAAGACGGTTGATCAAGAGAAGCAAGTGAAGGAGTTTGAGAGGATTTGGACAATCAAGCAGAAGGAAATGGAAGCTAAGGAACGCTTGTCTAAGATGAGCCTGCTTGATAGTCTTATTGGAAAAAAAAAACCTTTGCCTGAGTATGACGAATCCCTTAAGAAAAAGCTAATCAATGACTTGTTCTGATTCTAGTTGTCTATCAGTTTCTTGTTCTGTTTATTGTTGTCTTTCTGTTTCTCATTTCACCGGATGTTCTTGTTGTGTTTAATCAAGTTCTTGTAATGCTACAATGTTCATGTTTCGTTTAATCAAGTTCTTGTAATGCTACAATGTTCTTGTTCTATGTTTTATTGGTTCTTGTTCTGTTGATATTGATGTTGCTGTTGTTCCTGTTGTCACTTGTTCTATGACACTGATGTTCCTGTTTTATTGTTTTGTACTCTAGTATCACGGGAGTGGAGACTTGGACAAGAACAGGAGAGAGTGGAGAGGCAGACAAGACCACGCGAGAGTGGAGCATTGTATTGTCTTGTACTCTTCTATCATGGGTCTTTGTATTGTCTTGTTCCTGTTTTGTATTTGGTCACGGGACTTGTACTCTTGCATTGTATTGTATTTGGTCACGGGTTGTGTCTCTGTATTTGGACTAGGCATGGGCATTCGGGGTCCCAATCGGGTTTCGGTTTTATCCATTCGGGTTTTGGTTTTTCGGGTTTGTCAAAATCAACCCCATTCTGGTTATATAAAAGTTCGGTTCTTGATCGGTTCGGGTTCTATCGGGTTCGGGTCGGGGTTAGTAAATCTTCAAAAAAGCGGTATAACCCATTGTACTTTCGGGTTCGGGTCTCAATCGGTTCTTCGGTTTAAAAATACCTGATTTGTACCTATTTTGTAACTAAAACATAAATGAAATCGGTTCTTTGTATTTAAAATACATGATTTGTACATATTTTAATAGCCAAAACATAACTAAAATCGATTCAAAAATAAGAAAAAAAACATCAAACGTGATCATTCAAAATCAAGCGAAAGATAAACATAGTTAGTGGTAGAAAAAAACCAGAGAAATGAAATCATAAAACAAAAACTAAGTTTTCATGAAATGAGAAACATTATTTAATGAAAACAAAACCAAAATCTAAAAACTTCAGGCTTCAACCGCCAAATTCCACCATCAACCTTCATGTAACAGATAATTATTTTAGAAGTTCAATAATATCTTAAAGTATTTTGGATACATATTAAGAATTAAGATCATATTTGGTAGAAGTTCTTTTTGTGATTTCAAATGTTTCGGGTTCTATCGGATATCCATTTAGGTCCGGGTTCGGTTCAGATAATACTCATAACCCAAAATACCAAAAAAACAGGATCCATTCGATATTTATGTCGGGTTCGGATCGGTTCGGATTCATTTTTATTGGATCGGGTTCTGTTCGGATTTTCGGGTTCGGTTTATTTGCCCAGCCCTAATTTGGACACAAGATGTCACAGACAAACTTATAAAATGTTATGTTTCACTTTCTCATTCTCACCACTCTTGCAAGTTATAAACAATCCATTCTCACTCTTAATTCTCTCAATTCTCTCGTTGCCATCAAAAGACCATTCCCTTCTGCTTGATTAAACAATCCATTCTCACTTTCGTTGTCATTAAACAATCCTTTCCCATTCTCGTTGTCATTAAACAATCCATTCTCACTTTTAATTCTCTCCATTCTCAAGTTATAAACAATTCATTCCCTTTATTCTCTCCATTCTCTCGTTGCATTATCTCTTAATTCTCATCACAAGCACACTTATAAAAATCTTAAAAATTTCATCTCATGGCATCTTCCTCTCATAACAATTTCTAGAACTCAATGGATGAAGCGTTCGATCAATATTTTGATCATCAATTCGATCAAGCATTTGGGAAATTGTGCAATACTTTTGGTGATCAAACAAAAAGAAGGAAGACAAGAAAAAAAAAGAGTTTTTATCGAAAGAAACCGTGAAGAAGGCCATCTCCGGTTATGGAATGGTTATTTCAGTGATGCTCCAACCTATCCTGAAAATCTATTCCGACAACGATTTAGAATGAACAAGCCATTGTTCATGCATATTGTTGATCGTCTCTCCAATGAAGTTCAATTCTTTTGTCAGAAAAAAGACGGTCTCGGAAGGCTTGGTCACTCTACACTTCAAAAGTGTACAGCAGCTATACGTGTGTTGGCATATGGGTCGGCGCTTGATGCGGTCGACGAATATCTCCGGCTTGGTGCAACCACAACCCGGTTATATGTGGAAAATTTTGTGGAAGCAATAATAGATTTATTCGGCGATCAGTACCTACGAAGACCAACACCGGATGATCTTCAACGTCTACTTCATATTGGAGAGCTTCGTGGATTTCCCGGGATGATAGGAGGCATCGATTGTATGCATTGAGAGTGGAAGAATTGTCCCACCGCTTGGAAAGACCAATATTCTCGCGGTTCTGGAAAACCCACAATCGTTTTAGAGGCGGTTGCTTCATATGATCTTTGGATATGACATGCGTTTTTTGGACCTTCAGATACCTTAAATGATATCAATGTTCTTGATCGCTTACATGTTTTTGATGACATAATAAATGGTCAAGCTCCACAAGTGAATTTCTCGGTCAACGGAAGAGAGTATCATTTGGCTTACTGTCTCACCGATTGTATTTATCCGAAATGGACAACTTTTATCCAATCTATTCCAATTCTACAAGGGCTGAAAGCAGTTTTATTTGCTCAACGTCAAGAAACTGCCCGAAAAGATGTCGAACGTGCTTTCAGAGTCTCGCAAGCTCGATTTGCCATTGTTAAAAATCCGGCTCTTTCTTGGGATAAAGTCAAGATTGAGAAGATTATGAGAGCATGTATCATACTCCATAATATGATAGTAGAAAACGAACGAGATGACTACACTCAATACGATGTTTCGGATTTTCAACAACGCGAAGGAAGCGGAAGTTCACATGTCGATCTCACCTATTCTACAGAAATCCCTACAAATATCGCCAATCAGATGGGTGTTCGAACAAGAATCCGTGATAGACAAGCGCATCAACAACTGAAAGGTGATTTGGTTGAACATATATGGCGTAAATTTGGACGTGATCAAGACAACAACTGGGCTTGAATGCCTCTTTCAAATTATTATCGGTTATTTTACTAATCTTTGTTGTAATGTTTTTATGTTTGTATTTTTAAATCTATGTTAAAAATGTTATGTTTGACTTTGTTTTATTTAATAAATAAATTTTATCTTTTTAAAAAAATTTATGTTTAAAAATAAATTTAATATTTTTTATTGTTAAGAACCATAATTAAGCAACTACCAATAAACTTCTATAATTAAGTGTCTCTTAAAAAAAAATTAACTTAATTTTAATTATTAAAAATTTACTAAGCAACACTTAAGGGTGCTAGCAATAAACATGCTCTAATGATTGCTACAAGCCAAGTTAGGAGTTAAAAGAATTAAATAATATGCCATAAGTGAGTACTTTTCCAAAATTGTCTAAGAACTCATGTAAATAAAATACTTATAGTAATTAAGAATGGTGGTCAAAATTGTTTGATTGTAATTCGACAAGAACACTGGATCCTATTTTAAGATTCTACACTGGATCAGAAAATTTGTAAAGCTTTTACAAGTCAATACGCAGCTCTCATCCCGAGTTCTGCCCATCACAGTTGAAGCTTACGTCAATGGTGGACCCTTTCATTGGTGTGAGGGCTTTCAAGGCCACATCATGGCTGCACTAAGACCATAATTATCGGGTGAAACCCAAAATGGATTTCTAAAACTTTTTTTTTTTCAGTCTTTATCTGATTTATAAAAAAAAAAAAAAAAAAAACTAAAACTAATGGCGGGCCACCACATGTCGTGGGGCCCGCAAAACTGTACAATGATCACTCGATCCTTAACTGGCGCTTTTGGTTACCGATTTTTATGTTTTTATGGTCCCCCCAAGAAACTGTTAAAAGCCCCCGATGCACATGCCCTAAAGTAGCAAATTCACATAAATTGCATGCTAGTGTTGGAACTCGTTTTTTAACAAAATGGTGTGGACCATTTTTCCAATGGGTTTTCCGACGGAGACGTCTGTCACAAGGACTGGATTTGGGCACGATGTAATCGTCACCGTGAACATTATGAGTTAGTGTATTTGCTGGTCAAAATCAGAGTTGTTTTGAATGAAAAAATGGAGGTCCAAAGTGAATGATATAAAAAGCTTGTAAAATTTTATATTTGCGTAAGTATAAAAACTAAGCAAATGTATTTGAGTTTGAATGTTGATTTAATTGATTAACTAGACTTAAGGTCAATTAGTCTATATTAAAACCTTATTCTTAAATTTTTTTTGTATTTACTTAAATGTAAAATATAAACCCAAAAAAATATATTGATGGATTTTGATTTGGTCAAAAACCCCTTTATGACTTGAAAAGAGAAACATACAAGAGCTATGAATTAAGGAATTCAAATTCCATTATTGCACTTAAATGGTACGTTTTGTTGACTCCATAATGACATAACGTGTCTTCATTTTTCTGTATAAAAGGAGCACTTGTGTTAACTCATGAGACACATTCATATGAACGAATGTAGTAAAAAGTAATTTTCCCACTTGAATATTTGATTCTTTATTTTTGTGTTTTTTATTTCTATTCTTTTCTTTTGAGTCCGAGAGTATACACAAAACTAGTTTTGTTAGGCTTACGATAAAATGACGCAAATCAGAAGATTTTTTACAGATGTATCCTGAGATTCAATACGTTATCGAACTGTCGCACTACGGGACGTATTTTGAGTTAAGGAAAGAGATAATATCTCGACTCTGCAGTTGTATCATCCTTTTCTTAATTTTTGGTATAATTTTATCAATTTTATTTTTTACAATGTTAAATTCTCCGTAGTTTATATAATACGGTTCTATCAGCTAGAAGCACATGAAATGAAGTGGTGAATTTGGTTCTCTCAAGCTTGGCAAGGATGGTTTATCGGCGCTCCTAATGAGAATTTGATGACAGGAGTTTACAACTCCATTGATTTTGATCAATGGTGAAGCCATGTCTTTTGATGAGGTTGAGTACATAATCATGCCCTTTGCTCGTTTGGAAGGAATGCTTAATTATATTGGTTTGATTATCAAACGCCATGGAATCTTGGTTTTGTTATGTGGCGTTGTGTACTTTCACTCTCTGCAAGGTTTTATAGCCTAGCTCTACACCATTGCTATGATTATGAAATGTTGTATTGTGGAGAACGAGATATATAGTGGTTACTATATGCAGTATGCAATTAGGGCATTTGAAGAAGCCTTGGTCTCTGTCCCTATAGCTCTTGCAGATAACAGTGGATTGCAGCCATGCATTGAGCACTCTCTGCTGTAAAATCTCAGCAAATCAAAGTTAGTGATCATGGGATTGTTCTTATTACTACTTAATACTTATTGGTTAGTTACTGAATGATATGGGGTACATTTATTAAAAATGAATTGTTTTTGTTGTTCAGACAGGGAGATCCCTTGTCACCTTACCTCTTCATTCTTAGGCATGTGCCGAAATGCTGAGAAGAACGGCTCCCTCCAAGGAATTAGAGTTGCGAGGAGGTGTCCGAGGGTTAATCATCTGCTTTTTGCAGATGATACAATGTTCTTATGTAATGCAGTTCTCACTAGCTGCAATGCACTCGTGCAAATCCTCTAGAACTATGAGAAAGCCTCATGCCAGAAGATTAACAAACTGAAGTCTTCTATTACTTTCTCGGGCAAAACACCTCATGCAATGAGAGAAAACAAGCGAATTCTATATTAGGAATCTCAAAAAAGGGAGGCTTGGGGAAGTACTTAGGGCTGCCTGAATACTTTGGCAGGCATAAAAAAGACCTATTCACGTCAATTGTGGATAAAATCAGACAAAGGGCAGCTAGTTGTTCCACTAGATTCCTATCAAAAGTTGGAAAGCTTACTATGTCGAAGTCTGTCTTGTCAGCCATCCCAACATACACAATGTCATGTTTCCAGCTCCCTATGAGTCTCTGCAAAAGGATACAATCAGTGTTAACTCGATTTTGATGGGATGGGCCAGATGAGAAGAAAAAAAATGTATTAGGTCTCTTGGGAGAAGCTAACAAAACCTAAATCAGGGGGAGGTTTGGGACTCAGAGACATACAAATTTTCGACCAAGCCCTCCTCGCTAAGTTAGCATGGCGAATTCTCACAGGTCCAGAGAGCATACTGGCTAGAATACTGGTGGGAAAATACTGTCAAAACAAAAACTTCCTAGATGTTGAGATACCTCATGCATGTTCACATGGGTGGAAAGGAATCCTACATGGAATAGATCTCCTAAAGGAACATCTAGGAAATGCAGTAGGCAATGGCCAAACCACAAGAGTGTGGAAAGACTCTTGGATATCACTTGAGGACACAACAAGGCCGATTGGACCTATTCCGGAGGAACACCTAGACCTAAAAGTGGCAGACCTATTGACCTCTGAAATGGAGTGGAATAGCACTAGACTAGAAGAAATCTTACCAGCATGGGCGACTAAGATCCAGTGCCTCCATCCAAGCATTAAAGGAGCTGAAGATGCATTCATTTAGCAGCCCCTGCAATCTGGGATCTACTCAGCTAAGTTTGGTTACTACTCAAAAGCAATGCAAGCAATCTCACAAGAAAGCATTATCTCTCGAGAAGGCTTCAACTGGATCAAAGACGTGTGGACTGGACCGTATTCACCAAAGATGAAAATCTTCTTGTGGCCTATCCTCCAAAACGCGTTACCCATTGGAGAAAACCAGTTGACAAGAGGCGTTATAGCGATGAAATATTGTCGTCGATGTCAGGAAACTGAATCAGCAGTTCATACTTTCTTTACCTGTATGTTTTCTCAAAAGGTTTGGGAGAAAATCCCACTACTAAATGCAGTTCACATAGCTGCAGGAAATACTTTCAAATAGGTGGTTATAGCCTTCAGGAAGATGCCTTGTCTACCTCCTTCAGAAATCTCGCTCAATGTCCTCCCATGGATCTGCAGAACTAACTGGACTTCCACAAACACCTTAACTTTTGAGAAGCGACTGATATCCCCTGAAGACACAGCAATAAATGATATCTGTTTAGCAAAAGAATGGAGCAAGGCTCAAGGAAATACAATAGCCTCAAGAACCTTACCCCCACTTAGAAGAATCCCCAACAGTTTTGTCACAGCCTTACCTCCTGAAGGAGAAACGGTAAGGTGTATGACCGATACAGCTTGGAAGAAGGATCAACAGGTCGCATGCCTTGCTTGGATCTTCACGGGACAATCGCTGCAAACATCGATTCAGGAATCACGCTTCCAACGCTTCGTGGGATCACCTCTGATCGCGGAGGCCTTAGCAACGGACATCCCTGTTTTCCGATTACATCACTTCCAGAAGACGTCAAGGCTGACATATTGGCGTGTGTACGGATATGTGACTATCCGAGAGTCTCCCTCGTTTCAAAGAGCTTCCGGTCACTCGTTTCGTCGCTTGAGATATACGCAAGACGATTTTCCTTGGGCTGCACTGAACATTGTCTCTATGTTGTCCTCTATAACTGGGCCAACCGTGTGGACTGTTTGTATACTCTCCACCGCAATAGCAGCCACTTGGTCCTAATCCCTGCATGGCTTCCTGAAATGCCACCTTATGGAAGCTTCGTAGATGTGGGTTCGAGGATATATGCGTTTTCTAGTTTTAAATCTTACATCATCGACTATACATCTCACACTGTGCAACATCTCCCGAGGATGCCTTTCCCCATGTCTGCTCTACTCGCTGATGTCATCGGAGGGAGAATCTACGTCTATGGATATCACGTTACCGATCAAAAGTCACATGGGATACTGGTGTTCAATACAGAAACACAAACGTGGGAAGGTCCGATGACAGTGCCAAGGATGCAGATACGTGATGGTTGCTTGGTGGTGATGGCTGGTAAGATGTACATGAGGAATTTTCAGAATAGCTTTGTTTACGACCCAAAGGAAAGCAAGTGGGAGACAGACGAGGTGCTTAACTCAATGGAGTGGGAGAAGGCATGTATTGTTGATGATGTTTTGTACTTTTACGATTATTCGGACATGGAATTGAATGCATATGATCCAGAACACAAGTGTTGGCAAGTGGTGAAAGGTGTGGAAGATTTGATGGCTGAGATGAGACGTGTTGTTTGTTTTTGGGCAATGGCTATGACTAATTACGCTGGCAAACTGGTTTTTTTTTTTTGTAAACAAGAAAGCACTGGGGAGATTTTGATTTGCGGAAATTTCGCTGGAAAGACGCAAAGGGGGTCAGATTTGGGGTGAAGTTGATCAATGGAGTGATCATGCTTTGATTGCTGGTAGTTTTCGCATTATGAAATCTCTAGATGTTGTGCTTTGATTCAACAACGCTCTCCTTCTTATAATTCTGTTGTGATTTGGGGGTTTCTTAGAGAACAGTAAAACTTGTTGTCATTTGGGTTTTGTTAGAGAGCATCAAGTGAGGAGGGCATTCGTTTGGTGTGTTGAAATGTAATCAAAATATCTCTCTTTTCTTAAGTTGTGTTCCTTATAAGTATGTAACTGCTTCTCAATAAATGAAAACATGTTCCCAGTTACAAAAATGTATCTTCAATTTTGGGATGTTTGTCTGTTGTGTGGCAGTTGGCCAACTCCTTTGCCTTTGAACAACCTTGTAATCAAGATTATGGTAGTAATTACTTGGATTTACTTACTTGGGGGAACTAGGCATGGCAAGCTGCAACAACTTTGATATTCCTCTTCCATTTTCTAGCAGTTTCCATCAGTTTGATCATGAATTTATGCAGCAGACACAACCGACCTATAATCAGATACCATCTTTCGGAATGATGTTCTCTTAGGCTTTTTTTGTTCCACAAACTGATAGTTTGACTTGGTATGGTCAACAATTTTTTATTTGTTTTTTTTTTATAATTTTTTTTTCTTATCATGGTTTGATGCAGGAGCCTTCCTTCATATAAACTTGTGATCGTAACAAGTAAATGAGCTCGATACCAAATCCACCAGTTAGGCTGTTTGAAAAATATAATTTAAAACATCAAAAATACTAATATCAAATTAGGAAGAACTCTTTTTGGGTATCTACAAGGATGGAGCTGCTCTTAAGGCAGTAGTGAGAGACTACTGCAATAATTTTTCACTCTTTACTATTAATAAAAGTAAAAGGAGGGAGAAAGAAGAAAAAATTGTTAAAAGATTTTTTTTAAGATACTTGCAGAAAAATGTAGAAACTATGACACTGTTGTGTTTTTTGGAATGGTAAAAAAAATTGCATTTAATTTAAATACTTATGGAGTTATTTTTAAAACATCCTACTATATAAAATGAACTATTTTTAAAGCTTTTTAGGCATGCCACATAGGACAAAATATTTAGAACCAATTATTTACACATGTCATCAAGAGTTTTTGTTTTATGGGCCTCGAACCATCCAACTTTATAAAAATACCAAACCCATTTATAGTTCCCCACATAAAGACCTAAATAAGCATGTTTTACGCTACGTCTATTATTGAAACCCAAATTCTCTCCACTTTGTCGTATCACCTTCATCAGTCAATGCTATTTTTGGCTTTGATTAGGTTCACCTCCGTATTCCTTCCCTCTCTCTAATCTTCTCCAATAAAAATCCATGGAACTCTTCAGCTCCCCCTCTCTTCTCATTCTATCGATATCTCTGTAAATAATTGATGCCAGGATCGGGAATCAAACATCGCTTACTCGCTTATTGTGTCTCTCAACCGGCTAATCTTTAATTCCACTGTTGAAAATGTCTGCTTCCGATGCTATTTCTGTCCAGACAGATGTTACCAAGGCCAACTTTGACGATCTCCACGCTCTTGCAAATACGAACTTATAACTCCCCGGTAGAGTCTATTTCCTTTTTCAGTTTTAAATTCACCAATCCAATTGAATCGTAAAATACTTTTCACACTCTCAGATGTTGAACAAATATGTTTCATGTAAGGCTATGACCTCAACTAGGCGGCAGCAACGAATCGTTTGTCGTCCGTTTTTTCATTGAGCTGTAAGTTCATACTCGCCATTTCAAAGTTTCCATGCTTATCTCCATTTATTTCTTCTTTTCCTTAACTTATATTATCTCCAATTACAGTTTGGTCATGCTGTATTTGTCTTTGTGGGATGGCGCAGCCACAAGTTTTGGGGGAATTTGTGCTCAGGCTATACTACCCACTCTGTCATGGTGGTCATCACGGTGAATCCTAAAATTTTTGGAGGTATTGGTAGGACAGAAGAGGTCCTCCCACGTGTTGAGATCTTCACAGTGCCTCTCCAAAGTCCAACGACTAGGTTAATATAACTCTGTCATCCTATATTGTGAATACTATACGACTTTAGAATTCTCCAACTAATGGTCATTTATTTCTCTCCGTTAAGACCCATAAGGCTTATTTTCTATGTAAGGCTAGATCGTCGGTGTCCTCCAGCAAAATGGTTGGTCGACAGAAGAGGTCTTCTGTCGCTTGCACTGGTTGCAGAAGGAGATTGGACAAATCCAAGACTTCACTACAGTGCAATAGATGTGTTTCACCAAACGTCACTGGAGTCATCAGGTACAGAATAATCATACTCACTCGAAGGTAGAACAATCCAAAAGTATCAACAAACGTCACCACTTCACGCACTTTTACCAGGTTCCATGTCGAGTAGCCTTTAGATGATGGCTACGAAAATGCTGTATTTGTGGTGTCTGACACGGAGATGACCAAACAGACCAAGAAAAATGCAGCCACAATGGCTCTTGAGGAGGTTAGTTTCCACCCCAGCACTCCATTCATCTTATATTTTTAAAATGGTCAAGGTTGCTCTCATTGACTCACTAAACTTAAACCTATTTTAATTTTACTCCCAACCACTGAACCTTCACCGTCTCTTCAATCACTGAAGATGTGGCTCTCAACACACATTCAGAGGTTGGCTAATATAAGTTTAATTGAATTATTGTCTGGGGAGCTCTAAAACAAAATACATGCAAAACTGTTTTCCAGGTTGCAAGCAGCAGCAAAGCACCACAGGTGTACGACTAATCGGAACAACCACCAGCATCTGGCAACTTCACATGTGATGCATACACGAAAGAAATGGACGGTGAGGCAGCAAAACCAACCAAGCTTTGGAGACGATGAGAACACCCGCAAGCGCCTGTGAGTAATATTTTCAAGTCCAACAATGTCATTCCCACTTAACTTCTGTACCTTAAATAACTATTTTCCATGTTTTTTATTTTTCCAGCTTTGTTTTTTTTTTGAATTATCTTCTGCTTAACTGTTACTTGGTTTTAAAATAAAGTTTTTTTAATAAAGGGAACGTTGACGGGAATTTGCATATTGGGAAAAAGGCTTTGTTTCACTTTGTGCATGAATACATATTCAGATAGTAAAACAGCCATCAACCTCAATATGATAAGAATCTGATGCCGTCTTATTTTTAAAAGGACCACCACAATTTGACTAACATATTCGAGAGGTTTGATGGCGAGGTATTCGGAGTACAACAACACACAAGCCCACTTCATCAAAGAGTTGAATACTTACATGCTAAAAAAATAAAAATCTTGGTTTCTATCACTTCTCAAGAAAACAACCCAAAATATGTGCTCATCCTCTTAGTAAATCTATTTCTGAATCTGAAGTTTGGTAATGTATTTAAACTATCTCCTACTCGGTGAATAGTTACTTTTATTTTAAATAAAGAGGAACGTTGACGTGTCTTTCCGTATTTAGCAAAACAAACCTCTCCTTTATTTATGCAGGAATACATATTCAGAAAGTAAAACGGGTTAACTTCTAGACAGCCTATCAAACTACAAAATGGCAACAAGCTTAGTGATGTCTTACAGCAAAACACGACAACTTTTAAATTAACCTATCAATCCAGTGATTTTCTCAAATCGAAATTTTTAAAGCCCAACTAATGCTCATAACTATTTTCACCCTAATATTCATATAGATCACATAATTAAACTATCATATATAATAGCCGACCTCACCAAGCTTTATAAACTTTTTTGTTTTTTTTTTTCTTTATAAACTTTCTTATTTCCTACAAGAAGCCATAATCAAAGTTTAAAAACAAACACTTAAAAACTAAGCATTGTAATTGAAGATATTAAACTATTTGATGGAAAATGAACATTTTCTTATACACATGGCAATGTTATCAGTTGACTTAGGTCTATTTCAAATTAAACCAAAATCTCCGCGCTTGCGCGGAGGCCAGCCACTAGTTATTATAATAATAGTAAAAAAAAACTATTCTTAAGAAGTTGACTTGAGATGCTCTTATATTATTTCTCAATAAATATGTTTGAGAAGATCTATGTGTTAGTCGCACTCATCCATAAATGAAAAAAACAACTAGTGGGGGTAGGCACAAAGCCAGAAGCCAGCAAATTTGGAGATTGTAGACCAGTTAGTTGATGCAAAATTATCTGATTTCTAAGATCATCACAAATAGATTTAAATCAGTCTTGTTTTCTTCTTCAGCCCTAATCAATATGCTTTCTTGAAAGGCTGCATACTTGGTGAGAATGTCATAGTTTCATCAGAGCTTATTATGAACTATGAGAAGGCTTCATGTCCAAAAGTTGCATGCTGAAGGTGCATATCAGAAAATATTTGACACGCTCTACTAGGATTTAATATTCAAGATCTTGGAAACACAAGGGTTCTCGGCTTTGTTTATATATATATATATTATATTATGGTGTTCATCACCTTGCCTAGGTTCTCTATTTCCATTAATGGAACATTGGCTATTTTTTCCCACTGAAATGGGGCTGCATCAAGGTGACTCCATGTCTCCGCATTTGCTCATTACGGTGATGAAAGCTTTGTCAAAATTATTGGAACGCCCGGTTGATCTCGGACAAGCACGTCAAGTTCTGGCGCACTCTCCTGTATAACGCATGTTATGGCGCACTTCAAGGGATGGTGTGGGCTGGATATGAACCCAGACAAATGAGATTTTTTGGGAGGTGATGATGAAATAAAAACGATAATTTTATAAGTGGAATAAGAAACCTCTATAAATTAATAATATTGGGACTACACCAAAACTATAATTTTTTTTATTAATTTATAGAGATATTAATTTATCGATATACTAATTGAACCAAAAACTCAATTTGAAACTATAAAATTATATTATTTTATAGAGATTTTTAGTGTATATTAATTTATAGAATATTAATTTATAGAATATTAATTTAAAGAAGTTATACTGTAGTTTAAACTTGAGAAGTTTCTGACGAGGTAATGGGGATTGCCACTGAATCCTACAATAATCAATCTTGCTACTCGTCAGCCATTTTATCAAAATGATCACAACGAGAAGTTTATCTCATTTGCGGGTAATATAATAATTGTTGCATCTGTCGTGTATGGGATGGTTAATTTTAGATCTCGGTTTTCTGAAGAAATTCCAATCAAAAGGGTATAAATCTTAATGTTCAATCGGAGTACTAAAAACAATCTCTCAAAACCAGCTCATTTGCTTCATGTTTGATTGAGTCTACTATTTTGTGTGAAACCTGCACAAGAAAAAAAGATTTAGTAATATAGCTCTAATGTTTGTAGACTATTAAACATTTATTAACGAGTTGCCATGAAATAGCACAGTGTCCGTTTACTAATTTAAAACCCAAAAGCTGATAAAGATCATAGGCCATGTAATGTAATGTGATTATTTTACTAAATGTTTAATAAGACAAAAGAAGTAGATATATAGAAGGATGGGTGTGTAACTAAATGTTCAAAGCTAGACCTAATCTTATCCACCATTTTCTTATTTTAACATTAGTGATATAGATGGCAATCATGGATCTAGACCACATATCTGACCCGTAAAGGACTGTCGCGGTACGGTATTGAAATGAGGTTGATTTACGGATCTCACGGGATGGGTTTTTGCGGGACTGGGTCTTTTGCGGGATGGACCGAAACGGGTTATGCGGGATGGACCGAAACGGGTTATGCGGAATTACATGGTGCCCACATTTTTTTTCTTCATTTCTTATTTTACCTGAAAAAATTGAGAAATAGAGCGAGAAGAAAGCGGTTCTTGTGACTTTTCCCCCAAAAAACATAAGGAGTTCCGGCGATGATGATTCGAGCTCCGGTGATGATGATTCGAGCTCCGGCGATGACGACTCCAGCTCCAGCGATGACGATTCGAGCTCTGGTAGTGTTTTGATTTGGTTTTCTCTTTTTATTACACACAACTATGAATTGTTTTATTACAATGTGATATTTCTTGTTTAAGTTGATTTGTTTTGTTTTCGGTACTGTGAAGTGGTGTTTTTCTTAAATTAAATTTGGTTACAATGATGTTGTTTAGGAGAAAAGTTAGTTGTATATCACTTCACTCGTATAATTTGGCAAAGTGATTCACGATTTTTTTTGCAATCCAAATAATTAAGAAGAGAGATGGTTTGATGAAGACATACAACACTTGAGCCAAATTAATACAAAGACAACAACTCAATCAGATTCAAACTCAACAAAAGCTTATGCTGATAACAAAGAAGGCTTTTAACTCAAGAACGCAAGCACAAACGGAGTTTTGTGGCATTAATTTTGATAAGGCTTTAGTGAAACTTAATGAGCTCTCTTTAACTCTCTTGTACAACTCTTCTACTTGAACATTCATGAAAAAAATTGTAGTAAGGAGGCGTCCCACGGGACGACCCGTGAAGGCCTATATATTATGCGGTATGGGTTTGGACCGGTATTTTGAAGACCGCAGTCCGCGCAGGACAGACTCGTTGTAACCCGCCGTGGTACGGAACATAATGAGATGGATAAACCTGTTTGACATCTCTAATTAGTGATTACTGTTTAGAAATATATCTTAGAATAGGACTATAAACTCTTTTACCATAAAAATATACATTAAAAAAAATAAAAGACATTAATAAACTAATCTAAATTTAAGGTTTAAGATTATATGGTGGAGATTTAGATTAAAATAATTATTTAAAAACTATTTTTTGGGATTTCGAGATAAAATTAGAAAAAAAAATTCGGAAAATTCAAAAAATCGAATAATAAACTTTTTTTCTTAAATAATACTATATATTTTAGTTTTGGCGCCTGTTTGAATTTTAAATTATTTTAAAACCCCGCCCCTGTATTTTTCGTCTCTCCCTCTTTAATTACCTCCACTCCTCTCTCTCTCTCTCCAACCTCGAATCTCGGAAACACCTTTCTCTCTCCCAATCTCCCCCCTCTCTCTCCATCGAAATGGCCCAGCTTCCTTGCGACAACGACGGGGCGTGCCTACGATGCAAGGCCAAGCCTCCTCAGGAAGAAACCCTCACGTGCGGCACGTGCGGTACTCCCTGGCACGCGCCGTGCCTTTCCTCCCCTCCCGAAACCCTAGCCTCCACTCTGCAGTGGCACTGCCCCGACTGCTCCGGCGAAATCGACCCTCTCCTCCCCGTTTCCGGAGTCGAATCCGGCGGCGGCTCGGATCTGGTAGCGGCGATCCGCGCGATAGAGGCCGACGAGTCTCTGACCGAGGCGGATAAGGCTAAGAAGAGGCAGGAGCTGCTCAGCGGCAAATCCGCCGCCGATGAGGACGAAGAAGAAGGGAAGAAGGGCGCGGGGCTCGATGTTGATCTTTTGAAGGCGCTCGGAGAAAACTTGAACTGTTCCTTCTGTATTCAGCTGCCTGAGAGGCCCGTCACGGTTCGCTTTCTCTCTACTCGACTCTGTATGATAGATCGAGTGTGTGTATTCTTGGATTCGCTTAGCCGTTTTCGTATCTAGGATTTTGTTAGTTTTGGTGATTTACTAATTCGAGATTGAAACCTAAACTCCAGCAGTAGGTTTGTTACAATGGCTTGGGCTTTTATTGGGCTTACCATTTGTGACAAACTGTGTTCAATAAATCCGTGTGCTTACCTACGTTTATAGCTAACAGATTTGGCATCTTAGCCGTTACGTTGTTAATGCTTGTTTATTTATCATGTTTCTTTGTTTGATTTACTTAGTATGTAGGTTTATGGTGGCTAATTTATTGTGTTTGTTAGGCAGCTTTGTTTCCGCAAATGGTTGTATATGTGTATACTGTTTTTGATGGTTGATGTATTCTATATTTGGATTTTTTTGTTGCAGTTTATGGATGATTCTTTTTTTTTTTTTTTGTTTTCAGAAATATCTTGTTATTATTGTAAAAGATAAACCATAAAGTTGTGCTTTTGTTGAGTATTTTGAGTGGCGAGACTTTTTAATTAGTATCTTTTTTTTCTTTTAGATTTGTAGATGAGTATTTTTTGAAAAAGTTGAAAACTATTAGGCAGAGCTGATGGATTATCTTTATATGTGTATTTTTTACAGACACCATGCGGGCACAACTTTTGTTTGAAGTGTTTTGAGAAGTGGATTGGTCAAGGGAAGCGAACCTGTGCTAAATGCCGTAGCCCAATTCCTCCCAAAATGGCAAGCAATCCCAGGATTAACTCCTCCCTCGTGTCTGCCATTCGTCTGGCCAGGGTTTCCAAGAGTGCTGGTGCGGGTACTGGCAAAGTTTTTCATTTCATAAGTAACCAAGACCGACCAGATAAGGCATTTACAACCGAGCGCGCCAAGAAAACCGGGAAGGCAAATGCCGCCAGTGGCAGGATATATGTGACGATACCGCCTGATCACTTTGGTCCTATTCCTGCCGAAAATGATCCTGTCAGAAATCAAGGTGTCTTAGTTGGAGAAAGCTGGGAGGATAGGTTGGAGTGTAGGCAGTGGGGAGCTCATTTCCCGCACGTTGCTGGGATTGCTGGACAATCCAATTATGGAGCTCAATCCGTGGCACTCTCTGGAGGTTACGAGGACGATGAGGATCATGGAGAATGGTTCTTATACACAGGAAGGTTTGTTTTTCAGTACTCTCTTTTTTTTTTTGGTCCATTTGAGTAGTCCTGGTTTCTATCGTTTATTAGTGGCTTACTGGTCTAGGATTTGTTTCTTGATAATCTTGTATATGTTACTCCAATTTACTGATAGACTTATTCTCTTTTGGTCTTGAATATGTGTCACATAGTGGCGGAAGAGACCTTAGCGGCAACAAAAGGACTAACAAGGATCAATCGTTTGACCAGAAGTTTGAAAAGTCAAACGAAGCTTTAAGAGTTAGTTGCAAAATGGGTTATCCCGTTCGTGTTGTCAGGTTAGTGAAAGTCAATTTCTCTCAACATCTTTTCACATCCTTAGTTTTTCTTTTATTTTTCCTATACTAAAAACTGAATCAGTAAGGTGATTTCAAATGCTTTTCCTTGCATTGAATTTGCTTTCTGTAGTGAATAAGAGGTTGTTGGTCCTATAGAGTTAAGCTAAACTTTCTGATGTTATCTTCTGTGTTAACTGGCTGTTCCTTGGATGCACATTTTAATTCCTTTTTTACCTTCACCAATAAAGTCTGAGCATTAAAGTGATCCTACTTATTTAATTCCTTTCTTCGTAGGTCTCACAAGGAGAAGCGTTCTGCATATGCCCCTGAGGCAGGAGTGAGATATGATGGGGTTTACAGGATTGAGAAGTGCTGGAGAAAAGTTGGAATACAGGTATGTCTGTGTCTGAGTGACAACCAAAAATTTTCAACTAGTCTTTTATGCAGAGCTGGATTCTTTTCCTGACCTATTCTTCTGTTTCCGTAGGGTTCTTTCAAGGTCTGTCGTTACCTATTTGTTAGGTGTGACAATGAGCCTGCTCCATGGACCAGGTTTGATCTACTTCTAGAAAGCGCCTTCTTTATATTTTCAATTTGAGCTTTAACTCTTTGACATAATGCATGCAGTGATGAGCATGGGGATCGTCCAAGACCTTTGCCTAACATTCCAGAGCTTAAGATGGCAACAGAGCTCTTTGAGAGAAAGGAAAGTCCATCATGGAATTTTGATGTAAGTTTCGTCTCTCTTTTATCTTCTCATAGCTTAGTTCCAATACGCCTAGATCAAATTCCCAATTATTAACAGTTGGGCTTGTGACCAGATTTCAATTTTATTACCTACTGATGATTAACTGATCAGGAAGGTGAGGCTTGTTGGAAATGGATGAAGCCTCCACCTGCTAGTTTAAAGGCAGTTAATGTTTTGGATCCTGAGGAGAGGAAGACTATGAAGAGAGCCATAAAGGCGGCACATTCAAATTCCGTGAGAGAAAAACTTCTGAAAGGTTTGAGTCTCTGTCTGGCCTTTGCTTTTATTAATTTTCTGGGAAGAAGTTTATGAATTTGCACCAATTATCAATTTCTTCTGTGGTTTGTGTACACATCTAAACCCTTGTTGTGATTTTCTTGATGCAGAGTTTAGCTGCAAGATCTGCCGTCAAGTAATGACTCTTCCTGTGACAACGCCTTGTGCTCATAACTTCTGCAAGGCTTGCTTAGAAGATAAGTTTGCTGGGCAAACTCTAGTGAGAGAAAGAAGCAGAGGTGGGCGGACACTTCGTGCACAGAAGAACGTCATGAACTGTCCATGTTGCCCCACTGACATCTCTGACTTTCTCCAGAACCCTCAGGTGAACATCATCATCTGTTCTTGCATTGGTGTTATGCAATGAATTTCTTTCTTCCGTATCTTACTTATTTCATACACTTACATGAATACAAGTGCAAGTTGCATTAGTGTTGGTTCATCTTTGCTAGAACTAGATGAAGAAGTTGGTTCAGTGGTAAACTAAATGTTTCTTATTTACAGTATCTGCCAATATGGCGATTTGCCTGATTAAAAAATTTGGACTAGTAGTGGTAGCAAGATCGTCAGACCACCAGATTATTCATTTTGTAATGTGGTCGTGTAGGAAATCTTTATTATACGCTATTTATCGTTACGTCCATACAAATTTGAGAAATAACCTGCCTAGTGAAATTGCCATTGTGTTCTAAACGTAATCATGTGTAAACAGGTTAACAGAGAAGTAATGGAGGTGATAGAGAAGCTGAAGAACAAGGAAGAGGACAAGGCAGAGTCTGAAGAAGGTGAAGACGCAAGTATGGAAGAAAAAGCTGAGTCAGAGTCTGAGGAAAACTGTGAGACTACCGACCCTGAAGTAGAAACTCCAGTAGTGACTGAAGAAGCCGAACTACCGAGGAAGAGGGCCAAACTGGACACTGACACAGTAGTTCCTGCGACTATGGTGGTACCTGACATGAAGTAGTGAGAGAGAGAGAGAGGCCTCTCTAATGTGCTTTTTTTTGGATCGAACCATCAGGTAAAATAGAGATGGTTTTTTTTTGTATCTCGGAACCAATGACGGAAAAAAATCTCTTAGTACGTCTGTTGTGGAACGTTTGTATTATGATCGGTAAGTGACTTTGAAAGCTTTGTCTTGTTTTTAGCCTTGTTTTCATCTGTTCATGCAATCGAATAAGTGAGAGCTTTCTTAGTGACAACCAAATCTAAGACTTCTGAAACATGTCGTTCCTCATTTTTCCATATCCAATTGGTAGCAGAGCTTTGTTTAAGCTTCAGAAAAGATTCAAGTTTCTCTTGTACGAGCTATTCTATATTTAATCACCTGATGGCTGGCTGGCTTAAGTCAAGAGGACTCCCAAAACTGAAGAGCGATTCTGCAATGGAACATATTTTTGAGCTTTCAGAAGCTTTGCTGCATTACTAGCACGTAGAATCACT
Organism: Brassica napus; assembly: GCF_020379485.1. Taxonomy (NCBI): domain Eukaryota; kingdom Viridiplantae; phylum Streptophyta; class Magnoliopsida; order Brassicales; family Brassicaceae; genus Brassica; species Brassica napus. The sequence goes on along the minus strand of NC_063449.1, from coordinate 38,289,125 downwards.
TCGAAGGTTTTGTCTACATAGGTATTCTGCCTGCAGGAAGACCACACACGTTGTATATAGCTACAATCTTGTAAGCACAAAATAGTATTACGTACGCCTAATGTTAGGTCAAAGATAAAGTTTATTCACTAGAAACTGCTACAGCAAGCTAACAGTTAAAACTGTTCACAAAATGCTTTCAACTACCGGTAATGTTCTGCCATTTTGATTTATTTACAGTTTGTTTGGATATTAAAAATAGTAAATATCATAAATCAATTTATTCATAATTTTGTTAGATTATATTTTCTGTTTATTCTTGTTAACCACATTTATTTTAAATGAAGCTCTTTGATTGGGTGGTCCAAAGGAGTCACAAAACATACATAGACATTGCTAACTAAAATGAAGCACCTTAAACATGAAACGGAGTCATACATGACATTAAGCTTCTCTGAACAAACAAACAAAAAGTAGTTAGAGAAGCAAATATAAATTGGCAAGGGAACGTGGTAAATATATGATCAAGGAGAAATTTTGTTAGACGCGAGGATCCATTATGGAACAATAACGTGGTGTCTCTTTCTTTCTTTTTTCTTTATTGGCATGGAGCCATTTAGTGGGACTTCCCAGGTTCATGTACCCTTGTGGGGTAATAGCTTTTACATCAGCAACAGATTCTGATATGATTATCTTCTTCTCCTCTATTAAATGGTGCGATTCACCATCTTATTCACGTTACTACCTTCTTCACATTTGCATTTAGTGATAAGTTTACTGTGCATCCAACTTAAAACCATTTGACAATTAGTGTATTGGTCCAAGTCCCTTATATATTACTCAAATCTCTTTTATATTTCCGATGTGAGATCTTTATCCCAACACCCTCCCTCGAGATAATTGTGCGTATAACCATCAATCTCGCAGAATCCATCATACCCCCTCCGAGATCATGCTTTATTTTTCTAGCGATCTCGGTGGAACTGAACCTTCTATGGGCCATCGCTAATGGGATGATCGGGCCACTGTCCAGGCCGGATTAATAGGTCAGGATGTTGAACCTCGCTCTGATACCATGATAAGTTTCCTGGACTTCCAACTTAAAACCAATTGGCAATTAGTGGATTGGTCTAAGTCGCTTATATATTACTCAAATCTCTTGCATATTTCCGATGTGAGATCTTTATCCCATTTAGACTCATTTTAGGCTCTAAATCAGTAATGTTGGATTTACTCCAGGAACATATTTGCGATTTTTCTAAGGTCTCTGATCTTATAAATATCTAATTATTTAATTAACGATAGTTGACTTATATAGTCGTATTTTGTGAGTTATCTTTTGAAGGAAGTAAAGTTCAACGTTATCAGAAAAGAGCTCGATCGTGCATTGAGATATAAGGTGGAAAATAGTATAGATGTTATAAATAGCTTGATGAAGTTAAACAATATCTCAACAGCTTCTCACTTTCGTAAGTATGAACACCTAATATCCAATGTCGTGGGTTCGACTGTCATGTAGTAACTTTCACAGATGTCTTTTAGTCCAGTGGTTTAACTAAGAGTTAATGTTTATACTAAGACTGAAATTTTTAACCGAACCGAGCTTGCCGCACCAAATCAAAAAGCTCGGTTCAGAAGTTTGTAACTAACCGCAAAACTGAAAAGTTCAGATTTTTTAAAACCGAACTAACCGAAAACCTAACTGAACCGAATTTTTTCTGGTTCATTTCGGTGAGATTTTGACCGTTCCGAACTAACCGAATTCCAACATCAGTATTAATAATATAGTTCTCAAAGATATAGTGAGACATCATACGATATTAGTCTCAAAGATATAATGAGTTACTTTCGATGGTTTTCAATTTGCTTAGTATTTATATCACAACAATAGCTTTCAAAACCTCTTTTAACATTGGATTTCACATTTTAAACAAGTACGAAAGCCGATAACTTCCTAAGAATGTGTAAACTTTGATATGGAGTCGCATTTGGTTGAGAGGATCTAAAGCATATGAAATGGAAACATATTTATATTACACCTTCTACACATATTTTATCATTATATATGAGCTTAAATAGATTTAGTTCCATATTTTCAATCTACTATGGATGATGAAGACGAGGACGAAGATGAAAATCAACTTTGATGTGTTAATCTTGCTTCCTGGATTTCAAACTTTCAGTTAAGAGTTTTTCTTTGATTTTTTTTTTTGGTGATGTAAGTTAATTTTATTGATGTTCCCATTTGGTGATGTTTAGTTTCCTTTTGGTACAATTATTGGTGATGTTTTGTTGCATTTGTTGCTTTTGGATTGAGTTTCTAGAGTTTCATTTTTAGTAAACTCTTGCTTTGTTTAATTTGTTATTGTTCATGTATTTTTCGAAAATCAGATTGGTTTGAGACTTTGGGTTAGTTATTTGTCTCATATCTTTCTCATTGTAATTGACACATGTATAAATAAAACTGAACCATATTTGATTTTGTTTAACAGGTTTTCTATGTAGAAATGACAAAATAGTCATTAGTTTCATTTTCAATAAACTCTTCCATTGTTTAATTTGTTATTGTTCACTTCGTTTTCGAAATTCAGGTTATTGAAAAAAAGTATCTAATAGAAATATAGTTTTTCTCTAAATCCTCTCTTATTGGACATGGTATTCATAATAACTTTTACAAATCCATGGTTATTGGATATAACATTTGTATAAATCCTATCAAATCTTCCTTTATTGGAAAATATGGATTTCATCAGTGGAATATATCAAAAATTATTTAGGATTATTAGAAAAAATGATTTACACTTCAAATTCAATAAAAAGAAATACCATGTAAAGAGATGAAATTTGAAAGAAAAAAACACACGATTAGTTTATATATTCTTTTTAAACCTTTAAACTCAAAAATAAAATGATCAAATCAGTTGAAAACCAGAGAAATGGTTCGTTACTCTGGTATGTTCGACGATCGGATCAAAATCTGATCAAAGAGTGCCCTTAAAATTCCTCAACAACCACAATATATAACTTTTGAATATCAAACACCACCTTCTCTTCATCACGCTTTATGAAATTGTTATTTGTTTATTATCTCTTTGTTTTGCTTACGGGAAAGAAAATCATAGTGATTTGGATATGCAATCCTGCGAAAATATGTGTTTAGTTTGCTACATGTACATGGCACTATGGATATTATGAAAGAAAAATGACTAGTACAGTATAATTTAGTTAGCAAAATGATATGATCATATAGTGTAAATTTTAGTCGTTCTTTCCATATTTTCTGGGTATAGTTACCCTAAAATAATTTCAACTTAAAAATATTGTTTTTATTTGTTTCTCAAATCCCAAAATTCCATTCTAATAGCCTCCTAAAAATTTTGTTCAAATCCCAGTTTTTTAGAAAATCCCTTGAATTTGATATATATCCAAATTCTCGCAGATCATTAATTCAATAAGTCCCCATTTATTTAAGACTTTGAGTTAGTTACTTGTCTCTTATCTTTTCAGTGTAATTAACACATGTATAAATCAAATGAAACATATATGATTTTGTTTTTTGTTTTTTGTTTTTTTTTGTAAGAAGATATAACATATATGATTTTGTTAATCAGGTCTTCTGTGTTGAAATGACAAAAAAATGTCATTAGTTTTATTTTGTTTATTGACCCATAGTTACTCTGCTTTTTTTTCCACTGAGTCCCACAGTTTACTCTGCTAAACCACATAAAATTAGCAGAATCAGATTTCGATACAGAAGATTCACTCAATAGTCCGTGATGGATCGACTCACACGGTCAAAACAAAAATTGAACATACAATGAATTGAGCTATTGAATGCAGGTTGTTAGTCCAATTAACATCTCTAATTTAATGGTTGTCTTATATAATAATACAGATAAAATAAATAATTAGTAAATTAAAACTAAAAGAGAATTGGTTACCCTTTCATTCTCTTATAAGATCAGGATTATCAACATAAATAAAGTACAAGTACGAGATCATATCAGGAAGCTACGTGAAGCGAGGCTTGGGTAGTCATAAGTTTGGTGTTCTACCTTTTTTTTCATAATTTATCATAATTGCCGTCGCGGATCAGATATTTGTCCACGAGGAACATATTATATGTCTGTAATCGATATTGTGTTCTCTTCTTCACTTAATTTTATTTTATTTTGGCAGAAAAGCAATAGTTTGGTTAGTGTTACATGAATTCAATGTTACAAATATATATAAAAAATGCATCTCCAAGTCATTGTCTTTGTACATATACAATTCGATCACACATGACCTGTTCACACTTCACACGGTTCACCTAATTAATTCAAATTTTAGACAAGGTGTAATAATTTGAATGTATAATCAACAACCATCAAATCCAATCATTCTGGAGAACCTTTATTTTTATAATTTTCTTTTACAACAGTGGTTGCCAATTAAAAAAACGTACAAAACATTATAAAAAAGAAAGAAAAAGAGAGGTAGACTCCATTGTTAATTGACTATCCATCGATATCGTCTCTCGAAGTATCTACCGATTAGATGGACCATACGGGAGAACAACACCACCACAAAAAGGATGTCGCATTGTTGCTTTGTGTCGTCCCCCCTAGTAGCAGAAGCTCTAGGTCTAAGGGAAGCGCTGGCAGATTGTGTCACCCGAGGCACGCAGAACCTGCACTGTCAATCTGACTCCCTCCTCTTCGTAAATGCTCTGAAGACTGGGTCTCCAATCTCAGAGCTATATGGCATCCTTGCCGATATTATCAGCTTATTTTCAGCTTTTGATTTTTTTTCTATTTCTTGGATTCGACGTACAAACAACAAGGATGCGGATGCTCTGGCAAAGCAAGCCTTGTTGAATGCGTCTGTTGTAATTGCTCCCTCTAGAGGAGCTTGAAACCTTTTAGTTTAATGCAAGTTGTGTTCCAAAAAAAAAAGATCTTACAGCATCCAAGCAAATCGCCATGTACAATAAGTTTGCAGAAGAACATGTGCTTAATTATATTCAAAATCTACAAGTTCACAAGCCTAGAGTTAACAAAAAAAAAAAAAAAAACGAAAAACGAAAACAAAAACAAAAACTAAACAGAGCCATTGCCCAATACGAGTGTGCATGCATGTGGTCGAAGACTAACTTTTGATATGACTTATATTGAAACAAAATAATTTAAAATTTTATCCAAGAGTTTTTTTTTCTGAAACACTAATACTTTCATTAAATAAAAGGAACTTAAAGCCAAGATGATACAAAATTTGCAAGGCAGGCCTTTGCTAGGGCATCTGTAGGCTCATTTGAGTTTCTAGGGATAAAAGAGGAAAAAAAAAAACAGAAAATAAACGAGGACGCGAGGCCGGTGATGCCCGAGAGAACTCCGTGGAGTTCTGATGAACTTCGATTCCGGTCGATTGCTCTAACGAGCACTTGGGAGTCTGAGCGTACCCAGATATGAGTGAACTTGAGGGAGATCGCCTGTTGGAGAGCTTCCCTGATGGCTAAGGCTTCTGCGAGAAGCGGGGAGGATACGTGCATCTGAACCTTCGATCCACTGTTGACTTCCAAGGTAGATGGAGCTGTAAAGATCCAACCGATTCCTGCTGTTGTTGAATCCGATTTCCAGGCCGCGTCTGTGTTGCATCGGTGAGTATATATGTAATATAAACCTGTTCATTTTGGATACAATAATTTAAAATTTTATCCAAGAGTATGAACTTTTCATATGGGTATATATGTAATATAAACCTGTTCATTTGGAATCTTACAAAAATAGCAAAAAGTGAAAACATATAAATATGTATAATATAACTTTTTGGTTTTGGTGGGCAATGCGATTTTGCAAACCTTGTGAAAATTTCATTTACAGCTTTGGTGAGACAATGTGCATTTTTGGATTGGCGAGACAATGTGGTTTATGGGATTGGTGAAAAATAGTTTTGCGATTTTGGCAAAAATATATTTTACGGTTTTGGTAGAAAACATAATTTTGCTATTTTGACAGAAATGTGATTTGTAATTTTGATAGAAGATACAATTTTATGGTTAATGTGATTTTTTAATTTGGGTAGGGAAGTATAATTTCATGGTTTTAGCAGAAATGTGATTTTGTGGTTTGGCGAAAATGCGATTTAACAATTTTAGCAGAAAAGTAGTTTGTATTTTGACAAAAATATGATTTTTGTGGTTTGGCGCAAAAATATGTTTTACATTTTTTGCGAAAAATATGCCGGCAAATGTGATTTTACGATTTTGTTGAGAAATTATGATTTCACAGTTTAAATGGAAATGTGATTTTATAGTTTTGGCAAAAAAATGTAGATTTGTGGTTTTGAAAGAACATGAGTTTCTACAAATTTTATGAGCAAATATGTTTTTAAGATTTTGACGAAAAATATAATTTTCGGATCTGAAAAAAATGTGACTAGGTGACCGAAAAATGTGATTTTGTTGTTTGATATTTTGACCGAAAGTTGTAGTTTTATAGTTTTAGTAGAAAATGTTATTTTACAATTTTAACATAAAAACTATTTAGGCAAGAAATGTGATTTTGAAGTTTTGACATCAAAATTTAATATTTACTTTTTATATTGTAATGGTGAATATATCAGTTATATAATAAATCTGTTTATCTAAAATTTGGATCCGGATAGTTTGATTGTAATATTATCTTCATATAGATACATCAATATGATTCATCCAGATATTTCTCATTTTTGTCCAAAGTTTCAAATTTTATTTAAACAAACTATTTGAATGATTTTCATCTTAAGACAAATAAACATAATTTTCATCTTCATCCAGATATTTCTCATTGGTATGTGAAAAATGAACTTTAATGTGACTTTTTCACCATGGACATATAAATGACCCGGGTTTAAGGTGTAACGGGTTTTGATTATGAGTTTTTTGGTATCATTTGAATTGTAAACCTGCAATAAAAGAAATGAATTTCAACTAAATGGATATAACACACATGATTCTTTAGATATCGAAGAATTTGAAATACAATAATATAAAGTTGATTTTAGAGTTTCTGTTACGATAGATATATGTCTGCAAGAGAATGAATGATAGTATATGCTCGTCAGGTGTCAAATGCTAACGATGAACTTTTCTCACAGCTTTTTGATGGAAGCTTTTTACTTCAGTTCAAACACTTCTGATGTTCTCCCTCTGTTCCTAAACGATCGATTTTTAGTATTTTCACACATATTAAGAAAACACATTAAACTACCATAATAAATGTTTCGTTTTCTGCAATTTTCAATTTTCAATAACTTTTAACCAATAGTAATTCAATAAAGTCAATTAATTTTTTTGAAGTTTACAATTTTATCATAGAAAACACAAAAAATATATCTTTCTGAAACAATTTTTTTTTCTAAAAAATCTATCAATAAAAAACGGAGGGAGTATGTTCTAGTGTTGGGGTTCGCAAAATATATATAAGTATGTATATAAATATATTGAGAACCCCAATGTTAAAATCTCTTATTGGAGATGCTATTAGTCCATATGCTTCAATTATCTTGAGACGGACATTTGTGAATTGACAAAAGTGACGCAGCTCCTTTATTGGGTGGCCACCCTCTTTTTTTTTAAATGCTTTCAAATATACTGCAACCAACTTTTTTCATTTTTGAACGACTTTTGCTCACTTATAAATTTATAATAGAGGATATATTTTCATTCATTTTCTTGTTTTTAATTCTGATTAGTTTAGGAGACTCTCAGACGGCATCTCTGTGTAAACTCCAGTGAATTACTCTTCAAGTTTAGCTTAAAAAATGTTTCACATTAAGTTTCGTTTTAAAATATTTTAATAATAAAATAAGTATCGTTCAATGATTTTAAACATGTGAAAATTATAAAATAAAGCAGAAATAACAAAAAGTTCATGTAATTATAATGTGTATTCATATAATTTTAATTATTTAGAAAATTGAGTTATTGATCAGGAGTGCATGGCATGGCATTAGAGGTTTTTAGGAGTTTCTCATAGTTGATCAAATGAAATATTTTGTGACTCTCTTTATCTCTTACTTTTTTTTTTATTTTCTTTCAAAATGAGACACCATCTTAGAGCATGTTTATTGGTAAAACTCATTTGTGTCTCTAAGTGGGTTGTAATGATTTTTTAATTATTAAATTAAGATAAGAAACTTTGTTAAGAGACAATTAATTATAGTGGTTTATTGGTGGTATCTTAATTAAGGTTTTTAACAATAAAAAAAGATTAAATTTTTCTTATAAACATTAAATTTGAAACAAAGATTAAATTTATTTATTAAACAAAACAAAGTCAAATTTAACATTTTAAACATAGATTTTAAAATAGAAACATAAAAACATAAAAACGCTTAGTACGGAAACAAACGATAGTAATTTCAAAGAGGCATCGAAGCTTAGTTGTTGTCTTGATCACTTCCAAATTTAAGCCATATATGTTCAACCAAGTCACCTTTCAGTTGTTGATGCGCTTGTCTATAAATTGTTCGAACACCCATCTGATTGGCGATATTAGTTGGGATATATGTAGAATAGGTGGGATTGACATGTGAACTCCAGCTCCCTTCTCCTTGTTGGAAATCTGAGATATCATATTGAGTGTATTCATCTCTTTCGTCTTCTACTATCATATTATGGAGTATGATACATGCTCTCATAATCTTTCCAATCTTGATTTTATCCCAAGAAAGGGCGGGATTTTTGACAATGGCAAATCGAGCTTGCAAAACTCCAAAAGCACGCTCGACATCTTTTCGGACAGCTTCTTGACGTTGCGCAAATAAAACTGCTTTCGGCCCCTGGAGAATTGGAATAGATTGGATAAAAGTTGCTCATTTTGGATAAATACCATCGGAGAGATAGTAAGCTAAATGGTACTCTCTTCCGTTGACCGAGAAATTCACTTGGGGGGCTCGACCATTTATTATATCATCGAAAACATGTGAGCGATCAAGAACATTAATATCATTTAAGGTACCTGGAGGTCCAAAATACGCATGCCATATCCAGAGATCAAATGAAGCAACCGCCTCTAAAACGATTGTGGGTTTTCCCGAACCACGAGAATATTGGCATTTCCAAGCGGTGGAACAATTCTTCTACTCCCAATGCATACAATCGATGCTTCCTATCATCCCGGGAAATCCACGAAGCTCTCCAATATGAAGAAGACGCTGAAGATCAGCCGGTGTTGGTCTTCTTAGGTACTCATCGCCGAAATTTTTTATTATTGCTTCCTCAAAGTTTTCCACACATAACCGAGCAGTGGTTGCACCGAGCTGGAGGTATTCGTCGACCGCATCAAGCGCATAACCATATGCCAACATACGAATAGCTGGTGTACACTTTTGAAGTGCAGAGAGACCAAGTCATCCGGTAACGTCTTGCTTTTGACGAAAGAATTCAACTTCATTGGAGAGGCGATCAACAATACGCATGAACAATAGCTTGTTCATTCGAAATCATCGTCTGAATAGATTTTCAGGATATGTGGGAGTGTCACTGAAATAATCATTCCATAACCGGAGATGCCCTTCTTCACGATTTCAAACTATAAAAACTCATTTTTTCCTTGCCCTCCTTCCTCTTCTTGACCACCGTAAACGTTGCACATATTCTCAAATGTTTGATTAAATTGTTGATCAAAATATTGATCGAACATTTCATCAATTGATCCCTCCAAATTGTGATTAGAAGACGATGCCATGAGAGAATGGAGATTGTTTGTGATTTTAGAAATTGTTGATGATATTGAAAGAGAATTATAGAAAGAGAATGGAGATTGTTTGTGATTTTAGAAATTGATGATGATATAGAAAGAGATTTATAGAAAGAGAACGGAGTTTGTTTGTGATTTTAGAAATTGTTGATGATATAGAAAGTGATTTATAGAAAGAGAATGGAGATTGTGTGTGATTATAGAAATTGTTGATGAGAAGAAATGTGAAGAGAAAGAGAAGAAGTGTTTGTGCTTTATAAAGTATCGTGACACAAGACAACAACAACACTTCTGATTTATAAAGCGAAAAAGAGTGTTTGTGATTTTTAAAGTGTCTGTGACACAAGACAACAACAACAGAGACATACATATCTCGTGACGCTAGACTACATTTCTCGTGACACAAGACAACAACAAAAACTCAAACACACACTACAACAGACACAACACTACAACATACACAACATTTCTCGTGACACTAGACTACAACACACACAAGACTCAAACACACAGACAAGACTCCCAATGCTCCACGCTCTCACCTGCATTAGAAACAAAAAGCCGTCAAAATCAAAACCAGAACAAGATCAACATTAAAATTTGATCATCAAACCTTTCCCGAGCCATTGAAGACATGCATTACAAGACCTCTCTGTCGTGAATAAAAGAACTGCATTACAAGATAAATGTAATCAATGACCAAACCAGAACAAGATCAACGTGAACATTTGAAACAACACCAAACCAGAACAAGATCAACATGAACATTTGAAACAATGACCAAACCAGAACAACAAACGTAGAAACGTTTATACTACATTAAAACCGTCATAAACATGAACATTTGAAACATTTATACTACATTAAAACCGTCAGAAACTTAAACATTACAGAACAACAAACGCATAAACATAATAGAACAACAAACTTAAAGAGCACATAGCAAGAAAATTAAAGAGCACTTGAAACAGATACACTAAGACTAATTAGACAACAAGTCATTGATGAGCTTCTTCTTGAGGGCTTCTTTATAATCAGCCAGAGGTTCTTTTTGGCAATTAAATTGTCCAGAAGACTCATCTTAGACAACAGTTCTTTCATGGCCAAGTCATGTTGTTTTATGGTCCACATTGTCTTAAACTTCTTCAGTGAATTATCCTCAACCACTGTCTTCTTACCAGCGGCTTTTGTGGCTTTAACACCAGGTGGACGCACAGTCTCAGTAGCTCGAGAGCTTGAAGAATCTGCACCATCCTCACACTTTTTTTTTAGAGCTTCCACCTTTTTTAGCAGATGCAAGCTCACACCACTTCTGGTCGTTCTTCAGCTCCTTCCAAGCATGTTCCAAGCTAAATTTCTTCTTATGGTTGGTGTAAAATATCTCATGAGCAAGCTTCAACACGTCATTCTCGTTCTGGCCACTGCTTCTCTCCCTTGTTGCAGCTTCGTAGGCTCCACAGAACTTGCAGACGAGGTCATTTATCCTGTGCCATCTCTGCTTACAATGACTTGCCTCTCTCTTGTCGCAACCAGTCTCTCGTCGCAACCAGAGACCTTCTGACTCGCTGCAAAGTAAGCTGCTACTCTTGTCCAGAAAGCGCCTGATTTGTGCTCATTGCTAACCACTGGATCTTTACTTGTGTTTAACCAGGAGCTAATGAGCAGAATATCATCCACAGGCGCCCACTTCCTTCGTTCTCTCCGCTCTGTACCAGTCTCTCCACCATCTTCGGTTCCTAGATTGCGTAGATACGGAGCTTGTGATGAGGATAATGAGACATTGTCCTCATAGTTACCAAATGAAATGCTTTGTTGACTATTTAGTAGTTCAACAAATTTTGAGGTCTGGGAAGATGGATAAGAATCCATAGAGAAAGAAAAGAACAGAGATGAAACAGAGAAAGAGAGAAACAAAGAACAGAGATGAAACAGAGAAAGAGAGAAGAACACCGGTTGTAGAAGGAAGAGATAAAGAAAAGAAGATAGGTGAGAAACTAAGAAGAGAAGAACACAATTTATACAAGGAAGAGAAGGATCAAGCATTGATCACACCCAACCATAAACGTTGAGTTGACATATAACTACGAGCATTCATCACACAACCATAAAAACAAAACCATAAAATGGACTTAACCTAACATTTATTACCTAAGCCTACCATTATCTGACCTAACACAAAACTACAATTCGGTTCATTTCAAACAAGAGCAAACTCGTCAACAACAAGAGTAAACTCGTTCCCTTCCTATTCAACAGAGCAAAGACAGAGGTTTTATCCTATTCAAAATGCATTTCAATCAAAAATTTAAATCAACAACAAGAGTAAACTCATCATCCAATTCAACAGAGCAGAGCCAAAGGTTTTATCCAATTCAAAATTCTTTTCAATCAAGAATTTAAATCAACAACATTTGCACCATCAATCACAATACACCAACGAATATAAACAATGGTTTATCTACTTCTCCAGAGCTAATAGAAACGTTCATACAATTACAAAGATCAGAGAAAAAAAGATTTACCTTTATCACCAATCATGGGAGTGGTTTTGGCACACAACGAGACAGCTTATGTGCCCACTTCACGCCTCTTGATCAACCCATCTCAGGACTCAAAGAAAGAAAAATTGAAAACAAATCAGAGGTTGAACTTTTTAAGATTCGCGTTGAAGAAGCACAATATAAGACATGCATAATCGAAATATTCAAACATACAAACAGATTAACTCATCTTTACCTTTCGATTCGCCTGAGGATCAACCATTTCTCTTCATCTCCGAGAGCCACCACGAGAGAGATCCCGCCGTATACCTTCGTCGAGGACAGCCACCGAGAGACTACGACGCCGCCACCGAGAGACTATGATGTTTCGTTGAGGACAGTCACCGAGAGAACAAAAATCACCACTATCGCCTTCGAGCAGAGTGAATCCGCGAGAAAGAAAGAAAAGAAGAAAATGACGGAATCAAAACGCCACCTCTCCTCTCTCCAATTACTTTTCGACACGTGGCAGTTAAGGGACGTGTCTTATTTCTACTAAATAAGCTACGCGTCTTCGGCAAATCACCTCTTCTTTCCTTTTTTAATCCCTAATTAATGTAAGAGCTCTTGTTAAGAGCTACCAATAAACCTGCTCTTAGAAACTTGTTTAGGAATTGCTCTTACCTAACCCTACCCAACCCAACCCTAAGATTCGGTGTTTTGTTTTATACTCCTACTAGATACATACGTAACTCATAAACATAAAGTTACAGAATTGTTCTTTTATTGCGTTGACAAGAGAGTTCTGTCGCATTTTTTAAGTAAATAAAAAAAGCTCATAAACTCCCATGCCGCTTAGAGCAGGATTATCCCAGTCTTTTAAATGTGTTTGTTAAACTATTTAGGATTTAAAAATATGAAAAATAAAAATAAACCTAACACACGTCTCTTAATTAAGAGAAAGAAGAAATGTATCTTGTTTCGTCTTCTGCTTACCGGAAAAGACGAAGGGGAGTTGATAACTGTGTAAGAGCATTGTCTACGTCAATCTGAAGAACAAAAAATAATAATCTGATTGATTTCTTTCTGAATCTAACACTCTCTGAATCTTCAAAATCGAATCATTGCAGATGGATTAAGCTTGCCGTGAAACTTCTGATGTTGCATTCGGTGATGGTTCAGACACGGAACCTAATCAGAGACGAAGTGCTCGGAGCGATATCAGACGACGACGACGATTCCCCCTCTGGAAAGCGATCAAAGCTCGATCGGTTCCCTCTCAGCCGATGGGAGCTCGCGGTGTCTCTCGGCGTCTTCCTCGTCTTCTCCTCTAGTCTCTTATGCATCTACATCACCATGCCCGCTGCAAAATCCGGCAAGCTCAAGCTCCCAAGAAGCATCTCTGATCTCCGCTTGCTCAAGTAACTGTTAAAGACTCAAACTTTATTTTAGCATTAATCGATATTTTGATCAATGTTGAGCTTCTTTGAGGTGGATTATAGGTTTCCTTCACGTACGTGCTCATGAATTTATCATTGCTGATCTGTTTTTAATGGTTTTGGCTAAGTGTTTTAAAATCTCTTCCGGATGAGATCCATCCTAGTTGTTCCTTCATTTTCGATAAGCTACTGAGTCTGAGCTCTCCCGTGGGTCTAAGAAGCTTGATGCATTCTTCCCTTTTGACCCTTGCTTGCTGAGAAGTTCCAACAGGTTTTGAACACTTTCTCTGATTTTTTTTTGCTCGTTCTCAAATGAATCATGCGTCTTAAATGGTGGTTTCATGCTCTTGGCTGATCTTGAAGCTTTATCTCCGGGAATTTCATCTACTGGTCGATGGTGAGACCGACCTATGACGAAGATGATGGTGATGAAGATGCTGAGATCATTGTGAACGGAGATGAGGAGAGTGATGAAGAGGAGGAAGATGATGTTGATCATGTCATGGACAAGATGTCCATAACGCCTAAGCATTCTTTCATGAACGAGATGGAAAGAGACAGACTTCTGGAAATGCCTTCAGTAATCAGACCTTCCATTAGTCCTCAATCTTTTTGAGTTTTTTTTTGGGTCTCTATACGCATTTTGCAGTAATATTTATAGGTTTCTCGGTTATGCTTGAGGATTGATGTCAAGCAAGAAGGTTGCTCGGGGATGTCTTACACCATGGAGTTTGAGAACAAATCCAACGCACGACCAGATGATTCCACTATTGAGTACCAAGGCTTCGCTATAGGTTAGTTTCTTCCCTTGGTCTGTTTTGAGTTTGGATAATCCTTCCATTCTAATAGGATAAGATCCAAGAGGTTAGATTGTTTAGTCGTTTGATGATGCAGACACGCCTTGTTGCATATGAATGTCTGTTTTGGTGTTTTTAAGACTGATTCAGTTTATAGTTCATCTCTTTAGTCATGATATTTGATTTATCTTTGATGAGTTTAACCAAAGTTTTTTTAAAAACCTTAAATTAAGAAACTTGCATTGGAACATATAAATGTTAGAGTGATGTTTCTTAACTAACATTTACTATTTAATGTTATTTAAAAGTATTAAAAGAAAAAAATAAGAGAAGGGTCTTTGGGATAATCATACTCTTATCCCACTGAACAGTCATACACGTTGCTTTCTACTTGTGGGAATATGTAACTCACGCGCTCTTACACGCGTAAATTTTGGTTCGGACCAGGATCATTTGTTTGACCATAAGAACTGTCGTCATTTTAGTTTCACCGTAATTGGGAATGTGTACTGAAAATTTACCAAAACACAGTCGTTTCACACGTCTGAATTCCTCTAGCACCACGAGGTCCACGAGACGAACGCTTCACGCTTGCGTTATTTATCAGCTTTCTTGCTCGCTCCCTCTCTCCAAATACAGAGAAAAAAAATAAAAACAACAAAAAAGTATAAAAATGTTTATAGCGTCTCCGGTGAAAACGAACTTCTACGGCGTCAGCCTAGTGAGATCTCCGGCGTTTCCCGTACTTCCACGTCGGCTACAACACCGAGTTTCTCTCTCGAGACAAGTTCGAGCTGTGATCTCGCGGGAAGAAAAGGCGGTGGATCAAGAAGACGAGAAAAGTAAAAACAGATCAGTCGTATATAGTAGTAGCTCT
This sequence comes from Brassica napus, assembly GCF_020379485.1. Classification (NCBI taxonomy): domain Eukaryota; kingdom Viridiplantae; phylum Streptophyta; class Magnoliopsida; order Brassicales; family Brassicaceae; genus Brassica; species Brassica napus. The sequence continues at coordinate 38,273,831 of NC_063449.1, read as the reverse complement.
CCTGCGTTTCCATGGCAGAGATCTAAGTATACAGGAACAAAAACGGTTATGGCGGTCGTGAAGATCAGGAAGAAAATGAGGGAGAAGCTAACCGAGAGGCTCGGGCATCAGTTTGAGCTTTTAATGAAAGCTGTCGGTCAAGGGATGTTGATTCAGCTTGTTAGTGAAGATATAGATCCTGGTTCGTTTTCACTTACTTCTTTTGTTTCTAAAATTATATTTGCTTTAAAAAAATACAAATCAGTTTATCACTATTTTGAGCTAGAGAACAAAACCAAACACATAGATTCAGTCCCAGTTTTTACCAGTTTGGTCGTTTCTGCCTTTCTTGGATTTATCCTGGACTTAGGTTTTGATTCTTGATTTCATTTTTGTTTTGGTGCTAAACTCAAGATCACAGCTATTTACTCGTGCATAATTAATGATAATTCCATGGATATTAGATTTTGATTAGTGGTTGCTAGTTAAAAGGACCATAAGCAAATCAATTCTTATTCTCTTCCCTTCTTTGCTGTCATGGCCCTTCTGTCAGAACTAGTTGTCCATTGTAATGATCACTTTGCTGCAAAACCGAATCTTTCATCTTCCTCGCTAGATCTGACTTTTTATCTTTCATTCTTTCTTACTTTTATTGTATGAATATCTTAGTCTGTGTATTTTTGTGCCAGGTTGTGAAATTATCAAATCCGGTTTCTCATTTAGTCTAAAGACTGTATAACAAGTTACTGAGAGCATTAAATAATGTAGAAAAAGATACTTGACTTTTCATTCCGTTATACATTATTTAGATCTCTTATTATATGTTTTAGAGTATCAGTATCCTTAAAAACTTGTACTCATCTGCCACATGTTGTATTATAATTTGTTTGATTTATTTAACATTTAATAAATAGTTAGATTATATTGAAAGTAATAGTGTTATAAGTAGTATTGAAAATTAAAATACTATTTTTGGGCATTGGAAATGTCCACTTAAATGTTTATAGTTGCAGTAAAAAAGGATTTCAATAGGGTTAACATTTTTACCAGCACAGGCTTCTTCTCTATTAAATATTAACTTGGATGGTGACACAATAGCCGTGTTCTTTTGGAAGACGCAGACACAGCGGTTAGCGATCAAAAATTGAACATCAAAATAAATAAAAGATGGGAGAAAATTAATTAAGGCTACTTCCGTTAAGGTTTCCGGTGCCGTGACCGACGCTGTAAAAAGTAGCGGCAGTTAGAATGATCGCTGTGTTTATTTTTGATAGGCAAAATCATCGCCGCCGGTGTCACTTTCCAGATGCGTGAACAAGAAAATAGTTATAAATTGGGTAGTTAGCCGCTGCGTCAGCGTCTTCCAAAAGAACACGGCTAATGTTTGTTATTTATATGTTACAGAAACTGGTTCAGGTAGGAGGAGTTTAGAAACTCCAGTGCTAGGACTCCCCAAGGCTCGGAACGATCCTAGAAACCTTGAGTTCACAGCCACCTTCACCGTACCGACTGACTTTGGTAAACCAGGTGCCATTCTTGTCACCAATCTCCTTTCCTCAGAGATTTGCTTGTCAGAGATTATCATCCGTGACGGCAGTGACACCATTCTCTTCCCTGGTAACACTTGGATCCACTCCAGGAATGATAACCCTGATGGCAGGATTATCTTCAGAAGTCAAGTGAGAATACTTCTTCTTCTCCTTATCATCAAACTTCATTTTATTTCTTTAAACATCTTTCACCTAACTATTATTCTTGATGTTGTTTCACTAGCCATGCTTACCTTCCCACACCCCTGCCGGGATCAAAGAACTACGAGAAAAGGACTTGAGAAGTGTCCGTGGTAATGGAAAAGGCGACAGAAAGCCTCATGAGAGGATCTATGACTACGATGTTTACAACGATTTAGGCGATCCACGTAAAAAAGATCGAGTTAGACCTATTCTTGGTGGACCAGAGATGCCGTATCCAAGACGCTGCAGGTCTGGCCGGCCTCTCGTTTCAAAAAGTGATCCATCTCTCTTCTCTCTAACTCACTTTACATAGTACTAAGTAATATTAGCATATTGTCTTTGGTTCTTGACTTGCTTGGTTCTATCATTCAGACCCACCGTGTGAGAGCAGAGGAAAAGACAAGGAGGAGTTTTATGTTCCAAGAGACGAAGAATTCGAGGATATCAAGAGAGACACTTTCACAGCTGGGAGATTAAAGGCTCTCTTTCACAACCTAGTCCCATCTATTGCAGCTGCATTGTCAAACTTAGACATTCCATTCACATGCTTCTCGGATATCGATAAACTATATAAATGTGACATTGTCTTGAGACCCACGGAGCCAAAAGACACAGGTCTTGGGGGCTTTTTTGGTAGTTTTGTGGATGGGATCCTCAACGTTGGAGAAACACTACTAAAATACGACACACCAGCCGTTATAAAATGTAACCTTTTGTTATTCTTGAAATGGTCACATTCAGAGTGTAACCATTCCTGAAATGTATTTTCTGGTTTGGTTGTTCAGCGGACAGGTTTGCATGGCTGAGAGACAATGAATTTGGACGTCAGGCTCTCGCTGGTGTCAACCCTGTGAACATTGAGCTTCTGAAGGTATGTTTCGTTTTTCACCATTTTTAAAATCAAGAATATTATTGTATGAGAGTTTCTGAAATGTTAAATGCTTTTATAGCACTTTTTTGTGACAAAAATCGCATAAAATGAGAAAAATCCCTAAAGTGGTATTTAATTAAAGAGTAAAATAACTAAATTGCTTCAAATCCTAAACCCTTATTCCACCCCTTAAATACTAAACTATAAACCCTAACCACTAAACTCAAATCCACAATGTAAAATAAAAATGTCTTTAATTAATACCATTTTTGAAATTCTTTTCTTATATGCTATTTTTAGAATAAAAATGTATCTTAATGCTATCATATGATATTTCTCTTATGAAATTTGTTGTGTGTATTGATAGGAGCTGCCAATTCGAAGCAAGCTTGACCCGGCTGTATATGGACCCCAAGAATCTGCTCTCACAGAAGAAGTGATTGCTAAAGAAGTTCAACACTATGGAATGACTTTGGAACAGGTTTAGTAATAGTGCACTATATAATTCTCTCCTGTTGTTCTCAAGACTAAAAGGTTTAATACATTGGTGAATCCAGGCGTTTGAAGAGAAGAGGTTGTTTCTATTGGACTACCATGACATGCTCTTGCCATTTGTGGACAAGATAAACTCCCTCAAAGACGATCCAAGAAAAACATATGCATCAAGAACAATCTTCTTCTATTCAAAGGCGGGTGCACTGAGGCCGTTGGCTATAGAGCTCTCGTTGCCTCCCACGCCGGATAACGATAACAAGTTCGTTTATGTGCATGGACATGACGCTACCACTCACTGGATGTGGAAACTAGCTAAAGCTCATGTCTGCTCAAACGATGCTGGTGTTCATCAACTAGTAAACCACTGGTAACTTAAGTTAACTTGAGCTTTTATTTTGTGGTCTCTATTGTTGTACTGAAGAGACATGTTTTTATGTTTTTCCACAATCCTTAGGCTAAGGACTCATGCTTCCATGGAGCCATACATCATTGCTACTAACAGACAGCTGAGTACAATGCATCCGGTTTACAAGCTGCTTCACCCTCACATGCGCTACACGCTAGAAATCAATGCGCGTGCACGTAAGAGCCTAATCAATGGAGGAGGAATCATCGAAAGTTGCTTCACTCCAGGAAAATACTCGATGGAACTAAGCTCTGCGGCGTACAAGAACATGTGGCGGTTTGACATGGAAGGACTTCCTGCTGATCTTGTTCGAAGGTTAATAAAAAACAAACACTCTCTTAGTTTGGTCATATTCCAAATATTATGATTATCTAGTTTATTACTTATTAATATGGTAATTAATTCTATTGTTTTAGGGTTTTATGGTTTTCTTATTATATATAGAGAAAAAGACAAAAATAACACTAATTCAAGTTTTTGTTCCCAAACTAGCACTCAAGGTCAAAAGTCACAAAAATAGCACTTAATGTTTTATCAAAAGTCACAAACTTAGGGTTTAGAGTTAAAGGGTGGGGTTTAGGATTTAGGGTTTAGGGTTTAAAATTTAGGGTTTAGGGTTTAGGGTTTAGGGTTTAGGGTTTAGGGTTTAGGGTTTAAAATTTAGGGTTTAGGGTTTAGGGTTTAGAGTTTAGGGTTTAGGGTTTAGATTTTAGGGTTTAGGGTTTAGAGTTTATGGTTTATGGTTTATGGTTTAGGGTTTAGTGTTTAGAGTTTAGGGTTTAGGGTTTAGAGTTGAGAAATGAGGTTTTGGGGATAAGATTTCAAATTTTGAAAAATAAAAAAATTAAAATTTTCAAAGGATAAACTTAGAAATGTGCTATTTTGGTCATTTTAGTTTTTGAGTGCTATTTTTGTGATATAAACTTAGAAATGTGCTATTTTGGAGATTTGCCCTTATATATATAGCCAATTATGCTTAAGTTTGTTTGTCTCTCTATCTAATGCGATATGACATCATTTATAGGGGAATGGCAGAAGAAGATGCTTCAGAGGAATGTGGTGTGAAGCTTGTGATCGAAGACTATCCATACGCAGCAGATGGTCTTTTGATCTGGAAAGCCATCAAGAACCTAGTTGAATCCTATGTGAAACACTTCTACTCTGATCCCAAATCCATAGCCTCTGACTTTGAGCTCCAAGCTTGGTGGGATGAGATCAAGAACAAAGGTCACTACGACAAGAAAGACGAGCCTTGGTGGCCTAAACTCAACACAACACAAGACTTGTCCGAGATCCTAACCAACATGATATGGATCGCCTCGGGACAACACGCGGCCATCAACTTCGGCCAGTACCCGTTCGGTGGGTACGTCCCGAACCGACCTACGCTGTTGAGGAAACTTATACCACACGAAAACGATCCGGAGTACGAAATGTTCATGAGAAACCCTCAGTACAGCTTCCTAAGCTCTTTAGCGACACAACTCCAAGCAACTAAAGTGATGGCGGTGCAGGAGACGCTCTCGACGCATTCCGCTGACGAAGAGTACTTGATCGATTTGAAAGAGAATCAGAGACGTTGGTTTCAAGATGAGGAAGTGGTTAAGTATTTTAGCAAGTTTTCGGAGGAGCTTGAGGAGGTAGAGAAGAAGATAAATAAGAGAAACAAAGATAAGAAACTGAAGAACAGAACAGGTGCTGGGATGCCTCCTTACGAGCTGCTTCTACCTACTTCACCACATGGAGTCACCGGCCGTGGTATTCCAAACAGCATTTCCATATAGTTTATGTTATTATTATGTTGTATGGGTTTTTGTTTGGTGGTAGAGTCTATATCTGTAAAATATATATATGAGGATTACTATGTTTTTTTTCCTTCTTCGTTTATCAATAATAGTAATGCAAGAAGTTTTATACTTGTATCGTATTGCATAAATTTTTATTTTTTATATAAATTTAGGACTGACAGTGACTAAAGCTAAATTCATCGGTAATAAAAAAAAAGTGGAAAATGCTCGTGACTATTTTTTCCTTACATAGACATTTTCTGATAAATAAATAAAATCTGTAAATGGGTATCATTATCATAGTTAGTATACTTGGGACTAGGCCGGATTGGATATCCAGGTTTTTGAAGGTATTTGTGATTTGCTTCGTATGTCACGGATATCTAATTTTTCGATTTGCTTTGCTTCAGAAAAATACGAATATTCAGAAAATCGGATATCCGGAAAATAAATAGATATTTGCGGATATTTAAGAATACTTACGGATATCTCATATGTTTTGATTAATACAAATAATCTTAAAAGTTTGATACAAATTTGTTTTGTAAAATATTTTTTTGCATGATATATATGATAAAAATTAAAAGAAGTAGTGAATCTACATATTTTGTAAATTTTTTGAATTTAGTTAACAATTATAATAACACAAAACTTAAGAAAAAAATTAAAATTATAATTGTCAGAATGTGTTCTCTTCATTTTATGTAATATTTTTATATAAGTAATAACGTGAATATAATTTATCAAATCATATGTTAGAATAATAATTATATAATTTTATACATTAAAAACTTTAAATATAATCAAGATATACATGTTTATATATTACCGGATCGGATCGGATATCCGTTTCTCGAAATTTTAATATTTGTGATTTGTTTCGATTTTAACGGATATTGATTTTTAGTATTTGCTTTGCTTCGAAAGTTTACAGATATCCCGAATTTTCGGATCGAATCGAAACAAATAATAAATCGAATCAAATTTAACGAATAAAATGTCCAGCCCTATTTGGGACGCCTAAAACCAAATTGCAAATAATAAAAACACCACAGTAGTCTACAGAAATCACTTTGTATGCTTCTTGTCAAAGTTGTCATTGTATGCGGTCTTTGTAATCGCGGTCAATGCCGGCTGAGGAGGGGGCAAAGGGTGCCCTGCCACACCCCACATTCAATTTGGTGTTGTAATAATCAAAGTTTCTGATTTTATATATTTATATTTTTGAATAATATAAATTTAAGAAATAGTACAAGGTTTTTGATTTAAAAGCGTTGCTGAATATATTTATTGACAATATACATATAAGTACTCATAACAAGATATATATATATATATATATATATATATATATATATATATTTATTTACAATATACATATAATACCAAAACTTGAAAGGAAAAAAATACTACTAAAATACCTAAAAGTTAAAATTTGAAGGTTTATTTTTATTTTTACCTAGCACCTACTTCATTCAATCCTTAACGATAGACTTTTTTAAAAAAAAATTTGTTTCGCAAAGATGTATTTTTGTGTTTTTTATGAAAAAATTGTGAACTTTAAAAAGATTAATTGACTTTATTGAATTACTATTGGTTAAAAGTTATTGAAAATTGAAAATTACAGAAAACAATACATTTATTATGATAGTTTAATGTGTTTTCTTAGTATGTGCGAAAATACTAAAAAGTCTATATTTATTGAACGGATGGATGATATAATATTGAACGGCGCGCTGATAGCAGTAACTTTTCACAATTACTGTCCTTCCAACTACCAACAAACAAGTAATAATATGACCATGTTACCTACTTACCTTATCGTCATTTTGTTTACACGGTGCATTGCAGAACCCGTATCTAATAGCATAATCAGTTTCGTAATCAGATAAAAGTTTATTTGGAGAAAAAATGGTGTTATTAGCAATGCGCCCTATGAGATCTTGTAGCGGCATTTAGACATTGGGCTTCGACGCTTCGTGTTCCTCATATAATGCCCCATAGAGTATTTTGAACTGATCACACAATAGTATCTTTTAGTTTTTTTTTTTGTGTGTATTCGTATGACGTATAAAAATATAATATTAGATAAGAAAAAGGAAAATGCAACATTAGATGGGGTCTGATTCTGAAGGACTGAAACCACGCAAGATTTGCAGGCCCTCAACTTTATTTCATTGTAATGATCTTCGTGGAGATAAAGAAACGAATTTTGGTGGTATCTGCGAATTAGACCTCGACATTTATAATTGCATCTAAGATCTGAATCAAACCCTAATAAAAAAACCTAACCCATACTAATCCGATTTATAAAAACATCTGAACAGATTTATGACACTTTTAAAAAGTTTATGTATGTTGTCAAAAAGGTTTATATATTATTTAAAACCATCTAAATTCGACATATATTCAAAAGCTTGAAAAATTGAAAATTTTGAACCCAAGATATGAATTAGTACTTAAAACCTAAATATATTATAATCTCAATAATTTAATATTTGATTAATTAGTGATTTTATGGTTCTAAATTGAATTAATGTAAAATAGACATATTCCACAAAATAGTAATATAATGAATTTTTTTGGATAAATATATGAATTGATCATTAAAATCATAAATTAACAATTACTGTATATAGAGCTAGGGGTGTTCAATCCGGATATCGGTTCGGTTTTTTCGGTATTTCGGTTAGTAAATATAACTAAAATTCTAAATCCATATTTACTTTGGTTCGGTTCGGTTTATATACCGTCGGTTTTCGGTTTATTCGGTTTTATACCAAAACATAATTATTTATTTTGCGATCATATTATATAAATTTTAGAGTCATATTGTCATCCAGTCATTTATTAAAAAAATATTATATTTTCAAATAAAAGAACAAAAAAAATAAAAACGCTTATAACTTTAGATGAAATAATCAAATCTAGAATTAAAATCAAAGCTCTAAATTTTGAAAATAAAAATAAAAAACAAAAGAGAAGTATGAAAGAAAAGTTTTTTCACTCTTCCATATTGAGTGTTCATCAAAGTCATGCTTTTTCGAGTGAAACTCTGTTCGTTTATAAATAAGAAAAAAGTTGCGAAGAATTTTTTCTAGTTATTATCCATCAAATTTATAACGTTCGCTTCAATTTAATCAATGCTAAAAGAAAGCAAAATGATTAAAAGAAGAAGATTAAGAAAATAAGAAGCCTCAGTTGCGATGAATTTTTTTTCAATTATATTTTAAGTGTTTTTTAAATTAGGATTCTTTATTACTATAAAAAATATGGTAATAATTATTAACAAAAGAATAACTTATATAACAAATAGATTTTCATGTGACGTTATAAAATGTGTACATATTTACATGTTTCTTCTTTTGATCGGTTTTATTCGGTTTAATCGGTTATAAACCAAACCATATCCAAATCCTGCGGTTTTTATAAAATCATATCCATTTGGTTTATATGGTATATACCAAAACCACACCATATTGTCTATTTCGGTTCGGTTCGGTTCGGTTCGGTTCGGTACGGTTCGGTTTTACCATATTGGACATGCTACGCACGGGGTATTTTTATAAAATTTGCACTTATATTTGAATATAAATTGTGTATATATGTTACAATAAATTTTAAGCACTATTAAATGGGTAGAAACTTTAAATTGGTTTGAATTTATTCTTTGCCTTCTGTCTAACAAATTCAAAATAATTTAACTCACAATTTGTTGTTTATTATTACTCGAAGTCATATATAGAATGATAAGTAAGATGAATAAAAGTTAACTAAACCTAGTTATGATGTAAATACATTTCATCTTTACTTAGTTTTTGTATAAAACAATTATAAAATCTACTGCAAATTTAAACTATGTTTTAACTTTAGAATCACTAGATTCTTTGTCCGCGCTACGCGCGGATAATGCTTTTAATTAAATATATTAATTTTAAGGTGGAAATCTCTTAAAATATTGAAAATGTATTTGCTAATTTTAATTAAGATTTGATTGGATGTCTTATAACTTTTTTCTAGTTGGAGAGATAAAATTTGTGAATGAATTGATGAAAATAGATTTAGTGCACTTATTATATTCGAAGGCATAGTACAATAATTTGCTGGGATACGAATAAAGAAACATGAAGAGGTTGGAGAGCGTATTTTCCTCTATTGCTTTGATTTGTCTTGATGTTTTTGTTTCGTTGAATAGGTGAAGGTGCTCTTGAGTTCATTATTTGGTTGACTTGTTATTCGTCCTTTGAGGTGCTTGATGTATTTGATTAAGCTATCAAAGTAAAATTTTGTTGTTAGTGATGAAGCTGAGTTGTAGTTTTCCCGCAATAGTGAGTGTATTATATGTATGAACAATAAATTAAATATAGATCGCTTACCTTTAGATAGTCTTATGCTTGTGACGATAACAACTTGAAATTTCCGAGCTTGTGACGATAAAATTATTTATTTAAATGCTGTTCCGTCATATTAGTGAGTTTTTATGTCAAATTTGTATTTTGTATATTTAATAACACTTTGTTGTGTTTCTATGGTTTTAATAAAAATGTTTGTAATTTTATTTTTATTGCTACGATCATGATTTTTAGTGATCAATGATAATGTAACTTTAACATTATGTATTATATTTTATCATATATTTTTTATTTAGATTTTCCAATCTTCATGCTGTCATTTATTTTAGAATCATTTTAATTAGGTAATAGGTTTAAAACATGGAAATAAAATTGTGTATGTTGTAAATTTAGACTTTTTAGCGTAACTGAGCACTATAAATTATGAAAATTATAAATAAATAAAATTATGGAAACTATAATATGATTTTATTTTACTAAATCTTTTTTACTATATTTATTTTTTGTTTTATTTCGTATTTTTAAATTTTTATTGTCCTATTTTTAATTGCAGAGAATTGATGTTTCCAATATTTGTACCTTCATTATATCTTTTTGTTATTATTTAAAGGATCTGATTTTTTTAGTAGTGTATATGATATTTACAAATTTGTTTACTATCTTTCTATTAAGAAAAAATATCATGAAAATACTAATGTGATTGAATATATTTATCACAATATATACAATATATTTTGATGACATATTTTTCGTCATTCTTGAGTCTATATGAAAATTTATTTGCAAATAAGTTGTATGTTGCTGTCTGTATATATCACCCAGTCATTATGCTTCCGGGTCATATACCTTAAAAGTCATCGATTGATTTTTGTTTCTTTTGTTTCTCCAATTACAATGTATATAGTCTTTGTACAGTTTGACAATTTCTTTTCTTTTTTTTTTTCTGATCAAATAACTGATATCATTAGATAGAAAAATTACACTTCATAAATGGAGTGAGTGTTTGTGCGAAAGAAAACTGATTTAGCCACTAATATTCCTAACATCACCCGTAACTGGTTTGTATAGTCTTTGTACGGTTCGACCATTTCTAATATATTGAGAATATTATAATATTAGATGTTTGCTTATTTCTTTTCAATTAGGACTGCACAGAATGAGAGAAATTCAATGTGAGACCACTTTAAAATTTGTATCCTCATATCTGTGTAGAGTTAGGGTCTGACTGGTTCAAACGCAGCGGTTGCGGCTGCGAGAGTTTGCGCATGCAGGTGGTTGCAGTTTTTAGTAGTTTTAAGAGATTTGTACGACTGGTAATGCGGTTAAAAATTGATGCGTTTGCAGGATACTTATGACTGGTTAACTACAAAATGCAGTAACGGTTAAATAATAAATTAACAATATTTACATTTAATATAATTATAAAAATATCAAAATTCATAAAATTATAATAAATATAAAATTTATGTTTAGAAAATTATATTTCAAAATTATTTAATTTATTTTTATTATAAAAATTTATAATATTAATTATAAAAATTTATAATATTAATTATAAATGATAGGTATATTTTATTATTTTTATAATTTCAATTTTAAAAAATTTATTGAAATTTTTTATTTTTGTATTTATATTGTTTTAGAAAAAAGAAAAAAAATTGTCCTCCCGCAACAGCCCGCAACCGCAAACGCTAGCTGGAGCCAGCTTTTGGTTTGAAGCGGTTTGAAGCGGTTAGAAGCGGTTTAGAGCGGTTTGGATGATTGTTGCGGATCGCTGACAACCGCGACCAACCGTAAATGCTGCGTTTGCGGGTGGTAGCGGAAAAACCAGTCATCCCCTTAGTATACAGATTACTCTATCGGTTTTAAAATGTAATTAGTTTTAATTTAAATCTTTAATATAAAAATTATTAATTTAGAAAACTGTGTTTTGTAATTTAAATTCAACCAATTAGACAATAATTAGCATAATTTAATTGGCCACAAAATATCTAATAAGTATAAAATTACATTGAAATATGAAAATAATGTATATATTGCAAAAGTACTTTTAAACCATTATATTATGAAATAAATGGTTGAATTATAATGAAACATTAAAATAGTAAGAATCAGAAAATCTAAAATCTGTCGTTTCATTATGAATTAAAAATATTATAAATCCAAAATACAAAATTAGTTAGAAAGGAACTAATACATCTTCTTTGAATTTAATATGGCTACTGACATTGAAAATAATGAATAATATAGTAGAAGTGGGTAAAAAATTAAAAAAAAAATGGTTAACGTTATAAAAATAATGAAAAGAAAGCAAGTAAAACTTTTAGTGGAAGCGGAAAATTTATTGTTTAACCTCAAACCCAAGTTAACCCAGTTTTGGCCAACTGGCAACCGATATCTGAGTTAATATTGGTTTGTTATAATTTTATAATCAGCCCAAGTACCCGTTGAATTTAGGGCCTGACTGGTTCAAACGCATCGGTTTTTGGTTATGGTTTCGGAAGTTTGCGGATACAGGTGGTTGCGATTTCTAGCGGTTTTAAAAGATTTGTACGACTGGTTCTGCGGTTAGAAATTAGTGCGTATGCGGGATACTTATGACTGGTTAACAACCAAATGCAGCAGCGGTTAAATAATAAATTAACAATATTTACATTTTATATAATTATAAAAATATCAAAAATCATAATATTATAATAAATATAAAAGTATATTTAGAAAGTTATAGTTTTAATTTTTTTTTAAATTATAGAAAATGTTTTTATTTAAAAAATTTATAATATTAATTAAAATATAATAGATATATTTTTGTATTTTTATAATTCAAATTTAAAATTCTTATTGAAAATTTTTTATTTATGTATTTATATTGTTTTTTAAAAAAAGAAAAAAATTTATCCTCCCGCAACTGCAAACGCAAACGTTAGATGTAACCAGCTTTTGAATTTATAAGGTTTAGAGCGGTTTGAATGATTGTTGCAAAACGCCAACAACCGCTACAACCTGCAAAAACTGTGTTTGCGGGTGGTAGCGGAGAAACCAATCGTACCCTTAGTATATGCTATGCACCTATGAACCCGTCCATCGGTCCGCTTCATTTGGACTCAAAGGTTTTGGTCATATGATTGTCAACTAATAAAGTAATATTTAAGGTTTGACTGGTTCAAACGTAACGGTTGCAGTTGCGGGAGTTTGCGGAAGTGGGTGGCTGCGATTTTAAGCATTATTAAGTGTTTTGTATAACTGACACAACGTTTGAAAATTATTGCGTTTACGGATCATTTTGATTGGTTTACCCACATATGAAAAAAAAAATTAATAAAACATTATTTAATAGGCAGAAAGTTTAATTACAAAAATGCTAATTTTAATACTCAATATAATATAATAAATATAAAACTATATTTATAAATAATATTATTATAATAAATATTAAAATTATATTTATAAATCATATCATTAAAATAAATATAAAAGTTAAATTTATAAAATAATAGTACTAAAATTTTATATATATATGTTAGTATTTATAAAAAAAAATATATAATTATTTATTTTTATATTTACATATTTTTTTAAAAAAATGAAAAAAAGATTACCAGCTTTTGATTTTGAGAAGTTTGGAACAGTGTAAAACGGTTTCTGTGATTGTTGTAAAACGCCAGGAACCGCTACTAACCGCAAAAGCTGCATTTGTGGGTGATAGCGGATAAACCAGTCAGACCATTAATTAGTAGATCCTTTGGCTTTTCCATCGCCTTACACATATCCCATATAAAAGAATACTATCAAATACTCAATTTCGCATCTTAATAATTAAGTTGGGTCATAGAAAATTAGAAATGATATTGTTTACATATATTTTCTTCGAAATAATACATGCAGAAGCGTGGGAGATATATGTTGTAAACGATGCGGAGATCATGAGGAATCAATTAACCATGTGTTCTTTGAATGTCCTCCAACACGACAAGTGTGGGTGCTATCTAAGATAACATCGAACCTGAATATCTTTCTTATGAGCTCCTTCTTCGCCAATATGGATCATCTCTTTTGGAGAGTTAATCCAAAAATGGATGACCATCAGTTCGCAAGGATATTATTGTATATATGGAAATGTCGGAATAACAAAATATTTAGCAATATTGATATTGACCCGAGGGAAACCTTCAAAATAGCAGAATTGGAATCAACACTTTGGGCTGAGGCACATGTATTAAGGAATCAGCGGGTGGTACAGGAAGTGCAAAGCAACCCTATTCAAGCGAACTCAGGAAGATGGTGTTTTATAGATGGCTCCTGGAAAGATAAGGATCTTTTTTCAGGGCAAGGCTGGTTTAGTACTTTACCGGGTTTTGATGATTTGCTAGGGGCAAGAAATGTACGGCATGTCTATCACCTCTGCATTCGGAGGTGGAGGCATTGATATGGGCAATGGAATGTATGAGGAATTTAAGACAGTTTCAGGTTACGTTTGCAACGGATTGTTCTCAATTGGTGAAGATGGTTTCGGAACCGGAAGAATGACCATTATTTGGAACCTATATGGAAGACATCAAGCTTTTAAGAAGAAGCTTTCTCAACTCAAAAATCATTCATGTACCCAGGGCGGCGAACCTAAAGGCGGATAGCTTAGCACACAGTGCCTGGCAACAATCGTCTTTCGTTGTACACATGGATGCAGAATTACCAATTTGGTTTACAGAGTCTACATGAGTCTGTGATTGTTTGCTGTCAAAAAAAAAAAAATACATGCAGAAGCAACAGAAACAACAGAGGGGAGTAAAGTTTTTGATAACAAACTCGAGAATAAGCCTTTCTAGACATATATTTGGCTATTTGCTTCTTGAATAATTGATGAATGTTCTCTCTGTTTCCTTGTTTGATCTAAAGTAAAATGTGAAATCTAGATCATTTTGTCTCTTTAGCTAAACCATTCCAGAACTCCACCGATTCTAGATCAGCGTGATGCTCGATTGTGGTTCCAGAACCTAAAGTTCCTGAGGTTCAGACGAAGTGATAAAATGTAAGGCGAAGCCTTTGAGATGTAACCACCAGCCATCCATAACACACAACAAATGATTCTGCAATTAGAAAGGGGTCTCATTTGTGTTTACTAATCTAAAGATCCGAGTCTGAGATATGTGAAAAAGGAAGATGATGAGATTACGTTAACCCCGAAGGTGAGATTCAATAATTATAAAAATTCAAACTATACATACAAAAGGAAAGTTGAAAGCGTTATCCATATAATCAGTTCTTTCATGAGATTATTTAATAAAGGAAGGATGTATAATGATTCTTACATTTCCTTCGGTTTCAGAACCCTCATAGCTTGACAGATTGTATAGAAGGACCACGTCTTGTCTTTTTGATCAATTCTTTGTATTCCCAGAGAACAACATATTGATGGAGTGATCTGTTCTTGATCTTGTTCCTCTTGATCTTATCTTCCACTGGTCTCCTCTTTAATTAAATCTGATAAACATAAAAAAACAGGCAACAAAGTTGACTTTCGTTTTGGGTCTTAGTGGTTCGATCCGATAGCTATTAAACTTAAGCGGCATTCCTCTAACAAACAGCAGCAACAAAAACTATTTGGTTAACTGAGTCACTTCACTGGTCACTTCACTGTAACGAAACATAATATAAGTTGGTACATCACAAGTGAATACACTGAAAGTTTCAGACAGAACAGCTAAAATATATTAGATGGGACTTTGTTTAACAGAAGAAGATGATGTCCTGATGACAGAAACTCATATCATGTTTGAGAGTTCATTTAAAGACTAAGAACGCAATAACGGAATCATTATCAATATTATTGATTCAATACTCCTAAAACACGTATAGTAAGTAGGTAACGATACATTGATCTAGGAAAATAATTTATCATGGATCCAAAAAGAAGGAGAGCAAGGAACGAACCAGCCACGGATGCAAGAGCTGTAATCAGAGTTCGCGTCCTAGTAATAGTGATGATCATGATAGCAGACAGTGATTGTATTGTTCTGGTGGAGGCTGAGGCTGAGGCTGAGACTGAGAAGTACCCTGATAGGCGCCTTCGTAAGGAGGACCCGGAGGCGTTTGAGGTGGAGGTCAGGTAACCTCACCAATGGAAGCTTGAATAAAGGCCGAAGGGCACTTGCTTTAACAGCCATCAAATGCACAAAACCATTACCAGCTCCAGATGCAGAAAGATCACTACCTCTACATACAGCAACTGAACTGACCCAAGAACTTGCTGTGCAAGAGTTATTATACTCCACTTTATCATGATCACCATTTTCTGTTTTTTTTAAAAGAATTAAAACAGCTGAAATAAAACAATAGAAAATTGTGTGTTCTCTGACTAACTATATGCTGCAATGTTAAAAGCAACTTACCATTAATGGTGATTCCATCAGCTGCAACGGAATGCTCATTCTTAAGGAGAAATATCGGTTTCTTTTTCAACATCCCCCAGAGTGCAACAGTCATGTTATCAGAACCAGACCGGTACTCAGTATCACTGATGAAACAGCAGCTCTCAAGAGACAGTGCACCAATAGTGTTCACATAGAAGATTAAGAGAAACCCTATTCACCTTGTGTAACTGCATTGTTCTATCTCTTCCAACAGAATTCGCACGCTCTTTCCTCTGCGCATCGATGGCTAAGACATAATACTGGTGCCCAAAACTGTCTTGCACAAAAGCCTTATCCTCCACATTCCACGCCTTGACGCTCCGATCAAACAAACCGGAATAAAGATCCGTGGACCCGTGTCAGAAACACAGACAAGAAACTGTGTTCCTGTGACCCGGAAAGGCCTGGACGTGTTCTCTGGTCAAAACGTCCCATATATGAACATGGTGATCAACTCCTCCAGTCGCCAAGTAACGACCATCGGAGCTAGCAGCTAAGGCGAGAGTCGCTCTGCTGTGCTTTTTAATCCGAGGCTCCCTCACTTTCATCCCGTGAGACTTGAGAGTATCATCACTCGGCCATTTGTAAATCTCCTTTTTCCCCAGAGGAGACGTCCCAGTGGAGGATAATACCCTCTTTCGAAGCTGAGAAGCCTTTGGAGTCGTCGTCGGAGAGATCAACGGAGACATAGGAGTGTCGGTGCTTGACTAAAACACGAAACCCTTCGCTGCTCAAAGGCTCCTGAACACTGAATAGTGATGTTGTGACGGATGTGAGAAGATAGAGATTAACAGATGGATAAACAATAAAGAAAGACACCGAGATTTAACGTGGTTCACCCCTAACGGCTACGTCCACAGGCAAAGAGAGATTTTATTGATGGAGTAATTACAAAGATCTGTCTACAAGAAGATCAGATATAGTTTCTCTATGGCTGCTAACTAGGTTTAGAGGAGGCACAAGATATATATAGTTGTGTCCCAGAAAACCCTAGCACTAGTGGGCCTCAAAAAAGACTAAAGCCCAACAGATTCAAGGCATTATTCAACAAATCTCCACCTTGACTTGAATCCTCCATAATCAGATGTACCAGAATGCACTTCTTCGTGCTCAGAATACAGATGTACCAGACTCTCTCTTTGTTCAGATGTTCCATCGAACTCAGATGTCAGATGTCCCGTCGGACCAGATGCTCCTCAGAACCAGATGCCCTCACTTGGGCCAGATGCTCCTTTTCGAGCCAGATGCCCCTCAGGGCCAAACGCCCATCAGGGCCAGATTTAACAGCTTGAGATGTTTAGCAAATCAAGACAATGCTTGAACTTGCTATGAGGAACCGGCTTAGTGAACATATCCGCAGGATTATCAGCTGTTCCTACCTTCTTCACTTCAATCCTCTTCTCATCTCTCAGAAAATGGTATCTTACATCGATATGTTTGGTTCTCTCATGATGAACCTGATCCTTTCCTAAGCAGATATCACTTAAGCTATCACAGAACACAGTAGCCTGATCATGATGAAGACCAAGATCACTGGCAAATCCTCTCAACCATATTGCCTCCTTAGCAGCTTCTGTCAATGCTATATACTCTGCCTCAGTTGTAGACAAAGTCACTATCGACTGCAAAGTCGTCTTCCAGCTCACAACAGAACCACCCAAAGTAAATACGTAACCAGTCATAGATCTCCTGATGTCCACATCTCCTGCATAGTCCGAATCAGAATACTCAGTAACCAGTCTCGGATCCTTGTCTCCATAGACAAGACCAATATTAGATGTACCCATAAGGTACCGGAAAATCCTCTTCACAGAGATCCAGTGCTCCTTTCGCGGCTGAACCATGAACCTACTCACAACACTGACTACGTGTGCAAGATCTGGTCTTGTACAAACCATAGCATACATCAAAATTCCTACAGCACTAGCATAAGGAACACGTGACATATAATCGATTTCCCCTTCAGGCATTTCATCAGTCATGGTAGGATGAAAATTTGCTGCACATGGAGTATCGATAGGCTTAACATTAAGCATCCCGAATCTTGTCAAGACCTTTTCAATGTAGGCCTTTTGTGACAAGAACAACTTCTTCTTCGTCCTATCCCTGAAGATCTCCATTCCTAGAATCTTCCTCGCAGCAACCAAATCTTTCATCTCAAACTCAGAACTCAGTAGTTCTTTCAGCTTCTGAACATAACACTTCTTCTTGGCAGCTATCAGCATGTCGTCTACATACAACACCAGGTAGATATACGACTCATCCTCCACCTTGCTCATGTAGACACAACAGTCATAAAGACTCCTGTCGTAACCCGACTTGACCATATAGGTGTCAAACCTCTTGTACCACTATCTCGGAGACTGCTTAAGTCCATACAGCGACTTCCTCAACTTGCACACATGATCTTCATTACCAGGAAATCGAAAACCCTCAGGCTGAGTCATATAGATCTCCTCCTCAAGCTCTCCATGAAGAAAAGCAGTCTTCACATGAAGTTGATCCAACTCCAGATCCTGACGTGCTACTATCGCCAATAGCACTCTAATAGAGGTGTGTCTGACCACGGGTGAGAATATCTCATTGTAGTCCACGCCTTCTCTTTGACAGAAACCTCTAGCAACAACTCGATATTTATACTTGACTCCCTCTTCTGGTGACTGACCTTCTTTTAGCTTATAAATCCACTTGCAAGTCACAACTTTTCTCCCAGGTGGTAGTGTGACCAAATCCCATGTGTAATTCTTTTCATGAGATTCCATCTCATTTCCATTGAAGCAAACCATTTCTCAGATGCATAACTTGAAATGACTTCTCTATAAGTAGACGGCTCGTAAGTGTCCACTTCCTCTGCAACTTGTAGTGCATAACCCACCATATCTTCAAACTAATATCTCTCTGGTGGTCTAACTCAACTCTCTTTGGTCTGTCTTTAGCAATACTACGTTTTTCAGACCCAATACGTTGATTTCCAGAATTGGAAGATTGAGGCTGCTCATCAGACGTCGATCGCTCGCTCTCTTCCTGAGGATCAATCGATTTCGTGTTGTCGGACATCGATCGGAGATCTCTGCCATCGCCCAATCCTGTGTCTGGCGTAGATCGATCGCTCCCTGACACTGGATCGGTTGATCCTGGGTGGTCTGACTGCACTTCCTGTAGCTCCACCTGCTTGTCAACATTCTCCTGCTCTGCTTCTGAAATGGACTCAGCTGAAACTTTGAACATAGAACTCTCATCAAACACAACGTTCCTGCTCATAACAACCCGTTTCTCAGATGGAGACCAAACTCTGTATCCCTTTACACCATCTCCATATCCCATAAACACTCCCTTCTTCGCTCTTGGTTCCAGCTTTCCTTCATTAACATGATAGTAAACCGTGCCAGCAAAGACTCTCAGAATAGAATAATCAACAGATCTGCTTGACCAGACCTCATTAGGTATTCGACACTCGATCCCTGTATACGGTCCAAGATTGATCAAATAACAAGCTGTGTTCACTGCATCAGCCCAAAACTTCTTCTCTAAACCAGAATTAGAAAGCATGCACCTCGCTCTCTCCAGCAATGTCTGGTTCATTCTCTCTGCTACACCATTCTGCTGTGGTGTATACCTGATTGTATGATGCCTAGCAATCCCTGCATCCTTACAAAACTGATTGAACTCTGTTGAACAGAATTCCAGACCATTATCAGTATGAAGCCTCTTAATCTTCTTCTCAGTTTGATTCTCCACCAGTATCTTCCACTCCTTGAAGCTGTTGAAAGCTTCACTTTTGTGCTTCATGAATGTTATCCAAGTCTTCCTCGAATAGTCATCAATCATGGACACAAAATACCTGTGACCCTTCAGCGACTCCACCTTGGAGGGACCCCAACAATCTGAATGGATGTAATCCATCGTGCCTTTTGTTTTATGAACAACCTTAGGAAACTTCTTTCTGTGCAGCTTCCCAAACACACAGTGCTCACAGAACTCAAAGCTCTTGGTCCTATGACCACAAAGAAGATCCTGCTTCGACAGAATCTGCATCCCACCCTCGCTCATATGTCCAACCCTCATATGCCACAACTTGTCCATATCTTCCTTGCGAACCTCTGGAGATGCAACATTTGCTGAACTTGAAACCGTAGAACCTTCCAGCAAATACAAAGTACCATGAATGAAACCTCTGAGAATCACATTTGAACCTCTGTAGACACTCAGAATTCCATCTCCACCTGAATACTTGAAACCTCTGCTATCCAAAAGACTAACTGAGATCAAGTTCTTAGACATAGATGGAACATGTCTAACTTCAGTCAACGTGCAGACTCTATCACCATGTGTCCTGAGCTTAATAGAACCGATTCCTGCAATATCGTAAGCAAAGTCATTCGCCATCTTGATCTTGCCATCAGTCACTGCCTCATACTCTGAGAACCATTCTCTCCTTGGACACATATGATAAGATGCGCCTGTGTCCAGGACCCACACATCTCTAGGATGTGTTTTTTCACGAGCAACCAGCGCAATATCTTCATCAGATTTAGCCTCATTCTCTTTGCAGTAATTGCAAATATCAGTTGGTTTAGGACCCTTTGAAAATGACCTTTTGTCTTTCGACTTCTTACCTTTTCCAAAGTTCTTTCCACCACCTACAAACAACCCAGAAGCTTGGTCGTCTGTACCAGAACCAGATGCCTTGTGTCGCAACTCCCTGCTATGAAATGCTGACCTGACTTCCTCCAAACTCACTGTATCCTTACTCCCTATGAATGACTGAACAAAGTTCTCATAGGAGTTTGGTAGTGATACCAACAAAATCAGTGCTGCATCCTCATCTTCCACCTTAACATCAATATTCCTCAGATCCAACAAGATGGAATTTAGACTGCCAAGATGATCTTGGATTTGTGTACCTTCTTGCATCCTCATAGAGAAAAAGACGTTGTTTCAGAAGTAGCTTCTTAGTCAGAGACTTCGTCATGTATAGACTCCCTAACTTCGACCACAAATCAGCTGCAACATCAACACCGGAAACTTCGATGATGATCTCATCTGCCAGACACAACAGAATTGTTGAATACATCTTCTCTTCACTAACCTCCATCTCAGTAGTAACATGTTCAACCTTCTTCCCTGACAACGGTGCCCAAAGACCTTGTTGCTTCAGCAACACCTTCATCTTGATTTGCCAGCGACTGAAACTGTTCCTTCCATTAAACTTGTCGATCTTCATATTCATCCCATACATCTTCTCACCAGATTCAACCCGAAGCTCTGATACCAGTTTGTTGTGACGGATGTGAGAAGATAGAGATTAACAGATGGATAAACAATAAAGAAAGACACAGAGATTTAACGTGGTTCACCCCTGACGGCTATGTCTACGGGCAAAGAGAGATTTTATTGATGAAGGAATTACAGAGATCTGTCTACAAGAATATCAGATCTAGTTTCTCTACGGCTGCTAACTAGGTTTAGAAGAGGCACAAGATATATATAGTTGTGTCCCAGAAAACCCTAGCACTAGTGGGCCTCAAAAAAGACTAAGGCCCAACAGATTCAAGACATTATTCAACAAGTGACAAAGGCTTAAACTTTATTACTATAACCAATCAAAAGGCTTAAACTTTATTACTATAACCAATCAAATGTAAACAAAAAGATCACTGCTTTGATTCGTTACCTCGATGCAATGGCTCTACGGACCCTACCAGTTTCCTCCTGCTGCTTCTTCTTAAAGAGGACCCGGAGGCGTTTGAGGTGGATATCCCAGCGGAAGATACTGAGATTGGTAACGTAATCAATTTGATCACCAGGGAAAGAGAGATTTAGAGTCGAGCCAGAATATCAAAGGGTTCATTCTTCTACCGCAAGGAATCCTAACAAAATAAGAAGTGGATTACGATATTACATACCAAGAGGAGGATACGATTCATGCGCTTTAGCTTTGGAACTGTTAGGGTTTCATCACCATTACTTTAGCTTAGGATAGTTTCGGGTTTATTTGAGGTAAGTGTAGACGAAGCGGTTTATAAAGGAGTAGAAAGAAAGGGAAGTGAAACGAATTCTTTAAGATGGGAGTGAAGAACATAATTGATTGTTGAAGAGACTAACGGAGATTTACTGGTATAGGAAACGGAGAAGACGGAGTCCCTATGAAAGAAACGATCAACGCTTCATTTGAGAGGTGGACTCGATCTGGGCCAATCCTTAATATTATAAACCCGCACGAAGAAGCCTATTTTTATGCATTTTCGACTTGAACTGATATGACGTGGTAAAATAATTGTTTTTTATTGGCTGATTTTTTAAGAGGACGTGGCATGCTTCTCCTTTGAGCATATCTCTCTTTTATTACTTGTTTGATTCATTTCTAACAATTCTTGAAAATACATTACAAATATTGAAGCAAAAAATTGATTCAAACATAAGAATAATGTTATTCTTCAAACCAATTCTTGAAAATACATTACAAATAAAAAAAAACAGACCAAACCAGAACAAACTTTTTAAACAAACCATCACCGAAACTTGATATTTAAATCATATAAACAAACAATGACGCTCCAAATTAAGAATTCCGGCCTCGTCTCAAAGGCCTTAATCTTTACTTTTACTTTAAATAGCTTTGATGACTCTTTGTTATAATAACTCTAATGATTGAATTAGTATGTAATTTTGGAGCTAAATGGGATAGATCAGAGGACGTTGCTGGCAAAAAAAAACTGAGACTTACTCTTGCGCATGCTCTTAAGTTGTTTTCAAACAGTTGGCTACATACCAAGTTGCCTGCAGTCTCATAATACAGAACACCATTTTTACATTACCATCCCTAAATCAATTACGATGATTAGACAATGCAAACAAATATCTTCACACAAATATAAGTCAATAGGTTTTATTGAATGCACGTTTAAGCAAGAAAGCGATGAAACAAAGAACATCATATAAAGTCAAATTAGGGAGATCATATTTAATTTCTTAGCTAAGAAAACTAAATAATAAAATAGGTAGCTGGGTGCACCACTTTTCGTTCGTCCATCAAATCAAATTCATATTCCGATTAGGTTCTTCTGTACTTCAAACCTGACACCACTCTTTTTTTTTCATCAGCTTCTCCATCTTTCTGCTGCATCTTTTCTGTAAACTTTAGATTCACTGTATTTGGAACATCATCAGCTATTTCCCTTTTCTTTGAGTTAGAGCTTCTTTTTCTTGCTGCAAAAAAAATTATGATAAAAAACTCTTGTTTGTAGGTTAGTTAGAAAAAATGTGTGTTCATTACTTATGAAAATGCAAGATTATTATAACCATTAGTTCCTTGTGTTTTGCAAGCAAAAGACAATTTGTCATTCTCTTGATTCAAACAGTCCTTTGTTGTTTATTCTGCAGAGATATTATCCAATTTAGATATATCATATACATACATGACTGAAAACAAAAACAATAAAAAAACTGCATAATGTACATGCACATTAATACACATGAGAGGATATACACTCAAATCTCCTAACACTAAGCCAAAACTCTGATATGCTAATAGCAGGACTTGATTACACTTGTTTTTCTTATCACACTGATTTAAGAGGAAGAAAAAAGCGCAATTATAGCAACACGCTGGGCTCAACCATATATACACATAGATGTTGGAGAGTCTCAACCATATACACATAGATGTTGGAGAACATTTATATTATGATAAATTATCAATGAATGGCTCATAAGACGTACAAAAAGAATACTATTGAAAGAAAAATAAACTTAGTCGAAGCTCCTACATTCAGTTGAATGAATCTTTTACAGCAATTTTACTTTCAGGTGTGACATCAGGTCTTGGTTTGCCCTTACATTTCTTGCTTCTATTTCAAAGCACTGACCAGATTCGTGCATTCTAAGCAGGCGTCCCTATGACATTGTTGAAGCAAAACATGAGATACCAAAATATAATCTTCTTTCAAACTTGGACACTTGGTATAATCCGAAGACACGAACAGAAAAACATTTTTTTCCCTGGTGGACTGATCTCCTCCGGTGCTGGAAAATTAGCTTCTCCTAGATTATAAACTATGCTATTCAGATGTAAAACATAGACACCGTTAATGCAAAAATACATAACGCTTATATCTTCTCAAGTTAAATGTCAAATCTGGCTCACTTTGCCGTTCTGGTTCTTGCTCGTCATATTCTTCTTCGTACACATCATGGTCGTGATAATGACCATGACCATATTTGGTAAGACTTTTTGATATTCTAGATTTTTCTCTCAGTTTCTTGTTCACTTTATTTGATCCTTTCTCTCGATCCTTTTCTTCCTCTTCCTCTTCCCCTGACTCTTTTCCTGATTTCTGCATAAACCTTGAGTGATTCACATCTGATGTGCTCCTCGCAGCTGTTTTTATCACATTGACAAAATTCCAGTCCAATTCATGTTTTTTCACTCTTTGAGTTGGAATATAGATATATGATGAGGAGTTTAGTTTAGAAATTACCTTATAGCATTCCCTCGCCATGTTTCACTCTAAAAGTATCAAAGATTCGTTTCTTATAAATCACAAGTCTTCAAGAGAACCACTACAATAGTTTACTACAGAAGTTAGGTATCATTAATCCCATTAGCCATAGAAGCTCCTTCGATTTTTCTTAATTTACTTGTCTGGTTCATTGTGAAGTTAGAAATTGCTTCAGACCAGACACATAAATCATACTACGATTATACCAAACACATTCACACAAAAGCTTACGTTTTAGCAGCTTGTTTTCCTTTGCCAATTGCAGCACCAAATATCTCTGCAGAAACAGAGTTCACATGACTTTATCCAACAGTACAACTGAAAGCTTGAAGACAGATATCTCTTTTTGAAAGGAGATGGAGAGGCTTACATATGATATGCTCCATGTATGAGAGAAAACTGGAAAAATTACATAGATCAAAGAACAAGCTAAGAAATATTTCACATCTCCTCTTCTTTTTCTTCTCCTTAGATGCTAGATGCTGTAACTGCAAAGAGAGAAGAGAGAGAGAGAGAGAGAGAGAGAGAGAGAGAGAGAGAGAGAGAGAGAGAGAGAGAGAGAGTCATCTTTGGATTAGAATATGATTGTATGAACTCTAAGAAATTCAAAACCACAGGAAAGATATATCCCTTATATATTAAAAGAGAAGCATTACAACATATTTTTGTAGCCACGTGACATCACCAAAATCATTCATAGAATCCTTAGAAAAATATGTTGGTCCATATAAATATTTAATAAGCTTTTATTAAACTAACCATAAATTAATCATGAATGTTCTACATTGTTTCCATAAATAAAAATCACGGAATTACCTAATGCGACTAAAGTATATATGACAATTAATAATTTTGAATAATAAAGATTTGATACAAATTAGTCTATTCTCTATCATTTTTTAAAATTTTAACTTACTAAAATAAATTAAACAACCACATTAACTATATAATAAAAATTTAGATTTTTTCGTATATATTATATTTTGAATTTTTAAAAACGACTATAAATGACTAAAGTTGTTAAAAACTCATATTAAAATTTTTCTGATCCATGTTTAAAATTTATGTTATAACAAGATTCAAATGATTACGAAATTACATAAGTAGGAAGTCTCATTTAATAAATATTACATATATGTATATTAATAATTTTTTTAAAGAAATTATATACCATATAAAATACATAAGTATTTTAATTTCGAAATTTACTTTGAATTTTTTTTGATAAACATTTGGAAAAAATATTGACAACTTAATATTTAGATTTTAAACTTTGTATTGAATTTTTTTTAAATTATAAATTACTAAAACTATTAAACATCCTACAAATTTTTTATTGTTATCAGTGATTTAAAATTTTTGTTATAAAGAAATACAAATGATCAAAAATAATATGAGTATAAAATATTTTTTAACAGATGTAAATATTAAAAATGTACTATATATCTATGTTAATATCATTTAAATTTAATTTTATACCATATTAAATGGAAAAAGTGTTTGTATGAATTAATAAAATTTATCTATGTATTTGCACCAATTTAACTATATACGTAATAGTTACTAAATTTTTAATTATTCAATATATATTTATTATTTCATAATATGTAAAAAACATATAATACATAAAAGTAATTTATATATAATATTTATCCCGCGCAAGGCGCGGATCTTAACCTAGTATACATATATATGAGAAAATAAACATATAACCCCATCACGCATAAACCGAAGAGTAAACGCCTCCCCTGTTTCACTGTTTGTATGGAGTAGTTAAGCACTGACGTAGCATCTGAAGCATTAGGATTTGGAGATCAAATATGAACCCTCGGCTCCCTAATTGATCAGGCATAAACGGTTGAGGAACAATCATTGTTTCCATATGCAGGTTCCATAGAGTGCTGGAAAAGCTATGATGTTTTGTTTGTCCACCACCAGAACAACACAATACTCTGAAATGATTTAACTGAAACACATGTCTTTAACGAATCTGGATTCTGGCATACTCAATAAGATAGAGAATTGACTCAGAGCTCGTTCAAGATGCTGGGGATGAAATAAATTATGAGGATATAACTCTTAATACTCCCATGACAAAGATCAAAAAATGGTGAAGATATTAAAAAGGCATCAAATCTTCCAGAAATTAAAAATGAAACTTTAGTCATTCTCATGCTTTTAAAGGAAAAACAACAATTACACATCAGCTGCTTAAGCAATATTCCATTGGGTGAAACTCAATTACAGTTGCAGAACTGTGATTCCAGAATATAAACAAATTGGGAAACACTGAATAAGATGGAGACAGTTTCCAATCTTATGGAGCGCTTTTAAAAAACTAAATTTTACATTCGTGTTCCTTTGTATGATTAGAACATGCCAACAAAGTCAGAACTGACATGGTAACCTAGGCGAAGTGGTAGTTCTGTAGCTCTCTTTCATTCCTCCTCGGTCCATGAACTGGACCAATAACATATGAGAGTTCAGACACTCGGAAGACCGTTATGGACACTACAGATCGCAAACTCATTGGTGAGATATACCATAATGCAAATAGATTCTTTGACATTATTAACATAATATTGTTGGGACTGTAGAAGCAATACATGGCCATGGAAATGATTTCACACTGGAACTTCGAAATATGTCGGCTCTCTTCTCAGCGTCTATTGAAGACTGAAACCCTTCTTTTTTTGGGAAGAGATTTTCAGGATTGAATAGAACCAACTTAAAACGAAGTGGTTTGTAAAGAAGGAAAATGAGAGAGAGGTGAAACAAATTCATTAAAAGGATATTGAAGAACACCATTGATTGATAGCAGATGAGGCTTAATAACAACAAAGATTGGATGGAGAGGAATAAGAGAAGACGAAGTGGAAGAAGAGAGTCGTTAGTGTTTTGGATATGAGCTTTGTCAAATGAAGGTCATCTGGGCCTTTAAAATTAATATAGAGCCCAAACGCAGTCTTTAGAATTTTGTTATCGAGAAAGCAGTGACGATGTGGCAATATGAAAGATTGTTATTGGTTGTTTTTTTGTGCCGAGGTAGACACCCTAAACACTCCCAATATCCCATTTTAGTATTGTAAGATATAAACAACGATTTCTATTGCTTATATATATATTCTTTATAATGAAATTCATCTCTAATTTCCATATTATTTCAATATTTTGATGTTATTTTATACTTTTAAAGATGTAATTTAAGAAAAATAATTGAAAGAATCATAGATAATCTTGTATATATGTTTGGTCAAACCAAATTAAAAAAAAATAAACGTTGTACACTATGAACTGAACCGTCAGCAAAAGATATTATAAACAAGTTTAAATCTGTATCGAGTACCAAAGTATTATTCTTTCCCACGTCCCAAATGAAGAATCAGGTGGTGCATTTTATGTTCCTCATCGACCGTTCAATCATCAGTCTAACATCCAATCTAACGGCTTAAAATCACATAACAAAGAAATTTAATTTTTATAAACTTTCCCCTCGATAAATGACAATCCCTCATTTCTTCTGATTCCCGATTAACCCGAAAGATGAATCACAGCCGTCGACCGGGCGTTTGAACGGTCAGATGTCCATTTTGAATGAGATCGTATCCGTCGCCGTGGGTTTCTACAAACGTATTCAAGCTCTGATGTCGACTAGTGACCAATCACCACCAGTTGCCACTGAAACGCCGTTGCTCGATCAAGAACAGCCTCCGCCCGACGAAGACGACGACCTCGGCCAAACGCTGCAAAGGCTAGAGATGTTTCTGACGCTCCTCGGGTTTAACCAGTCGTCAACGCGAAGCCTCGTCTTGTCATGGATCGTGTTTTTGACGATCGGTTTGGTGCTTCCGGTGACGGTGTTGGAGCTAGGACATTGCAAAGGGTGTGAGACGTATCAGAACAAGAGCTTCGAGCTCAACATCGTTGTCTCGCAGGCGTGTCTGGCTGGTGTCTCTCTGCTCTGCGTTTCGCATAACTTGAGGAAGTATGGGATTAGGGAGTTTTTATTTGTTGATCAACTCAGTGGTCGTATGGGACGGCTCAAGGATCAGTATATGCAGCAAATCTCGGTGATTTGATTCTTCTTCTACTTTTTTTTTTTCCTTCTGTGATGATTCTTGGTTGATTATGAAGGATCATTGGTTCTACATATCATATGACCTGCTTCTTCTTCTTGTATGTGCATGCATCAATTCTTGAATGTGTTTTCAATCTTGAAAACTGAAATTGACATTTAAATCTGTAGTGTGCTTTTCTAGGTGGAGGTTTTGGACGGAACACCGTCTTTGAATGTCTGAAACCGCAACATGTTAGTGCTAGTTTCGTCCCAAACCTTATCGGTATTTTTACATTAATTCTAGAATGTATTTTTTTAGATTAGGAAGAGGTTTTGAGCCGATGTCTGTTTTTAATGTCCAAAACGATAATATAGTGAAGTTGCAGGTACTTGATCATCATATGTAATAGAATAAAAGATTATACGATGATGATGTAATTGGTAATTTAACTAGTGTTAAAAAAAAATTGTTCTTATGTCACATTATATAGTCTCTAACTTTGCATGATTTTTTTCCTTTATTAGGAGTTTCTAAACCTAATCTTGTAATCCTCCAGAAATCCTCTGAAATCACAACATCTAATATTAATTTTTTTCCCAATTGTAACTCGATCTTGTAATTTATAAACTTTGCATAAAGTGTTTATTTTGCTTGAAATCAGAACTTCGAGATTTTTTTTTTGTGATAAAAGTAAGCATCTGATGTGGAAAGCTGAATTTTTTTTTCTCTTTTACCTCGTTGCAGAACTCTGTGAAACTGCTTGGACTATGGTCGCTCATATGTTTTGGACTAAAAGCTGTTCGGGAGATTATTCGAATGCTATATGTGCCTCATGACCAGCCGTGGCTATCTGTTTTTATCCTCGTATCAATGATCTTGTCATGGACTTACTTAAGCACTATCTTTCTAGCTGCGAGCTCCATGTTTCATTTGGTCTGCAACTTGCAAGTCATTCACTTTGAAGATTACGCAAAGCTCTTAGATGAGGAGTCCGAAATCTCCTTTTTCATCGGTGAGCACACTAATTTGCGCCGTTACCTATCCAAAATAAGCCATAGGTTCCGCATCTTTCTGGTTCTGCAGTTTCTGGTCGTCACGGCTAGCCAGTTCACTACACTTTTCCAGACCACTGCGTACAGTGGGCGTATCACTTATATAAACGGTGGTGATTTTGCTGTAAGTTAACTTCTTCGTTTACATTAATGGTTAGAGTATTTCCAATGAAATAGAGTAAACTCTATAATAAAGTTGAGTTATATTCTCCAATAGTATTTTATTTTATAGTGAAAAACAGAGTGATGAATAAAAATAAATGAATTATTTTATTTATAGATTAAACCTATTTTTACACTATTATAGGGTGAGAAATAGAGTTGAGTTTGAATTCTTTTACTTTAAATTCTATTTTAGATTGAAAAATAAAGTGGGGTTAGAGATGTTTTTAATGCTTTTATCTGGTGAGGTTAAGCTTGGAAAGGTTTATGTTCAGGTCTCGGCTGTGGTCCAAGTTGTTGGAATAATTTTATGTTTACACGCAGCAACGAAGATATCTCACAGAGCACAAGCAATAGCATCAGTTGCAAGTAAATGGCATGCGATAATGTCTTGTTCATCTACAGATTCAACTCAAATCAGGGCTTCTCCTAGTGGTGTTCACTTGGAAGCCACCACGAATCCACCCATCTCCTTTCGGATTTCACCTTCAGAAAGCGATGTGGAATCAATGGATCACTACATGAGGATGCCTGCTAATAACAGCCACTTTTCTTCATACATGTCCATGTCCTCATATCACAGAAGACAAGCTTTCGGTGAGGATTGTTTCACCCTTTTTTCTTTTCTTTTCCGCGAAACTAGGCATGGGCATAAAAAGCGAAAACTAAACCGGAACCGAACCGAAAAACCGAATCCTAAACCGAACCAAAGTTCAAAGATAACCGAACGGTTCCTATATTTCTATAACCAAAAAACCGAAACCGAACCGAGAACCGAATGGATATCCGAATATCCGAAATAAAATTTATATACCTAAAAATATTAATTATATTTTAGTATTAAAAATACTAAATATTCAAAACTCACTACTTATATACTGAACTATCCAAAAAATCGAAATACTCGAATATTTTTTTTATCTAGAGTTTTAAATTATCCACATTATCCTAAAGAACTGAATTACCCGAATAGTTTTTATCCAAAATATTAAAATTTATCCGAATTATCCTATTTATATCCAAAAAATTCCCAATAAATTGTTTTTACCCCGAGTCATCCAAAATTAACCGAAAAAGGGAACCGAACCGTAACTGAATTGAAACCACAAATTTATCGGATATTAGTCGGTTCTTATAATTGTTATATGAACCGACCCGAAACCGAAAAGAACCAAACCGGACCCGAACCGAATTTCATAGATAACCGAATGGTTCCTATATCTCTATAACCGAAAAACCGAAAACCGAAAGAACCGAACCGGAACCGAACCGAAAACCGAACGCCCAGGCCTACTCGAAACCAGTCATGATAGCTGACCTAGATGTTGTATTTGGATGCAAATACCAACTATAAAACCAAACAACGTTTGGATGCAATATTTAGATGTTGTATTTAGATGATTCATCTAAATGGTGTATCAAATACAAAAACAAACATGGTCTTGATGATTGTTGTTGCAGTGTTGTATTTGCAGATGAATCCAGGTGGGATAACGATATTCGGGTGGACAGTAGACAGGCATTTGATAAACACAATATTCTTCATTGAGCTCTCTCTTGTTACCTTTGTACTTGGGAGGACTGTAGTCTTCACTTCTGAATGACCACACAACAAAATAAAGGTTTGGTGTATCATACACTTTTTTAACCCTTTTGCCAATTATGTAAAATTTTCAATTTTTTTTTTTGCAATTGAGAGAAGAAGAAACTTGTCATGAGCTCTTAATTTGCTTACCTGTACAGTGTATTATAAGCTTTTATTGATGAGGCTTTGATTGATTTTTTCTTATACACCTGAAGTTTTTTTTTCTCATATGAATGCGGTTGGAAGATCATTATTTAGACCATAAAACCAAATTTGTATCTCAGTTTTGAGTTTAGGTTTCCTGCCATTAGGATAGGGAAAATCAGGATATTCAGCACTGAAGTGCTTCACATGTTTGAAAGACTGTTATGTCACTAACTATAGTCATTTTTACCAAGATGTTAAATCCTATATGACACCTAAGTAGTGTCTTGTGTATAATAACCAAAGCTATCTGTGAAGTAACAGCTGGATCCACCTGTTCCTCATATAACCCCTTGGCAACAAATGCATCTGCATTCCTTACTATCCGCTTTTCTAGTGCATTAAACCTGTCCTCAGTTCTGTCATACATGAACCTGCAACCAGGTTAGGTCCAGAGCCATTGAGAACACATATGGCTCGTTTAAACTCTCTTAATGATCATATCATCCTCATTGTTTTCTACTGCATCTTCAGAAGCAACAGAAAGAATATATGATAACAAAGGACTCTGGCCTGCATATCTACTCAAAAATAGATGTAGACATGTAACAAAAATAGATGTAGACATATCGTTTGAGCACATGTTTTCTTTTAAAAGACATACAAACTATTTTTATCCAGCCTTTTGAATGGGATTCCAGACAATGAGTCGAAAAGTTTGGGACTCCATTTGGCCGATGAGTCAGAAAAGTTTGTGGTGAAATTCAACATCAATAATGTGTCAGCGCAGGGAGAGAATGGACACAATAGTGATATAGAAAACAATGAGGATGATATGATCATTAAGAGAGTTCAAACGAGCCATATGACCAGAAACCCATCCATTTCATCCTTGATCAAAACTTTGTATGTTGCATCAAACCCATCTATTTTCATTGTAAAATTAGGTGAAGAAAGTTAAACCAAAGATGGTCTAGTTTTCAGACAGAACAGAAAATATAAGAAATATTTGATTCTTTTTGTGCCAACCAAGCAGATGACCAGAAACGTAGAGGTGTGTAGGAAAAAAACGAATTGGTTGCTAAAAGGAATGTAATACCTGAAAACTGATAGCAAGAACAAGAACAAGAAAGCTAGAAATAAATAGTTCAAAGATGTTTCTCTTCGCTAATGTTTCTTTGATTCTGAAAAGATCTGCAAGAAGAGGAGAACATTGATTTGGGGCAATCGTAGGCTGTTCAATAGTACTACACACACAACCCATGATCCTCCTCCAACGAAAGAGGATGAGAGCAAAAAGAAGAAGTAAGAATATGGAAGCAAAGCGGTCTCGGGAAGCGGATGAAGCCAACTTGTTTGGTTGAAGACAGAAAAGATGCCTAAGAAAACTAAAAAGGCTATTTCCAACATCCCACATCGCTATGTATAGAAGCATTGGGCATAAGCTTGGCACTATAAAAAGGAAGCTGAGCCTAACTTTCAAATCATACATTTCTCGGCCTTTTGGCTAAGATCAAGTGTAGTATCTGTTCTTATCAGTTTAATATCTGATATGTGGTCCATCGGACCACACGATATTAACTCTATTTTTTAAGGGAAGAAGCCTATCAAGATAGCTTGCTATCTGGGCCTCTATGAGTCGCTCATGCGTTGCACTACTGCATGGGCCTGGCTCATCCCGCTAAATCAATAGTTAAATTTTACGGTTAAAACAGCCAATGGTTTCAGCATAGCCGAAGGGAAGGAGATAGTTCATTTTAACTTACTTAAACGTCCGCAATAGCTGGTAGAGTTGTAGTCAAGGTCAATGACCAGAAAAGTAACACACACCAAATGTGTATTCCTGCAATGCATCATGTACACATTCCTCTCCTTGGGGAATGGTGATACAGTTACAGAGATTTCTGAGCTTTGAGATCCCCATTTGCATCTAAAAGGACAGTGAAAATCTATCTAGATTCGAGTGTATGAAAGCCCTAAGGTAAGTTAAAAGCGTTTTCTATCTTCATCTTCCACATATTTCTCGGATTATACGCAACTAGTGAACGACGAGTCATAACATCCGCATACTCAAATATTTAAGGTTGCAGGAGTGGACTCAAGACACACTCAAGCTAAAGTAAAGGATAAGATGAGATCTCATTTATGTGGCTACAAACCTTTCATATCAAGTACATCTTTCCCTTTCTTGATGCTATCATAACCTATTTGCGTAAACACAGCAGAACTCCAAGAAAAAAACAGATACTATATAAACATAGTCAGACTTAACGACAGAAGCTGCAGCTTTGACCACTGAGAGAGAAATGATTCTTTGTTTAATGCAAAAGAGTTATGGCAGACAAAGAAATGAACCAAAATCTTTTGAGGGCCAAGACAACTAACATTTGATAAAAGAAACAAAAAAAAACTAAAACTTGATAAATCCAGCTCTTGTGTTGTGATTTTAACCAAGTCCTTTTATTGTTTTTTAGTAACTGTTCATCTCCTAGACTTCTTCTTCGAGGCCTTAGAGGAAGCAGGCTTCGAATGATCAGCACCTGCACTCTTATTAGTCGCTTGGCTTGACTTTGAAGTTGAAGGAGCTGTTTCTTGTTTATCTTGCTTCGTCACTGCACCCTGCGAGCCACGGATTTGAGCTGCTCTCTTGTCCTTCCTCTTGGGTCTGTAACTTGACATTTCCCTTCTCGGAAGCCACCTTTCAGGGTCCGGAGGTGGACCCGGGTTTGCCAGATCAAATCCTTTCGGATACTTTGGCTTTCTCTTCCTCTTCCTCTTTGCCTTCTCTTTGCTCTTCACTTCTTCCTGCATCGCTGAAGCAGCAGCGCCTTCCATAGGTTTTGCACCAGATGTCTTTTCAAGGTTATCCACATCAACAGCTTTCAACCCCGGCAACGGTTTTAGCTGTTTCTCATAAGTTTCCGCTTTCTCGACGTTGACGCAAGCAAGTGTAGTCACGAGACCAACCAGAGCATCTGTGCTTTTATGTTTTTTCACAATCTCCTCGTATAGCCGTGAAGCCTCCTCTTCTTGACCATGCCTGAGCTTGAAGGAAGCAGCCTCCGGCATCAATATGCTAAGCTTATTGGTTTCTATCATCGAATTTGACCACCACTTGATTGATGAGTCAAGAACAGCTGCAGCACCAGCGTTGTCCCCAGCGCGCTCTTTGAGTGCAACAATGGTGGCAACAGTTGCAGGAAAATGCTGGATATCAGTTATTTGGGACAGGGACTCTGCTGCTACTTGAGGATGAGTAGCAGACGCAGCAATTTGTGCCCTGGCCAAGAGAACCAACTTAGACTTCTCCGGGAACTTTTCAGCACACTGTCCCAGAAGTTCTTCAGCTTTCGCAGCCTTGTTCTCTCTCACCAAAACAGCAGCTTGAAGCAATGTAGGCATAACACTCTCAGGAAACAGGCCAGTCAGCGCAGCACAAAGTTCTCGTGCCTGAGGTGAGAAAGTTTTGAACTGGTCAAGCCAAATAAGCAAGGAAAAAAATAGAGGCATAAATAAGATTTCAAGTTACAAGAACCTGATCAATCTTATTAGCATGGAGGAGCAGAAGGACGCGTTTGGCATATATAGCTTCCTTATGTTTCTGCGAAAGCTTCGCATCAAGTGCTTGAGAAAGCTTAAAAATCTGGGAGTCTTGGTCTTTCAGCCGATCAAGCTTCCTCAAGCCATCAGAAACATCTTTGGAACCTTTCAAGGCGATAAGGTTGTTCACAGTAACAGCAAGTGACGACTCATCAACAACGTTTCGTTTAATGATGTCTACATAAGAGCTGCTGGATTCTTGAGTTTGTCCAAGGACCTGATTAAAAAAACTACGTTACTAACGAGTGGAAGATATCCTGACATAAAGTTAAAGACAAGGCGAGCAGCATGAAAAATACCTGTTGGACATATGCTAATTGGACAGAAATTGGGCCCAGCTCATTTTCAATATCCTCATCAGCAAAACCGTCATCCGTGAGTGTTTCCTGACCAATTATGTCTCAAACCAACAGCATCTATATCAGAAAATGTGTATATTGTACAAAAACTTCGAGAATCAGTAGCCAAATGATCAATGTACTTGAAGTGTTGATACACATACATCCCTAATACTAGATTGATGTGACTATCAATAGAGATATTATGATTAAACAGTGAGCATTGATGATAAGACAAGAAAGAACTGAGACCAAACAGCAAGGTTCAGTGTTCTTCTAGAAGAATAACCAAAAGAAGTGGGGGGGGGGGGGGGGGGTCCAATTAACAGTTACTATTAGGAACAATCGCCTAGGAGATAAGGATAATGACCAATCCTAATAACATTATGTCTCGAACTTCTCAGAGAAAAAGAGAGATAATTTACCTCCTGGCAGTGAGCAAAAGCTGTTCTGCATTGGCGTAGTTACCGTTCTCAATCAAAGAGCAAGCAGTGTTAAAAGCCAACTCAAAGCGCTACTAGTTGGTTTGATCCTCCAAGTCTCCAACGCTCCTTTCACTTGAGAAGCTTTACCAGCGGAAACCAAACCGGCCACGAAATTGACCTCTGCCGTTTCAATCTCCGAGTCCTTGAGCGTCTGATACACACCCACGCAAGCATCTGTTTTCCCCAGACGGTAGAGAATCTGAGCCTCCAAAAGCGAAGTCTCGGAATCTCTCTCTCGGCCTCTTTAACACGCAATAGCCTCGTCTAGCTTGTTTTGACGGTACAAGCAATACGCCTGATTAAGAGAATCAATCAATAATAGAGAAACCGTTAAGAGCTATACAATCATTCATTTCGAGTAAACTAGAATGCACAATGTAGTTCGATTACTCTTATGGAAACTGACCTTTTGAAACCCTAGATCGATGGGAAGCTTGTGGAAAGAGTGAATGACGGAGAGAGCGTCGTCGATCTTATCGTCTTTGACAAGAGCCACAGCTTTGCATCCTCATCGGCAGGTGCAATCGACAAAACTGGAAAAAAAAACAATCACAATTTCAATTTCACCTGAGAATTGTAGGAGGGAGGTGGAGCTGAGTAGTGTGTACCTTGATCAGCGACCTTAACGGCTTGTTCGTATTCGGATCGATTGATGTGCCTATCGAGAGTGGTGAAGAGATCTTCGATTGCAGGGGGAGGCTGTGAGGTTTTGGGTTTCTCTTTCGATTTAGGAGCCATCGATGGCTTTGCTGGGAGAAGAAAACGGAGATGGAACTAGAGAAAGGTTTGATGCATGTGTTGTCGAAGACGATACTCATGGGCTTTTAAATGGGCCTTTACCATGATCCATTTTTTCTCTAACGTCTCCACACGAAGATTATCCCGTCCGCCTATCACTTCCAGCCTTGAGGGGGACATCAGGGAGCCGAGGGACTCACTACACCTTCTAAGCTTTTCCCTCCCACTCCCAATTTTATTTCCCCGAGAGAGAAAATAGCGAAAATGTCAGAAAACGATGAAGGAAACGACAAGAAAACGCAAGGATCTAACCCTAAGAAGCTCAAACTCGTAACCTTCACCGGAGCCGCCGGGCTGTTTGGACTCGCCGTCAGTTTCGCCATCTTCGCTTTCAACTCTCACAAGCAAAAATCCAAAAAGAAAGGTACTCTCCCTCGCTTGCGCTTGCTTGAATCCATATCTCACAATGCTGACTACGGATTCTCGATTTAGGTCTTCCCGGTTGCGATTCTGTTTGCGTTAACCTATCCGCGAAGGAGATCCTCGATTTAGCTGACCAAATCATCTCCAAGTCCACTCGAGTTCACGACGCTGTTGCCTCGGTTCCTCTAAACAAGGTAACTCGAAATCACTCGATTCACCAATATGGAAAAAAATGTTACTGACTTGAATGTCTGATTAATCTTGTAAGCTCTCTTATGAGAACGTTGTGTTGCCGCTGGCGGAGCTTGAAGCAAGGCTGCTTCCTCTTATACAATGCTGTGTGGTTCCTAAGATGTTATCTCCTCAGGATAATGTTCGTAAAGCTAGTGCTGAAGCTGAGCTGAAGATAGACGCTCATCTTCTCTCCTGCAGGTGTTTTGTGGATTCTTTTTTGATGGGGGCACGGAATGCTGTTTTTGAAACTGATGATCGTATCTTTGTGGCAAGCTTATCAGGAAACGTGAAGATGTTTATCGGGTTATCAGAATTTATGCTGCAAAGGGAGAATCAATTGCTCCTGAAGCTAAATGCTATCTACAGTGTCTGGTAAGGAAAACTGAATCATATGATTTTTCTCTGGCTGTCTCAGATACTACTATATCACATGGTTATGGGGTTAAGCATCTCCCAAATGTATA
Organism: Brassica napus; assembly: GCF_020379485.1. Classification (NCBI taxonomy): domain Eukaryota; kingdom Viridiplantae; phylum Streptophyta; class Magnoliopsida; order Brassicales; family Brassicaceae; genus Brassica; species Brassica napus. Next base: position 38,236,017 of record NC_063449.1, on the reverse strand, counting down.
ATGTTCCTTCTGCGAAGTTGTTAGTTGTTACCAATTCTAATTTCTCTTTCACACTTCTGTAATTTGTTAGTCCATGACTTTGTACTGTTTGAAAGTGGATTGACCAGCTTTGAATTGCTTAACAACATGTCCACTTGCAAATTTGATACTTTTGAAGTTTTCTGATCCTCATGGACTAGCAAATATCACTCTTTTAGGGTTTAGTATTCATGATCTTCCTCCAGTTGCGCTAGAAGAAAGCGGATGGGATAATGAGCTTTATTTCATAGCAGTATAGCACGTTTGCGAGAGTTGCTTGCTGACTTAGTTGTTTTTGCTAAGCTGTGGGGGTTTGAGTATTGATTTATGTTTTATCAGTGACAGGTTAGAGACTTCGAGGACAATGGTCTGAACCTTACTACAACAAAAAGAGAGGAAGTAGAGAGATTGAAAGATGAAATTGACGAGCTAAGCTTGCGATACGTTCAGAATTTAAATGAAGATAGTTCTTGTCTTTTCTTTACTGAGGCTGAGCTTGCTGGTTTGCCTGTAGAATTTCTTCAGGTGTTTAACCTGAATATTATTTAGCTTACTCTGTCACATGCAAATCCGTCACGTGTCTCGGACTTGACTTGTTCTGAACTATTTTTCATTTCTGCATTTCTTCCTGCAGAGTTTGGATAAAACTCAAAGTAAAGAATTTAAGCTCACCTTGGAAAGTAGTCACGTAGCAGCTATTCTGGAGTTATGCAAGGTAACAATTCCCATGTTCCTTTTTAATTGCCTTGCCACAGCAAATGTGGAAGATACATTTACTTCCAGTTCTTGATGCTAGCTTTGTATAACTGGGGAAGAATTTCAACATCTCTCTATGTTCAGGCCAACACATTCAAAGTTATCTTTAAACAAATTTTGGCTGTTGTTTTAAACTTTGCAGATAGCCAAGACAAGGAAGACAGTGGCTATGGCATATGGAAAGAGATGTGGAGATGCCAATATTCCGGTGTTACAAAAATTGGTATTTGCATGTTTACTCCAGAAACCCTTGGCAGGAGCCTGCAGCAGACTTCTAAATATTCTTGTCTTTGTAGGTTCAGTCGCGCCATAGATTAGCTCGCTTACTTGGCTATGCACACTTCGCTGATTATGCTCTTGATCATAGGATGTCAAAGACATCAACAACGGTTTGTGAAAGATCCTTCACGTGGTTTGTCATCATTCTTCACATCCTCGACTGTACTGAGGCCCTTCTTGTGTCCAGGTTATCAGATTCCTGGAGGACATCTCTTCCAGTTTAACGGATTTGGCTATTAGAGAGTTTTCCATTTTGAAAGATCTGAAGGTAAATACAATGTTGGTATTTCATATAATAGGTTATGCCTTTCTGAATACTTAACTTGTCCGGTTCTAATATCAGAGGAAAGAAGAAGGGGAGCTTCCATTTGGCGTAGAAGATCTTTTATATTATATAAAGAGGGTAGAGGAGCTGCAGTTTGATCTTGACTTCGGAGATATCCGACAATATTTCCCTGTCAGTTTGGTCCTTTCCGGAATCTTTAAAATATGTCAGGATCTTTTCGGTTAGTTAAGAGTCTGAGCACATACATCTTCTGGGGTCTTAATGTTTTTTTGCTTTGTCATAGGCTCACAGCTTACTGACTGATCTTATGATTTCTCTATTCAGGAATAAAAATTGAGGAGGTTACAGAAACGGATGTCTGGTATTATGATGTTCAAGCTTTTGCCGTGTTTGACTCCGGGTCTGGAAAGCTTTTGGGTTATTTTTATCTTGACATGTTTACAAGGTCCGTCATTAACCTTAGCTCATCATTCGCTTCAGTTTCAAAGCCTCCATTTTATTTTTAGCTGTAAGCACAATTTTGTTGGACAGAGAAGGGAAATTTAATCACAGCTGTGTGGTGAGTCTTCAGAACAATGCATTGTTCTCCAATGGTGCATGTCAGGTGACAATCTTACATCCTTGCCGGACCTTTATTTGGACCTGTTCTGGCATTTATCTTGTTTCTGTTTGTCTCCAGATTCCCATTGCGTTGCTTATTGCACAGTTTTCAAAGGATGGTGGTGGTGAAGCTTTGCCATTGGGATTCTCTGAGGTCGTTAATCTTTTCCACGAGTTTGGCCATTTGGTACGTGAATGAGATTTGTTACCACGTTTAAATCCTATGTTGCATCTTTTGTACTATATATCAAAGGATGTTTTGAAGTGATGTTCCTTGGTAACTATTGGCAAATAGGTCCAACATATCTGCAATCGTGCTTCATTTGCTAGATTATCAGGCCTACGTGTTGACCCTGACTTTCGGGAGATTCCATCTCAATTATTGGAAAACTGGCAAGTAAACTGATTGTTGTGTTATTCTTTCTGTATCATCAAAAATCCTCAGTGATGGAATATCATTATGGTATCTCTAGGTGTTATGAGAGTTTCACCTTGAAGTTGATATCAGGTTATCGTCAGGTGAGTGCATTTCGCACCAAATTTGTTGACTTGGGATTTACTCCTGTTGCCTTGGAGACGGACTGGTTTATCTAATTTGTTGGAATTGCAGGATATCACCAAGCCATTGGTTGATGAAGTCTGCAAAACACTCAAACGTTGGCGATATTCTTTCTCTGCACTCAAGTCGCTTCAGGAGATATTATACTGTAAGACATCTCTGCACGTGTCTCTCGGTTCTCTTTTCTAAATTATCATCAAAATAGGTTTTTATTGCTACAGTCAAAAGTTATCTTGATGATTATATGCCTATCAGCTTTGATTTATTCTTAGTGTATCCACTTAAATTTTTATTTTGTCACAATTGTTAGGACTAATGGTTTATTATTAAGATCAGTAGATTGTGTGGTTTTCTTATTATAAGTTTACCAAGAGGCATTATAGCGGTGTAAGAAGCTCATGATAAGGTAAAATGTGGCATTGACTAATGATGTTTAAAACATTGATGATCAGGTCTATTCGATCAAAGAATATATTCGGACGATGATGTGGACTTTGGCCAGCTAATCAGGAGTCTTCATCCAAAGGTAAACGCAGAAACTCTCAAAGCAATCTGGTTTATATATTAATGTGCAGTAGTGTCTTTCTCGATGTACAGGTGATGTTAGGGCTACCAGTGGTGGAAGGAACAAACCCTGCTTCATGTTTCCCACGTGCTGTAATTGGCTCTGAAGCAACGTGTTACAGCCGTTTATGGAGTGAGGTAATGATTGATTTGCACTCCGGCGCTGATTGGTCTTACCATCCGAGAATCTGATTATTTGTTTCTACAGGTGTTTGCTGCTGATATATTTGCTTCACAGTTTGGGGATGGGCATCCGAATCTGTATATGGGCTTGCAGTTCCGAGACAAAGTAAACGATAACCAGAAGCGTATTTGTGTTTATTATTGAATTTAGTGAGTATAACGCCAGCATTTTCTTCTTTTAGGTGTTGGCCCAGGGAGGAGGCAAAGAAGCCATGGAACTTCTCACCAGTTTTCTTGGAAGGGAACCATCAACACAAGCTTACATTGAGAGCCGGACAAAGTATGGTTTGTGATATCTGCGCATTTAACAGTAGGATGTTCTGTAATGAATCTGTCCGGCTGGTGAAAAATGAAAATGCTGTTTTGCCAAGCTGAACAACTTTTTGGTGTTGTCGGAGACTGTTTATTGAGTGAAGCAGAGTGAAGACTCAAAGTATGGAATTTGAAATGCTGATTCAAGAATTCAAATAAAATCATTAAACAAAATCTCTACATTATTCTAGTTATTCTATTATGTGGTTTGAGTTCTAAACCTTTTGATTCCGGTTCGGTTTTTTTTTATTCAAATTTGGTTTGTGGAATTTTGCCACCCCTGGTTTCTAGTGGCGTACAGAGACGTGAGGTGGATCAAGCTGGTACATAGAATAATAAGTGGCTAAATCCCTTTCCGGTTCAATTAAACCGAGTAGGACAAGTGGCACACCCAATGGATAAGGTACGATCCAACGAAATCATCATCCCCATTGCACACGGTGCTCAATGGAGGTGAGTATGTCTCTCAACGCGTTGGCTCGGCTTCCATTGAAGAATACAGGAAGACTCGAAGAGGTCGGTTTAGCAAGACACTCTCTGTTCACCTCGAGAACAGCATGCCGAGAATCTGCGAAGCGGGGGATGGTTTTCGTGGTGGAGGCGAAAGGGAAGAAAGGAATGGCGGCTCGTCAGTATCAACGCACACCTCCTCCCATGCCTAAGATTGAAGACGACGGAAACCCTAGATTCGTTATCTTCATTCGTATGGCCAATGTTCGTCTCTCCCTCCCTCATCACCTCCCCTTGGTTTTACTTGGCTTGAAGTCTTGATTGTTGTGTTAATAATAGTGTTTCTTGAAACAGGTGTATCTTTGGTATCCACTATCCAACTGCAAAGATCATGGTTGCTGCTAAAGATAACCTCTTGGGAAAGTATATCTACAAAGACACCATTGCTAGAAACATTGCTGCTGTCATTTACAGAGTAAGTAAGACAAGCTGTGCTTATCTATTTACTTTGTCTGATTTTGATGTGATTTCCTGATTGTTTTGCATCTTCAATAGGATGAAAAGGAAATACAAAAGACTGCAATTAAGCAGCATCGTGTCTTGCGGACTGCCACTGAGTTTCGATATGGCTACAAACTTGTTGTAATGCTCTCTGTCTTGGTAGCTCTGGTTTCTTTTCCTTTTACAAGCTCTGAAGTCTTTGGTTTTCAGGAAAACGGGAACATGAGAGCTGCACTTAGTACCTCGGATGTCATTGAGGTGAGCTATACAACCACTTTAACTCCATTGAGTGTGAGTGAATGGTGCATGTTTTTTCCTTCTAAAACATTTGAGTTTTGTCCTGTAATATCACAGCTCCCAACTCAGGACCAGCTTAAAACAGTGTTGGACAAAGTGAAAGACTTTTTCGGGGATGCTAAAGAGTCATTCGGGAAGATATCATCGTTGAATTCTGGGGCAGATGAAGAAAGCGCTGATGAGAAAGCCAAGCAAGTATAAACAGGTAACAATGTTTCTCTCTGTTCATCTTCAGTTGATGTTTTGGTGTCTTTTCAGCAGAATCATATACTGAATGACTATATTTCCCAGGGTCCCAAGGCTGGAGAACTGACACTTGGTGAGCTGATTCCAATCTCAACCGTCTTGATATGGGATGCAGAAGGTCCAACTGCCAAAGGGATATTATGACGAGATGCCTGCTATTTTGTGCACATTTTTCTTTTATACACCTCTCAGAGAAACAGTTTCTCTTAAATCTCTTGTAACATATAACCTATTGTGTTTGTAGATTTGTTGAAAGAAAGAGCTGTTCGGTTACAACCTGCGAGTTCAACTTTTCTTAAAAAGAAAAAGCTGTTGGTTAGAATTCTCTCTCACATTCTTTGATCCTAACCTTATGGGACAGATTCTCAACAGCTAGCAGATGATGGATACATAAAGCCAATGTGTAGGGCTACAAAATGCAAAGGTGTGTGATAAGGAGAAAAAAATGCTTAGTTTGCCAGTAAACACAATGTGTAGAGTAGAGATCTTATTCTCAAGATATGATAGGTCTAATATTTTCCTACCACACAAGAAAGCGAAACTAATGTGACAGTTTAATGATCTTAAGAGATGGGTATGAAACATATGGTCTTATCAATGTGGTGTAGTTAGCCTGCGACGCTCATGGATTTATTGTACATGCATTCGATCATGGAAGGTTCTTGGGAAAAGAAAATCTTTCTGCATATTACCAACCAATATAGGAAAAGAAGTTAATGGAACAAGAGTCAAGATATGAATAAACCTTGGTCTACCATTAGGGTATACTCGTCAGGGTGTCGTTTCCATACCAAAGATGGGGAGGGAGCTCAGACAGGAGTGATGTGCTACTACTGTAGTCTTGAAACTGGAAGTTTTGGAGTCCAGTGTTTGCAAAGAAATGCTCACCTTGAAACCAACTGAAGTCTAAATCAGTGTCTAAAGAATCTGAATGGTGTGCTTCTGGAAGTTCCCAGTTCAAGCTTCCCGGAATCGACTCTGTATTGCTGGTTGCATTGGAGCTGAAGGGAGCGGACAAGTCCATATCTTGAAGGATCACAGTAGAGTTCTTGTCTTGTGGCATGAGAAACTCATCCGCATTCACATAAGAAGGCTTCATTTCCTCTTGCATGAGAGACGGTGCAGAGTTTGCAACATAGGAACTTTGGCTTGGCAATGGCTGTTGCTGGAGAAAGTTGTTCTCGTACAGAATAGGAGGCTTGGATTCAAGTGGGTCTGGAACATCATTCCAGGGAAGCCGAGAGTCAAACACACCGGATGAGATGGGAGGATCATATCCTATACGTGTCTTTTTCGCTTTTGGAGGCATGTGGACATCACTGGTGGGGTCAGACACAGAAGCTGAAGCAAGTTGCTTTGGATCAGTCTCTGTTGCTTTAAGGAATGCATAGCTGCTGCTCTTGCCAGGGCTTTGATGTCCTGAATTAATCTCAGCATCTTTTGGAGGTGAATCCATATTCTTTACTCCACCAGAATAACACTTTATCTCCTTCCCTTTCTCTAATCTACTCAGGTACAGTCTGTATTTCTACAAAATAAAAATAAAAATAAAAATAGAAAAAGTGACAAAAAGCTTAGTGTTCTTCCTCTTTTGGATTAAAGAGAAGGGTAAAGTTTTACCTGAAGGTGGCTAGCAACATTCTCCCTAGTGAGCCATGGGATATTCATGAGGTCCAATATCTTCTTGGGACCAGCTTCTGCCATACACAAAGACACCAGAAAAATCACTGCCTATCAAGAAGAAATGCTAAAGAGAGGTACTTACTGTGATCACATCCGATCTGGTTAACAGCGTTGACAAACTTCTGGTGAAGCTCATAAGACCAAACCACTCTAGCTTTCTTGGAAGAAGAAGATTGGTCACTCTCATCCTGAAAAAGCTTCTTCTCAAAATCAAAGTCTTTTCTCTTCTTCCCAAAAGAAACATCTTCACCACCTCCAAGAAACTGCGCTTGGGTGAACCAATCAGCTCCTACGTCATAGCAGCAGCCTTCGATGTCTCTCACCTCTTGGAGCTTCTTTCTAAGAACATGTTGCCATATGATCTTCAGCTCCTTCATTCTTATCGGCTTCAGCAGGTAGTCACACGCTCCGTGCTGGACGCCTTTCATGACTCTGCTTGTTTCACCGTCCACCGACATCACTGTAAAAGCAAACAACAAAATTAATAATTAACCTTTTCTGTTTTTATTTTATTACTCAAGATCATATATAGAAGTCTCACTTATGACAGGGAGGTCCAGTTCAAGGCCAACGTGCTCAAGGAGCTTGAAGCCGTCCATGTCAGGCATGTTCACGTCGCTGATCACGATGTCAAACCCGTCCTTACGCTCTCGTAGCAACCTCAGAGCTTCTCTAGCTAACCCACAGGTAGTGACTGCAACGGGGTTAAAACAAAAGCAGAGGAAATTAAGTAGGTGGACTCCCAATGTGTAAAAACATAGAAAAAGAAGAAGGGAACCTTCGTAGGAGCACTTCTTGAGCATTTTCTCAAGAATCTTGAGCCAGGTTGGGTCGTCGTCCACCACAAGAACCCTGAGACCGACGGGAGAGAAGCCTTTCTCCATGTTCGCTGGCAAGAGAAGGAGAGAGAGAAAGGGAGAGATAGAAAGTGGTGTGTGTGTGAGTGAGTGTTTTTTTTTTTGGAAAGAAGTAAGTGGGAGAGGGGGTTTTTGTTTGCGTTTCCTTGTGAAAAAGTTACCCTCAGAATATTTGGCGCCGTTTAGATAACGGTCACTGGTGGCGCATGTTAACATTTACCTCTCTCATTTCTCTGTTTTGAAAACTAGGCTTAGAAGTTAGAAATTAGAATATTAGAAATTAGAATATAGTTTTTCTTTTAATTTTTGAGGATTGCTTTCGGAGAAGGAACTTTGTTCGGTCTAAGTTCACTGATAAAAAAAAAAGGTTAGAAATTCTATTTTGTTCTCTCGTTAGATTTGTAAGTTGATGTATTTCACTGCTCAATATTCCTTCAATAATGTAGCTCCTTCAAATTGCTCTTAGAATATTGCCACAATAAATGTAATGGATTATATTACTTATTATGTTTAATAGTTTTTAACTATATCTACAACTTTCTTTTGGTAGTATACACATAAGTTTTTTTTTTTGAAAAGAATATATACACATAAGTTCCTCTTATAAATTTATTATATTCTAATCAGGTAGTTTTTTTTATCAACTGTATCTTATTTAGAGATAGATCTACCGTATTTGTACATTTGTTGGATACACATTAATTATTCTTTTCAACAATTCATACTAGCATAAAATTATAAAACCAATGCTATAATACTATAATATATTTATTTATTGCAACAAGAGTATTATTCACAATAACTATATGTATATATAATATACATACATATATACACATTTAGAATTTCAATGGATAGAACCTCCCATTGGAAGTGCTCTAAGTTGGTCCTCGACTTTTCAGAACCGAACCTAGAGACCATTGTCAACTACTCCCAATTAGGTTGAGTAGGCTCTTTCACAGGAGGTTTCTGCAAACCATCAGGGATTACTTCTGCACGAAGTCCATGTCCAAGCAAATCTGCAGATCAAACTGTTGAAATAGCAGCTTAGACATGGATTTTTAAATATCCGGATGATCCAGTTGACATAGTCCCGGTTAACCCTAATACTTCATGTCTTGATCTTTACTCTTTAAATGTTTGACACTGGACAAAATTAGTAGAAAGGTAAAAGACAATAAAAGGAAAATGGTACACAGCTTGTCATGCACAAAGCTTTTTTATGGATGAGGACGTGGCCTGTCGAGACTTGATAAACCACAACAGATACCTCATTCATTATTGTTTCCTTTCCTTTTATAACCTTTTTGCCAATAAGAAAAAGATAAACGCATTACAACTTTATAATCAGTGTTATCATTGTGGTATTATTATTTGGGAGATGTGGATGTGCACAGTATACTGGCCATGTATATCTGTTCATGGTATTAGAAACGATGTATGCACGTGACCTGCTTTTGAAGGAACGATACCTCGTCTCGACTATTTCAATTTCAATTTTACTTTTGCTAGTGGTATTTCACAGTATTTTAAACTATGATTTAGGCGCGGCCGGCTAGCGGCTCTTTAGGCGGCATCAGACGCTACGTACGCAGTGGTCAGACTTCCCAATTACATACCATCCTATACGCCAGAGGCAGATCTAGGTAATAGGAAGATGGTGCAAATGCCACCTGGTTACCATCACGAGACTATATTTTACCCTTTTCTGTATGTTTTTTTTTTTTAATTTCTATTTAACTAGTTAGAGTATATTTTCTCTATCCTATTATCCATGTTTTTTTCCAAATATATTTAATTCTATTTTTTCGTAATTAGAATTATCTACACATGATGTGTCTCACTCTTTATTCCCTCCATACACCCACATAGATTAAGACATACGATTATTGCATCCTCATCAATTAATCTTCTCTAATCTTAACTTACAGATAATTGTTTTCTATAAAAATCTATATATTCTGGATTATTCATGAATTGTTTCTCAGTGACTTATAGACTATATTTTTCCCTTTTCTGTATGTTTTTTAAATGTTTATTTAACTAGTTAGAGTATATTTTCTCTATCCTATTATCCATGTTTTTTTTCCAAATATATTTAGTTCTATTTTTTCTTAATTATAATTATTTTTTCATTTTCCTAAAAAAGAAATAGATTTATCTTCTTTTAGTGGTTTTAGCTTTTTTAACAAATTATATGCCTTTTCATTGTCTTATTACAGAAAAGATGTTTTATTAATAAACATATATATATATATGTATTCTATGGTTGTGTTTTTGTCTTCCTTTAAAATGATAAGAAACAAATTAGTGAACAATACCAAACAAATAAATGGTATAAATAATTTTTTTTATTATTTAAAATTCATTTTATTGTGCCCCAGGCAAGAATCATATAGTCAAAGAAATGGTATAAATAGACATTACGCAGCCAAGGCGGAATCTACCCATGTTTGAGATTATCATTAAAAATTCAAATTAATAGTATAATTATATATTGTTCTTTTAAGTAATATCATTTATTTTAAATACTTTTTAGTTTAGTCATAAACCATATTAAATTTAATTGATCTGTTAAGTGTTAACTAAGGGTAAACTTTTCTTCTGAAATTTAAAATAATTGTAAACTTACGTATTGATACATCTTTATGTAATTTTAAAAGAATTGTGTGTGTTTTACATATAATATAATGGAGTGTTGGCATACATATGATATTTCTCATGCCCGCGAAGTTAAGAGTCGAGATCCATACGTGGTACGTCTTTGTGGATCATCATGGGATCGAACAAGGTAAATGTAACCTTTTCCCAAGCGGCATTACACCCAAAGAAACATGATTCTCACTCCTGAGAAAATAAAATACTTTGCAGACGCCAATAGACCCGACAGTACTTAATGTGTGTGTGTATAAAATTTGACATCTTTTTAAAAACTTTTTTTACCTTATTCTTCCTGATTCTCTAACCCCGAGGCAAAAGAGTCAGAGACTCACAGCGATGATTAGTAGCGGGCACGAGATATAGCAGAAAGACGTACGCTTTATTCCGTACGTATTTGTTGGTACCTCTCTACTTAAGATCAAATATGACATGGGTTTGAGTGTGCTATATTCGTCGCAATTAATTAAATAAAACATATTATATACTAGAATAGATAGAGGTTATAATAATGCGCCACAAAAGATGCACTAAGGTTGGATTAGACCCACTCAACCCAAAGGAAAAAGGTCTGATAGAGTTATTTCTCCAATCACCTGCCGACAATTCATACTTCTTGTGGTCAAATTGTAAATCCCTAATTTGTAGAATGTTTCCAGCACGTCGGCTCGTGTCATCTGCGCGCTGCTTATGGCACTAATCATCAATTATGTGCATGTAAATCGATGCTTAATGCTTTCACCCTCTAATTATTGGGTGGTATAAGTATAAAACCACTACCAATGAACGTTAATCGTTCCTTTAACTGAAGTTTCTCACTACTTTATTCACCATTATAAATGGTTTGATGCTGGAAGTTAATTTTAAGAGCTTTAATTATGTAACTACGCAGAGTATAATAAATGAAAACCAATGAGTGTGCAACTGCATCCTAATAAAAGGGACATCCACATTATATGTAAATATCAAGAGACTTTGGGCATGTAATCTTGTTCCAAGTGCTATTCTACACAATGATGAATGATCCTTAAAACTTTTTGTTGGTGTTTGCAGGCATTTGATTATGGATTTTCTAGAGCAATTCATAATGAATGTTTACAATTAATTTTATTATTTAATTTTATTATACATTTTCAAAAACTATTAACCGAAGATATTTGATTAATATTTTTAATAAATACAAAAATACTTTAAAATTTAGAAATTTTATTTTTGTAGAACAAAAAAAAATCTAGATTTTTTTTTTTACTTTCAGAAAGGAAGAAATATATCACACTATCATAATTTATTATATTCAAAAACATAAATAAAAAGAGAGAAGTGAACGATGGGAAAGAAGTAAAACAATAAGCTCAAACAGTGTGAAGATGATAACAATTAAATTAAGCAGTAGCAACAAAGTTGAAGTCAACTACTCAACTTCAAAGTGAAACACAAAACTTGTTCTAACTAATATTCAGTGCCCCCTCGGATCCCCGGAATCCCTATATGTCAAATTGATGCATCATGGATCAGTAATGGCAGTGTTAGTGGCTTAGGGTGGAGTCTTAAGGATCAAATGGGCTCAGAATACTTCGGATTAAGGGCGTGTCACAGGAGCCTCTCAGCTTTGCATGCTGAGATGAAAGGTTTACTTTGGACAATCTCTTGTATGAGAAACAAAAGGATAACATACGGTTCGAGATGGACTGCTCGGACTTAGTAGATATGACAGAAAACCCGATAGATTGGCCAACATTTACGGCAGAGATCGAGGCTTTCCAGAGGCTACATGAGGATTTTGAGGATGTGAGTCTGTCCCATATTCCTCGGAGTCGGAATGGTCGGGCAGATGCGTTAGCAAAGAATGCAAGGACCAGAGGCTACTTGTTTTCCCATATAGATCAGACCCGGACAGATGGAGATGCTCTCAGGAGAATCGGCTCGTTTGTTCTCCACTTGATCTAGCTTAGATGGATAGACGACAAAAAAAAAGGCTTAATTAACAAAATATTACACATATTTCTAAAATATAAAACCAAAAGAAAGACAAAAGAAATACAACTAATTCTAACCACGATTCACTATACACTTTTTATATTTAGCTGTATGTTTTTTTCTTGCTTTAGAAATCCCTTCCAATGTGAAATACTTCTTATTTAGTACCATATTCAACTTTCATCCACATAAAAATTATCTACTTTCAGTTTCTGTTACTTGTTTGCTCTTAAAGATTGTTGTCAAAGAGTCATTCATTCGATTCTCTGTTGTCAAAAAACAAAATCAATCTTTTCATTATTTATTATCACCAAATAATTAACTGTTAAATTTTGTAAGAATAAAAGCATCGCAATTTCTGCGACGTGCCTTGCACTTATAACTAATCATCCCTCTTCCATATTAATTACAATCCTATAACTCCTACGATTCATTGAACCTCAGCCCTACTGCATACTGATATGCTCCTAAGATGTTTTACAGATTTTGTACCTACTTAGATATATTTTAGAAGTTATAAATAAATGGGAAGCCTGCAAGTGTTTGGTTTGATTAGTTCTTTATTGACTAGTTACGGATCTAATGATAGATTGCAAATGGCTAAGGCTTATTTTGGAACGAGGACTTGGTTCATTTATGGAACGACTGTCGTGGAGCCAATAAATATTTGCCTATAAAAGTCTCTATAATCATTTGGTTGCCACTCAAAAAAGAAATTCAGCTGCACATCATACCTTTGTTATTTTTGAGATATTCATCTATATAAACCTCGCATTTTATGGGGTTAAAAATAATTGAAAATTAATTTCAATCTCAAGTTTGATTCTTGAATAATATTAGAAAAACGAGTAAGATATTTGACGCAATTTTAAATATGAGTCATTAAAAATAAGCTCACCATTATTATAGACGTTTAAAACATACTAATGACGTTATATTATCCAGTTTTCTGCGATTAACTCATATACGTTTTCTGCGATTAACTCATATACGTTTTATTACTCACTAGAAAGCTATTTTCTCTCAAAAAAATTCTAACCAAGAAGATTATATAAATTTATAGTCATTTTCAACTAAAGAATGAAAAAAAAAATAGAATGGCTAAAAGGTGAAACTTTTGAGAGGTTGGGGAGAGAATGAATTCTACATTCAAACAAACATACAATATTCAAAATGATTCCAAATTATATTGATATAATAAGTATTATAAAAAGTAAATGGAAATTTCCCACTAACAAAATACTTTATCCCGCAAGGAGAAATTAACAAATATTTACCAAAAGAAAAAGGCGTCTGTGTGTGATTGGTGACCAACAAATGGGAACGATCAAGATGAATTTTTTCCTTCTTATCTTTTTGTTGGACATTCTCTCATACTTCTTATACTTTTTTTAATGAAATTGTTTTTTCCCCTTTTAAAATATTTGGTTCTACAAACACCTTTAAATATACAATATAAGATGATCATTTTGTGTATAAAATATGAAAACCCCCTTTTACGATAGTTCAGCTTATTTGATTTTCACCAATTTATTCTTGCTTCTGCTTTTCTCATTCTTTAATAGATTGGTACAGATACCTGATATTGATGTATAACTCACTTTACAATATAATAGTAGAAAAAAATATCTAGAAAGCTTTGTGTAATAATTATGAAAACGTATTATTCTTAAAGAAAAAAAACCGTTTCAGAATATAAACCAAAGTGGCTTTTTATTGAATTTACAGAAAACTAGATTTTGTTGATGATATGCCGAAATATTTAAAAAATATAAGTTCAATTATTTTGTTCTCCTATAATAAAACATGTTTGCCTACAGCGTTCTGAGCTTAATGATCTCTCCAAATCATTATTTTCTCATTTAAAGTTGCTAGTCGATTACCAAAATATGTTGCACAACTGAACAAAACTTGCCACTGTTTGACACTTCATGATTCAATTTTTTTTTTGTCAAACATCTCATCATAGAGCTTATGAAGTTGATCTTTGTCTATCAATTAATGTAATATATAAATTAGTTAATCTGAATTAGATCATTTTAAAAATCATAAAACCACAAAGATATATCAATGAAACCTAAATACTAAATTTATAACTTTACTTTGACCATATACTGTCAATGTTACCTTTACATAGTGCATGTGACTTAAAAATGCAGATGTGAAAATACGTAATATATTACAAAATAAGGATACGTTATATCTTATGCTATCGATCTTTTCTTGTCTTAGAAATATTTTGTATGAAAGAAGATTATTACAAAACCATATTTTATCTTTTATTTTCCAAATCTTAAAACTAAATTATGAGTATTATATTATTTAAGGACTTCAGCTTCAGTATACCGAAAGTTTGTGGTATTTTTTCATTCAAAACCATGAAATTCATTCGATCTTTTTACCTTTTTCTGTAGCTTTTCATTTCATAACAATATTCATATATTGATTTAGATATGTTAGGTACTGAAATTTTAACTATCTGAGTATTGTTGTGAAATATCACACTACAAGAAAACACATGCTTAACGAGGAAAGTTAACAAGGAAAAACAATCCTCGTAAATTTACGTCGATTTTACGAAAAACTTACGTGGAAAAATAATGTCATCGTTATTTCCTCGTAAAGTAACGACAAAAGCGTTTCGTCGTAAAGTCGATGTAATTTGACGTGTTTTTTACGAGGAAATACTATTTCCTCATAAATACGACGTAAACTTCGCGTGTTATTTACGAGAAAATAATTTACGTATATTTAGCGAGAAAATTTTGAATCCACCAACTTTATAGGTGTTACACGTTTTTTTTTGCCACCTAATTAATTTTCGTCGTAAATTCATAGGAAAATTACAACTACCAGATTCAAAATTTCCTATAAATATGGATGTTTGAACATCATTTTAAACACACCAACAACAAAAAACGTGAAAGCAAAAAAAATGGCTGGCTCCGGGACTATTTACGAGTTGCGGAAGTGGATGTATATGCATAGAGATGCTAACGGGAAAGTGACGAAAGAATACCTTGCGGGCCTGGAGACATTTATGCATCAAGCAGATTCAACACCGCTCGCCCAAGAAAGCGGTAAGATGTTATGTCCTTGTCGGAAATGCAACAATTCAAAACTGGCAAACCGTGAAAATGTTTGGAAGCATTTAATAAATAGAGGTTTCACGCCAAATTACTATATCTGGTTTCAACATGGAGAAGGTTTTAATTATGATCAGAATGAAGCTAGTAGTAGTAATAGCAATTTTCAGGAAAAAGAACCGGTTGATCATCATTTTCATAATGAACATAGTTACCATCAGGAGGAGATGATAAATTATGATAGGGTTCATGATATGGTAGCTGATGCATTCGTAGCTCATGATGAAGATGAAGAACCTAATATAGATGCAAAAAAGATTTACGAAATGTTAAACGCGGCGAATCAACCACTTTACAGTGGTTGTAGAGAAGGTCTCTCTAAATTGTCGTTAGCTGCTAGAATGATGAATATTAAAACTGATCACAATCTACCTGAAAGTTGCATGAACGAATGGGCAGACTTGTTTAAAGAGTATTTACCGGAAGACATGTGTCTGCTGATTCTTATTATGAGATTCAGAAACTGGTTTATAGTCTTGGGTTGCCTTCGGAGATGATAGATGTTTGCATCGACAACTGCATGATCTATTGGAGAGATGATGAGAAGCTAGAAAAATGTCGATTCTGCAAGAAGCTACGATTCAAGCCGTAAGGACGGGGACGTAATAGGGTACCGTACCAAAGGATGTGGTACCTACCAATTACAGATAGATTGAAAAGATTGTGTCAATCAGAGCAGACTACTGGAAAGATGAGATGGCATGCCGAGCATACTCAGACGGATGGTGAGATGACTTATCCATCATATGCAAGAGCCTGAAAACATTACAACAAAGTACATCCGGATTTCGCTAGCAATAGCCGGAATGTGTATCTCGGACTATGCACAGATGGATTTAGTCCGTTCGGAATGTCAGGGAGACAATATTCATTGTGGCCAGTCTTTCTTACACCATACAACCTGCCACCGGAGATGTGCATGCAATGAGAGTTGTTATTCTTGACCATATTAATACCTGGTCCGAACCATCCAAAAAGGTCCCTGGATGTTTTTCTACAACCACTGATAAAAGAGTTGAAGGATTTGTGGTCAACAGGAGTGAGGACGTATGACTGTTCAACGAAGACGAATTTTACGATGCGAACGATGCTTTTGTGGACCATAAGTGATTTTCCTGCCTATGGGATGTTGTCTGGATGGACTACACATGGGAGATTAGCTTGTCCATATTGTAATGGAACGACAGATGCGTTTCAACTGAAGAATGGTAGGAAGACAAGTTGGTTTGATTGTCACCGTCGATTTCTTCCCATTGGCCATCCTTATCGAAGAAACAAGAATTTGTTTAGGCACAAAAGGGTTGTGAGAGACACTCCTCCTCCGTATCTAACTGGAGAACAAATTGACGCGCAAATCGACTACTACGAAGCTAACGAAACAGTTTGTTGGGGTGGTAATTGGCATGTCCCTCGTAATATGCCTGATTCTTACGGTGTTCATCACAACTGGCACAAGAAGAGTATATTTTGGGAGTTGCCATATTAGAAGGATCTTCTTATGCGCCACAACCTCGATGTGATGCATATAGAGAAGAATTTCTTTGAGAACATCATGAATACAATATTGAATGTCCCAGGGAAGACAAAAGACAACATAAAATCGAGGTTTCACTTGTCGGATATTTGCTCAAGAAGCGAGTTACATATTAAAAGCAATGGACAAGTTCCCGTTCCGATATTCAGATTATCTTCAGAAAAAAGATCGGTGTTGTTCAACTGGGTGGCATCAGAAGTGAAGTTCTCCGATGGGTATGTTTCGAATCTCTCTAGATGTGTTGAAAAGGGTCAAAAGTTCTTCGGGATGAAGAGTCATGATTGTCATGTCTTTATGCAACGACTGCTGCCCTTTGCATTTGCGGAGCTACTTCCAACAAATGTACATGAAGCACTTGCAGATACGTAGTGTATTATATCACAATAAGTTTATAACGGTCTAATTTGCAAAATAATATATGATTAACAATGTGTTTAATTTTTTTTGGAATATTAAAGGCATTGGAGCATTTTTCAGGGATCTGAGCACACGCACTCTTAAAGAAAAAGTTGTGGAACAACTTCAGGAGAATATTCTCATCTTATTGTGCAACTTGGAGAAGATATTTCCTCCCGGATATTTTGACGTCATGGAGCATCTAGCTGTCCACCTCCCATATGAGGCATTGCTTCGTGGACCTGTACATTACGGATGGATGTATCAGTATGAGCGAGCCGTGAAATATTTGAAGGGAAAAGCAAAGAACCTCGCCAAAGTTGAAGGTTATATAATTGCTGGAAGTTTGACGGAAGAAGTTTCTCACTTCACATCGTACTACTTTGTGTCAAAAGTACGTACCCGGAGAAGAGCTCCAAGAAGATATGATGATGGTGGTGTTGCGCCAACATATGCAGTTGCTGGTGTTCCAGACATCTTTAGCCAGATTGGGCGACTCGGTGGGAAGTCTAAAGAGTTTTGGTGGTCGAGTGAACAAGACGCTCATAGTGCACACACCTATATTCTACTCAATTGCGAGGATCCATTGATGCATTATTTTGAAAGGTAACGTATATGGACACTTCGAAACACATATAAGTATAATTAATTATATAATTGCGAGAGATTCATTCCTATAAAATGTGATTTTACAGCCTATTTGTTTCTCCAGTCAAAGTAACATTTCCTGGTATATCCACAAGTGACGTAGACAAAAGGAAAGATCAACACTTCATTAAGTGGTTGCGGAATCAGGTATTAACTCAAACTCTTTTTTCATACAAGATCTGTATTTCATTAACATTCTCTTTATTTTTGCAGGTTGATTATGACGACGATGCAGATTATCCTAAGTGGTTACACGAAGTAATTCAATCTCCACTTGTAAAGGTCACCACATCACAGATATATTTCACACGAGGCTATACTTTTCACACATATGAGTATGATAGACAGCGGGCGACCAGTAACTATGGAATATGTGTGAAAGGGGAAACAGATTTCTACGGGATCTTGACGGAGATTATTGAAGTCGAATTTCTAGGGATACTGAAGCTGAAATGCGTCCTCTTCAAATGTGAATGGTTCGACCCGTCGTCAACAGAGGTGTTCGGTCTAACAAATTCGGTGTAGTTGATGTCAACTGTGGACGAAGGTACAACAAATTCGAGCCTTTCATCTTAGCTTCACAAGCAGACCAAGTTAGCTTCCTTCCATATCCTCAGATGAGATATTCAGGTATAAATTGGTTAGCAGTGATCAAAGTTACACCTCGAGGACGAAACATCAGTGGAGAAGAGCCACCATTGCAAGAAGAACAGATAAATGAAGTCGAGGAACCTGAACAAGAAATTGATGACATCCTTCTCATTGATCCGCATAATCACGAGTACGAAGATCTTACCGATGATGCCACAGACGAAGCTGTTGACGACGAGTTTAATGAAAATAATGATGTTTCTAGTGATGACGAGAATGTCGATGTATCCGATTGATGTATTTGATTTTGTGTAGTGTGTTTTATGAATAAGATGTGGGAGTTTGTTTTATGAATAAGGTAATGTGGGGTTTGTTTTATAAATAAGGTAATGTGGGAGTTTGTTTTATGAATAGGCAAATGTGGGAATTGTGGTTTGGACTGGAAATAAAGATGGGGTTTGGAATATATGAAGTAGAAAATAAGGAATATAGTGTTTGGGGTTTCGGATTTTAGGGATTTAAACATAACACTCGTTAATTCCACGTAAGTAAAAATCGTTGTAAAGGACTCGTAAGCCAACGAGGAAATAACGACGAAATATAAAAATAAAGAACGCAGGGCTCGTTAATTCCACGTAAGCGCAAATCGTCGTAAACACCACGTAGGATGAAATCGTCGTAAACACCACGTATGCGAAATCGTCGTAAACACCACGTAGGAGGAATCGTCGTAAACACCACGTAGGACGAAATCATCGTAAATACCTCGTAGTGTAAAAACTAGAAAAAAAAAAGAAAAAGGAGAAAGATACCAGATTCACATGTGGCAAGACTTCCAGCAATTATAATACGTAAGTCTCGCCCACATGAATTCTAATATCTTCTTCTTTTCCTTTTTTTTCAAATATTTATAATTTGAATAGGATTTTGCTGAGGAGTGTGATTTGAGATAGGGTGTGATTTGGGAGTTTGTGTGTGGTTTGAGAATGAGAGTTGTGGGTATATTTATAGGAAAGCGCGTCTCGTCAATCCCACGTAAGCAAAATCGTCGTTAATACTGTGAGAGACAAGGTTTCACTTCTTAGATTTAGGTTAGGTCAAGAGAGATGAATGAGAATCGTGGGCTGAATCCCGTAAATAAACTTGAAGAATGAATATGATTTTATTGATGAGTTGAAAGATGATGAATACAAAGGAATGTATCTTGTGATGATCAAAGAATACGTAATGCTTTTAATCTAGTACAAAAGTTCATCCATGAAAAAAAAGAGAGCCCTTGTCTTTTATCTTCTCCATCTTTATATAGTCTAGGTTTCGTTGGCAACCCTTCAACTGTTCTCCTAGATATTTGGCTTCAATTACGGAGCTCGCTTTAGGCTCCTCTTGACCGAGTCTCTTAAGGTGTTAGCTCACTTTCTGTCGTGACCTCTGCTATGATGTCTCCCAGGTCCAGTCGTCAGCTCGGCTTTCAGCTCCCTTTGTTATGATGGGCTTATCGCAACCCACATGCTAGCTCACGCTTATCGGTACCTCATCTGAGGGTCATATTCGGGTCCAACAGTTGCCCCCAGCTTCCGAATAAAATCCTTTGTCTCGGAAGCTAGAATCTAGCTATCGATCTTATCTTTTCGTTAAGATAATGATTAGTTCTTATCCTATTTAGATTCAGCTTACTCGATCTAACGGTCTTTATTACGTTTGGCAGAATCCATGGTTCAGATGGAGAGGGTTTGAAATGACTTTTCCGAATTTCGAGAGGTGATGGGATATAAAGCGGTGAACATTAACTGCTAGCCTTCCACTTTCTCCACGCCTCCGTTCGGTTTTCAAGGTAACTTCTCTCTCTTTATTTTACTGCGATTTTTTTTATCTTCCTCGTTACTTTTCTCTGCAAATTCTCTCCCAAACCTTGCAATCGATTTTCTCCTTAACCTTCCCATACTATGGATCATCCGAAAGAAGGTTCCGGGGAATCCGGGATGCCTCCCTCTGCTTCTGGAGCTAAACTACTGAAAGTTAAGCAAGAAATCGGAGCCAAGATGAGGAAGGGGAAAAAGACAGCCAGGGAGGCAATCGCGACCAGAGTTTCTAAACGGAAGAAGAAAGACGATTCTAGTGGGAGCAGTCCTCACTCGCCTTCGTTGCTGAAAAATCAAGACGTGGTTAACCTCATGGTTCAAGCTCTCGCCCAAAAGGAGCTTGGCCGTGCCTGTAATTCTGACGAAACCCCCGAGACCGCTCCGGAGGGTTGGTTCTGTTGCCATGAGAAGTACATCTCCAAGTCTCACTTGAGATTTCCTCTTCCGACCCTACTGCTTGATCTACTAGATCATTATCAGTTAGCCCTTTCCCAACTCTGTCCCTCGGTTATCCGGGTGATAAACGGCTTTATCACTAGGTCCAAAGAGGAGGGGGTTAGCGTCGGTCTTACCGAACTTATGAGCCTCTTTTCCCTGAAGGAAAGCGCCTCTAAGGAGGGTGGTACCGGGACCTACTACCTCCCTAGTCGTCCCAATCATGTTATCTTCAGATTCTCTAGTAGTGATGATGACTGGAGGAAGAAGTATTTTTACGTTAAAGTTGATCCTTCGACGGTTCCTGTGGGTCGGAACCTTAGGGTCACTTGGACTAATCCATCTGGTTAGGAATTCTAGGGATATGCTTTTTCGTTTTATTCATTTATGGCCGAGTAACCTTTTGCTCTGATTTACTTGCAGAAATCGAAGATCCCCCGAAGCTCTCTACCAAGCTCACCAGGGCTCTATACCGCAAGTTGCAACAGAGTCCCTGTACCTGGGTGGCCTACACCACTTCTCGAATAAGTGCAGCCAGATTCCCAGATACCTACAACGCCTCTTTCCAAGATCCCATTCCTGCTGAGAACCTTGAGAGTGAGTTCTTGTCCGAACCTTTTCAATGATTTTATCGCTTTGAAGTTTTTAAACTTAAGGATTTCCATTGTTCCAGTTTCGGCAGGCGATTCGGTTGTATCGATCTCAACTGGTGCTAGTGCTTCGGGAACTGAAAAGTCTCAGCCAGGTGACATGACTCTGCGACCGTCATTCCGTTCTAGGGGTAACCCCTCTAAAGCTGCCAGTGCTTCTCGTGGAAGCGACAGGAACCAAGGAGGATCGTTCCTTATCTCAATGAAGGAAGTTTTGGACGACGGAGGATCCAAACCTGTTGTCGAGACTGCTCCAACTGAGGTTGTAGCTCAGGATGCTGCTCCTCTCCCTGAGGTCCAGGTGCCGGAGGCTGACTACCAGGCTCCGAAGGGTACCTCTGAGATCGAGCCGTCGAGACACAAGAGGCCCAGGATCGATCAGGGCGGGGCTTCCATCCGTTCTTCTTCCTCGTCCTCTAGAGGAGGGACTGTTGGGTGGAGCTTTACCCATTCGAAGCCTGGGTCGATCCTGGATGACTCTTGGGGCCTAGCTGCGATAATGAGGCACCTGAAGAGCGTGGGATGTCCCCTTCCAGCGCTCAAGGACCTGACTAACCGAGATGAGTATCTCGATATTGCCCACTGTATGGGTCAGGTACGTGATCTCTATCTGTTATTTGTTTACATTCTTTGGAGACGATGATATATATATATATTTTCTTTGGATTTATTGCAGTTGGCTGGGGCTGTTAACAGGGCCCAGCTCAGGTTTGAGAATGCTCTGTGTGCTGCCCCCAATGCTGGTGAACTTGCTGAGGTTACCGAGATGGTTAAGGCAGCCAAAACCGATCTTGACCAAGCCCGGGTTCGAATTTCTGAACTCGAAGCCGTAGTGACGAGGCTAGGCTCGAAGGCCGATGCTCAGCAAGGAGAGATCGAGAGTCAAAAGCTCGATATCCAGGTGAAGAGCAGGAGGATCAATGATTTAGAGGCTGCTCGAAAGATAGCTGAGCATCAAGTACGTGAGCTCATTGCCTCATCCCGGGATAGCCATAGCCAGAAGAACAAGGAAGCTGAAGTCAAGCTGGCTGTCAGGGAAGGGAAGAAAGAAGTCGCCGAAGCTTACGGCAAGATCCTGGTCTGTGTTAAGGAGAAGTTTGCTAGGAAGAAAGATGAGGTCGACGCATCGGTGTACGCTCAGGAGCTCCAAGCTAATGCCGACCTCTTGAAGGATATGCTGAACAACAAGATCCAAAGCGTTGAAGAGGAGTACAACCAATTGGTGGCCTTATTACCAGAAGCGACAACTGCGTATGAGAAGGCTCAAGTCTCTGACTTCTCGGTCAGCAAGCTTCCTCTTCCCCAGATCTCGGAGAGTTCAGGTACTTTCGAGATTAACATGTTTAATCCATCCTTTTCTGGGGAGTATGGCTCTAATTTGGGTTTGATGGCTCCTGACTTAGCTCCAGTCGAGGCAGCAATAGGAGGTGACGGCAATGTGATCGATGAGGGAGTTCCTGCCGGTGCTGGTGATCCGATTCAGGAAGAGAAGGAAGATTGAGAGCTACGGCTCTTTTAACTTTATGTTTTGTGTTTTTAAGACTTCGGCCTAAGGGCTTTGTTTCGTTATGTTTTGTGACTTAGTGCCTGAGGAGGCCTTTAAACCTTAACGCTTGCTGGATTTCAATAGCCTGGGGAGGTTTTTAAACCCTTTCTTATGTTTAAATCGTGGCTATTATTTCTGTTTTAAGTTTTTGAACTTAACCTCGTTTCATTTAATTATAGTGATTGCGAATCTCAGATGAGTTGTGTGCCGTCATCGTTGAGTCGGATTAGGACCTTTAGTCTTTATTTATGATAAGCATTTAGCTTAATGGATATTCGGTCGTGATAACCTTAAAGAGGAGTTCTTGATTTTAGCTCGGGGACCTGAGTCCGATTCGTAAGGTTCTGGGACCTGGTTGTTCAGGTTCGTAGGAACCTTTATTTAGATTCATAGGGACCTGAGTTAATTCGAAGGACTTCGAGGCCTTTGAAGTTTAACGGATGGAATTGAGGAATTTCGGGATTTTCCTGATTCTTTAGGATTTTAAGACTTTTCGATTTTGATAAGGGTTTCAAGACCTTCTGGTTTTGATTAGGATTTTAGGACCTGGTTGATTGTTAAGGATTTTAAGACCTTGCTGATTGTTAAGGATTTTAAGACCTTAGTTTATGTTAAGGATTTTAAGACCTTGCTGATTGTTAAGGATTTTAAGACCTTGCTGATTGTTAAGGATTTTAAGACCTTAGTTTATGTTAAGGATTTTAAGACCTCTGGGTGTATTAAGGATTTTAAGACCTTAGGTTCAGGTTTTCAGGGACCTGAATGTATTCGAGATTGTTGAGCTTAGGTCCCGATTTAGGGGGACCTAAATTTTCTTGGAGGGTTTTAAGACCTTTGATGTTTATGAAACTGAATCAATCGTTTTATTAATATCAGATATCAGAGAATACATGATTCAGATTATTTACACAGTAACTATTTTTAGGCTAAGTGTTCTTGGTAACACCTGCCCCTTTGGCTTAGGTGAGGAGGTTGGTGAGAAGAGGTTGGGGCTGCACTCATGACGGAGCTGCCTACGTACCCAGTCAAGGGATCAAGCCAAACGTAGTTCAGGGGTTTTAGGTACCTAATGATAGTATCTTTTGAGGTTCGTGGCATTCCACGATCGGATTTCAGGTACCCCGGTTCGTACCTTCTGGAGTTTGTAAACTCCGGGTCGTACTATGTGGATAATTCGGTAGGGTCCTTCCCAGTTGGTTCCTAACTTTCCAGCTCCCGGTTCCTTTGTTCCTTCGAACACTTTCCTAAGCACTAGGTCCCCTACGGCGAACTGTCGGGGCCTTACTTTGGAATTGTAGTGTCGTGCCATTGCTTGCTGATAATTTTGAATGCGAAGCAAGGCTTGGTCTCGTCTTTCCTCGATCAAGTCGAGGCTATCCATCAGGAGCTGGTTATTAGCTGCGGGATTTGAGGTGCAGAGCTCCCGTCTGAGGCTACCTGCGGTGGTTTCTGCTGGGACGACAGCCTCCATCCCATAAGCTAAGGAGAAGGGAGTTTCCTCTGTAGCTTTTCGTGGGGTGGTTCGGCAGGCCCATAGTACTTCGGGTAGTTTTTCCGACCAAAGCTCCTTTTGGGCTCCTAGGCGTTTCTTGAGGTTTGCTAAAACTGATTTGTTGGCAGCCTCCGCCTGTCCGTTCCCTTGAGGTCGCCGAGGTGATGAGAAGGTGAGGCGGATGTTCCATTTATCGCAGAAACTTTTGAAGTCGTGGGATATGAACTGTCCTCCATTGTCGGTTACGATTTCGTATGGGACGCCATGCCTGCATACGATGTTTTTCCAAACAAATCCTTCGACCTCGAATCTGTTTATTTGTTGGAAAGCTTCAGCTTCAATCCATTTCGTGAAGTAGTCGGTTAGGACCAGGAGGTTTAGTAACTTCTTTCCTTTCCCTGAAGGTACTAATGGACCTATAATGTCCATAGACCACCTCATGAATGGGTAGGGAGCTGATATGTTAGACAGCTTTTCCGCTGGTTGGTGTATGATCGGTGCATGCCTTTGGCATTTGTCGCACGATGAGGAGTAGACCTCACAATCTGCGATAATGGTAGGCCAGAAGTAGCCTTGCCTTTTTATTCGGATGGCTAAGGCTCTGCCTCCGGAATGGTTTCCACAGGAACCGTCGTGCATTTCCTTCATGAGTTTCATAGCTACTAGGCCGTGAACGCATTTTAGGTAAGGTCCGGAGACACTTCGTTTGTGGAGGGCTGACTCGATTATACAGTATCTTGCTGCTAAAGCTTTGAGTTTTCGAGCCTCCCACTTGTTGGGTGGAATTTTTCCCTCTAGGATGTAATCCATGATCGGTATTCTCCAGTCTTCTCTTCCTACAACTTTGTTGTGAAGAGAGGAGGGAGATTCCTGTTCGGGACCTGGTGCCGTGGTGCCCCCGGAGATATTTGTTGGAGTAGGTTCTGGGTTCTGAGGAATATCTCCAATTTCCTCGTTATCCCCTGTGGTTTGTGTAGCGTTCCTAGATGCGTTTTTAAGAGCGGTGCGGCTTCTTGTTTGGACTTTATAGACAAGTGGCTCCGAGGTCTGGATGGTGCCCCCGGAGGTACTCGTAGAGTTAGGCTCTAGGGAGTCTGAACTTCGGTGAGTACCTTCACTTTTGTCGTTGTTTTCCGGGTTCTGGGTTGCTTTCCTGGAGGTGTGCTTTCTGAAGCTGCGTGTTCTAGTTTTCGGGAACCAGAATGTCGTGAAAACTTGGGTAGCTACCGTCGGGAGGCTGTTATCCTCTATTTTTTCCTTTGGTTTGCTATCCATCTCAGCCTTGGTAGCTATGTCGATACTTGGCTTCTCGATTCCTTCCACGGGTATAATTCGTTTTACGAGAGGGTCGGATGTGGAAGCTAATGCGGCGAGCGCGTCTGCTGAGGAGTTCTCCCCTCGTGGGATCCTCGTTAGCTCGAACTTGTCAAACTGCTTTGTGAGGTTTAGGACGACCTCGAGGTATGCCCCCATTCTTTCGTCCCTTGTTTCGTATTCCCCGTGAAACTGGCTAGCTACCAGCTGCGAGTCGCTGTAGGCGTTTAGCTCCCGAATTCCGAGGCTCAGGGCGAGCTTTAATCCAGCGATTAGTGCTTCGTACTCGGCCTCGTTGTTGGAAGCGTTAAATCCAAGTCTATAGGATTGTTCGATGGTTTCTCCGGCTGAGGAGGTTAGTCTTAAACCGACACCGGAGCCTTGCCTTGACGAGGCTCCGTCCACGTATAGGCTCCATTTCGGAGCCTCTGTTTCCTGGTCTAGATGTCCGGATGCTAGCTCAATAACGAAATCGGCGAGGACCTGAGCTTTTGCTGCTGCTCGGGGTCTGTACTCGATGTCGTACTCGCTGAGCTCTATAGCCCATTTTGCTAATCGTCCGGATTGGCTAGGGCTATGCAGAATCGTCCGTAATGGTTGTGAGGTCATTACGATGATCGAGTGCGATTGGAAATAAGGTCGCAGCTTCCTGGCGGCTGTCACGACTGCTAGGGCTAGTTTTTCCATGGTGGGATATCTCGTCTCGGCGTCTATTAAGCTTTTGCTAGTATAATAGACAGGTCTCTGTTCGTTTTGTTCCTCTCGTACTAGCACTCCGCTGACTGCAGCTGCCGACACGGCGAGGTACAGGTACAGTGGTTCTCCTACTACAGGTTTGGATAGTATCGGAGGTTCCGAGAGGTAAGCCTTCAGCTGTTTGAAGGCTTCTTCGCACTTTTCATCCCATAAGAACTTCTTATTATTTTTCAGAAGTTTATAGAATGGAAGGCATTTATCGGTGGACCTGGAGATGAATCGATTTAGTGCTGCGATCCGTCCGGTCAATCTTTGTACCTCTCTGGTCGTTTTAGGTGATGGCATTTCCAGGAATGTCGCTATTTGTTTCGGGTTGGCTTCGATGCCTCTTTCGGTTACGAGGTAACCTAGGAATTCGCCGGAAGGTACTCCGAAGGTACACTTAGCTGGGTTTAGCTTCATGTCGTATTTGTTGAGGATTTCGAAACATTCTCTTAGATGGGAGATGTGGTCCTCCCCCTTTGAGGATTTGACTAACATGTCGTCGATGTAGACTTCCATGGTTTTTCCGAGTTGTCCAGCGAACATTTTATTTACTAACCTTTGATAGGTAGCTCCCGCGTTTTTCAAACCAAACGGCATGACCTTGTAACAATAGGTTCCTCGTTCAGTTATGAATGCGGTTTTCTCTTGATCCTCAGGATCCATCATAATCTGGTTATATCCTGAAAAGGCATCCATAAAGGACAAGAGCTGGTGTCCAGCCGTTGCTTCGACCAAACGATCGATATGAGGTAACGGGAAGCTGTCCTTAGGACAGGCTTTGTTTAAATCGGTGAAGTCTACACAGATTCTCCATTTCCCATTCTTCTTTTTTACTACCACTGGGTTAGCTAGCCAATCGGGGTATTGTACCTCTCGGATGGACCCGGCCTTTGTTAGTCGATCGACCTCGTCGTTGACAGCTTGGGCTTTTTCTAGACCTAGCTTACGACGTTTCTGTTTGATCGGTTTAAAAGTAGGGTCTACATTGAGCTTATGAGTGGTGACATTTGCATCTATGCCTTTCATGTCGCTGGTGGTCCATGCAAAGTTTTGATATTCTGTTTTAGGAATTCGACGAGCTCCTTTTTGGTTTCGAGAGGTAGCTCGGATCCGATGCTCACCTGTTTCTCAGGGTTTGAGTCGTCGATGCTAACTTTTTCGGTGAGGTTCTTAGGGGGACCTCGGATATTTCGTTGCATTTCGCGACTCTCCTGGATCTGTAATTGCTATTGGGGGGATTCTTTTATGATTTCGAATCCTCCCAGGTAACAGATCCTTGAAATCTTTTGGCTACCGTGTATGGTAGCTATTCCGTTGGTTGTTGGAAATTTCACGCATTGGTGATAAGTTGAAGCTACTGCTTTCATCTTATGAATCCAAGGCCTTCCGAGGATTGCGTGGAAAGGGGATGGTTTGTCGACAATTATGAAGTTGGTCATTTTCATGACTCCGCCAGCTATAATTGGGAGCTTAATTGTTCCCAATGAGGTGGCTGTTTCACCTGAGAAACCTACGAGGTTGGATTTCTGGTCGACAATTTCGTAGTCGTCTATTTCCATTCCCTTTAGTGCGTTGTAGAAAATAAGATCGACGGAGCTTCCGGTGTCGATCATGAGCTTAGGTACCTCGTACCCTGCTATATTTAATGTTATGACAAGGGCATCGTCGTGAGGTCTATCGAGGTCTAATGTCTCGCTCTCCCAGAAAGAGATCTTAGTGTTAGACTCAGGCTTGGTCGGTTTGGACTGAGTGTTTGACACAGCTTTCCGTACGTGACTTTTAATAGAGTTAACGGAGTCTTGACACACACCGGACCCTCCAAGGATGTAATCGATCCTTGAGCCAGGGCTCGATTGGGGAGGTGGTTTACTCAAGAGGGCCTCGATTTGTAGGCTTTTTCCTTGTGGAAACTTTCCAAGGATCATCTCGACTCTCTTTTTGGGAGCTGGGGGTGGTGAGTCTGTTTCTTTTTCAGGTGACCTCTCGCGTTTCGGAGAGCTATCTCTGGGACCTCTCTTCTGATAAGGTTGTGGCTTTTTGAGGTCCACATCTTTTATTTCTCCGGCTGCGAATTTAGCAGCCAGTTGTCGTTGGAGGTCCCAACATTCTTCGGTTGAATGTCCCTTTCGATCGTGGTAAGAGCAATGTTTGCTCTCGTCATAACCTTTGGACCAGGGGGCTTTAGCTGTCGCGGCGACAGGTTTTTCTTCCTTGTCTTCCTCGACTACGTAAGAATGTTCTCCCTGGGTCTGATTATTTCGGGAGCTACCTCTTTTGTGAGGTCCCTTTCCATCGGAGGCTTCGCCTTTCGGGTGACTCTGGGGTTTTCTGTGGAGCTTATCTAATGCTGCCATTTCCTCCTCCAAGGTAATGTATCTAGAGGCCTTATGGAGGGCGTCATCGATGGTTGGAGGGGGATTTAGCGTTAGCTCCGAGAAGAAACCTGATTTATACCAGAGACCTCTCCTAAGAGCCTCAATGGCTACCTGATCGTTGGGATTCGAGAGTTTAGTTCTTACTGCTCTGAACTTTTCGATGTAGACTCGCAGTGAGTCTTCCAGTCCTTGTCTGATCTTCCAGAGGTCAGCCTCAGACGCTTGTTTCAGGATGTGAGTTGAATATTGCTTCATAAAGGCGTTAGCCAATTGATCGAAACTGTCTATAGAGTTCGGCTCGAGGCTGGAGAACCATTCGAGGGCTGTTCCGATCAGGTTTTCGGCAAATGTTCTGCAATATCCTGCATCACACTCTTCCTTTGTGAAGTGAGCTTTAACGATAGCTAATCGGAAGGCTCTTAAATAGGCCTTTGGGTCTGCGTTCCCATCGTATTCAGGAATTTTAATTTTTCGAGTATCTCTTATGTAAGAGTTGGCAATTCTATCGGTGAACGGAGTTCCACGAGTCTCCTCAATTAAGCTCTCGATTTCGGGAGCTGAGCTCGTTACCTTGTGAACTTGAGCTCCCAATTTCTGGAGAGCTGCGTGGGTTCGCTCCATGTACCTGCGAATTGCGTCAGGTCCCTCGAAGGGAAGGACATTTGGGTCATTATCAGATACTCGGCGAGCAGGTTCCTGGTGAGACCGAGCTCGGTCGTCTTCCCAGCTAGCTGGCGAAATAGGTCGCTCATTGGTCCTTAGGCTCCGAGCGAGGTTAGTGCGGAGAGCTGCAGGATCAGCATCCGTTCTTTGGTATTCGTCTGTGCTTGGGGTTGAAACCCTAGCTTGAAACACTGAAGCTGATGTTCTGGCCCCGGACGGTATGTTGGTTCCTGCTCCAGACCCGGAAGGAGGTGGCGGTGGAGGCAAACGGGTGCTCCCACCGGTGTTTCGATCAGGCATGGAGCTAGTTGTAGCTACATTGCTCCCCATGGTGCTGGTGATAGGAGGGGTAAACGCAGGAGCTGTCCTAGCGCGAGGCGTTCGGAAAGCAGGTTCCTGCCCTTCTGCACCTGGGCTATCAGGGGAGAAGTTCAGGCGCTCTCTAGGGAAGGAAGGGTCGGCTAACCGTTCATGGAAAGTGACTCCTCTTCCCTGGTGGACGGACGGTTGGGTCGTTGCGGATTGAGATCTGGTTATCTCTTCGAACTGTTGCTGCCGTTCGGCTAACTGTTGCACCGTTCGCTCGGTCTCTTGAGCTTTGTCCACTAACTGGAGCATCATCCGACGGATCTCAGAAAGCTGATCTTCCGTTTGGTTCGGAGCGGATTGATGCGATGGGTTATTGAGGGCTGAGGACCCAAAGTTGGTCCCTCCGGAGGCTCTCGGGTTATTTGCCCCCGGAGCAGTGCGGTTCGGTGAGCTATTGCTCTGGTTCGATTGATCGGGGTTAGATGGATTCGTTCCATCTAATGGATTCATCCTTTAAGCTTTAGAGAAAGGGATTCGATTATTTGTCCCCACAGACGGCGCCAATTGTGAGAGACAAGGTTTCACTTCTTAGATTTAGGTTAGGTCAAGAGAGATGAATGAGAATCGTGGGCTGAATCCCGTAAATAAACTTGAAGAATGAATATGATTTTATTGATGAGTTGAAAGATGATGAATACAAAGGAATGTATCTTGTGATGATCAAAGAATACGTAATGCTTTTAATCTAGTACAAAAGTTCATCCATGAAAAAAAAGAGAGCCCTTGTCTTTTATCTTCTCCATCTTTATATAGTCTAGGTTTCGTTGGCAACCCTTCAACTGTTCTCCTAGATATTTGGCTTCAATTACGGAGCTCGCTTTAGGCTCCTCTTGACCGAGTCTCTTAAGGTGTTAGCTCACTTTCTGTCGTGACCTCTGCTATGATGTCTCCCAGGTCCAGTCGTCAGCTCGGCTTTCAGCTCCCTTTGTTATGATGGGCTTATCGCAACCCACATGCTAGCTCACGCTTATCGGTACCTCATCTGAGGGTCATATTCGGGTCCAACAAATACCTCGTATATAAAAACACGGACCTTTGTAATTTCTCGCTATTTCCTCGTACAATAAAGCACAGGCCTTTGTAACTGTTTGCTATTTCGTCGTAACCTTACGAGGAATTTGTGACGATATGTAATCTTATATATACCCCCGAGCGCTCACTCTTTCTTTCCTCTCTACTTCCTCTCCACTTCCTCTCCATTTCGTAGCAATGGTAAGCCTCTCTAATTTGGTTAGTTTAGAATATATTAGGTGGTTAGTATAGGGAATTTAGATAGGTTTACGGATTTTATGTTATTTAGTGTTGATTAGGTGGATAATGTTGGAAAATATACTGTTGATGTTAATTTTAAAAATTAAATTGTTTTCCCAGGTTCGAAAAGGAAGATTTACTGCCCATTACAGAGAGATGTTCGGTGAGCCGGGTAGTCGTTTAGACCCCTCTTCTTCAGCTCCCG
This sequence comes from Brassica napus, assembly GCF_020379485.1. NCBI lineage: Eukaryota > Viridiplantae > Streptophyta > Magnoliopsida > Brassicales > Brassicaceae > Brassica > Brassica napus. Next base: position 38,204,576 of record NC_063449.1, on the reverse strand, counting down.
GTTCTTCGGGTCAGGAGACTGTCCCCGAGACTCAGTACACTCAGAGAGTCTCTGGATCTACTTCTTCTAGTGCACCATCGGCTCCTCATGTGCCTTCCCCGATGGCTCATCCGACGATGCCTCCTCATGTGCCTCCTCCGATGGCACCTCCGATGGCCGCCGATATTCATCCCTATTTGATGGTGCCTCCGAGTGCTCCTTTCTCGCAGTACACTGTAGAGGAAATTCTCCGTCTGCCAGGCAGAGAAGGTTTACCAGTCATCGACCCCGACCGACCGGACGGAACTTTGTGGTATGTTGCATTAATTTTATCTTTTAATTCGTTTAAAATTCTTTTATAGCATTAAAAAATAATCTATATTTTAAATTTGTATTTTCCAGGTGGGGGGTTGACGGATGTCTTGCTTCAGACGTAACCGACACGATCAAAGGTTACTTCTCCATGGCACATCCGAACTGGAGTAAGCCGCCTCACTACGTCAGAAAGACGTGGTTCAAAATTTACTCTGTAAGTTTCTATTAATTAATTATATATACTTTAATTTTTTCATGATTTATATATATACTTTCTAAAAAACTAATTGTTAATTTATTTTTTCCAACAGAAAAAATATAATTGGGCCTTGGGGATCACTGAGAGGGTGAGGAAGAAGTTTAACGCGAAGGCGAAAGTTCGCTTGTTGGACACGGTCTCCAACTAGAAGGGTGACTGGATCGTTAAGGGGTATGAGCGTGGCAAACCCGTTGAGCTCACCACGGATGTGTGGGATGGCCTCATCCGTTATTGGCGTCTTCCTGATTCCATTAGAATCGCCCAGTCTTGCTCTAACTCCCGTAACACGGTCGATGAGCACGGAAACGGGCCGATGCTTCACACTACGAGCCAAAATCCCCACGCCGGTGTCCTTTTGAAAATGGTAATTAAATATTTTATTAAATAAATTTTTTAATATATATATTTTTATTCTAACTTTCTTAAATATTTTTTAGGCCAAAGAGACGGAACATCTCCCGTCTCTTATGGAACTTTACGAGAGGACCCACAAGAACAAGGCAGGCGTATTTGTAGATGGCAAGTCCGAGCAAATCTACAACGACGTGGTTGCTCGGGTTGAAGACCGCCAGACCCAGCTGACCCAGCAGTCTACCGACGGATTACCCGTCACCTTATCCACACTTGAAGTGGATAAGATTTACGAGGAGGTAAATTTTCTAAAATTTTAAATTTTTATTATTCATTTAATTTAACTTTAAATTTTTACTAACAATATTTATTTTTGGTTTTTAAGGTTGTCCCAAAAAAAAGGGACGGACGTTGGAGATTGGTTCCGTCAACGATGTTCCGAGAGCAACATCGTATTATGGTCAGTGACGGGATGATGAAGTCACTGAGCTGCGTAACGAGTTGACCGCGACAAAATCTGCATTCACAGGTCGTGTGGGTGGACTCGAGGGCTTCTTGGACTTTATAGCGGCCACACATCCGGAATGGGAGACCATGTTGAGGAACATGCGACGACAAAATCCCATTCCAGGCGAGGGACCATCCGACGACACACATGCCGAGGAGGATGTAGATAGGAGGAGTGATGAATTCCTCTGGGCGATGCACGACTCTTAGTTCTTTTTTTTTTTCTGTGGTTGTATTATAAATTCAAAACTTATTTATATATAAAATATTTGCGTATTTATTTATTTTTTAAATTTTAATTTTATTAATAAATTAAATAATTTTAAATATTTTTTAATTCTATTTTTAAATTTGTTAAATAATAAAACGAAGTAGATTCGTAGCTAATCTACGACTTATTTACGTTGAACATTTACGAGGAAATCACGAGAAATGTTAAACGAGTATTTTACGAGAAAATACTTTCAAGGTATTTACGTGAAAATTACAAGGAAAACATTTCAAGGTAATTACGTGAATTTTACGAGGAAATGCTTTCGAGATATGTACGTGTCGTTTACGAGGAAATGCTTTCGTGGTATTTACGAGGAACGGTAGCGACATTCTTACGTCGACTGTCTACATGGTCTTTACGACGATTTGTTTTCTTTGTTTTTACTACGAAATATTTTCCTCGCTAATTTACGACGAATTGGCGAGGAAATATGTGTTACGACGAACGAGTAACGACAAAACGTGTTTCCTCGCTAATTCCTCATAAAGCCTCTTTTACGACGAACTCACGAAGAAAACCGCCCTCATAAAACTTATGTTTTCTTGTAGTGTCAGTAGCTAACATATCTAATAATTTTCAAAGACCAAGAATCCTTAATCACATTTTTCTATTATTGGTCGATATGTTATACAATTTTTATTTCATTGAGAGACTTGATGTAAATAAGAATATGTGGTATAAACTCATTTTACACTAATCATATTTGCAGGCCAATGAATAAAAATAAATCAATTATATCTAAGCTAATATCCAAAGAGTTCATACGTCTCTTCTTCATATGTCTCTTCTCTCTCTTTTAACATGGCATGTAACAAGGATATTTAAGAGATCATCACTTGAAATTTGCTACAAGTTTTTTTTTTCCGACAAACTTAAATTTTATTAATATGAGAACATAATATTTGAATATAAAGTTGTAGTTAACCACTTTGGTCACTACAAGAAAACATCAAGGATTCTGAGGAAAAAAATCGTCGGAATTTCGTCGGAATATCGTTATTCCGACGACATACCGATGAAACACGTCGTCGGAAATAATTCCTCGGAAAATTTTTTTTCCTCGGAAATCCCTCGGAATTTTCCGACGGAATTCCGAGGAAATAAATTTCTGAGGAAATTCCGAGGATCACTAGTTTGTCGGAAATGTCCTCGGAATATACCGAGGGAGAACTTCGTCGGTATAATTCCTCGGAAGTTCATCGATCGATGCGTGTTTGGACATATATACATCGATCGATAGGAGTATACCGACGGACCTTTTCCTCGGTTTATTCCGAGGTACTTTTCCCTCGGTATATTCCGAGATTCCGAGGGAGCTGTCCCTCGGAAAATTCCGAGGCAACAGTTCCTCGGAATAAACAGAGGAACCTGTCCCTCGGTATAGCCCGAACGTTTTTTAAAAAACTCATCAATCGATGCTTTTTTGTTCAAAAACGCATCGATCGATCAAGTGAAAAATATAATTAATTTCCTCGGAATGTAAAAAATATTAATTTTAAAAAAAAAAAAAAATTTCTGAAATTTAAATTCGAAAATATGAAATTAAAAGTAAAATTGAAATCATATTAATTAATATTCAAAGTTTCACAAATAAAAATAAAACATTCCGAGTTTGTGGAAAAAAAAAAACTACGGGTCTGACACGTCCGGGAACACCTCGTTCGGGTACATCCTCTGCATCATCTCCATCATTTGCTGGTTCAGCCTCCTCTGTGCCTCATTGCCCGCCTGTTGAGCCGCCATCTGGGTCTCCAACAAAGATATATGATCATCTTTGTCCTTAAACTGGGCCGTAAGTACTTCTGGATCAACAAAGGGCGGTGGTGCAGAAGAAGGGGGAACCGACCGGGTGCGACGACCCAAACCGACCAAACGTCCCTTCTTCTTTGGAACCGACTGAATAGAAAAAAGCCAAATTTAGAAATTTAAACCAAGAAATAAATGAATTGAACTTTTAAAAACAAAGAACTTACGGATTCAACGATTTCGTTGATTCGAAACCGGGACAAGTTGGTCGAAGCCGTCGAAGCGTCATCCTCGGTTTGAAGCTGAGACACTTCGTCTACCACCTGAGTTTGGACCAGGTCGACCACGTCCCTCACAAGACCGTCATCAATCTGGCCGGTCTTCTTGTTGGTATACACCCTCCTCATTAGGGCGAGATCATCAACCGGCTCGCCATCATTTTCTTCCGCCTTGAAAAAAAACATAAATTAAAGAAACATTAGAAATTAGAAGAAATGCACAATAAATTTAAATTCTGAAACTCAAATAATTGAAGAAAAAGCGGTTGAACTTACCATGCGATCTCCGAGAGTGGCAATAGATTGAGCACCCAAGTTATGCTTGTAGATGCCCTTCCCTTTACGGTCGCTCCTGCGGTTGGTGGAGTTGGTGGAAGAAGTTTCTTTCGTCTCTTCCTTATCCCAATGCGCACACAAATGGTTTAATAAATTAAATCGAACCTTATTGATTTCCCACTTCTTCTTCCACTCGTGGATCTGCTTTCCATAGTTGTCCATTACTTTATGGACGAAGTGGTGATAGATAAAGAGCGTCTCATCGGAATTCCAGTTGAACTCTTGCTGAAAAAAAAACACAATTAGTAGAAAATTTATATTAAAGATTAAAAATATAAGTAAAAAATTAGAATACTTACCGCAAACTGACGAAACCACAGAACCTGCTTGTCGGTTGGGAAGTGAGTGAAAGTCGGATGTCCACTGTCGAGGGCCGAGTACATCATACGGTTGATCCATGCGCTGATCCCGTTCCCGGATCGGTTGAACCTTATTAAAAGAACAAACGGTTAATAATGAATCCAAATTTAAAGAAAAAAAAATGTTTAATTACCATGTTTGACCCCGTCCATGTGGATACGGAGTGAGATACGGAAGATGGTCACGACCGGGCTGTTGAACCAACTCCGCAACACGCATCACTCCCGGAGGACCCGGAGGAACAGGAGCGGATGCAGCAGCGGGAGCGAGAGGAGCAGGAGCGGGTGCAGCAGAGGGAGATGTATGGTTGGAGCTATGGGGCGAAGGGGAATCCTGAAAATGGCTGGAATCCCGAGACTGGCTCTCCGTACCACCACGACCACGACGCTGTCGAGGCCGGGTCTGATCATCATGAGACCTGTAAATTTAAAAAATATATTTAATAAATACAGAAATATATAAATTAATTTAAAAAAAAACAAAAACCCAAATAATTTAATCACAAAAAAAAAATTATATATATTTAAAATTTTTAATAAATATATAAAAATAGTTCTAATAAACAAAAAATAGTTGTAATAAATAAAAATAGTTTAATAATTACAAAAAAATAGTTTTAATAATATATATATATTAAAAATATTTTTAAATCCCAAATAATAGTTTTTAATTACAAAAAAAATTTTATAGATATTTAAAATGTTTTGTAAAATCCAAAAAATCGAATTTATATAGAATTTTTTTTTTTGTAAAGTCCAAAAAATCGAATTTATATAGAAAAATCGTTTTGTAAAATACAAAAATCGATTTTATATACAAAAATCGATTTTATAAATACAAAAAAAAAATTATAAAAAAATTCTAAATCAATTCAACAAAACAAATCATTCAACCAAATCACAATTCTAAACCTATTATACAACCAAATCACAATCCTAACCAATCACCCTAAAAAAAATCTATCAAAACCACACAAAAACCTAACAAATAGAACCTAAGAGAGTGGGATAGGGTCCTTACATGATTTGTGTAAGAGAAGAGGGAGATCGCCGGAGATATCGTCGGATTTCAGGGGGAAATCGCCGGAGAGAAGAGAGGATTTGCGCAGAGGAAGAAGAGAGAAATGGGGAAGAAGAAGGGCTCGTGGTTATAAAACCTAGGGTCCGACGGACATTATCCGTCGGAATTCTAATTTCAATTTTCGCGAAATATTTGCCCGGTAAAATGAAAATATTCCGAGGAAATTCCGACGGATAGTAAAATATCCGTCGGAATTTCCTCGAATATTCCGAGGAAATACCGAGGAACTAGTGTTTGGGGTTTCAAAACATCAATTTTTTTTGCCGTATTTCATTTCTTATACAATTGTAATGCATACCATTGAGGATTCTTTGTATAGATGAGCATAAACCATGAAATAAAAAATTCAAAACTAATTGAAAGTATTCCCTTTACCGTTCATTAAAAGGTATAAGTGTTTGTCTTATGTTGCGAGATTTCGTTCATACAATCGGAAAAGTGTTAATTATACGGTAAGGAACAAATTTTTGACTTCATAATGAACGTAAGACACTTAATAAGGGTTATATAGGTGTTATTCAAACGGCAAAACGTTGTTTTCGGTTTAAAAACCCTATTTCCTCGGAATTTCCTCGGATTATTCCGAGGGAACTCCGAGGAAACCCTCTTCTTCCTCGGAATTTCCTCGGAATATTCCGAGAAAATTCCGAGGAACTAGTGTTTGGGGTTTCAAAACGTAATTTTTTTTAAATAAACGCATCGATCGATGCGTTTTTGAACAAAAACAAATCGATCGATTACTAAGATGGACCGGGCCGTAAGATTGTGATCGATCGATGAGAGTATCCCATCGATCGATCGAGAATCTCAATTGTTCCTCGGAATGTCCTCGAAAAATCTTGTATGTTTTTTTAAAAACGCATCGATCGATGCGTTTCTGAACAAAAACAAATCGATCGATTACAAAGATGGACCGGGCCGTAAGATTGTGATCGATCGATGAGAGTATCCCATCGATTGATCGATAATCTCAATTGTTCCTCGGAATGTCCTCGGAAAATCTTGTATGTTTTTTTAAAAACGCATCGATCGATGCGTTTTTGAACAAAAACAAATCGATCGATTACAAAGATGGACCGGGCCGTAAGATTGTGATCGATCGATGAGAGTATCCCATCGATCGATCGAGAATCTCAATTGTTCCTCGGAATGTCCTCGGAAAATCTTGTATGTTTTTTTAAAAACGCATCGATCGATGCGTTATAGAACAAAAACGCATCGATCGATGTGTGTTCGGAAAACAGAATTATAAGGCAAAACCCGACCTTTTCTGGATCTAAACCTTAGAACTCTCATCCCCTCCGATTTCCCCTATAATTCGCCCCCCCTTTCTCTCTCTATAATCATCCGATTTGAACAATTTTGGGCTCCATTCCACTTGATTTTTCGAGCTCTACCTGATTCCTACACTCGTCTTCACCCTAAGACAGGTATACTCCGCGAATCTCCACATTCTGAAATCGTGTTCTTGAGCAATTTTTTGGGTTTTGTGAATTTCTTATTTCCGTGTTGATTCCTTGATCAAATATGCATGAAACAGATGTTTAAACATGGAATAGAACACAATTGTCTGTGATCAACGAGTTTGGAACAGGATTTGAGATGATTTAGGGATTGAGAATTTTTTTCAATTTGGTTTTTTTTTATCACAACTCGATTTCGCTTTTCATTTTCATGTTGCTTTGAGTTCTTAATTGATTATAACCATGTTGAGAGCAATGATTCTATTTTGTAGAGAATGAAGCGCACGAAAATGTCAGCAAAGAAGAACACACAAGAAGAGGGTTCGTCTCAGCTGGAGAAGCAAAGGCCAAAGAAGTGGGATAAGTCTGATACCACCCACTACAACAACATGAAGAAGGTAGCCGTTCCGGCTACACAACTAGCATGTCCTGAGACGATGACAATATTGGGAATCCAAGCAGACATTGAAGGACTGTTCCAGAACATGGGTCTAGGCCAACTATGCAACCTCAACGAACCCACTTATCCGGAGTTGGTACGCCAGTTCATAGCATCCGCATACGTCACCCGTCCCGATGATAGCCATCAGGAAGGTTTTCTGGCATTCGTAGTGCAGAAAGTATACTATGAGGTATCTTTCACAGACCTCTGCGGACTATTTGGATTGAGTGCAGGGGAGAGGACATCTGGTCTTTATTGGACTTCAGAGCTGTTGAACTTCTGGGAAACGATTGGCACAGGGGTTTATAGATCTTCTCAGGCAAAGGAGTCACTTATCCGGAGCCCAGTACTGAGATATGCCACACGCCTCATTGGCTCATTGCTATACGGGACAACCACAGCCGCATCAGTCACGCAATGGGAGTTGTGCCTCCTGTACCAAGGTGTGAGGCATTTGCTACCGGCATTTGGAAACTCTACATTCCCACCTGCTACTGCCTTCAACATGGGAGCGGTGCTGGCCGCAAACTTAGCAGGATACAAGGGGAAAGTAACCAAATCCAAGAGCAATGCATGTGGATTTGGTGCAGTGATTACTCGGATCCTTAGACATGTGGGTGTAGACTGCAAGAACCAGCAGGTAGCACTGGACAGATCGAACAACATTGCTTGGAACTACCTGGATGTCATTTCTCTAGTAAGTAAGGAGTTCATAGCTGGTCCCCACTCGAGGATCCATCGGGATGGTCCTTACGTCTACGTATTCCAGGACCGAGCGAAGAAAACACTCTACTGCCACCTGCCTCAGATCGGTCTGACTTCTCTACTTTCAGAGGCTGCAGTTGAGTTCCTACCCCCTGCTACCGCACTAGTAGACAAGCCATCCTTCTTCACGCCAAAATATCAGACCAAAGGCAAGGGCGTGGTTGATGAAGAAGGAGAAGATGAGGCTGCACAAGCCATTCCAGATGATTCACAACCCCATCAGCTACTCCCATCAGACTCCAGCCAGTACAAGCTGCAAGAGCTTCCACCGAACGCCACTTCGCGCCAGCAACAACATTGGAGAGATCAGAGCATAAAGACAAACAACGACATGCTACACAAGATCTGGGCTGCCATTTCACGTATCAGGCCGTGTCGTTGCCAAAAGGATGATGTAGTTCATCGGGACAACTCTCCATCCAGCTCTGGTTCGGGTTCGAGTGGTACACACAGGGTAAGAAAGAGGTCCAAGAGACCCAACGATGCAGGAACATCTGGAGCAGGAGACGAGGAGTAGGAGCTATCACCGGCTATTTTATTTTCTTTTCTATTCTAACGTTTTATGGTCTTATTTTCTGTTAATTTTGAACTGAGTTTTTTTTTGGGTTTCTTAATTATGAGTTCGTATTTCTTTTACATGGTTTCTTCGTTTTATTTGGTTGTGTTCTGAGTAGTTTTTAATTCGTATTCAGCTTTGCCTTGCTAGATAAACCAAATAACTATTATCCGAGGAAAGAGGTTATATCAAGTGTTCCTCGGAATTTCCTCGGTATTTCTTTAAAAAATAAAATAATAAGTTCAATGGTAGTCTGTTTCCGAGTCATCATCACCAGATGAATCTGAATCTGGATCTTGGTGAAACTCTCCAATCACTGGTTCATCCTCTACGTGAACGACGGCTTCCTCTCCAAAGTCGGTTAAATCGACTACAAGGCCAACTCCAGCTAAATCTTCTGCTGCACTTAAGTTGCCGGATGTGCTTGGTTGTAGTGGGTCTTCCAGCTCAGAACTTCCCTGAACTCGGCCTCTCGGGTTGAGTCTTGTAACAGTAACCCATGGATCATCTCTGTTCCTTACCCGGGGGTACTTGATATAACAAACCTGTAACATTTAGAAAAATTATAAATTAATACACATGATGATGAATCATTCTGAATAATTAACATTTAATTACCTGATCGGCCTGAGAAGCAAGAATGAAAGGATCATAATATTGCAGCTTTCGCCTCGAATTTACTGATGTAACACCAAATGCATCTGTTCTCACACCTCGATCTGGGGTGTTGTCGTGCCAATCACAATAGAAAACAGTACAGCGCAATCCAACCATGCCCAAATACTTAATTTCCAAAATCTCATGTATGTGTCCGTAGTATACATCATCTCCTGATGCAGAACAAACGCCAGCATCATAAGTCGTACTCGAACGTCTCCTCTTCTGAGTTGTGAATGCATATCCTCGAGTACAAAATCTCGGATATGACTTCACAACAAAGTTTGGTCCAACGACCATCTCACGTATCCAATCGTCAAATGTTTCACCTCTGGCCAAACCAGCAGACACCTATTAATAGCACATATATATATATTATATCAATAAATGTGAATTAGTATAAATATGTGATAAAATATATTTTAATTTGTTTAAAGCACTCACATAAGTAAACATCCATCCACTAAATTCTCTCTGCTTCATTTCTTCTAGTTCGTCCTCTGTGGCGTATCTATACTCGAACCGCTTTTCTGCCATGAAAATCCTGTATATGATGACAATAATGTAATTAATTAAGATTTAAATTTCAACTTGTTAAAATAAAAATTTGTAAGCTCATTTATTTACCTCTCATATTGAAGAACGTCTTCGCAGTTGGTGAGCAAATATGTTTGCAAATGACTGCGCTCCTGCTCAGTAAGTCGACGGTCCTTTGGTTTTCCGCTAAGTCGTCCAACATCTGTGAAAATGTCTGGAACCGTAACATGATATGTTGCCCGTTCGCCTCTATCATCATGCCGAGCAGGTCTTCTGTTTTTGGTCTGAACTTCTGCTGGAAAGTAGTACTCGGCAAAGTTTGAAGTTTCTTCATTGATCATCTGTGCGACTATAGAACCTTCCACCCTACTTAAATTTTTCACCATCTTCTTCAAATGGAACATATACCGCTCATACAGATACATCCATCTATACTGCACAGGACCACCAAGTTCCAATTCTCTTGCCAGGTGAATAACAAGATGCTCCATAACATCAAAAAATGAGGGAGGAAATATCTTCTCAAGGTTGCACTGAATCACGGCTATGTTAGTCTTCAAATTTTCAATACCTTCAAGAGTCACTGATCTCGTGCATAAATCGCGGAAGAAACCACTTATCCCTGCAATTGCTTCATGAACATTTCGTGGTAATAGTTCCTTGAAGGCGAACGGAAGGAGGCGCTGCATCATTACATGGCAATCGTGGCTTTTCAAGCCAGTAAACTTTCCTTCCTTTCTGTCGATACAGTTACGCAAATTTGATGCGTAACCGTCTGGAAATTCCACATCGTTTGAAATCCAATCAAAGAACGCATCTTTTCCCGCTGCATCAAGTCGGTATATGGGAAAAGGAGCCCTACCATTCTCATCAACATGAAGTTCTGAACGAGCACATATATCGACTAAATCCAGTCTTGACTTCAAATTATCCTTTGTTTTACCTTGAACATTAAGGATCGTGTTCATGAGATTGTCAAAAAAGTTCTTCTCAATATGCATGACATCTAAATTATGCCTTAGCAGATGATCCTCCCAGTATGGCAGATCCCAGAAAATACTTTTTTTGTGCCAGTTATGTAGTTCTCCAACAGCATCTACCGGAAAACGCTCATGTCCACCGACTTCTGGCGTCCTTTCTGCACCAAAATCTCTTAGTTGTATCTTCAAATCTTTCCCACAAATTTCGGAGGTGGACTGTCAAACACCCTCTTGTTCTTCGTAAACAAATTCCTACTCCTACGATATGGATGATCAGGTGGTAGGAATCTCCTGTGACAGTCAAACCAACACGTTTTCCTTCCGTGTTTTAGTTGGAAAGCATCAGTGTTATCTTGACAATATGGACATGATAGCCTTCCATGCGTTGTCCATCCAGACAACATACCATATGCTGGAAAATCACTTATTGTCCACATTAGTACTGCCCGCATTTGAAAGTTTTCTTTACACGAAACATCGTATGTTTCAGCACCTTGAGCCCATAGTTGTTGCAACTCATATATTAGTGGCTGAAGAAACACATCAAGTGATCTCTTAGGATGCTCTGGTCCGGGAACGAGAATCGAGAGAAACAAAAACTCTCGTCGCAAGCACAAGTTTGGGGGGAGGTTGTATGGTGTAAGAATGACGGGCCATAGAGAATACTGTCTTCCACTCTTGCCAAACGGACTGAAACCATCAGTACATAATCCAAGGTAGACATTTCTTCTCTCATACGCAAAGTCGGGATACTTTGATTGGAAATGCTTCCACGCTTTTGCATCTGAAGGATGTCTGATCTCACCATCTGTTGAGTGCTCCGCATGCCATCTCATTGGTTGCGCTGTGCGTTCAGACAGATACAACCTCTGCAACCTTTCCGTCAAAGGTAAATACCACATCCTTTTATATGGCACTGGAACTCTTCCACTCGTATCTTTATAACGAGGCTTTCCACAAAATTTGCATGTAACCCGCTGTTCATCCGCCCTCCAATAAATCATGCAGTTGTCGCTGCATACATCTATTACCTGATACGATAAACCAAGACCAGCTACGAGTTTCTGAACCTCGTAGTATGAACCAGGAGCTACATTATCCTCGGGTAGAATACCTTTTACAAAATCAGCAATCGCATCCACACAGTCTTCAGCCAAATTATAATCTGTTTTAATGCCCATCAATCTTGTAGCAGATGATAAAGCTGAATGACCATCTCTGCAACCTTCGTACAATGGTTGCTTTCCAGCATCCAACATATCATAAAATCTCCTAGCTTCTGCATTGGGTAAATCTTCCCCTCTAAAATGATCATTTACCATCTGCTCAGTACCTACACCATAATCTACATCCGTTCTAATTGGTTCTTCTAATCTAACCGCTGGCTGAGGTTCGCTAGTACTACCATGTTCATAATCAGTTTCCCCATGATGATACCAAATTTTGTAACTTCGTGTAAACCCACTCAAATATAGATGAGTCCAAACATCCCACTCTTTAATAACCTTTCTATTTTTACAATTAGAGCAAGGACATCTTAACATACCTGTTTTTGCTTCCCGTTGTCGGTGAACTAACCCCATGAATTCGGTTATACCTAGTTGGTATTCTTCCGTAAGCAATCTCGTGTTCGGATCCAAATGAGGTCGATCGATCCAAGAACGAAAATAATTTGAAGAAGACATATTTTTTATGAATCAAATTCGTGTGTAAATAGAGTAAGAGGGAGGATGAAGATATGGAGTGAAAGAAGAGGAAGAGGAGTGCTTGTATTTATAGTTTAAATCCTGCCGACATACCGAGGAAATTCCGACGGAAAAGGCTAGTTCGTCGGAATTTTGTAAAATCCCCCAACGGCTCTCCAACGGCTATAATATTTCCTCGGAATTCATCGGTTTTTTCCGAGGAACACATTGTTCCTCGGAATATTCCGACGGACTGAGGTTTCCTCGGAATTCCGTCGGTATATTCCGAGGAAATTCCGAGGAACCCCAATTTTGTGTTTCCCGAGGAAATTCCTCGGTATATTCCGAGGATTTCATTTTCCGTCGGAATGTCCGTCAGAATACCGCTGTTTTCTTGTAGTGGGTGGATAAACTTTACAATTTTCAAAACTAGAATTTGCTGGTCCTTGTCGGCAATTATATGGGCGGCTTGGTTTCCAATATGTTTGACAAAAGTAAATGTTATAGTTTATTCCTCCAGCTAGTTATTTCTTCGTAAATGTTTTGTATAGTTGAATCAGTTAGTAGAGCATTGGTCGTTTTGACCAAGATTTCTGAATGCCCTTCGAAAATCATATTGTTATTTCCTCCTTATCCAAACGTTCTGCATTACCACAAGCAAAGCTTTTGCCTCAACAACTAAACTAGATTGGGCGAAACCCAAGTTAGCCGAGCCCCACATAAAAGGATGACCGTAACTGTTCTGAATAATCCATGCACTTCGTACTTGGTTAGAGAGGTTTAAGTCTCTATGTGTATTTAGCTAACTTTGGTTACTTTGAATTATATTGGGCTAATTGTGTCTTTTATATATGGATTATGGAAAAACAATAGGTTTAATTAAGGTTTGATATGAAACATGATCCAACCTTGAATATTTGTTAAGTTACTTCGTTCTACAAATGCAAACAAATGCGATTGTAGTCTTTATGGTGTCACTTTGCAAGACGCGCAATACGATCCAAAAATACGAACACACTATGATTTCTTGTATTGCAAGTTGTTAATAGCAGGAGTACCACATTCTTATTCTGTTTCCCAAAAAAAGTTATGACCAACACATGAATTCCGACTTGCAAGTAATTCATTCTAGGGTCGATTAGCTGCATATCAAATATTTAAGAAACATGTCAAATAAACAATTTCTAGAATCTCATGAGTAAGCACAAACAGAATATGACATTAGAGTACTAGATCAAGAAAAAACATGCAAACATATACCATAACATGGGGCATTTTTATCCTTAGGTTATAGTCACTAGATTATTCTATATAGGTTATCTTCATGAATTTGAAACACCAAAATCGCATAAAGAAAAGTGATGGCGCTTGAAAACTTACAAGAGCTAACCTAATTGCAGATACATCGAGTATATAGTGGGCGAGATATAACAAAGGATATGTCCATAAAACAAGGGATTAATTTTACATTTGAATCCCAATGATGATTATATATTATTAGCAAGACTGATCATCACTCAGACCTCATTTTATTGAGTTGGTTCAAAGCAGGCTGCAATATATTGTAAAGAACCCAAAGCAGAGCCGGTGCAACCACGAACAACAGCAACTGTCCCCTGTTGTCTCCCCCTTTCGCCGCCGCTTCCGCCACCGCCGCCATCTCGTTAACCACACTAGCCGAGGCCTCCGGCGGCATAGTCAAAAGCCCTGACGCAGCGAGACCACCGCCGATGCCAAGACCCACGACGACTCCTTTGCTCTCGCGCATCTTGTTGATCTGGTTGAGAGCCGGCTGGAGAATGTTGAAGAGCACCCATCCGATCGCCGGGACGATCGGGAGGAGTAGAGCTAGTCCACGGTTGTCGTTACCTCCTGCTGCCGCTGCCGCCGCGAGCTCGGCGATCTGGTGGGCGGCGAAAGCGGGTTCGGAGCAGCTGAGGGTGGAGAAGACGGCGCCGGCGAGGGAGGTGCTTGTGACGGCGAGAGAGACGGTGGGTTTTGGTGGGGTTGGGAGGGTGATGAAGGGTTTTGATGAGGAGATGGATTTGCTTTGGTTTGGGGACTTAGGAGGAGATGGGTTTAGGGACATGCATGTGGCTGATGTTGCCATTGTCGCCGCCATTGGTCGGAGGGGCTTGGAGATGAGGAGTGAGTTTGTGAGATGGTTATGGGAATATTAGAAGGATGGATCAGTGGAAGTGAAAGGCTTCTGATACTTCTCTTATCCAAGGAGAAGAGAGTTGGAGATTTTTGTGTGATTTGAGCCACTGATTCTATGCCACGCTTCTCTTTGTCTTATCACTTTGATCTTCCTTATTTTACGTTAGTTTTAATTTAAATTTTCTTTATTTTTCTTTTAATATTTTTTTCTGTAATTCTTATTGTATTTCACCTTTAAATCAATAATATTAATATTCTTATTTTATTATTCTGACTTTTAAAAAAGAGTCATAGAATTTGTTTATATAGTGTCTATATAAGATGAAATTCCTTTTAAAATTTTTTTAACCACGCTAATATAATACTCCCTTCGTTTTATAAAGATCCACATTTTAGGAAAAAAATTTGTTTCAATAAGATATATTTTTTACCTTTTTCAATGTATTATTTAATGAAAAATTGTAAATTTTAAAAAAGTTAATGGTGTTTATTAGATTTCTATTAGGTAAAAGTTATGGAAAATTGTTATTCACGGAAAACAATGCATTTACAATCAAGTTTTAATGTGTGTTTTAATATGTGTGAAAAATATAAATATGTATTTTTTTTTTAAACAGAGAGAGTAATATTTATATTGGTGAAATAATTAATGTTAGTGAAATATATATTTTGTGAAATAGTTTGAATATTGTGGAATATAGTACGGTCCAGATATATTAGGTCATATTTTGAGTATATTTTTGTTGGAGATACACGATTTTTTTAGTATTACTTATAATTAATTTATATGCATATTTAGCGGGGGTTGCTTAATATGGCTTATTGGACATGCTATGAAGATAATTGTATAGACGAGTTTAAGTAATTTCATGAACAATGTCATTTGACTCTACTCTATTCTTTTGTAGGTAAGGTTATCTCCAACTCAACTCCAAAACATTATTTTAATGTGATTTTGATGCTAAAAATCACACCATTTTAATGCAACACTATAATTTTTTACCAAATTTAGTGTGATACTATTTACCACACTAAAACACTATTCATTCCACTAAAATACTATTCATTTAATTTATTAATAAATAAGACAATTAAATAAATGACAAATAAAAATACAAATACATATTATTATAAAATAGTTTTTATTGTGAAATTTGGTGTTATGGTTAGAGAATAATTTTTTTCTAGTGCTGAAATTACACCAAAATAATATGGTTTTGACACTAAAATAGTGTTGCGGATTAAAGATACTCTTGGAGGTGTGGTCGTGCGTCAGACTCAAAAAATATGACCTAGTAACTGAACCAAAAAGGCTACTTCACCTAAACCTGCATTTGTGTCATGTTTTTTGGAATAGTTGGTGATAGGAAGTGAATGCTTATACATTGGCTACTTATAGTATATTAAATATTTTGGTTATTTTGATCTTTGTGTGGTTTAATTATGATAAAAAATTAGTGTTATATTAGAAAATTTCTCTTTTTAGAATTAGAAAAATCCATGTTTACACGAATAAGAAAATTGTATGAACCGATTACTAATTGTTCACACTCTATTTAAGTGGTTTTCATGCACTAATAATGATCCCAAAGAAGCGTCATGAAAAGAGGTAAAAAGGTAAAAGAACTCCTTTCACTAATATAAAATCACGTAGAAAAGAGAGTTCTGGTCCATGCATGCCCATTTCTTGCCATGTGCAAGAGGTGCATTTGCACACTACTACAAAAAATATGTACATTGTTAGCGCTGAAAATATGCTATATTAGATGTTTGATAGCGAATTCATAAATGCTATGTATACGGCAGCCATCATAGTTACCCCTTCTACGATAGCATTTTTTTGGAATGCTATGAAATATACACATATCATAGCAATACTCCTATGCTGTTATTACCTTTTACCATAACATTTATAGTTTGCTATTATAGAATGAAGATTATAATAGCATTTATCTATGAATCTTGATAATACATTTTCAGTGCCATTGAATTATATATATATATATATATATATATATAAATTATCCGGAATGTATATTTAATTTCTTTTTAAACATAAATTAGAACTAATTTATAATTAAATCGGTTAAGTTGACTAAAAATAATAAATTGGTATTTTTGTAAATTGAATTTTGGTTTACAATTACATTGGTTTACAGTTACAAATTGGTTTAGTAATTAACCCTAACTAAACCTAATAAACTTATACACCCACCAAACTACAATCAGACGATCTTCTTCAGTCCCTGCCGTATCTACACCGCACGACCACCACCCCACCACCGGCTTGCACCACTGCTGCATCACGCTTGACCAAAGTCGCCGCTATGTCACACCACTGATTTTACTTCCCTGCTCCTTAACAAATCTGTAAACAAAATAAAAATCAATCACAAATTTATAAGAAGATGACAAGAGAACATATAAGAGGAAGGTGAAGTGAGATTACCTGTGGTGGTGGTGAGGAGGTGAAGCCAACGCAGATCTTGACCAGAGACATACCAGTCCTGGGTACCACCGTATTGTCTCCTCTGCTCACGACCACCAGCTCTGCCCACAAAGAAAAACATAATCAAAACAGAGAGAGAGAGAGAGGTGACCATGGTGGTGGTGGTGAAGACTGCGACGGAATCGAAGGGAGTGCGACGGAATCGAGCCCCTTCCCATGTCTTCTCCGACACAACTCTACCATCTCGAACTCCATCTCTCTCTATATCTTTCGCTTCTGTAACTCTCTCTCTCTTCTCAAACACGAGATCTCAGATCTCAAAAATAATTAAAAAACAAATGTAAAACTACAATTAATCTTGAACGTTGATTCAATATTATCCAAGGGTGGAAAAGGTGATCCATGCCAAACCAATAGAAAAAAAAGATGAGGATAGCTGAAAGAATGATTTTGGACCTTTGATCTAAATCAATCAATGGCTCAAAAAACAATACATATTACCTTTTTATTTATTTATAGTTATTATTAAATTAGCTAAACTTTAATTAATTTGATATTATAATTTAAAATTTGAAATCTATATTTTTGTATTTGAGTTTTGATGTTGTGTGATTTACTAAATTGAAAAGATTAAATTTATAACTTTGTATGTAGAGTTTAATTTTGGGGTTTAGAGATTAGATTTAGGGTGTAGATTTATGATTTAGTGTATGAAGTTTAGCATTTATATTATATATTGTATTTTAAAATAATTAAATTTTGAATTTAAATTTAATACTATAGTTATATTATGAAAAAATGAAGTTTTAAAGTTTATATTTAGGGATTAGGGTTTAAACCCTAAAAACTAAAACTTAAACACAGTCCTCAAAACTTAAATATTTTCTTATTTTAATCTTAGATTTTAAGTTTCATTCAAAATTTATATTTTTATAAATTTAATTTCAAATATTAATTTTAAACCTCAAACCATAAACTATACTTATATATATCATATCCCAAATTTATCATATACCATAAACTATAACTAAAAATTTTAAAACTCTTTTCATTAGTTAATTTAAAAATTTAAATTTAATCTAAAAGTTTGGTCTTAAATCTAATTAAACCCCGAGACACTATACTCCAAACCCTATAATTATATGAAAATCTTTAATTTATTTAATAGGAACGTTATAAATATAAAATATAATTTAATTTTTAAACATAAATATCACTCCTTTGTTAATCCTCCTTTTAATTGGTAAAATAAATATTCCATAATTTATAAACTACAAATTGATTTATAAAAACATAGCAGTCTTAAAACAATGTTACAGGTAAGGATCAACAACGAATCAAAAACAATAGACAAAACTTTGCATTTTGATCATGCGATTTGCAAGTATTTTCTATTTGTCTTGAAGCTCAGTAGCCATTTTATCTTGTGAAGTTTTTGGAGCCTGCACATAACTCATCAGTTCAGTGCCAGACCTAGACAGATTGGGTGAGTTGGAGCAAGCTCTGCATTCGCAATATGGAGCGGAGTGCCTGAAACCCCTTTACCAGATCCTGTAACACATGTCAACTACTTATCACAATCAAAACTTATTTTGGTTAACTCTTGATCATACAACACTAAAGTTCATCACAAAGCAAAACTAATCTATCATCATGAAGCAAAACTAATCCATCATCATGAAAACTCTAATATCCCTAAAAGCCGAGAAAAGCTAGTCAAACACAAATTTACATTTACAGACAAGCTTCAAGTCTCCATGAATTAAATGAGTAATAGGATATCAACTGATACACTAAAAAAAGAAGGTTTAACATTTACCTTGAGGTGTTGACGATCTTGCAGTTTAGGAACAATGTCTCTGTGTTTCATGTCATCATAAACTTCATCAAATGCAAAAGCGGAAGGATCCTCCTCCAATGTTTTCTTATGCTTGCAACTATATCCACAAGTTGCTTCAGGTGGATAGTTTCCGTACCTGCAGAAAAATGACCACGATTAGCGCTCTTTATTTGTAACATATTCTTCTAAGTTCGAACCTTATATCTACGTTAGAAAATATCAAACGATAACCTTAGCTACACTGTGACCCAACCCTTCAGCTAATCTATTCTGCTCCTTGCCTGAACAAGGATTATACCTAACACAAAGAACTGAAACATAAACAGAACAAAGAAGGGACGATTGGATGTTCAAAATCTCCATATAAGAATGACAGAGCTTAATCCGCCATTAGCATCGTCAAAAGGGATCTTTTTCTAGCTATTGAGAACTCTACACCAATCCAAGATTATCCCAAATACCAAAAAATTGCAGAGATTCATCAAAAGGGAATTTTTTTTCTCGACAATATGAAAGGATTTATGGGTCTAGTGTGGCTAAACACACACAATGAAATGTGACATCGTCCTAATGAATCTCCATACAAATCTTGTTTGATGCACCAAGAAGATAGATGAGAAGATGAACAGAGACTAGCTAGAGATGAAAAGAGGATGGAACAGATAGAGAAGGATGCTTACCTAGAGTCGCGGTCTGGTGAGCTGTCGGAGTCGGATTTCAAATCGCCGGGAATGCCGGAGTCAGGGTTCCGGTCTCTGTGGAGACAAAACGACTTTGAGTTTGGAGCAAACACTTAGAAAAGATATCGACTGTTTGGGGAAAGTAATTGAAAAAAAAAAGACCGTGGAAAGTAGTTTGTCAATTTTTTTCTAAGTGTTTGCTCCAAACTGATTTTTAGTTCCCTCTCGTTGAAAAATAAGGTTCCAAAACTCAAATTTTGTTTTTTTAGCGACATTTTACAATAATTTTTATCTAATGCTATTATATAGTACGAAAATTTTAAATTCATTTACGATAGCAGTTCAGTAAAACGTGCTATAACAATATGCTATCAATGTGGATTTTTTTTGTAGTGACAAGATTTACAAAAGTGTACAATTTTTTGGTTAAACTTTAGAATATTTTTTTGGAAATTTTTAAAAACTTTTCGCAAAACTGTTTTTAATTGTTAAAAAAAATTGTATAGAATCCACTAAAACAATGGGATGAGCGTGAGACCATGTACAAAAACTATCCCGGGAACGATCTCAAATGGAAAAGGATTTCTGACTATTGGAATAAGTAGTTGCTTCTCATCAAGCACGTCTCAATGTTTTTGTGGATCCTAAGCAAATTCTAGTTTTATAAGAACAAACCGAATTGCTGTATAAAAAATAGTAATTTTTAAAGATTTTTTTTGGCCATATGTGTTGGATAAGCTTCATTGCTTAGACAACAAGTTATCCTAAAATAAGTTGGATAACAAATACTAATAGGTTTAGGATAAGTCTAAGATTTCCTAGATCATGTTGTAATAGGATAAAGCTAAGGTTTTCTATTACTTATATATAGAGATACAATGTAAGGATGATTTCTACAATATTAGAAAAAAAAGTTAAGAAAGATTAATAAAACAAAGCAAAAGGTTTTATTACACATTGTGTTCTTGGTGACTTTATTTGGTATCAGGGCCTCTAGGTTTCTTTTGTGTTATTGTAAGCTTAATACGAGGAAGCCATGGCAGATTCGAAAGCATTGATAGAGACGAAGGGAGTAGGTCGGAAAGAAGGAATTTCGAACACAATTGTCTGCCCAATGCTGAACTCAACTAACTACACGGTATGGGCAAAGAGAATGAAGGTGCTTTTGCGTGTTCATAAAGTTTGGGAATCTATCGATCCTGGAACCGAAGATGAAGAGAAGAAGGATGTCGCAATAGCGTTGTTATTTCAATCTCTACCTGAAAGTCTGGTCTTACAAACAGGAGAAGATGACTCACCAAAAGATATCTGGGAAGCTATTAAAACCAGAAATCTTGGAGCTGAACGTGTAAGAACAGCTCGTCTACAAACTCTGTTGAATGAATTTGATCGGCTGAGGATGAACGACTCGGATACTATTGATGCCTTCTCCACCAAGATAACTGAGCTTACTTCTAAAGCAGCTACCTTAGGACAAAGTATCGAGGAATCTAAAGTAGTAAAGAAGTTTCTTGATAGCTTACCATTGAAATATATTCACATAACAGCATCGCTTGAGCAACTGCTAGATTTGAATACAGTTTCATACGAAGATGTCATTGGTAGACTCAAGGCTTTTGGGGAACGAGTAAAACTTAAAGAAGCTCAAGAATCTCAAGATCCTCAAGGGAATCTGTTGCTCTCAAGTTCTAATGATACGAGAGGACGAGGGAGAGGTCAGAATCAGAGTCGTGGTCGTGAAGGCAGAGGAAGGGGCCGTGGTAGAAACAACTCGCAGGAGAGAAACAAAGAGAAACGAGATTACTCTCAGATTGTTTGCTACAACCGCAAGAATAAAGGTCACTTTGCTTCTGTATGTCCCGAAAAGAAACAGGATGATCAAGAGTTGAATGTTGCAGAAACGGAGAAAGCTGATATCACGCTGCTTATGCATGAGATTGTCTTTCTCAATGAAGAGAAGATTACTTCTCGTGAAAGGCATGAAGAAGGTTTCTGGTACCTAGACAATGGTGCCAGTAATCATATGACCGGTGAAAGATCTTTTTTCTCTGAGCTCAACGAGAAGATAAAAGGAAAAGTTAGATTTGGAGATGGTTCCTACATCAACATTGAAGGCAAAGGTTCTATTATGTTCGAAGCAAAGACAGGGGAACAGAAACTTCTTCCAGATATCTACTATCTTCCTGAGCTTAAGAGTAACATAATAAGCTTAGGTCAAGCTACTGAGCAGGGCTGCGATATAAGACTGAGAGGTGATCATCTTACCATGAAAGATAACAGTGGAAGGTTACTTGCAAAAGTTCAGAAAGGTTCAAACCGATTGTATAAGATATCTCTTAAGATTGGTAAACCTACTTGTCTACACACAAAGATTGAAGAAGTTCCATGGAGATGGCATGCGAGACTTGGACACATCAGTTTCCAGACCATGAAAGCTATGTCTACGAAAGAGATGGTAGTTGGCTTACCAGAGATAAAAGGAGACAATCAGCTCTGCGATTCTTGTCTAGTTGGAAAACAAAATAGATTATCCTTCCCTCAAGCAACATCTTTTAGATCATCACAAGCACTTGGACTTCTTCACGCAGACTTATGTGGACCTATATCGCCAGCTACGCTCGCGAACAACAGGTTCATATTTGTGATTATAGACGACTGCACAAGGTATATGTGGTCCATATTCTTAAAGGATAAAGGAGAGGCTTATGAAAAGTTCAAATCATTCAAGATATTTATCGAGAAAGAAGTCAACAAGAAGATTGGAACCCTAAGAACAGATAGGGGGTGAGTTCACTTCAGCAAGTTTTCAAGAGTTCTGTAGCAGCAATGGCATAAGGCGCCATCTCACATCCCCTTACACACCGCAACAAAACGGCGTTGTCGAGAGAAGAAACCACACCTTGATGGAGATGAAGCGGAGTATGTTGAAAGCCAAAGGTGTACCCAATTATATGTGGGGTGAAGCCGTCAGACACTCAACGTACTTGATCAACAGAGTGCCTACACGAGCCTTAAAGGATCAGACTCCATACGAGAGCCTGAAAGGAAGAAAACCGAATGTTGGTCATATAAGGGTTTTTGGTTGCGTTGCACACGCAAAAGTTGACTCGGTCCACCTAAAGAAGCTTGATGATCGATCACAATCTCTTGTCCACCTCGGCATAGAACCTGGATCTAAAGCTTACCGGCTTTATAATCCAAGCTCGAGAAGGATAATTGTAAGCAGAGATGTGATTTTCAGCGAGAATGAGTGTTGGAATTGGAAGGGAGCGAAACAGGTTGAAGACAGAGGTTCTGGTATGTTTAATCTATCATGGGGACTTACTAATGATGAAGGCTACGGTCCGTTCACCATCAGTAATCAACAAGCTAGCAGTACTCAAACTGAAGTAGAAACAAAACATGCCGAAGAAGAAACAGAGCATGCCGAAACAGAACATGCCGAAGAGCATGACACTACACAAGGACCAAGACGATCAACCCGAGAAACAAGACAGCCCACTCACCTTAAAGACTACGTCATGATTGCAGATATGGAATGTGAGATGTTACTTCTCATTCTTAACGACGAACCGATCAACTACAAAGAAGCAAGTAAAGACAAGCAATGGAAAGATGCTTGTTCATATGAGATCGATTCTATAAACAAAAACGAAACGTGGATACTGGTTGAAAAGCCACCAGGTGTGAAAGTCATTGGACTCAGGTGGGTGTTCAAGATAAAGAGAAACGCAGATGGTTCAATCAACAAGTTCAAATCTAGGCTTGTCGCAAAAGGTTATGTTCAAGAACTAGGTATTGACTTCGAAGAAGCATTCGCTCCAGTAGCACGGCTTGAGACTATCAGACTCTTAACCGCGTTAGCTGCTGCAAACCAATGGGAGATTCACCATATGGACGTCAAAACTGTGTTTCTACACGGAGAACTAAACGAAGATGTCTATGTATCTCAACCCGAAGGATTTAAAAAGAAGGGAGAAGAACACAAAGTTTTCAAATTATCAAAGGCTCTATACGGGTAAAGACAAGCTCTGAGATGTTGGAACACTAAGCTTGATCAGATTTTAAGAAGGTTGAAGTTCAACAAGTGCTCAAAGGAAAGTTCCGTTTATCGTAAGCAAGACGGAGAGTCACTTCTGATCGTAGCTATATATGTAGACGACCTTTTCATCACTGGTAACAAGCTCTCAGCGATCATGGAGTTCAAGGTATCAATGTCAAAGCAATTTGAGATGTCTGGCCTTGGAAAGTTAAGTTACTATCTCGGCATTGAAGTAAGACAAGTGCCATCAGGAATTGAGATCAAACAAGAAGCGTATGCAAAGCGTATAGTGGAGGAAGCAGGCTTGAATACTTGCAACCCGACACTAATACCTATGGAGTTCGGTCTCAAGCTATCCAAAGCAACAGAAGAACCAGAGATAGACGCAACTGTCTACAGACGAAGGATTGGTTGTCTTCGGTATCTCCTCCATACAAGACCTGATCTATCCTTCTCGGTTGGTCTACTAAGCCGATATATGCACTCTCCGCGAGAGTCACACGGTAATGCCCTTAAACAAGTGCTAAGATATTTACGAGGCACTATTGGTTTCGGCTTGGTATATAAGAAAGGAGGAACTAAGAAACTTGTCGGCTATAGCGACAGTAGTCATAATACTGACATAGACGATGGTAAGAGTACCACTGGCCACTTATTTTGCTTTGGAGATACACCTATAACCTGGTGTTCACAAAAGCAAGAGATAGTTGCTCTCTCCTCTTGTGAATCAGAGTTTGTCGCCGCTACAAAAGCTGCTAAGCAAGCCATCTGGCTTCAAGAATTGTTGGTTGAGATCACAGGAAGAAAAGATGAGAAGACATTGATCAGAATCGACAATAAGTCAGCTATTGCACTAACTAGGAACCCAGTGTTTCATCGAAGAAGCAAGCACATCCACAAGAGATTTCATTTCATACGTGAATGCATTGAGAGTGATCAACTTGATGTAGAACACGTCCCTGGCAAGGAACAACTCGCGGACGTACTTACTAAAGCATTGGCGAAGACACTATTCAGAGAGATGAGGGAGAAGATCTGTGTACAAGATCTAGCTCAAAAGAACATGAAGCTTAAGGGGGTGAATGTTGGATAAGCTTCATTGCTTAGACAACAAGTTATCCTAAAGTAAGTTGGATAACAAATACTAATAGGTTTAGGATAAGTCTAAGATTTCCTAGATCATGTTGTAATAGGATAAAGCTAAGGTTTTCTATTACTTATATATATAGAGATACAATGTAAGGATGATCTCTACAATATTAGAAAAGAAAGTTAAGAAAGATTAATAAAACAAAGCAAAAAGTTTTATTACACATTGTGTTCTTGGTGACTTTAATATGCAAATGCACATTTTGCACATGCTTCGAAACGGGCATGCTCCTTTAACTCCAGATGATAAACATCCACCGTACGCCTTTTTTTTTTGGTGGATGCAAAGAAAACATCCACCATACGCCCTTCGTTTGTTCCATCTGTTCTAATCACCCCCAACTAACGTAAGAACACGACAGGAGATATCTATACTATCCTGAATAAGTAGGATTTCAAACCCGTCCTAGAATGAAAGTTTCTCATATTATTAGAGAAAAATTCACGTCTTATTCGCAGCAATTAAACTATCTAAGATCTTTGATCAAAAAAAAAAAAACTGTCTAAGATCATTTCTATGGCCCATCTTTTTTTTACCAAAACTATTTTTTCACCAAGTAATTAAAAGCAAATGATAGAAAAAATGGACTTGGGCTTTGGTATACAAGTGGACTTGTAAGTATTTTTATATACCATTCCATTCCATCTGTTGACGCTGACACCTAATCGCTTTATTTAAGGAAAACGTATAGAGATATATATACAAAGATTGAAGCTTACCCAAAATCCAAAATGTAACAATCTTTTCTTTATAGAAATTCACGGAAGAACGAACAACAGATTCATCAAGTCCCTTCCTTTTCCTCCTCTCTCTATCTCTCTCTCAAAACTCCACCGCATAAATCACAATCTGTTTGGTCCAACTTGTGAGTCCCCTGAAACCATCCATGTGAATTTTTGATGGGTCCCTTCTGATCCCTCTTCTCTGTATAATCCACGATCATCACGATCTCCAGGAACAGAGAACTTTTATGTTTGTGTTTGGTCTTTTTTTTTCACTGATCGCTTAATATATTATTTGATCATCGTTGGTGGTTATGATCTGGGTTTGTTGTAAGTGTAAACTGCTTTTGTAATCAGTTGTGCTTGTAATGATCTTCTGTTTATGGGACTGATGCAAGTCTCGATCTTGATGCTGTCTTTTTGTGATCTTATATTGTCTTAAAACATGAACAGCATTTCTCTCACGATCGGTGTTCTTCACTACTTAGCATCAAAGGTAGTGTAACTTTTATCTTGAATTTGGTTATAAAACTGAGTTTAGATCATTTGACTGAACAATGCACTATTTTAATGATCACATTGATTATTATTTTTTTGCTAAAGATGTAAATGTCATTACTAGAACGATGGTTTGGTTACAAATTAATTGAACCAGAATCTGCTATTAAACCCATTCTGTTCTTAAGGGTCACAAAAAAAAAGTTTATAAAAAACCCCTGCCTAAGGATTAAGTCCAAAGCAAACCAATAATGGTGAGCAGTGAAGTTAATAAGCAATAATCATATTGTTTTTACTGATATTTATTGAGTTTAAAACAGTTGGCTAGGGCTCTGCAAAACTGGAGCAGTGACCAATGGACACTACTATTACTACTGCAACATCAAATGGTGTTAGCCCTGCTGCTACGTTGCAACTCCATAGCATCATCCCAGAGAATCCGACAATAGCTATGGAATTGCCCTCGTTTGTGTCTCTGAAACGACAATTCCTTGGAAACTCTGCTCCTGGTGAATTCTTCTTGGCTTCTTGTCCTTCCATTGCCCTTCATGTTCTCACAACATGTGACTTGGATCCTCGTGACCTTGCCAAACTCGAGGCAAGTGATGATAATTATGCTCTTTTTTCTTCTGATATGAGATTTTAGAGGCTATAAATATTTATTTAAAAACTTTAATAAAAATATTTTTTTCTTAATTTCGCCAACATATGTAAAAAACCTTCAAAATTAATATATGGACGTCAAGACTAATGTTTCATTCAACCCATGTGGTTGATGCTGTTCTGATTGTTTCTTTTTTCTCTTCAGGCAACATGTTCCTTCTTTAGGAAACCGGCAAACGTCTCTCCGGACCTTGAACTCTCCATCTCGGAAGTTGCAGCACTCGACATCTGCCAAAAGAGGGCGATATTCAAACGTATGGGAGAGGAAGAACGCCAAGAAATCAAAAGGAAATGCGGAGGCTCATGGAAGCTGGTTCTGAGTTTCTTGCTAGCTGGTGAATTTGGTTACAGGCGGGAAAAATCACAGGCACTTGCTGGTCCTGGTCATAGCATCGCCGTCACATCAAAGGGTGTTGTTTACTCTTTCGGATCCAACGGTTCAGGACAACTCGGACATGGAACCGTTGAAGACACTTGGCAGCCACAACCAATCAGGTGACTCATCTCTCTTACCCTTCTTCAGTTTGGTTGTTGGCATAGCCGGATATGGGCCAAGCCCAATAAAAATATATTGGGTTTTACCCCAAATTTTTTTTTAGCTTACATAAGCATAAGTTTTCCAATTATTAAATTTTTTTTTTATAAAACTCTTAAGAAATGTTTATTGCTTCCAAATTCTTAGATCCGGCCCTGATTGTTTGCAGGTCACTTAATGGGATACGGATCATTCAAGCAGCTCTTGGAGCTGATAGAACAATGCTAATAAGTGATGCTGGTGAAGTGTATGCCTTTGGAAAAGATTGTTTTAGCGACCCTGGATTAGAGGTTCAACAAACTAAGGTCATCACAACTCCTCAGCGAGTCAAGTCCTTAACCGAAATCTTCGTGGTTCAAGCTGCTATTGGATATCACTTCACAGCCGTTTTGTCTAGAGAAGGAAGAGTGTATACACTATCATGGGGGAAGGATGAAAAACTCGGTCATGGAACCGACCTTAACTGTTTGTTGCCTCAACCTTTGTTGGGAGCCTTAGAGAACGTCCCTGTTGTACAAATTGCTGCTGGCTTTTGCTATCTCCTTGCTCTAGCATTTCACCCCACTGGCATGTGAGTCTCCTTGTAATGTTTGCTCCCATTTGTTTTTATATGTGCTAACTGTTCTGTTTTTTTTTTTTTAGGTCGGTGTACTCTGTTGGATGCGGTTTGGGTGGGAAGCTTGGACATGGTTCAACAATTAGTGAGAAACAGCCTCGGTTGATTGAGGAGTTTAGTCTTTTGAAGATGGAACCGGTTATGATCTCAGCAGGGGCATGGCATGCTGCTGTAGTTGGGAGAGATGGGAGAGTGTGCACTTGGGGATGGGGACGGTATGGCTGCTTGGGTCACGGAACAGAAGAGTTGGAGATGGCTCCTAAGGTCGTTGAAGGTTTAAAAGATGTTAAAGCTGTACACGTAGCCGCTGGAGAGTACACAACCTTTGTTGTATGTGATGATGGTCAGGTTTACTCATTCGGCTATGGTGAAGCCAATCTTGGTCAGGTAAGTCTGTTTTTTCTTGTTTTAAGGGTTTGAGACAATGTTCTTGATATGGTCTGGATTTTAGCAGGGAGATTTGGAGGAGAATACTCTTACTCCGAGGCTGGTTTCATCGTTGAAGGAGACAAAAGAGCGTGTGGTTCATGTGAGTTTGACAAAGTCAGTGTCATTTCCCTGGACTGGTCACACATTTGCAATGATGGAGTCAGGGACACTATATGCGTTTGGGTCTGGGGGGAGAGGGCAGCTCGGGGTGAAGCTTGGTGATAACATTATGGAAAGAGAAGAACCAGCTAAAGTTATTGGTATTGATCTTTCTTAGGGATTTGGAAAGAAAAATAATTTAGGTTTGCATCACCATTGATCTTTGACTAATGTCTAAAGAAATGGTTGTACATAGCAGTAACAGAAGGTAATGACATTGAAGATGGTTATGGTTTTTATTTTTTTTAGTTTGGAGGATTTTTTATTGGATATTTTGCTTTGAAAGTTTAGCATTTATATTTTTGGCGCGTCTATCTTTTCTTTAAAAAAATAAAAACTGTAGTTCAGACTAAAAAATCGTGGACCCGAAACCCTAGAGTGTGTAGCATAGGCTCACTCTAATTAGTTGCTTGATGCCCAAACAATTCAAGCTACACATTACTCTACCCACTATCAACAACATTATTAGCCCATATGAATTAATATGGTCAACTAAATTAAAATATAAAAAACTTATTTTAGTGTCATGTTAATTTTCTCGACATGAGTCACGACACTCAACATTTATATAATCACATTATACTTTATACATAAAGTACTTCAAATCGACCATACACTCAACATTATATACTTTATGTTCATGGCATTTATAACATTAGATTGGGTTAACTTATTTTCTAGGAATAGGACTGGACAAATAAACCGATCCGGTAAACCCGAACCGAATCTGATCCGATAAAAATGAATCCGAACCGATCTGAACCCGGCATAAATACCGAATTGATCTTTTTTTATGGTATTTCGGGTTATGGGTATTATCCGAACCGAACCCGAACCTAAATGGATACCCGATATAACCCGAAACATTCAAAATTCCCAAGAAGAACTTGTACCAAACATGATATCAATTCCTAATATGTATTCCAAATATATTGAACATCTAAAATAATTATATATTATATGAAGATTGATGGTAGAAGGTGGCGGTTGAAGGTTGAAGGTTGAAGTTTTTAAATTTTGGTTTTGTTTTCATTGAATAATGTTTTTCATTTCATCAGAACTTGGTTTTCGTTTTATGTTTTTATTTATTTGGTTTTCTTTCGATCAATAACTATGTTTAGCTTTCACTTGATTTTGAATGATCACATTTGATGTTCTTTTTTTTTTGGAACTAATTTTATTTATGTTTTGGTTACAAAATAGGTACAAATCAAGTATTTTAAAACCGAAGAACCGATTTTACTTATTTTTTTGTTACAAAATAGATATAAATCAGGTACATTTAAACCGAAGAACCGATTGGGACCCGAATCCGAAAGTACATCGGGTTGTACCGGTTCTTTGAAGATTTACTAACCCCGACCTGAACCCGATAGCACCCGAACCGGTCCCGAACCGAATTTTGATATAACCCGAATGAAGCTGATTTTGATAAACCCGAAAAATCAAAACCCGATTGGACTAAACCGAAACCTGATTGGGACCCCGAATGCCCAGACGTATCTAGGAACTTAATGTTCTTTATGGTGGGATATAACCCAACAACTTAATGTTCATATTCTTGTATTTCCTATTGATCAATTCACAGTTCTTTTCAATTGGCGTCTATCGTGCCTCTCATAATCTTAAAACAACATATGTTATCAGTTGTTCGACGTAAAGGCCGATGGTTTGATTGATATGAGTCCATAACATGATAGTCGTAAATTTTTCATATCAATTTGAGTCTAATTGGCAGGACCGGATCTGAATAGTGGGAGTAAAAAGTGACGATGTGACATTAGATAAGAGATAAAAAGAAAACCCGCTCTTTCATTTTTGTCTCGTAGAACAGTCCAAAATTAATAAGTTTTTTTATACATAAAAGTTACTAAAATAGCACAAATATATCGGTTTATTATTACATTAACACCTTACTCTACGTCTCTACGGACAATGAGAGTTTTCTTCATAATACCATATCATTTTGATTAAATTTTCAACTAGAATATACTAATTTCGAAATTACAATTCTGTTTATTAAATCCAAATCATCATTAACCAATGATTTCTTTCAAACATTTTTATGACGGTTTTGTGATATATTAACAGTTTTTGCATATAATATAAATATCTTTCTCCATATACAATTTGTACATAAAAATTTAATGACAATTTTGCTATAATTAACAATTTTGCTGAAATATAAATATATTTTTTTACGCTTAACTGCAGAATTCTGATAAGATCCGGTGCATTAGTGCTGGTATGATCGCACCGAAATATAAATAGTTAGTAATGACATTTAAGTAATAACATCTTTTAAAAATTTATAAGATCTATAGTATGAGTATGAATAAACCATTTTATAATTTAAAATAGATATTTAATAATAAAGCTATGAATTTGAGTCAGTAAATTTCTCCGTATACATTTGTGAATTTTAACTGCGAAAAACTGTTTGAAAAATCTATATGAATAGTTAAGAATAATTGAAAATTTTCATATTGTATGATGATGGGTTTCCATAAGCATAATTATCACACTAAATATAAAATTATGACAACTCATTGTAAAAGTAAAAGATATCATTGATGATATTATATGAATTACGCTTGTTATCCAATAGTAAATTAGTGCATCTTATTATACCATTTACATATAAATCATTAGAGTCACTGACTATTATAAATTTTGCATTGATTTCATACTTAATCACACATGATCCAATCATTTTGGGTTTGAGTTTCCTAAATAAACTTTTTAGCTATTAAATTTTTCCTTTGCTGCTTTGAATTTCTCGTATACAATCTTTTATTTAATAATATAGGTCAAAAGAAATCAATTTTAGCATTAGAACTGAAAAACATACTGAACTCTAGAGTGTATAAAGCTTTCTTCCTTTTGATTTCGGGTATGACCGGTAAGTTTGGGAGTAAATGAGAGTACGTAGAAGGGTGAAACTGAGATGAATGTAAAAAAAATGGAAATGAAAAAATATAGAACACATTATATATTTCTTGTGAAATGTAGAGTAAAATATAGAATACACTTTTTCTTTGTAAACATTAAATGACGAAAATTGATAGTCCATTTGATTGGTAGCTTCTTAGCTGATTGTAAAATAAATTTAAATGTAGAGTTAACTGTTAGTCTAAAAATGCAATACAGTCGCACTGCATGATTTTTTTTAAGAAGAATTTGGATGAGACAAAAAAAAAATTTATTTATCCCACTAAACTTTAGGTAGACTAAATTGAGAAATTTAGATTTAGATTTGAAACTAAAAAATTAACTTTAAACTAACATATCCAAATTTGGTTACAAATAATTATATAAAAATGTTTGATCATAAACCTGTCGAGGTCCATTCCAGCATTGTATATTTTGCTTGTTCTCTTCTGCTAATGCCAACATCATCTAACTGTTTGTTTCTCCACCGTTACTCCTTTAGTCGTTTTAAGCAAGGATTATGAAAAGTATCCCAAAGATAATGTGCAGAATATATAGTACTACTACAATAAGTTGTTGGATCGTAGGGATTTGAGACACCTTATTACACCGTAATGATTATTTAGTAGTATATAATAAAATTGAGTGTGATTGGGAAAGCTGGCGTAAATAAGAAGAAATAAAAGTAGCGTAAGGGCATCTTTATCGGGGGTGTCTAACCCCTGTCTCTTATGTTAATTGCCAATTTAAAAAAAAAAATAGAAAAGGAGCAAAACACATCGCTTAAACAAGCCACGGTAGGGACGTCGCTTAGAGACAGGTGTCGAAAGAAGACTGGGCGAAGGAGAGATGGTGTTTCGGCCTTCTCGGGTTCTCTCTTGCGTGATGTTTTGCCTCGACGAAATCGTGTCTCTCTCTCTCTCGAAACCTCTCCGCGGTGGATCGGATCTTCTCCGGCTCGTCTCTCTCGGTTGATCACGCCGGCGATCTAGGTCTCCTCGGCGTTCTACCTCTCTCGATTCTCCTCGCTGAGGAACCCTTTGGGCTTCTCTCTCTCGATTCCCCTGGTCCGTCGGTGGTCTCTTCTCCGGCTCTTCTTCCTCGGTGGCTCTCGTCAGCGTTGTCTCTCTTCTTGGCGGTGTATCTCTCTCGATTCCTCTCCTATGGGTCACCCTTTGGCCTTCTCTCTCTCTCGATTCCTCTCGTCGGTGGCTCTGGTCATCTACGCGACGCATCCCTCGGAGGCTCTCATTGGCGACCTATCTGTCGTCGGCGATCTATCTGATGGTGTCTCTCCTCGACAGACCTCTCTCTCTCTCTGCGGCTCTCCGAAAATCAAAAGGGTGAGGGGTTGTTTTGTTGTTCATGCATGTCTCAGATTATGATTCAAGTTGGTCTGATCGCAAGTTTCATTTGTTTGTTATGTTGATTCTGTCTCTCAGTGGCTCTCCTCGACGGTGACGGAGTACTCTCTCGGTGGTTCTCCTGAAATCGAAAGGTAAAGCTTCTGGTTTCTTCTTCTTCAAGGTTTTAAAGATGTTTATTTCTTTGTTGAGTTCGATCATGTGTCATGAATGAATCTATATCTTGTTTGTTTACATCAATGGATCACAATTGATTTTTTACCGCATCGACTGTTACCAAATTTTATTGTTTGTTGTGTTGGTTTGTGTCTATTGATGGTCAGTTATGTTCATGTCTTTGTGTCGTGTGATGGTTAGATGAAATACATTTTTATATGTTCTGTCTTTGTGTGTTTACGATCAAATAAATTTTAATATGTTCGGTCTTTGTGATCCAGGGATCAAAGACTTGAGGAAGGATCATCGAAGAGAGGAGTACGCAGAAATACAGGTTAGAGTTTTTCTCTTCTGCAATGGAATGGTTTTGCTTCTGTCTGAACTGATTGTCTGGCTTTAGTTAATTGTTTGTTGTCTGGATGTAGTTACTTTAGGGTAATTAATTGTTGTTTCACCGTAATAAATAGAAGTGATTGTCTGGCTCTAGTTAGTTGGAATTGAAATACATTGTTTGTTGTTTGTTGTTAGATATAGGTCAAGTCATTACGGATGCGTTTATTATTTTGCCAATATAATTAAGTTAGATAGTCTTGTTGGTTGGGTGTGTTGAATGCGTTTGAACGTTCTCTTCCTTTTCTTTCTTGATTAATTTATAAGCTGTGACTTTCTCTTCTATCTCGAACAACTGAATGCGCTTCAACATTCCTTCTCCTCTTTCTCCTCCTTCTCTGATTTCTCCTCTTTCTCCTCTTTCTCCACCTTCTCCTCTTTCTACTCCTTCTCAGCTTTCTCCTCCTTCTACTCTTTCTCCACCTTCTCCTCTTTCTTTGCCTTCGAAAATGGATTTCAATCCATTCCAAGACTCTGCAAAATTTGTTGAACTACTAAATAGTCAACAAAAGGTAGTCTTTGGCAGTCAAGGCAGTGCTTCTCGGTCATCATCGCAAGTTCCTTTCTTCAGTCAAGGTACAGAGGAAGGTCGCGATCTTCCAGCAGAGCGTAAGGAGCGAAGAGCGTGGACTCCAACAGATGATATAGTGCTTATTAGCTCGTGGTTGAACACGAGCAAGGATCCAGTTGTTGGGAATGAGCAGAAGTCAGTCGCTTTCTGGACAAGAGTTGCAACATACTTTTCAGCTTCTCCTAAGCTTGCTGGCAGTGAAAAAAGAGAGGGTCCTCAATGCAAGCAACGCTGATACAAGCTGAATGAAGCAGTTTGCAAGTTTTGTGGGGCGTATGAAGCAGCCACAAGAGAGAAAAGCAGTGGTATGAACGAGAATGACATTGTAAAATTAGTTCACGAAATCTTTTTTAACAACTATAAAAAGAAGTTCACTCTAGAACACGCGTGGAAGGAGCTCCGCCATGAAGAATTGGTGAGACGTATGTGAGTTGAAGTTTTTACCTAACATAGAGAACTCTGCGTACACCAGCCTTTAATTCTCTCTAACGACATGGCAATACATCTTAATATGTTTTATGAAACATTGGATTCTTGGAGAAGATATGCAATGTTACCTCAGTATAAGGTAGCAGCCCGTGTTCTTGCTTGAAGGGTGGCGTTTCAACATCTGTAAGTGCTTTTTTTCGATTGTCACCGTCCCTTCCATGTTATTCCTGTTTCGTGTGCGTCAATTGGATCGGATAAATTGTTTGCTTTACGAAGTAACCGGTTTCCAGCTACTCTGGTTGGAAGGTCTAATCACGACTGGGTCTAATAGGAGGATTATACAGTCTCCTATGTTCAGAGAGTTCCGGTAATGCGGGTAATTATGCATTAATTCCATTTTTCCGGGCTAAATGCCTTTTGTTGAAAATGGTATCGGTTACATATATGTACCGCCTCTTAAATGGATCACGTCGGATAGGTTTGCGTACGAAAAAATTATTAGGTGGAGATAAAAACCGGTTCACTTTAGTTAAAACAATCTAACATTTATAAGAAAATAGAGAAATTGCATCCACTGACATTAAAAAAAACCCAAATTGACTAAGTAACCAAAAACACACTCTCTTTCCACTTTTCTGTTACTAAAAACGGGTTCGGGTTTAATTTATGTTGATAAATATTATTTTTTTTTTAAAAGAAAGAAGTTAGCAGCAGCGTGAGGAGAATTATTTCCAAGACATAAACAATTAGGTAAAAACAATCTAACATTTATAAAATTCGATGAATGTTAAGATTAATAATAAATATTATGAAATATTAAAATATCCTTGATTTAGTTTAAATTCTCCATAATACTGGTTTCATAGTTATACATTCAGTCAATCTTGCAAAATCGCAAGATAAGTAAAAGAAATGTGATTTTTACTATTAAAAATTTGTGGCTGCAAGTTTATAGAAACACCATTGTCCTTTTGAGTTACGATATCTCAAATCTCTAAATTCTGAAAACCGAAAATAAAATAAAAGTTTTGATTAGTACTCTCAAAAAGTGAGTATTTCTAGATTATTACGTGTTTTTATTCATTCATTTAGCAATTAGGAAATAAAATATTTATATAAAGAAACATTCAAAATATCAGTGGAAAGTGGAAACTACCTTTTTCACTTTCATAATTTTATTCCACCATCTCATCCTTAATATTTTGTATCACTTTCTACATATGAGTGATTATGTGATTACGCCCAGCTTTCTAAATAGGAAAATTAGGTCTACTAACCATACACAAAACATAAATTCACTAACTAACCAAAATTTCTTTCTCTCTTCTATTTTCTCTTCCTATCTCTCTCTTCTCTCTCTCTACAAATTTAATTTCTATTTTTTTGGTTATTTGATAAATAAGCCCTTCTAAATATGAGTATAGCCAATTACAATACGGTTTTGTAAAACTGGTGTGGTGCGTGAGAAGGACCGGTGCATGTAAGATCGGAGGGCTGACGGTGAAGGCATGTTAGAAATGAACGGTCCAGATGTTCGACCCATGAATGCAGGGGCTTGGCCAGACAAGGCTCACATGGACGAACGTGACCTTTAATTCAAACCCGAAATCCGTTTCCCATTATTGGATCTTAAACCGGTTCAGATGTGTCTTACGATATCGTACTTTTTATATAAAAATTAATTTATGAATAATGTTAAATTTGTGAATCAACAATAATTGGTGAGGAAATGGGTGCGGTCCATTAATCCCTTGTCCTAATTAACTCTCCTAATCATTCAAAAATGTGTTTTCGATTTGGAGAAACATAATACGAGATTATTAAATAGACCGACAAATGTAAACGCTTGTTTTTTTTTTGAAAGCTATATAATGTTTAAATGTTTCCAATTTTCTGAATTTAACCAGAGAAAAGAGATGGTACAAACGAAAGTACAGATACGAAAGATGGGAGATACATGCATGATCAAAAGCCAAGTAAACATGTATCAACGACAATATACAGCCATAGCTAGACGTTGCGAAAATGAATAAAAAAAAAAAGAAATGTGTACATGTATACTGTGACAAAAAGTATGTACATTGCAAGGTTTGAATAGTTCGTTTAACTAGAGTTATGTATTTACATTTTTAGTCTAGGATAAAATGTAGAGTTATGTATTTATACAGTAGTACAAGTAGGGTAAACTGTAGAGTTATGTATTTACATATATCCTTTTAGTCGAAGATATTTCCTTAACACAGTGACCGTAACGGTTTTACAGTTGCCAAAAAGAAGAAGGTTTATCGTATGACGTTACTCTGTAACATCTGAATTCTGAATATCTGATGGGTTTATTATGTATTCTTTCATCTGACATTGAACTCCATATATAACTACGAATGTTTCAGGAAGTTAACTATTCTCTTCAAATACAATAACATTGAGTTTCAAAAAAAAAAATACAATAACATTTCGTATATATGATATGACATTTTAAGTTCCCTTTTAAGTTCTACATGTTAGTGTGACAAACGATATATATATATATATATATGCACGCATATCAGAATATGCTTTGTGAAAATTATAATGCTCGTATTATTAAGACAAACATACATAAATACTTCCCAACCGAAAATTGGCCGCAAGACAAGCTGGTTTGATTTTTGGGCTTATTTGTGATATAACCACAAAAAAAAGTGAAATTAGTTTTATAGAGAAAGAGTAGAGAGAGATAGGAAGAAGAAAAAGGAGAGAGGGAGTGAATTATGGATTTTTGTGTGGTTATCTCACCTAATTTCCCTTGATTTTTATCGTTTATTTTGTTTACTTTTGTCACCAGTATTGTTTTGGGTGAATTTGCGAGATAGCCAAAATCAAAAATGTAATTAGGAAACTGACTATGATTTTAACATAATTGAATCGGTGACATTTACCCTCATATGATCCGGTTCTGCCTTTTATTACAACAAGTTGCCGGTGAAGCATGAATATAGATGACGTCGACTGTAATCTATGTGGCCTAACAAAGAGGTGAGTTGGTGGTAACTTATAAAAGAGAGGAGAACCACATGACTTATATATTTACCGCATACGGCTTTGCTATGCGCAGTAATTGGTGGATTAAAATATATTTCCTTCCAATATATCTTGTATTCCATTTACCAAACTCAGTCATTCCATTTTTAAGATGAGTGCACGAAGAAGTTAATGTTTACCAGATTGCGCGTATACTATTCTATTTCGGTTGCATATATGCTATTTTATCTCTGGGACATATGATCATCTAAACATCGGCTGGAAACTATACATATAAAACCAACCACAACAGCTAAATAATATATCCAAACCCCTACTTAGTAAATCTAAACCCTAGTAAAAAAACTATAAACCCAAATATAATCTATAAATTATTTTCCAATATTAAATTCAAATATAAATCCTAATCTCAAATAGAATGAAACAAAATAAATAACATAGTACATATTTATGAAATTATGAAATGTCTATGATTGCATAGAAAAAGTTAATGTTGATCCCAATCATCCCCTTCACCTTCTAAATACTAAACCCTAAACTCTAATCACTAAACTCTAACCCAAATATAAATCTTAAACCCAAATATAAACCATAGATCCAAATAGAATGGAACAAAATAACTAATATAATACATATTGGTGAAATTACGAAATGTCCATGATTGCATGGAAGAAGTTATAATATCGACCCCAACCATACCCTCTCACCTTCTAAAAACTAAACCCTAAATTCTAATCACTAAACTCTAACTCAAATATAAACACTAAACTAAAATATCAAAATCTAAAAAATATATAATGTTATGTAATATTCAATTATATCATGTTATATTAAATTATATTATGTAACATGCCAATTATATATCACCAAAATTAAAACACATGATATGAAAGTTCATAAGTGTTCTATTCCATATCGCCAAAATAGTATATAACACCAACCCCATATCAGCTCTTCAATAATAAACCATATAACAACTTCATCATAAACTCCTAAATACTTAACATTAAACCATAATCACTACACTCTAAACTCAAATATAAACCATAAGCCCAAATATAAACCATAAGACCAAATATAAACCATAAAACCAAATATTAAAAATATGTAAAGTTATTAATTTTCTTTAAATCATAAACCTAACCCCCAATTTCATTCACCCTCTAAATTCTAAACCTTAAACCTTAATTACTAAACCCTAAACTCAAATATAAACCCTAAACCCAAAAAACAAATGTAGATGTGGTTAACGAAATTTGTGTGAAGTTTACACTTATGTTGATCTGGTAACGAAGTGATAAAATTGAGTTTTAAATGCTAGTTTTGATCAATACACATAAACTAAGATTCATATCAATGATACCGCAACAACAACAAAAATATAAATGGTAAAGATCATATATATATTTTCCATTTCACATGTATGGTCTTTCCATTTTACGATATATTCTACTTATATACACATTGCATCATTACATATAAATAAGAATATATTCACCACATGGCTCAAATCTAGTTTGGAACAATCTACTTGGCAGCATAAATCTTCCATTAGGATCCATATAACAAAGTAAATGTTAAATAAAATGTATAGTATAACAATAATGTGGAATGAAAACCATGT
The DNA here is from genome assembly GCF_020379485.1 of Brassica napus. Classification (NCBI taxonomy): domain Eukaryota; kingdom Viridiplantae; phylum Streptophyta; class Magnoliopsida; order Brassicales; family Brassicaceae; genus Brassica; species Brassica napus. The sequence continues at coordinate 38,165,577 of NC_063449.1, read as the reverse complement.
AAGACATATCAATAGCAAGACTTAACGCTGTCGATTGGGAGATCCGAGAAGAATCGAGTTTGTTAAATGGAATAGACACATGTTGTTGGGAGGCGCCGCTGTGGACTTAACGCCGTCGATTGGGAGCCGACTTCAGAAGCGGAGTAGAGGCGGAAGTTTATAACAGCGAAAGAGATGTCAAAAATCGAAGAGAAACAGGCGGAGGCGACGGAAATACTCCACTCGGTGCCGGAAAATTACCTAGATAAGTAAAAAGAAAGATGTGAAAAGGAAGATATAGAGAAAGGTAAGCCACGATTTACTGTTTTACACCTAATAATTAACATTAAAAATTATTTTTTGTGCTGCAGTTTTCACCGGTTGACATAAGGGGCAACACAGTATTAATATAGAATAGTAACGAGACGTATATAGATCTGTTAGGGCAATTCTATAGATAATGAATTAGGTGTTTTTGTGTGGCTATATAACCCAATTTCTCTATTGTTTTCTTAAAAAGTCACTTTACTTCTTTTTTTTTTGCTTAAAAAAAATCGCTTTACTGCACATCAAAACAATTAAAGGATGACAAAAGGGTAATCATTGTTAAAGGCATCCACAGTTCTTTCGTTTTGGTCTCCAAAAGCATCAGTAGTTTAGTTACGTTGAAAAAGTTAATGTACGTACGGTACACTGTGCACATGCTATCGTAACAAAAGAGATTGCAACATTCTCGCACTTTAAACAACTAACATTTTTTATTAGCATTTTAAACTTTGAAAGTGACATTTTTATCATAAAAGTTTACTTGTTTACCAAGTCAACGAAATGACCTGTACTGTTCATTTTGTGATGACGTGTCTGTTTTTTTTTAATAAAAATAAAATACATAGAAATTCGAAAAAATTCAAAAAATTGATTTTTTTTGAAAAATTCAAATATATAAAAATAACATTTCAAAATTAAAAATAAAATAAAATATTTTGAAAAAATTAATCAAATTATAAACCAATAAATATATTTAATATAATAACTTGAATGATGATACTAGATTCTGTTTTTTTGGTTTTTGATTTTTTTTTAATTTTTGATTTATTAATACTTAACTTATTAATTTTTTGTGAAACTAGAAAATATCTCATAGACCACTTAAAATGTTTTTGACCTTAACTAAAATACTGTAAGTTAGTTTGAAATATAATTAAGAGATAGAGAGGTATGCCTTTAGATTCGTATATGTTAGGTTTTGGTATGAGTGGAACTTCTTAGATAAGTAACATATATTTTAGTTTCTCTAAAGTTTGATTAGTTATTTATTTAATTTCAAAATTATTTACTATTTTTAAGAACTTCACTTATAAGTTAATTTCTTTTTAAACAAACTTAAATTACTAAAATAAATATCATTTTAATAAATAATATCAATAATAGGATTAATTTTGAAAATTTAACAAGTTAAGTATTAATAAATCAAAAAATTTTGAAAAATCAAAAACCAAAAACCAGAATGTAGAATCACCTTTCAAGTTCTTATATTATATATACTTATTGGTTTATAATTGGATTAATTTGTTAAAATATTTATTTTATTTTTAGGTTTGAAATGTTATTTTTTATATTTTTTTGAAATTTTAGATTTTTTTTGAATTGTTTTGATTTTTTTCGATTTTTTTTAATTTTTTCCGAATTTTTTCTAATTTTTTCGAATTTTGTATGTATTTTATTTTTTATTTAAAAGAAAAAAATAAAAATAAAAAACCGACACGTCATCACAAAATGAACAGTACAGGTCACCTAGTTGATTTGGAGGTTTATTATGATAAAAATGTCAATTTCAAAGTTTAAAGTGCTAGTCAAAAACGTTCAATGTGCTAGTCAAAAACGTTCAATGTTTAAAGTGCGATAATATAACACTCTCGGATTTTAAAAAAAAATACAATACACAATCGTTTTGGCTTAACCAGGAACCTATTCTTTCACATGTCAAGTGAATTCTAATATATGCATATTATATTTATCCACTTGACATGTGTATATATGCGCTTAAAATATCAGTGAAAGTGACCAGAAATATTGAACTTGGAACTAGAAAATTCAATTTTCTGTTGTCCAATTTTTTTTTAATGTTACTTGATCAGTTTTAAATAGGTTCCTGGTTAAGCCAAAACGATTGTATATTTTGCTACTAGCTTTTTTAGTTTGTTGTGTCTGCTCTGTTGTATTTGCAGTCTAACCATTTGGAAACTAGCTATGTAAAATAAATCAATAATAAACGCTAGTGAATTACAAAATAAATGGTTATCTCCAGGTTCTGGCAAGCTATTAATTAAACAATGTAGTTCATAAGCTCACAAGAGCTCCCATATATAATAACAAAATTAATCAGGTTAATTTATTTTTCTCTATTATATTTCTATCCAATATTTAGTTTTTTTTTCTTCACCATTTCTCGTTTTTAGACCATTTCTAACAAGACACTAAAACACCAAATTTGGTGTAATTTTATCTCCAACAAATCACCAAAATTCACAACATCCCACCAAATTTGTTATAATGTAAATAGTGTTGAACTAAATTTGGTGTAACACTATTCATCACACCAAATCTTTAAAATACATATTTTATTAAGTTTCATTTAGTAATATAGTTCAATTACTATCAAATTTTTATTTAAACATAAATAAATTATATTATTTATATTATTTATTTATTTTCACATAATTAACAATTTTATTTTCATTTCAAAAATAAATCACTAAACGACTATTAATATTTATAGCTTACAAATAATAAAATTTTTATTATAAATAACAATCAAAATGTGATAAAATAATTATTTATCAATTATAAATAAATAAATTTAAACTGAAAAAATTAAATAAAATTTTATATAAAAATATAAACTGAAAAAAATAAACTGAAAACATTAAATAATAATTATTTAGCATTATAATAATATATACTACATGGCTATAAATTAAAGAATCTGAAAAGAGTGGGGGCTTCCATAAATTTTTATTTTATTTTTATTAAAAACCCAGAAATCAAGGAAGGATATTTTCTTATATAAAGAAGCCAAAGCCTTCCTCACCATTTAATCTCATCAAACAAAGACACATTCAAATCTCATAAAATCCTCTGGAGAGACAATACAAAGAATGATACTTGTTCACCAATTGTCTCTGTCCCTCTTCTCATGTCTCTTCCTTGTTCTAGCTCCGACCTTCACTGCCTCCAACCATGTCTCCGACCCTGAACTCGTAGTTCAAGAAGTAAACGAGTGCGTATACAAGTTTCCTAAAGCTTCTTGAATTAAAAAGTATATATACTTTCGAACATCCACATTATAACATTGTTGTGTATATATTTGTAGGAAGATAAATGCGTCTAGAAGGAATCTTGGTGTCCTCTCGTGTGGGACCGGAAACCCTATCGACGACTGTTGGAGATGCGACCCGAAATGGGAGAAGAACCGACAACGACTAGCTGATTGCGCCATTGGTTTTGGCAAACACGCTATCGGTGGCCGAGACGGCAGAATCTACGTGGTGACTGACTCCAGCGACAAAGACGCGGTTAACCCTAAACCGGGAACTCTAAGACACGCAGTGATCCAAGACGAGCCGCTGTGGATCATCTTCGCACGTGACATGGTCATAAAGCTGAAAGAAGAGCTGATGATGAACTCGTTCAAGACCATAGACGGCCGTGGAGCTAGCGTGCACATCGCCGGCGGCGCGTGCATCACTGTTCAGTACGTGACTAACATCATCTTCCACGGTATCAACATCCATGACTGCAAGAAGAGAGGGAATGCTTACGTCAGAGACTCGCCATCACATTACGGCTGGAGGACGGCGTCGGACGGAGACGCCGTCTCGATCTTCGGTGGGTCCCACGTGTGGGTGGACCACTGCTCGTTGTCTAACTGCGATGACGGTCTTGTCGATGCGATCCGTGGATCGACGGCCATTACGATATCTAATAACTACTTGACGCATCATAACAAAGTGATGCTTTTAGGACACAGTGATTCGTACACGAGAGACAAGAACATGCAAGTCACCATTGCTTTTAATCATTTTGGTGAAGGGCTTGTTCAGAGAATGCCCAGGTAAAAAATAAACTTAACTTTTAGAGTTATTCTAAACAAGTCCTTGAATTTTATATTATTTTAGCTAATTTCATGTAATATAATATGGGAAATTGGCAGATGTAGGCATGGGTATTTTCATGTGGTAAATAATGATTATACGCATTGGCAAATGTACGCAATTGGTGGGAGTGCAGCTCCAACGATTAACAGTCAAGGCAATAGGTTTCTTGCTCCCAATGACCACGTCTTCAAAGAGGTAATTAAGAGCTAATCTTATAATGAATATATTTCTATTTTACTCATATATATGAGTATTGAATTACAACTATGTGACTGGAAAAAAGGTGACTAAATACGAAGATGCACCACAAAGCAAATGGAAGAACTGGAATTGGAGATCAGAAGGTGACTTGTTCCTAAATGGTGCGTTTTTTACGCCCTCTGGTGGAAGATCCTCTTCAAGCTATGCAAAAGCTTCAAGTCTGTCGGCTAGACCGTCCTCGGTGGTGGCTTCTGTGACGGGCAATGCTGGTTCTCTCTCTTGTAGAAAAGGATCTCGATGTTAATCCGATCCATCTACTTAAGCTACAATGCATCTAATTAACACAAAAGGAGGATTTGTTGGTCCTCCTATGTCAATTTTTCGTTACCCTTTAGTTTTATTATGGGAAGTAAGGGTTAAAGTTGTAAGTTGGATTTGATGTGTATATTAAAGTGTTGTATGGATCCCCTTTGGACCAATGAGTTTTTTAGAAAACTTTTTGGAGTAGGGACCAATGCATGTTGTGGTGGGGGACATGCACAAGTGCTGCAAGATTATTGTTGATATTATATTTATATGGTAATAAATGAAATCAACAGCTTAATTATTAACATCCGTGTGTTTAACAGTTTTTCACTTGTAATTTAGCAGCATTTTCGCATTATACAGATTTGAATCAAAGAAAAACGGTAGTAATATAAACTACTCTGTTCCTGAAAGTAAGATTTTCTAGAGTATGCACACTTATTAAGAATTTAATAAATGTTTATAATTTAATTTATTTTTTACTTTATTATACACTTTCCAATAACTTTCCACCAATGAAATTTAATCAATTCAAATATTCTCAATTAATGTTTCTCAAAAATATAAAAAAGTACCTTAACAATATAGAAAATCTATCTCTGTGGAACAAGAAAAAAACCTAAAACATCTTACTTTCGGGAACGGGGTAGTAATAAACTAACATTATGCCTTTTGTCGCATTACGGCATTAGTTTTAATGACCTTCTGTTACAACTTACAACCAACACCCAAGAAATCATGGGAGAAATCCGAACCGAAAAAACAAATTAATCACTGGATATTGCATACTGTTAGTTGAAATGTGAAATATATTATGACTTAGTAGAGATTACTATATTCTTATAGTTCTCTGGGGGTTAGAGTGTAACATGGGTATATCTAATCTTTGCGATGGTATTTAATTTGTCTGCAAGCTCTGTAATAAGTGATGAGAGGAAACTGCCAAGTGTGGTTTTTGTGAGTCTGACAAAACTAAGAACATAATCTCCACCACATTGGACCAGATCTTGCCCTTGTGTTCCCGAGAAGAGGTGAAATTAAATTCAGCATTGGTCAATTATTGCAATTAAAGGAGAAGGAACCAAAGGAGCTGCATTTTTTAAATGTGACACAGGATGTACATTGAATGTTGCTTTTATCCCCTGTTCTAAAACTCGGCCGCCTAAGCGTTACGCGTCACTTTTCCGCCCCGATTTATGCCAAATCGGTTTAAAAATTCGGATATCCGATTTTTTTCCGCCTAGACCGCCTAAATGACCGCCTAGCCGCCTAGGCGGCCGCCTAATCTATTTTTTTATTTATTTTTTATTTTTTATTTTTATTTTTTATTTTTTTTTTTATTTTTAATAATATTTTTATTTATTTATTTGATCTAAAATTTTATAAATATCATTTATATTCATAATTTTGATGAAAATTACACTATATTAAGTTTATATATTATATTTGTGTGTTTTATACAATCTTAAACATGAAAATGTATTAATGTTATACACAATTAAAGATTAACATGTTTTATAACATAGTAAACCTTCTAAAAATTCTGCCCCGCTTAATTTCCGATTAATCTCCGATTTTTTCTTTAGGCGCTAGGCCCAATCCGACCGCCCGACTAGTGCTTAGCGCGTTCCCGAACAGGGCTTTTATCTAATTAAATCATGTGACGAATGTATCATTGTCGTAATAATGTTCTAAATCGTCCGACCTCACGGATTACAACTTAAACAGAATTTGTCATTATAAGGATTAAACTTTGTCGGTGGAGAACTATTTATCTCTTACCGCTTTTGTTAATTTGGAATAAATACACTATTTTGAGCATGTGATAGTTTGTTTTCTTCTTTCTAAGAGCACCCGCAACGCGGGTTCGTGATGAATCCTAAGCGCGATAACTTAGGTAAAAGCAATTAAAAAAATAATTTTAAAATGTCATAACCGAAGGATTGATCCTAAACTAAGGGGTTTAAGGATCAAATCCTTAATCACGTGGCAAGGCGGGAGTGGTCGTGGTAGGGGTTGTGTTTCGTATGTGGAAAAAACATTCATTCTCTTTCTCCGTCTCGAAAAAAAAACTCTCCCGAAGGCGAAAGGCGATTCAGAGATCGTGAAACGGTGAAGGTAAATCGCGTGCTCTTAACTCAATATTTTTGGATTAGGTGTTGATGCATGTTGATTAGTCAGTTCTAGGGTTCTATCGTGTGGTAAAAATCGATTTTAGGTTTCAAATCGAATTGGGGATTTTTTTCGATTTACGGTTTTCGTCTAGGTTTGTTATTTTCAGCATCTCGAATCGGTTCTTTGTTGTTTGAGAGTTCTATCGTATGGTTTTAATAGATATAGGGTTTGAAATTGAGTTGGGATTGACTTCTGGATTGATTTACGTTCCGTGAAGAGTTATAAATAATTTTACGGTTCGAGATTGATTTGTAAATCGATTACGGGTTCAGGATAGTCGAAACCATTTGTGTTAAGCTATCCTTATAGCTAATTATGAATCTGATAACATGATTTTCCTTGCAGGTTTTGAAATGGAGGAAGAACTTCGCGATAAGAAAGCACAAAAAGAGTACTACAACATGATCGATTTTGTTGCAAATGCGCAACAGGGGATTCCCAAAATTTGCCCCTGTGGATCAATCACGAAAGAAACCGTTGATGAAGATGATACGTACGACTACCTCCCGGGAAAAAGATACTTTATCTGCAAAGACTTTGAGGTATGTACTGTAATTAATCTGGTTATTTTTATGGTTCATATTCTGACAAATGTTTATCTTTTTTTGCAGAATGATGGGCTGCATTTCAGGCAACCATGGGTTACGGCTATTCTTGAAGAAGTTGAGAGGCTCAAAGAACGGTATCACGAGCAGGCAAAGCTTCTGAGAGAGTGCCAGGCAGTTAAGGTGAGTGATGAGTGATCTGTTATGTCTTTAGGACTTTACTTATATGTGGGTAGGACTATAGTTCTGTAATAACTGTATGATGTATGTTCAGGACGAGGTGAGAATGCTGCAGGACGAGGTGAGAATGCTGCTTATGCGTGTGGCTGAACTCGAGAGAGCCCTGTGAGGTTAGTGGATTAAATTATCCTTCATCTCTGCCTCGTGTGAAATTAGTAGGAGTTTGCAAATAATATCCATACTGCTTCATTAAATCTCGCTTTCAAACGAAAACTTCATTAACTCACTCTCTAGCTGTTATGATAGGACAGTTAGCAAATAATATCCATACTGCTTCATTAAATCTCGCTTTCAAACGAAAACTTCATTAACTCACTCTCTAGCTGTTATGATAGGACAGTTTCCTACTAGGATTAAATAGAGTTGAACTAAAGATCCCTATTTAATCTTCTGCGTTTCTACTAGGAGTTAAGGCAGCTAAGGCTGGTAGCAAGAAGAAGAAAGGTGGAAAAGAAGAAGAATTGGAAAAGATAGAAGGACTGTTGGCGCTCAAAAAACAAATCTCTAAACAGAATGTGCTAGAGAGTTTACTTGCAAAGACTGAGCCACTAGATGACATGGAATTAGCTCTGAAAATGAAACTTATGTCTGAAATGATGTGATGATTGTTAGCTCTAACTTTAGTACACATTTGCTGTTCGTTTCACTATGTTTAATCATCTCATTTTCTCTATTTCAGGTGATGTACAAGACCATGTGCCTGACGAAGACAAAAGCTGCTGTCTCTTCCTTATGTATTCACGGGATGCTTGTTTTTTTCTCTTATTTTTCCATGTGAACCTAGTCACGGGTACTTTGTCTGTTTATTAGCTTTGTATTTATAAGTCTGGTTGTAGACTCGGCGAAGAGCTATCTCATTTGCTCTTCTTGTACTAAAAACTTGTTATGATGAAATTTTAATTTCGAGTATCTGCGTTTCATCAACCCTTCCCTTCATATTTGTATGCTCACGGCAGGTATGGTCACTGGTTTGTGTTGCCAGTATGATAGTAGAGTTTTGTGTTGCTTCTCAAAATACCAATTCAAATCTTTAGTAGGCTTCAATCCACCATCGAATATTTGATATTGTATAAGGTTGATACAATGATTGATTGACAACCTAGAATTAGATGATTCTGATATATAAGGTTGATATAATGGTCCAACTATTCGTACGCACAACTATGGTTTTGGTTTTAACAAACTTTCTTTTGTAGATTTAAGAAAGGATAGTGAAATATGGGAGATGAAGCAGATCGAAGATTATATGCGGTTTTGGATGAGGCGGTCGATGAATATATTGAGGATACATTCAACAACATCGTCGAAAATCGAACAGTCAAACCGAAGAAACGTGCATATGTCGAACGAAACCGCGAAGAGGGCCACAACCGTCTATGGAATGATTACTTCCGTGAAGATTCCACATTTCCGGCTCATTTTTTCAGGCGCCGTTTCCGCATGAACAAGGAAGTATTCTTGCGTATTGTCAATCGCCTCTCCGAAAATGTTACATTTTTTCAGCAAAGAAGAGATGCTGTCGGACGGTTAGGTCTATCTCCACTACAAAAGTGTACGGCAGCTATTCGTATGCTTGCTTATGGCTGCACGGCGGACGCCACAGATGAATATCTCCGACTTGGTGAAAGCACAACACTTTCGTGTTTAACTAATTTTACAGAAAGCGTAATACAATTATTTGGAGAAGAGTATCTACGAAGACCCACTACAGAAGATCTTCAACGACTACTCGACATTGGAGAAATACGTGGCTTTCCTGGAATGGTTGGAAGCATCGATTGTATGCATTGGGAGTGGAAAAATTGCCCAACTGCTTGGAAAGGACAGTACACACGTGGATCAGGAAAGCCGACAATTGTCTTGGAGGCTGTCGCTTCACAAGATCTTTGGATATGTCACGCTTTTTTTGGTCCACCAGGTACCTTAAACGATATTAACGTCCTCGATCGGTCACCTATTTTTGATGACATTTTACAAGGTCGAGCTCCAAGGGTACAATACGTGGTCAACGGACACCAATATGATATGGCGTACTACCTCACTGACGGTATATATCCAAAATGGTCAACATTTATCCAATCTATCTCACTTCCTCAAGGTCCTAAAGCAGAGTTATTTGCTAAAGTTCAAGAATCAACCCGAAAAGATGTGGAGCGGGCTTTTGGAGTATTGTAATCTCGATTTGCAATAGTGAAAAACCCGGCTATTTTGTGGGACAAGAAACAGATAGGGATGGTTATGCGAACATGTATCATACTTCACAATATGATAGTAGAAAATGAACGCAATGGATACACTCAGTATGATACATCTGAATTTGAAGAAGGAACCTCGACCAGAAGTTCGAATGTGGATGCACCCAATACTTCCGAGATGCCTCCAAATCTCGCTAATATGCTTCTTATACGGACTCATCTTCGTGATAGGCAGTTACATGAACGATTGAAAAATGATTTGGTAGAAAATATTTGGAACAAGTTTGGTAATGATGAAGATGAATAATTATTGTATGTTTGCATTTAATCATTCAATAAATGAATTTTCAATTTTAATGTTTTGCAACTTTCATAATTTTTAATTTCTTAAAAAAAAAAAAATTATAAGGACTTCATAGTAGTAACACCATTGGACATATAATTAGCATCAAAGTCCTTAACTATTCAGAAAAGAAAAAAAAATATTAAAATATGGCTAAGGACTCCAATGGTCCCACCATTGGAGATGCTCTAACTTCGGAATGGACGCAACCTTTACTCATTTAAAAGAAGAAAGAACAGAAGAGTCATGCTTCACTTTAAATCCAATTTCAATTCAGCTATAGTACACTTTTCATACGCTTTTTTTCGTTCATGTGCAACAGTATGTGCTAAGATCCAAATGATCTGAATTGGTTTCAATCAAGCAAACAAAGAAAGCTTAATGAGCTCATGAACATTGTCGGCAGAAGACAAAAGGTACAGAACCTTATTTGACTTTTGAAGTCAGTAAAACTGGAGAAGACCCACTAAAATATTAATTATCAAAACATCACAAACCAGTGATTTCTCAGTTCCATTACTGTAGGAGTAGGACCTGACAACTTCAACCTCCAACAATTCTATTTTCTTAAATGTCCATCGTTTTAATTGGTTTTAGTTTTACAAGAGGGGCCAAAATATAAGTCCATGAATCAATACATTAGAAGTCTTAGAATGTTACGAAAACGCAAGCTGGATAATCAATCAAAATCACCATACTTAACAAGCCAAAGTGAAATGTTTTGAGTTATCACAAACTGAGAGAAACAATTCATTTTTAATAAACGTACCCTATATCTTTCAGTGACTAACCAATATTAAGTAGTAACAAAAACAAACCCATAATCACTAACTTTGATTTGCTGAGATTTTGCAGCAGAGAGTGCTCAATGCATGGCTGCAATCCACTGTTATCTGCAAGAGCTATAGGGACAGAGACCAAGGCTTCTTCAAACGCCCTAATTGCATACTGGATATAGTAACCACTATATTCTCGTTCTCCATAATATAACATATCATAATCATAGCAATTGTGTAGAGCTTGGCTATAAAACCTTGGAGAGAGTGTAAGTACACAACGCCACAGAACAAAACGAAGACTCCATGGAGTTTGATCATCAAACCAATATAAGCATTCCATCCAAACGAGCAAAGAACATGATTCAGTACTCAACCTCATCAAAAGATATGGTTTCACCACCACTGATCAAAATCAATAGAGTTGTTGTAAACTCCGGTCATCAAATTCTCATTAGGAAGGAGCCCGATAAAACCATCCTTGCTAAGCCTGAGAGAATCAAATTCACCACTTCATGCCCGGTGCTTCTAGCATGCAATTTCTGTGAATTTGCTACATTAATGCAGAGCCTTGATGTGACCTTGAAAGCCCTCATACCAATGAAAGGGTCCACCATTGATGTAAGCTTCAACCGTGACGGGTAATCGGGATGAGAGCTACTTATTGACTTGTAAAAGCTTTACAAATTTTCTTATTTCATGCTTTTGTAGAATCTTAAAATAGGATCCAGTGTTCTTGTCGAATTACAATCAAACAATTTTGGTCGCCATTCTTACTATATATATTATTTACATGAGTTCTTAGTCAATTTTGGACGCAAGGATTACTTCAATAAACAATTGAAACCAACAAGACCTTTTTCATCAGGAGGCCATTCAAAGCATTTTTTTAGGAAATTATTAAGTGGGATTCAGATGTTGTCTGGGCCAAGAGTCATAGTTAGTTGCTGTTTCTATTTGGTTGTTTTTTACTCGTTGTTGATACCGGCAAGACCCAACCAGATGATGTCTGCTGGTTGGTAGTGAGAGGACTCTTAGTATCGGCATACCCAAAAGAAGGGGGGACAAGGGGCGGAACAACCTCTCGATCTAAGTGACTTATGGGATATTATGTTATTCTTTTAACTCCTAACATGGCTTGTAGCAATCACTAGTTTCTTCAAACTTTATCATACCAAAATGTTTAGTATAGCAAATTAAGCTGAATCAATGAATAAAAGGTTTCCGATAAACAAAAACAGCATCAGACCCATTTATGAGTGTGTTGAGTGCTATGTCAACGGAATCTTCTATGTATTTCGGATAAGACCACTGCGTCCTTATCTCACTTCTATCATTTTGGGTCATTTCAATTTCTCATGCAAAAACTTGCGCAGTCATCATCGTTCCTGCTTCCCCGGTTTGATAGTTTCTGAGTGTAAAGAGTTTCACTTCCACTGCCACATGCCCACACAGCACACAAACAACTCAAAATTCAAGACGATGCATTCCTGGTTCGGCGAATATATCACCGCACCGATACATCGCCATTGCAAACTCGCAAAACTTGTAGAGATAAATTTTTGAGCTTTTATTCCTTTTAACGAAATCCTAGATCCTCATCTTAATGCAAGGTCTTAAAGAAAGCAATTAATCGAGATACACACTCGCCATCTTAAAAATCTATTTATGCACAAGCATCATCTCAAAATTCAAGACGCATTTTTTTGTAAACTCGGAACATGTTTCCATTTCACAACAAGTTTATAAAAAAGAGTGTTGTTGAATCAAAGCACAACATCTAGAGATTTCGTAAAGATAAAATGACCAGCAAGCAAAGCAAGATCACACCGCTGATCAACTTTACCCCAAATCTGACTTTACGAAAAAACAAACCAGTTTGCCAGCGTAACTCACAGTCACTGGCCAAAAACAACCAACACGTCTCATCTCAGCCAAAAAATCATCCAAACCTTTCACCACTCCCCAACACTTGTGCTCTGGATCATACGCTCTCAATTCCTTGCCAAAATAATCGTAAAAGTACAAAACATCATCAACAACACACGCGTTCTCCCACTCCATTGAGTTAAGCACCTCGTCCGTTTCCCATGTGCTTTCCTTTGGGTTGTACACAAAGCTCTTCTGGAGATCCCTCATGTACATCTTACCAGCCATCACCACCAGGCAACCATTACGTATCTTCATCCCTGGCACTGTCATTGGACCTTCCCACATTTGTGTTTCTGTATCGAACACCAGTATCGCATGTGACTTTTGATCGGTACCTAGATTGTACCGCCGATGACGTCAGCGGCTGTATCAGACATGGGGACAGGCATCTTCAAGAGATGTTGCACAGTGTGTGATGTACAGTCGATGATGTAAGAATTAATCCCATCAAACACATATATCCTCGAACACATAGCTACATAGCTTCCTTTACGAGGCATATCAGGGAGCCCAGGGATTAGGACCAAGTGGCGTCGGCTGCTATTGCCGTTTCCTTTCCGGCGGAGAGTATACAAACGGTTCACACGGTCGTCCCTGTTGCAACGGACAACATAGAGACAATGTTCAGTGCAGCCAAAGGAAGATCGTTTTGTCTTGCGTATATCTCAGGCGACGAAACGAGTGACCGGAAGTACTTAAAAATGAGGGACACTCTTGGATAGTCACGTCTCGGTACACGCGCCAAGATGTCAACGACGACGTTCTCCGGAAGTGACGTAATCAGAGACGACGACGGCGATTGCTTCTTATCTGCCCTAATATTGGAAGACATGTCTTAGATTGCAAAACCCTATAATTGTAACGCTCTAATCGTCAAAAATCCCTAATCTGAAGCTCAAATCAACAATATATACTTATCTTACAATACTAAAAGTTGAATAAGATCAACATCTAGACTATCCACGTAGGCAAATTAGATCGACTTATCATAGTATTGAATCAGGCCACGTCACTCAAATCAACGTAAACGACATATTTGCTTCGTCTTCTTCGAAATCACCTAAGCTTCACCGCCGTTACCATTACCTTCTACTATCATCTTCAACGTATGACTCACACATCTAAGTCTCACAAAGCTTCATCAATCACTTCTATATCCTCCATATGACAACATTGATCCACAGCCATGATATCCGCTCATGCTTCCGGGAAGTCTCAAGTTGCCCTCATCGATGAACAGGTATGTGTGCTCTCGCTCCACTTTCATGTTTCCTTCCATCTGTCTCCACTGTAATCTCCTTGACCAGTTTTCGTTTTTTTCCCGTGATGCAAGGCTTCATCTCAGCTAATCGTGCTCCACGATACGAGCCCCAACTCAAACCAGGAGCTAATGACAGGCTTCAGAATTTCTTCGCAACCACAATCGACTAGATGAACTGATGAGGGATTGTGGCTGCAAAAGTTTCCTGCTTCGGATTCCACGGATTGGATACCAATTACTTGCCTTCGCTTCTAGACCAGTTCCCTCCTTCCGATCATTCTCTCTACCCTCCCCCTCCGCCTCAGCTTCCCACTGTAAGTTACGATCAAATCCTTTCTGATTACTCCGTCGTGATTCCCGATTTCGATTAGGTTTAGGTTTGGAGACTTCGAAATGGATCAGATTTTTCTATGAGAGTTTGATGATTTTCAGTGTGGCGTTCCATTCGTCTGGGTTTGTTTCCAGCGACCCTGTGAGTTTCCCACGGAGCTACCCCATTGTCTTGACGGTTATGTGATTATTGCATTCTTTAATGGAGAAGTCGTTATGCATGTTCAATTTAAGTTGTTTGATTTGTCTACACTTGCTTTATCTGTTTGTGGTTATCTTCAATCCATAGAGGGTGATGGAGCGAAAATATTTGTCAGTTGCATTGCGTTTCGGGACAGAGTCTGCGATGATGTTACTGAAGCTTATCGTTTACCACCCAATACATACGCATACAAGTGTATTTGTATCATCTCTCATGCCCCCAATTTCCCAGCTCTTCGGGATTCTCTCGAGGAGATTTTTGTTCTTTGCTTCTCCTCAGAAAGAAGCTGGTAAAAACACCCAGTGCTTAAAAATATGAAAGCAACCCCCATTCTTCTGTTTCGAAATTGATGTTAGTCGCCTCTTCAATTTTTTTAGTAAGCCATTTTGGGATATTATCGCTATGTTTTCAGTCTCTCTTTTTGCTCTGTATTTGGTAAGATGCCAAAGGAATCTTCAGTGACACTCTTGATCATATTTGTTTTGCTTATTGTTGCAAGTTGGATTGTAACTTATAGATTGCTAAGCTGGTGAATGAGGGGGAGGTAACTAAGGCTGAGACAATGACTATTGGTGAAATCTTCGATTACATCAAGAAAGGATCCGCCAAGGTAGAACTTGAGCTGTAGATATGCCACTCAAATCAACATGCCTAAATACGTATATCACCCGGTCGTTGACGAACGCTGTAGCCGTTTTTTTTTTGTCTATAACTGTTACAAAAGTTGTCTCTTTCTACCCACCTCTGACAGTTCCACAGGTGAAACCACATTTGCTGCAACTGCTGAATTGCCCCTGCTCTCTGCAAATTTTTTGTCTCCATCTTCCAAAGGATGTGGAGACCTTGCTGATGAGGGAATGGTGGCTTAAATAACAGTGGCGAAGCACAGGAAGCCAAATGTGCTACTCATGGCAAATAGGTCTTTCCAGTTCTTAAGTTTTGTTCTGTTATTGCTCTGTAAGAGGTCCTTTCATATCTTAATTATTTCGACATTGCTCAAGTTAGACTTTGGTCTTCTTATTGCTTTGCCTGATTGTGTGGTTTTAATTGTTTGCTCATTGTTAGCTCGCACCCTTTGACCTAACAAAGAAGAAGATGATGAATGTCATTCTGGATCCTATCGAGGACTCAACAGGATCACAAGCGGAGGAAACTTATTCATTGCTTGGTATGTGCCGTGAAACTTTGGCTGTTTCTTTTCAATGGTGTACATACATTACTTTGTCTTTACTTATTTTCACTGCAGCTTTTGATGGCCTTCAGAGTTCATTTGCTGGACATAAATCAGCGAGTCTTCTAACGTCTTGCTTCTTCTAAACTTTTTTTTTTTGAAACTGCTGTTCTGATGATTATGTGTCTCACATTGTTTTTTTCCAATCGGTGGGTTTAATCAACCTGACATTTATCGGTGATGAATCATGGCCTCACTTGCAACAATATTAGAAAATCATTAAAAATGTGAAAATGGAGTTTGCTTTCAATATTTGTAACAGTTCTATTTTGATTTATCAACAAGCTATTAAGATTATACGTCTTAAAGCATTACTTAAGAATAATCATTAGATCTAACATTTTTAAATCATATAAAAATGATAAGTTTTTAATTATAAACTTCTCAAAAAAATAATTTCACTGGTAAAAGCATAAACACTTACTCATTTATTTTATGATGCAAATAAAGAAAGCAAGAAAAATACATATTTTAAATTTTCAAAAGATTTGAGTTTATGCTTGAGAAACAACCTTTTGGTGTATATCATATTTTCCAATTAACAATTATAGTATATATGCAAATTTTATCCAGCTATAGGATCTATCGTCTTTTCAATGTAATCATTTGTTTATGTTTTAATTCGAAAGCTTTTAGTCAAAAAAAATTATAGTATATATATTTTGGTTTTAAGTAGAGAGGAAATCGGTATAATGTGCAAAAACATAGTTGTGTAAAAATTAAAAGGAAAAACATGGAGAAAGCTTCAAAATGTTTCTGAATATAAAAGAATAGTTGAATCATAACTAAGTTTAGTTAAATTTTTATTTATATTCCTTAGTACTTACTATCCCAAATTTACTTCTTATATTAACAATCAATCTTGAATTTCATTATTTAACTTCATCGTATAATTTACTTTTAATGTATATATTCAAAATACACTATATATTTAAATATAAGTTAATGAATAGTTTAAATTAAATATTTTATTTTTGTAAAAAATGAATGGAGAGGCATGCCACATAATTTAAAATAAATATTTAATTGTATATATAGCTCTTAAATATTTACATATAACAAAATATATACATTACGGAACAACCAAGCATCTCTATTAATGGAGCTATAAAGCATAAATAATCAAATCAATTAAAGTTGTCGTGGTGAAAAACACTATCCCTAAAATATATAAAGATAAAAGCAAATACAAACTTAAATTTCTAATACCTACTTATTAAAAACCTTATTAACAAGAAAGATAATTATTTTTTTATGATAGGCCGCACAATTTTATTTAACAAGACAATAAAAATCGTTAACGAATTCAAAGAAAAGATAACAGTAAAGTTCAATATATGAGTTAGAGCTACACCTCTCATCTACACCTTAGCTCAGAAGATAACAAAAGAGGAAACACATCTAAGAACAACTTCCGACATCATCCGAACTGTTTTTTATTCAAAACTCAAATTTGGAATTTTTGCAAACTAATAAAAGTAATTTACTAAAGAATTAGTATTACCTCTAAATAATAATATAGTTTTGTTCTTTTTGCCTAACTGGAGAAAGCTAAATTTCAAAATTATTTTGTAAAAAAATAACTGATAACTAAAAAGATTGGAACCTATTAATAAAACATAATCTGCGCGTAGCGCGGAAAACAGATATAGTATGTATAAAAGCTATAAGCATTGACCGCATAGGATTTAAACCACTATCTTAATATGTCAAATATTAAAAAATTTCAGAACTTCCAGAAGATACTTTTTCCAAAACAAAATGGAAATTCATACAAAAAAAGTAAATTAACAAAAAGGTTATTAAAAAGGAATGAACATATTATAGATACTATTTTTTTTCAAATTAACATGAACAAATACTATTTTTAAAAGTACGATTTAAAAAAAAAAAATCAAATAGAATTTTAAATTTTAATACAAAATTAATAATACTGATATATATTAATTTTTGAAAACTGACAATTGTTTAAAAAATATATATATATATATATTAATAAAGAATAAGATTCTTTAAAAAATGAATATAATTTTAAAAGAAAGTTAAGGAGATAAGGTGTCGACATGGGATTTTAAACCACTAATAGTAATATGTCAAATCCCTATTTACAAAATTTCAAAATTTCCTGAAATATTTTTTCCAAAATAAATAGAAATTCATAGAAAATAAGGTAAAATAAAATAAATTATATAAAAGAATGAACTTACTATATATTTATTTTTGAAAAATAAAATATATTTTTAAAATTCCAAATAAAATAAACTAAACTAGCAAATAGATATCGTTTAAAAATAATCAACTTGATATATACTATTTTTAGAAATTTAATAAAATTAAAAAAAAAATTAATAAATAATAGGACTTTTAGTAAATATTAAATATAATTTTAAGAGTCCGTATAATATAAACTAAACTAACAAAAAATCATTTAAAATTAACAAGCTTGATAACATATTTTTGAAAATTGATATAAAATTTAAAATTTTGTTTGAAATAAATATAACATTTTAAAATTTTGTTTGAAATAAATAAAATTTTATATTTATATTTCAAAGCTATAGGAATTTAAATCACATATGATTAAAAGGTTGAAGCTACATAATATGTTTTCGCATAAAATTTAAAACATCAATAAAATATACCAAATTATAATTTAGTTTGATATTTTAAAATTTTAAGATTTCCGAAAATGTTTCCTACAAAATGAAGTAAAAATTAATATTATGAAGCTTATAAATAACTTTTTGATAATTTAACATTTAAGAGATTAATAAAAATGTTATGTCCTAAAGTATGTTAAAAATACACATATCATATGTGTCAAAAAATATTATTAATATAAAATATGTTAAACTTTAAAAATTAAAAGAAAATTAATATGTATTTTTATATGCCACATAAAACTTGAGATAATTCTTTTAATATCTCGGGTCCATGTAGAGGCCAAGACTAATTCCAAAGGATAGTGTAGCCCACAGATGGACTCTCACTCTGGATATTTAAATATGTCTATATCTGCATGGCCACAAGGTGAAGTGTAATAGGGCCCCTTTGAATCTGGATTGCTTAGCAACCCAAAGCTCGTCAAAAGTTGCGAAGTCATTCATCGTTCCTACTTCCTCGGTTGGATAAGTTCCATCATGTGGAGCTTATATTCTTTTTGGTGTAAAGAGTTTCACTTCCACACACAGCACACAAACATTACAGTTCAAGATGATGCTTTCCTGGTTTGGCAATTCAAAAATATCACTGCACCGATACATTGTAGAGATAAAATTTTTGGATTTTATTCCTTTTATCGAAATCCAAGATGGAGATGAACTCCCTCATCTTAATGCAAGTCTTAAAGAAAGCAAAGAATCGAAACACACTCGCCATCTTAAAAATCGATTTATGCACAAACATAATTGAAGATACATTTTTTGTAAACACGGGACATGTTTCCATTTATTGAGAGGCGTACTTATGAATGCCCTTCTTCACTAAACAAACCCCCAAATCACAACAATTTAATTTATAAAAAGGAGAGTGTTGTTGAATCAAAGCACAACATCTAGAGATTTCGTAATGATAAAATCACCAGCAATCAAACCATGGTCACACCACTGATCAACTTTACCCCAAATGTAACGGCCCGATCCCCCGGCATCCGACCGGGGTTATCGAAAGGGCATTATCGACACGTGTCTACTCATTTAGACAACCCTACGTGTCCCGTTACTGGTCCCAAGAGTCGACAGACGCATAACCTTCTTTGAAATACCGTTCCACCCACATCCATATACTTCTACTTACAGTCCTGCGCACAGGGAAATGGAAAGGGAGGGATGAGCAACAAGTTACTCAGTGAAGCGACTCTAGACCAGCCTGCCCGCATGACACTCTATACTACTCTATGCGGGAACTAGGGCTGACTAGCCACTACAATCAGTTGATGCATCTTAACATTTCATATCATCATCATTTATTTCCACACATTCAATTCTATACATTTCTAACAACCTAGCGATCAATCAGTACAATGATCTCACTCATTGTCACACACGTCAAACCATAGACTTAACCGACTCGACATACCAGACCGACTCAATCTTATGACACCTTTAGCACCCAGATACCCGACCATGAACTAAGGACTCTACAATGCACGTTTTTATATCCCGCCTCTCGCGGCTGGCTCATCTTTTCTCTTTTCTCCGGGGGTAGCTCTCACTAGACTTCTACCCCATATTCTTGTGGATTCCACCACAGCTCCTATGGGTGCCTCCATATTCTTGTGGATTCCACCACAGCTCCTATGGATGCCTAGCGTAGAACTACTACCCCACGTACTCCCTCTAGACTCTATATGATTTCCCAACCCATGCTTAACCTTAACGTTATTCACTTATACATTCACTTATCCTTTCACATCCTTATTCACTTTCACTTATCCATTCTCATTCTCATTCACTTTCCTTTACACTTAGACTCGTACTTGAACTCATTCACTAGACGCCACCCGTTATCGGTGTCACACACAATACACATCACACTCAGGTTTCACTTACAGTATCAATAACAATCAGTAGTCATCTAACATCTTAGCATTCACTTCTTTCTAGCATCCTAGCTTTAATCACAAACCACTCATGGGACTACACATCCAAACATACAAGTATCGATTACCAATCAATCATCACCACAACAACACAAGACAGTTCATTAAGTCCCATTTAACAGTATGAGGGTTCTTATGCATCATGATCCATTCATCTATCAACCTAGTAATAACCATGTTCTATCATCCTAACTCTCAAACAGGGTCTAATCAAACCTAACTCCAACATAAAGGAGTATACAGTACATGGAAACAAGATGGGTTCAAGACACTCCACCTTAGCCTAGATCTGGATCTGGATCTGGAACAAGAGACAAAGGAGATGAGATCTAAACAGATCTGGAACAAGTAAACAAGAGAGACGAGATCTGGTCACCACCACAACACCACACAGCCACCACCATCACCACACTCGGACGATCACCCCACCACCACTTGGACGACGACCACCCCCACCACCGGCGGCTCGGCTTGCTCTCGGGGGACTCTCGGCGAGGAGAGAGGAAGAGATCCAACATAAAGAGAAAGGAGAGGGAGAGAGAGAGAGAGAGGCGTGAGAGAAGAAGAGAGAAAAGGAAAAGAGAAGCTTGACGGCTAGGGTTTCCTAGTCTCTCTAAATCTCTGCAGAGCTTCGCTCAAGTTTCAAAATGAGAGAAAAGAAGGGCTGCATCTCTTTTTATAGGAAAGGATGAAGGGAACCCTAGGTTTTTGTCAAATGAGCCTTAGAAAAGCTCATTCTTTTATGAAAATTTTTGGGTCAGGAACTGGACCATTACAGACGTCCTCCGGAAGTGACGTAATCGGAGACGACGACAGCGATTACTTCTTATCTGCCCTAATATTGGAAGACATGTGTAAATTGCAAAACCCTAACTTTAAGCTCTAATCGTCGACAAACGCCTGTTCACAAAATTGCAAACCCCTAACTTCAAGCTCAAATCAACAAATCTATATTATATAAAAGCTAGAAGCCATCCACATAGGATATAAAACCACTAATCATAATATACCAAATCACTATTTTACAAAATTTCAAAACTTCCAAAATATCGTTTCCAAAACAAAATAGAAATTCATACAAAATAAAGTAAATTAACAAAAAGGTTATTAAAATGAAATGAACATAATGTAGATACTATTTTTTGTAATTAACATAAAATTAACAAAGGTTATTAAAATTTCATATAAAATTTAAAAGAATAAAAACTAAAAATATATATTGAAAAATCAATATATACCAGAATATATATACAAAGTTGAAATTCGAAAAAGTACCTGAAATATAAAAAGTCGGATATATTTTCTTAATCTTCATCTTATCATATTTTTTCTGTTTTATTCAGGTATGAGACTGCCACAGCTTCGACCGCAAAAAGCATGGAAGCTATAAGAAGGACCGAACTCAGGATGAGAGATGTTTTATTGACTAGGGAAGAGCATATTCACAGGTACGGATGAGATAGGCAACGTTGTGTTTCATAATCTCCTTGGAGCCAACAAGAAATTTGGTTTTAACCTCAGCTTTCTTTGCTTTGAAGCTAACTAAAATCATCTTCAATCCTTCTTCTATATTTACCAAAAATCTTTATATTATGTTCCATATTTAAATTCTTAGTTACAAAATCTTATTAGGGGTTGTAAACCCCTGTACTTAAATTCTCATTCGGAGCAGCCATGAAACAAAATTCATCACTTCATGCCTGATGGTTCTAGCCTACAAGCAATCTTCGAGGTCACTGACCATTTCAAGCTTGGCCATAATTGCTGCCTAGAATTTCTGCCTACAATTCTCGCAGCATTGGAATATAGTGGTTAGCCGTTAGTGCAGCCTTGATGTCAATGATGTGACTTAGAAAGCCTTCATACCAATGAACATGTGCTCCACCATTAAAGAAGCTTCATCCATGATTTTACTGTATTTTTTCCCTTCTGAAGTTTACATCTCTACATATTCTCGGCGTTACAGAGTTTTTTTCTTCCACTGCAACAAAACAAAAGGAAACATGTTAATATTAATTGAGAACCAGTTAAGAGACTGATAAAGGAACAAAGCTTAAGTAAACTGATAATCTTATTCGAGAACACCAAACCAGGGAGACCACCTTGCTTAGTAGTTGAAAGACTCTCAACTCTCAGTCTACTCTCAGTCTCAGTCCATGGCTACATACAATAGAGCTAAGAGCCTAGCCGGTGAAATTGGTATGGAACTTCTATACTTGTTAAACGCACAAGTTTATTTGAAGGAGGGTTCTTGTATCAACCCATAAAAACAGCCAGAGATTTCATAATTTGATCTGCATACATATACTCAAACTAGTGTTCGGCTGCTTAGAGAGCCAAACATCTCTCTGACTCTTGTCAAAAATTCAACTTCAGGTTATTTGCTAAAAGAACTCAAAGAGTGACGGTTACAGAATTAAAACATTAGTGGGGTTCAATTTATTTATGAAAAAAAGAACAAAAAGAAAAACAGAGACAAGAAGATTGTATAAGAAGAAGTCTCTCAGAATTAATATTTAGGGTTTACGACAATTACAAAAAAATTAGACAACTTTAACATATAGACTCACGAAATTAGAACCTCTTCTATTCAATTGATTGACAACATAATAGCAAACAGACACAAGATAATAAAAAGTGTTGACCCTATAGTCAAACTATCAGTTCTTCAGACCTAAGAGAGCATCGTTCCAAAAGCTGGTATCTGATTATACACCGGTTGTGTCTGCATAAACTGCTCGAAATTTGGGGTTTGTGTCTGCATCATCATCGGAGGAGGAAAAAGGGCGGGCATGAGAAGATCGAAGTTGTTGCAGCCTTGTTTCCCAAGTAATAAATCCATGTAATTAGTACCATAATCTTGATTACACTGAATCTGAGGCTGTTGTTCAAAGCTTGAAAGAGCAGAAGGGTTGGCTAATTGAGTGAGCGCACCATTCTCATGGTTAAACAACAAGATCGAGAATTTGCTCCGCGGATGATCCATCGACGTGGTGGTGGATACATCAACACAATTCTCGCTGCTACTACTCGGATAACTCAATAGTGATGATGCTTGATGATGATACGCATTAATTATCGAGGAATCATTAGAAGATATATCCTGGGGTTGATCAAGATGAAGGCTTTCTTTGATTGTCTGTAAGCGAGTCTGCAACGAATCCTCAAGCTCTGACACTTCTTGGAAGAATTTGTTATCCCTTTTCCTCAAAGACTCCTTCTTGTCGCGGATCATCTTCTTGTTTAGAAACCCTGAGAGGTTGTTTCTTTTCTTGCCCCTTTCTTCTTCGCTTAACATGCTGTATCGCTCTGCGATGGCTCTAACTTTGGCTTCCTCGTTCTCAGGCCACGTCTTCACTAGGTTACCTTCGCGGTCGTACCAGATGATGCACACATCCACACCGCATAGCTCCGATAGCTCGAACGCTTTCTTGAGAACCGTAGCCGCTCGTGCGTTGTACAAAGAAGACGAAGGTTTCTTGAAGATGGTATCTTTTCTCACCAACAATTTTGTGACAACTACATAATAAAATGTTACGATAAATAAATAGCTCTGATACCAAATTGTGACACCCCGATTTACATAATAAAATGTTACGATAAATAAATAGCTCTGATACCAAAATGTAACACCCGTCACTTTCGAAATATAATAAATAGATAAAAGCGGAAATAAAATAATAATACAACTCAAATAATAATAATAATTTCCACCATAATATAAAAGTCAATACGATAGCATAACGCCAAAAGGCCCGATAACGATAAAAGCGGTAAAAGCGATAGAAGCCCAAAAGCCCAATAGCACCGGTCCGATAATCACTCCTGCTCGTCGGTCTCACCTGGAAGGGGGAAAGAAGGAGGGGTGAGCAACAGGGGAGTTGCCCAGCGAGGTATGGGATGCTAAACCGCAAACCACAGACTAAGTTCATAGCACTACTAAAATGTAGGCCTAGCTCTAGCATGAAACAAACACGGTGCCTATTACACCACACATAACAATCAATATTCGGCTAGAGGACTAGCCGTTACAACTCATGCGCTTATAGTACATAGCTACTCTCTGCACCGCGCATCTCCTCATAAGGATATATACATATACTCGAAGCGTCGCTAGTACAGTCTGTCTCTGTACCCCCGCCCATCGTAGCGTCGAATGCAAACGTCTCTGCACCACGCCCCAAACAGTAGCGTCGAAGCTCAAACGTCTCTGAACTCACGCCCATACCACACCGTAGCGTCGAAGCTCAGACATCTCTGAGCTCACGCCCTCATCACATAGTCTCTACTCATAACTATGTATATACATATATATAGCAGTTCTTAGCATCAATCATTTCACACAATCGTTGAATCCTCTATTATTCTAATTCCAGTTAACAACCAATATCAATAATGAACAAACAAGACTCTCAAATAGACTCGATTCACAAAGACGGATCATGTTTCGAAACTAAACTTTCCATAATGGTAGTACTAAACTAGCTCGGGATTTAACGGAATAGCCCTTACCTTAGCAATGAAGAGAAGTGGTAACTATGAACTCCAGCTGCTCAAATGGACTCCAAATCTGAAATCAGATAGAAATTTCGAGTCGGAACGCTTTTTGAACGGTTTAAAACGGGTATTTACGGAAAAGTCAACCCGCTGGTCAAAGATTAATTATTTAATTAATTAATTAATTAATTAATTAATCCGGTTTTTCCTAACCGATTTCCAATTGATTTTAACCGACCGGTTTAACCTAACCGAATTGAAATCAATTTAAACCAGTCAAACCAGTCAAACCACCGGTTTGACCGAGTCACCGAGTTGACTCACCGGGTCGACTCGGCCGAGTTGGCGAGTCGCCGGCGAGTCACCGGTGTCGGTCACCGCCGGCGACGGCGGAGCTCCGGCGGCGGCTTACCGGAAATATGGCCGGCGGCGACGGCGGAGCTGCGGCGGAGGACGGTGGTCCTGCGGCGGAGGACGGTGGTCCTGCGGCGGAGCTGCGGCGGGTGACCGTGGTCCGGCGGCGGCGCGTGTACCTCACGCGCGCGCAGTGGCGAAACTTCTGGAGGCGCGTGCGGCTTCGTCCGGGCTCCGATTGAGGCGTTTTCGGTGGCTACGGATTCGTCTCGTCAGGAGAAACACGATGGTGGTCTTGGATTCACGAGATTCATCACGGTTAGGAAGTTATGGGTGATTTACTAAACGGAAACGAAACTGAGCTTAAGGAATGCGGTTTCCGGCGGTTACCTAGGGTGTTTATCGGTGGTGGCAAGCTGAACGTGATCACGGCGCACGGTTGCTCCGGCAACGAGCTCAGGTGAGCTTTCTCTCCTCTTCTTCTTCTCTCTCTCTCTCTCTTTCTCTTTTTCTTGAGTTTTATAGAAGGTGGAGATGGTGGGGAAGAAGGTGGAGATGGTGGAGATGGTGGAGAAGAAGGTGGAAGTGGTGGGGTTGGAGAAAGAAGTGGAGATGGTGGGAGTGGGTCATTACAATTCTCCCCCACTAACAAGGAATTCGACCCCGAATTCACATCACCAAACTCTCCAATGACACCCCGAAACAGCTCTGGATAATCAATCCTCATTTGGGGCTCGGACTCCCAGGTATCCTCCTGAATCCCGTCTCTCTCCCACGAACCTTGACCAACATAGTCATCATACCATTATCTGCTCTTACTTGGCGGTCCAACAAAGTGGTGTACGACCAGACCCACCATAAACTTCGACGGTACCATCATAATACTCAAATGATAACAGGTACATCACGATGAATTCCTGATCGCTCTCAAACTCTCCATAACAACAAGCTCTCCATAACAACAATCTAAATCTGCTTATCTTTCGGTTAGAAGATCCCTCCAAAAAGACTAAAACTTAACCAAACGCGAACTCACAAAACTATGAAAAGCTCTTAAGTCAAATAAGGTGTGAAGTAACTCACACCAACCACAACCAATCATACGCGAGATTCACTAATCTCGAACTATACAAGATAACCACAAAACCACAAATATTAACACAAGCAAGTATGATAAGAACATGCCCGCTATCGGCTCAGCTCCCTGGGGATCTCCAACCGTAAACACACGTGGAGCGATGGCTAAACGCTTCGGTGGTGGTGGAAGCGCTGCATTACCCCTCCTCGGACAGTCTCTGAAATGTGACCTGGCTTGTTACAACCAAAACAGTTCCTAACATCCACTACTGGTGCTGCTGCCGCTGCTGGTGGCGCAACCTGGGCATTAAATAGCCTACTCCGACAAACCCTACTCTTATGTCCCATCTTTCCACAATAAAAGCATTGTATGCTCGGTTTGTCCCATGTCCTCTGATGTGCCTCTGAAGTCCCTCCAAACTTAGGCTGATCTGCCTTGGTGTACTTCTGCTCCTCTGCCAAACCTGCCTCCTGCTCGGCAGCTTTCTCCACCAAGTCTCCCAATCTGTGATAAGTGGCGACATGGCACCTGTTGTGAATCTCTACTCGCATCCCATTCAGAAATTTCCTCATCAGGTCTTCCTCTAAAATGCCCTCTCCAGCAAACCTGCGAAGTTGGTTAAACACAACCTCATACTCCCTGATAGACATCTTACCCTGACTTGCATGCTCGAACACGCATTTCTTCCTATCCATAGCTTCCTTCGGAAAGTATTTCCTATCGAACTCTCGGATGAAGTCTGCAAAGGTAAGCCTCCCTGGCCCAAAGTGACTCAATCGTATTCCCTCCCACCATATAAGAGCATCTCCATGAAGGTATTGTATAGTCAATCTGAGCGACAACTCTGGTGGACACTCAATAATCTCCAGCTTCCGCTGCAAGGCTAACTTCCAATCATGTGCAGCTACAGCATCCACTGTTCCGCTAAAATGCTCCATCTCCATGTTTCTCATCTGACATGTCAGCCTGTAGAACCTCTCATCATAAACCGGGTAAACATGAGGTCGCGGTGGTGGTGGCGGTAGATCCTGAACACCATGAGCAAACTGCTGAACTGGACCCTGCTGATCCTGTTGGACCTGAACCAGTGGAACTTGCTGAACCCGAATCTGCGGACCCTGCTGCACCTGAACCTGAGGACCCTGCTGAACGGCAGCCATCTGACGAGCAACCTCCTGAGCAGCTACTCGGGCGGCCTCCTGAGCGGCCTGCCTGGCTGCCTCCTGGGCAATCTGCTGAAGTGCCTCCTGAGCGGCCTGTCTAGCGGCATCCTGAACCATCTATCTCAATGCATCCTGATCAACTGGTGGAGCCGTGGGTGGTGGAACTGCGGGCTGCTCATGCTCATCTACATCGTCTCTAACAGCTCTGGCGGTCTGGGTACGGGTGGTTCTTCTCCTTGGCGGCATCTGAAAGGGGAGCGAATAGTTAACTTACGCTGAACTTTGGATACCAACATTTAAGAAGAAGTGATATCGAACGGAAAGGTGCTATTTATTTTTATTTTCAAAATTCTCAAATCCCCGAAAATATTTTGAAATCGTTTAAAACCGTCAAAACCGAATAAAACCAGGTCTCCAAAAATCGCCATCCCGGGTCGGAGCCGGGACGGAACCCGCTCTGATACCAAATTGTGACAACCCTATTTACATAATAAAATGTTACGATAAATAAATAGCTCTGATACCAAATTGTGACACCCCGATTTACATAATAAAATGTTACGATAAATAAATAGCTCTGATACCAAAATGTAACACCCGTCACTTTCGAAATATAATAAATAGATAAAAGCGGAAATAAAATAATAATACAACTCAAATAATAATAATAATTTCCACCATAATATAAAAGTCAATACGATAGCATAACGCCAAAAGGCCCGATAACGATAAAAGCGGTAAAAGCGATAGAAGCCCAAAAGCCCAATAGCACCGGTCTGATAATCACTCCTGCTCGTCGGTCTCACCTGGAAGGGGGAAAGAAGGAGGGGTGAGCAACAGGGGAGTTGCCCAGCGAGGTATGGGATGCTAAACCGCAAACCACAGACTGAGTTCATAGCACTACTAAAATGTAGGCCTAGCTCTAGCATGAAACAAACACGGTGCCTATTACACCACACATAACAATCAATATTCGGCTAGAGGACTAGCCGTTACAACTCATGCGCTTATAGTACATAGCTACTCTCTGCACCGCGCATCTCCTCATAAGGATATATACATATACTCGAAGCGTCGCTAGTACAGTCTGTCTCTGTACCCCCGCCCATCGTAGCGTCGAATGCAAACGTCTCTGCACCACGCCCCAAACAGTAGCGTCGAAGCTCAAACGTCTCTGAACTCACGCCCATACCACACCGTAGCGTCGAAGCTCAGACATCTCTGAGCTCACGCCCTCATCACATAGTCCCTACTCATAACTATGTATATACATATATATAGCAGTTCTTAGCATCAATCATTTCACACAATCGTTGAATCCTCTATTATTCTAATTCCAGTTAACAACCAATATCAATAATGAACAAACAAGACTCTCAAATAGACTCGATTCACAAAGACGGATCATGTTTCGAAACTAAACTTTCCATAATGGTAGTACTAAACTAGCTCGGGATTTAACGGAATAGCCCTCACCTTAGCAATGAAGAGAAGTGGTAACTATGAACTCCAGCTGCTCAAATGGACTCCAAATCTGAAATCAGATCGAAATTTCGAGTCGGAACGCTTTTTGAACGGTTTAAAACGGGTATTTACGGAAAAGTCAACCCGCTGGTCAAAGATTAATTATTTAATTAATTAATTAATTAATTAATTAATCCGGTTTTTCCTAACCGATTTCCAATTGATTTTAACCGACCGGTTTAACCTAACCGAATTGAAATCAATTTAAACCAGTCAAACCAGTCAAACCACCGGTTTGACCGAGTCACCGAGTTGACTCACCGGGTCGACTCGGCCGAGTTGGCGAGTCGCCGGCGAGTCACCGGTGTCGGTCACCGCCGGCGACGGCGGAGCTCCGGCGGCGGCTTACCGGAAATATGGCCGGCGGCGACGGCGGAGCTGCGGCGGAGGACGGTGGTCCTGCGGCGGAGCTGCGGCGGATGACCGTGGTCCGGCGGCGCCGCGTGTACCTCACGCGCGCGCAGTGGCGAAACTTCTGGAGGCGCGTGCGGCTTCGT
Organism: Brassica napus; assembly: GCF_020379485.1. NCBI lineage: Eukaryota > Viridiplantae > Streptophyta > Magnoliopsida > Brassicales > Brassicaceae > Brassica > Brassica napus. The sequence goes on along the minus strand of NC_063449.1, from coordinate 38,135,991 downwards.
CCGGGCTCCGATTGAGGCGTTTTCGGTGGCTACGGATTCGTCTCGTCAGGAGAAACACGATGGTGGTCTTGGATTCACGAGATTCATCACGGTTAGGAAGTTATGGGTGATTTACTAAACGGAAACGAAACTGAGCTTAAGGAATGCGGTTTCCGGCGGTTACCTAGGGTGTTTATCGGTGGTGGCAAGCTGAACGTGATCACGGCGCACGGTTGCTCCGGCAACGAGCTCAGGTGAGCTTTCTCTCCTCTTCTTCTTCTCTCTCTCTCTCTCTTTCTCTTTTTCTTGAGTTTTATAGAAGGTGGAGATGGTGGGGAAGAAGGTGGAGATGGTGGAGATGGTGGAGAAGAAGGTGGAAGTGGTGGGGTTGGAGAAAGAAGTGGAGATGGTGGGAGTGGGTCATTACAATTCTCCCCCACTAACAAGGAATTCGACCCCGAATTCACATCACCAAACTCTCCAATGACACCCCGAAACAGCTCTGGATAATCAATCCTCATTTGGGGCTCGGACTCCCAGGTATCCTCCTGAATCCCGTCTCTCTCCCACGAACCTTGACCAACATAGTCATCATACCATTATCTGCTCTTACTTGGCGGTCCAACAAAGTGGTGTACGACCAGACCCACCATAAACTTCGACGGTACCATCATAATACTCAAATGATAACAGGTACATCACGATGAATTCCTGATCGCTCTCAAACTCTCCATAACAACAAGCTCTCCATAACAACAATCTAAATCTGCTTATCTTTCGGTTAGAAGATCCCTCCAAAAAGACTAAAACTTAACCAAACGCGAACTCACAAAACTATGAAAAGCTCTTAAGTCAAATAAGGTGTGAAGTAACTCACACCAACCACAACCAATCATACGCGAGATTCACTAATCTCGAACTATACAAGATAACCACAAAACCACAAATATTAACACAAGCAAGTATGATAAGAACATGCCCGCTATCGGCTCAGCTCCCTGGGGATCTCCAACCGTAAACACACGTGGAGCGATGGCTAAACGCTTCGGTGGTGGTGGAAGCGCTGCATTACCCCTCCTCGGACAGTCTCTGAAATGTGACCTGGCTTGTTACAACCAAAACAGTTCCTAACATCCACTACTGGTGCTGCTGCCGCTGCTGGTGGCGCAACCTGGGCATTAAATAGCCTACTCCGACAAACCCTACTCTTATGTCCCATCTTTCCACAATAAAAGCATTGTATGCTCGGTTTGTCCCATGTCCTCTGATGTGCCTCTGAAGTCCCTCCAAACTTAGGCTGATCTGCCTTGGTGTACTTCTGCTCCTCTGCCAAACCTGCCTCCTGCTCGGCAGCTTTCTCCACCAAGTCTCCCAATCTGTGATAAGTGGCGACATGGCACCTGTTGTGAATCTCTACTCGCATCCCATTCAGAAATTTCCTCATCAGGTCTTCCTCTAAAATGCCCTCTCCAGCAAACCTGCGAAGTTGGTTAAACACAACCTCATACTCCCTGATAGACATCTTACCCTGACTTGCATGCTCGAACACGCATTTCTTCCTATCCATAGCTTCCTTCGGAAAGTATTTCCTATCGAACTCTCGGATGAAGTCTGCAAAGGTAAGCCTCCCTGGCCCAAAGTGACTCAATCGTATTCCCTCCCACCATATAAGAGCATCTCCACGAAGGTATTGTATAGTCAATCTGAGCGACAACTCTGGTGGACACTCAATAATCTCCAGCTTCCGCTGCAAGGCTAACTTCCAATCATGTGCAGCTACAGCATCCACTGTTCCGCTAAAATGCTCCATCTCCATGTTTCTCATCTGACATGTCAGCCTGTAGAACCTCTCATCATAAACCGGGTAAACATGAGGTCGCGGTGGTGGTGGCGGTAGATCCTGAACACCATGAGCAAACTGCTGAACTGGACCCTGCTGATCCTGTTGGACCTGAACCAGTGGAACTTGCTGAACCCGAATCTGCGGACCCTGCTGCACCTGAACCTGAGGACCCTGCTGAACGGCAGCCATCTGACGAGCAACCTCCTGAGCAGCTACTCGGGCGGCCTCCTGAGCGGCCTGCCTGGCTGCCTCCTGGGCAATCTGCTGAAGTGCCTCCTGAGCGGCCTGTCTAGCGGCATCCTGAACCATCTATCTCAATGCATCCTGATCAACTGGTGGAGCCGTGGGTGGTGGAACTGCGGGCTGCTCATGCTCATCTACATCGTCTCTAACAGCTCTGGCGGTCTGGGTACGGGTGGTTCTTCTCCTTGGCGGCATCTGAAAGGGGAGCGAATAGTTAACTTACGCTGAACTTTGGATACCAACATTTAAGAAGAAGTGATATCGAACGGAAAGGTGCTATTTATTTTTATTTTCAAAATTCTCAAATCCCCGAAAATATTTTGAAATCGTTTAAAACCGTCAAAACCGAATAAAACCAGGTCTCCAAAAATCGCCATCCCGGGTCGGAGCCGGGACGGAACCCGCTCTGATACCAAATTGTGACAACCCTATTTACATAATAAAATGTTACGATAAATAAATAGCTCTGATACCAAATTGTGACACCCCGATTTACATAATAAAATGTTACGATAAATAAATAGCTCTGATACCAAAATGTAACACCCGTCACTTTCGAAATATAATAAATAGATAAAAGCGGAAATAAAATAATAATACAACTCAAATAATAATAATAATTTCCACCATAATATAAAAGTCAATACGATAGCATAACGCCAAAAGGCCCGATAACGATAAAAGCGGTAAAAGCGATAGAAGCCCAAAAGCCCAATAGCACCGGTCTGATAATCACTCCTGCTCGTCGGTCTCACCTGGAAGGGGGAAAGAAGGAGGGGTGAGCAACAGGGGAGTTGCCCAGCGAGGTATGGGATGCTAAACCGCAAACCACAGACTGAGTTCATAGCACTACTAAAATGTAGGCCTAGCTCTAGCATGAAACAAACACGGTGCCTATTACACCACACATAACAATCAATATTCGGCTAGAGGACTAGCCGTTACAACTCATGCGCTTATAGTACATAGCTACTCTCTGCACCGCGCATCTCCTCATAAGGATATATACATATACTCGAAGCGTCGCTAGTACAGTCTGTCTCTGTACCCCCGCCCATCGTAGCGTCGAATGCAAACGTCTCTGCACCACGCCCCAAACAGTAGCGTCGAAGCTCAAACGTCTCTGAACTCACGCCCATACCACACCGTAGCGTCGAAGCTCAGACATCTCTGAGCTCACGCCCTCATCACATAGTCCCTACTCATAACTATGTATATACATATATATAGCAGTTCTTAGCATCAATCATTTCACACAATCGTTGAATCCTCTATTATTCTAATTCCAGTTAACAACCAATATCAATAATGAACAAACAAGACTCTCAAATAGACTCGATTCACAAAGACGGATCATGTTTCGAAACTAAACTTTCCATAATGGTAGTACTAAACTAGCTCGGGATTTAACGGAATAGCCCTCACCTTAGCAATGAAGAGAAGTGGTAACTATGAACTCCAGCTGCTCAAATGGACTCCAAATCTGAAATCAGATCGAAATTTCGAGTCGGAACGCTTTTTGAACGGTTTAAAACGGGTATTTACGGAAAAGTCAACCCGCTGGTCAAAGATTAATTATTTAATTAATTAATTAATTAATTAATTAATCCGGTTTTTCCTAACCGATTTCCAATTGATTTTAACCGACCGGTTTAACCTAACCGAATTGAAATCAATTTAAACCAGTCAAACCAGTCAAACCACCGGTTTGACCGAGTCACCGAGTTGACTCACCGGGTCGACTCGGCCGAGTTGGCGAGTCGCCGGCGAGTCACCGGTGTCGGTCACCGCCGGCGACGGCGGAGCTCCGGCGGCGGCTTACCGGAAATATGGCCGGCGGCGACGGCGGAGCTGCGGCGGAGGACGGTGGTCCTGCGGCGGAGCTGCGGCGGATGACCGTGGTCCGGCGGCGCCGCGTGTACCTCACGCGCGCGCAGTGGCGAAACTTCTGGAGGCGCGTGCGGCTTCGTCCGGGCTCCGATTGAGGCGTTTTCGGTGGCTACGGATTCGTCTCGTCAGGAGAAACACGATGGTGGTCTTGGATTCACGAGATTCATCACGGTTAGGAAGTTATGGGTGATTTACTAAACGGAAACGAAACTGAGCTTAAGGAATGCGGTTTCCGGCGGTTACCTAGGGTGTTTATCGGTGGTGGCAAGCTGAACGTGATCACGGCGCACGGTTGCTCCGGCAACGAGCTCAGGTGAGCTTTCTCTCCTCTTCTTCTTCTCTCTCTCTCTCTCTTTCTCTTTTTCTTGAGTTTTATAGAAGGTGGAGATGGTGGGGAAGAAGGTGGAGATGGTGGAGATGGTGGAGAAGAAGGTGGAAGTGGTGGGGTTGGAGAAAGAAGTGGAGATGGTGGGAGTGGGTCATTACAATTCTCCCCCACTAACAAGGAATTCGACCCCGAATTCACATCACCAAACTCTCCAATGACACCCCGAAACAGCTCTGGATAATCAATCCTCATTTGGGGCTCGGACTCCCAGGTATCCTCCTGAATCCCGTCTCTCTCCCACGAACCTTGACCAACATAGTCATCATACCATTATCTGCTCTTACTTGGCGGTCCAACAAAGTGGTGTACGACCAGACCCACCATAAACTTCGACGGTACCATCATAATACTCAAATGATAACAGGTACATCACGATGAATTCCTGATCGCTCTCAAACTCTCCATAACAACAAGCTCTCCATAACAACAATCTAAATCTGCTTATCTTTCGGTTAGAAGATCCCTCCAAAAAGACTAAAACTTAACCAAACGCGAACTCACAAAACTATGAAAATCTCTTAAGTCAAATAAGGTGTGAAGTAACTCACACCAACCACAACCAATCATACGCGAGATTCACTAATCTCGAACTATACAAGATAACCACAAAACCACAAATATTAACACAAGCAAGTATGATAAGAACATGCCCGCTATCGGCTCAGCTCCCTGGGGATCTCCAACCGTAAACACACGTGGAGCGATGGCTAAACGCTTCGGTGGTGGTGGAAGCGCTGCATTACCCCTCCTCGGACAGTCTCTGAAATGTGACCTGGCTTGTTACAACCAAAACAGTTCCTAACATCCACTACTGGTGCTGCTGCCGCTGCTGGTGGCGCAACCTGGGCATTAAATAGCCTACTCCGACAAACCCTACTCTTATGTCCCATCTTTCCACAATAAAAGCATTGTATGCTCGGTTTGTCCCATGTCCTCTGATGTGCCTCTGAAGTCCCTCCAAACTTAGGCTGATCTGCCTTGGTGTACTTCTGCTCCTCTGCCAAACCTGCCTCCTGCTCGGCAGCTTTCTCCACCAAGTCTCCCAATCTGTGATAAGTGGCGACACGGCACCTGTTGCGAATCTCTACTCGCATCCCATTCAGAAATTTCCTCATCAGGTCTTCCTCTAAAATGCCCTCTCCAGCAAACCTGCGAAGTTGGTTAAACACAACCTCATACTCCCTGATAGACATCTTACCCTGACTTGCATGCTCGAACACGCATTTCTTCCTATCCATAGCTTCCTTCGGAAAGTATTTCCTATCGAACTTTCGGATGAAGTCTGCAAAGGTAAGCCTCCCTGGCCCAAAGTGACTCAATCGTATTCCCTCCCACCATATAAGAGCATCTCCACGAAGGTATTGTATAGTCAATCTGAGCGACAACTCTGGTGGACACTCAATAATCTCCAGCTTCCGCTGCAAGGCTAACTTCCAATCATGTGCAGCTACAGCATCCACTGTTCCGCTAAAATGCTCCATCTCCATGTTTCTCATCTGACATGTCAGCCTGTAGAACCTCTCATCATAAACCGGGTAAACATGAGGTCGCGGTGGTGGTGGCGGTAGATCCTGAACACCATGAGCAAACTGCTGAACTGGACCCTGCTGATCCTGTTGGACCTGAACCAGTGGAACTTGCTGAACCCGAATCTGCGGACCCTGCTGCACCTGAACCTGAGGACCCTGCTGAACGGCAGCCATCTGACGAGCAACCTCCTGAGCAGCTACTCGGGCGGCCTCCTGAGCGGCCTGCCTGGCTGCCTCCTGGGCAATCTGCTGAAGTGCCTCCTGAGCGGCCTGTCTAGCGGCATCCTGAACCATCTATCTCAATGCATCCTGATCAACTGGTGGAGCCGTGGGTGGTGGAACTGCGGGCTGCTCATGCTCATCTACATCGTCTCTAACAGCTCTGGCGGTCTGGGTACGGGTGGTTCTTCTCCTTGGCGGCATCTGAAAGGGGAGCGAATAGTTAACTTACGCTGAACTTTGGATACCAACATTTAAGAAGAAGTGATATCGAACGGAAAGGTGCTATTTATTTTTATTTTCAAAATTCTCAAATCCCCGAAAATATTTTGAAATCGTTTAAAACCGTCAAAACCGAATAAAACCAGGTCTCCAAAAATCGCCATCCCGGGTCGGAGCCGGGACGGAACCCGCTCTGATACCAAATTGTGACAACCCTATTTACATAATAAAATGTTACGATAAATAAATAGCTCTGATACCAAATTGTGACACCCCGATTTACATAATAAAATGTTACGATAAATAAATAGCTCTGATACCAAAATGTAACACCCGTCACTTTCGAAATATAATAAATAGATAAAAGCGGAAATAAAATAATAATACAACTCAACTAATAATAATAATTTCCACCATAATATAAAAGTCAATACGATAGCATAACGCCAAAAGGCCCGATAACGATAAAAGCGGTAAAAGCGATAGAAGCCCAAAAGCCCAAAAGCACCGGTCTGATAATCACTCCTGCTCGTCGGTCTCACCTGGAAGGGGGAAAGAAGGAGGGGTGAGCAACAGGGGAGTTGCCCAGCGAGGTATGGGATGCTAAACCGCAAACCACAGACTGAGTTCATAGCACTACTAAAATGTAGGCCTAGCAATAGCATGAAACAAACACGGTGCCTATTACACCACACATAACAATCAATATTCGGCTAGAGGACTAGTCGTTACAACTCATGCGCTTATAGTACATAGCTACTCTCTGCACCGCGCATCTCCTCATAAGGATATATACATATACTCGAAGCGTCGCTAGTACAGTCTGTCTCTGTACCCCCGCCCATCGTAGCGTCGAATGCAAACGTCTCTGCACCACGCCCCAAACAGTAGCGTCGAAGCTCAAACGTCTCTGAACTCACGCCCATACCACACTGTAGCGTCGAATCTCAGACATCTCTGAGCTCACGCCCTCATCACATAGTCCCTACTCGTAACTATGTATATACATATATATAGCAGTTCTTAGCATCAATCATTTCACACAATCGTTGAATCCTCTATTATTCTAATTCCAGTTAACAACCAATATCAATAATGAACAAACAAGACTCTCAAATAGACTCGATTCACAAAGACGGATCATGTTTCGAAACTAAACTTTCCATAATGGTAGTACTAAACTAGCTCGGGATTTAACGGAATAGCCCTCACCTTAGCAATGAAGAGAAGTGGTAACTATGAACTCCAGCTGCTCAAATGGACTCCAAATCTGAAATCAGATCGAAATTTCGAGTCGGAACGCTTTTTGAACGGTTTAAAACGGGTATTTACGGAAAAGTCAACCCGCTGGTCAAAGATTAATTATTTAATTAATTAATTAATTAATTAATTAATCCGGTTTTTCCTAACCGATTTCCAATTGATTTTAACCGACCGGTTTAACCTAACCGAATTGAAATCAATTTAAACCAGTCAAACCAGTCAAACCACCGGTTTGACCGAGTCACCGAGTTGACTCACCGGGTCGACTCGGCCGAGTTGGCGAGTCGCCGGCGAGTCACCGGTGTCGGTCACCGCCGGCGACGGCGGAGCTCCGGCGGCGGCTTACCGGAAATATGGCCGGCGGCGACGGCGGAGCTGCGGCGGAGGACGGTGGTCCTGCGGCGGAGCTGCGGCGGATGACCGTGGTCCGGCGGCGGCGCGTGTACCTCACGCGCGCGCAGTGGTGAAACTTCTGGAGGCGCGTGCGGCTTCGTCCGGGCTCCGATTGAGGCGTTTTCGGTGGCTACGGATTCGTCTCGTCAGGAGAAACACGATGGTGGTCTTGGATTCACGAGATTCATCACGGTTAGGAAGTTATGGGTGATTTACTAAACGGAAACGAAACTGAGCTTAAGGAATGCGGTTTCCGGCGGTTACCTAGGGTGTTTATCGGTGGTGGCAAGCTGAACGTGATCACGGCGCACGGTTGCTCCGGCAACGAGCTCAGGTGAGCTTTCTCTCCTCTTCTTCTTCTCTCTCTCTCTTTCTCTTTTTCTTGAGTTTTATAGAAGGTAGAGATGGTGGGGAAGAAGGTGGAGATGGTGGAGATGGTGGAGAAGAAGGTGGAAGTGGTGGGGTTGGAGAAAGAAGTGGAGATGGTGGGAGTGGGTCATTACAAATTTGTTCATCTTCATTCTCGCGAACCTAATTAGGGTTTGGGACTGTAAACACTACTAATTAGGGAATCAATGCGCTAAGAAAGAAGAATGACGTTTATTACTAATTTTGAGAGTTCACTACATATTATATAGAGAAATATACGAAAAAGGAAATTATAGAAAAACGAAATTACAACATCTTACAGTTTCCCTTTTTAATTTCTCAAGTAGGTAAATTACGAAAATATAGACGTTATGTTACTTGCGAGGGGGTTGACACGTAAGCATACGGATTCACAGTGCTTTCTAGATCCTATTTTATTTACCGCGTTTAACAAAAAGAAAATTAACTGCGTTTTTATAAAGTAATTAAGATAGTGAAACCTACTAACTATTCTAGCAACTCAATTTATATCTCAGATATAAAAAAATTGAAACCAAAAGCAGGTGTTATTGGATTATGTTTTTGTAAAGAGTTATGTAGATTTTAATTTCATAACAATTCTAATATTATTCAATTATGACTTTTCAAATCTGTGTTAAGGATCATGAGGTCTTGTATTATTAGTTTATGAATTTATAATGGGATAAAAATTTAAATGATTAGATTCATTATTTTACGTGCTAAATATGTAAGAAACTATTTATCTAGAATATTATATTTTTTGTCAACATGTAGAATATTATATGATGAGTCGAATTTGAATTATGATTTCAAATTAGTAATATGTCTTGCTTACATCAAAATATAGGTTAAGAGTGTTAGATTGCCACATCACATCCTTTATGTAATTTGAGAAACATTATATAATATTTAAAACATGACATGTATCATTACTAAAATGACTTTTAAAATACTTAAATAAATAGTTTGGTCAATCTAAAAATTTAATATCATTTTATAAACTAACCATAAAATTATTTATCAACGTAAAAAATAAATAGTATTTTTTTTCTTAAATAAAAACCACATAATTACCTAATATGATTAAAGTATGTATGGTGATTAATGATTTGAATATTAAAGATTTGATCACGTTTGTGTATCTTCTATCATTTTTGTTTAATTTTATATTATTAAAAATAAACATTCATATTAATTATATAATAAAAATTTAGATTTTCCGTATATGTTATCTTTTGAACTTTTTAAAATGACTATCAATTATTAAAACTGTCAAAAGTCTTACATTAAAAATTTTGTAATTGAGAGTTTAAATGTTTTTGTTATAACAAGATACAAATAATCCTAAAATAATATGAGCAAAAAATCCAATTTAATAGATATTTAAATTAATGTATATATATGTATATCTATTTTTTAGCATTGTTTAAATTAAACTATATACTATATGAAAATACATAAATATTTTAATTTAAAAATTTCCATTTAATAAGAATTAAGAACTTAATATTTTAATTTCAAAATTTGTATTTAATATTTAAAAATAATTATAAATTACTAAAAAGAAACAAATAATTATAAAATCATATGAGTAAAATTTCATTTAATAGATATACCTATAATAAAAGTAATATATATATATATATCTATTTTAATTCCAATGTAACTTATTTATATACTATATAAATAGATAAAGTGATTGTTTAAATTTATTTACAATAAAATGATCGTAAATAAACAAAAATATTTTTTGATTACTTGCCGCTCTAGGCGCAAATCTTAGCCTAGCATATATATTTCTCAAGGACCCATATATTTTCCCAATGTAAAGCTCTGTAATAGACTTTGAAATGCGGATGAAAAGGCTGCGACTTGATCGCTCTTTCGACTTGCTGATAGATATTTCGTGTTAGCATAGTTGGTGCTTAACAGGTGTTAAACATGACATTCTTGAAACATAACACAAACATCCTTGAAACTTAATCGGAGCGTAGATTGTTTCTTAAATAAAATGCAAACTTGATTGCCAATATATCTGGTTTTGAGGGTTATATTCTTACTTCGTGAGTTGATTATACGCATAATTTTGTTGATCGACCCCAAGCCAGAGTGGTGAATGATACACGGTTGAGGAAGACAAAGGCAGATCAAGAATTACAGACAGAATGTTGTGGAAGACAAAGGAAGAGCGAGATACAAAGAAGGCTATATTATTCATGATCATCACAAATTCAAAAGCATATATGTTATGCAAACTCGATTAATGGTCCAATAAAATGTGAAGGAGGAGAGTAGGGAATTGATAGAAAGCCAAAAACAACGTGATCAGGCAAGAGGATCCTCCTCTCTAGCTTTCCGCAGCAGCTCTGCTCTAACCCGCTTGACCTCCGCTTCCTTCTCCATTCTTTCTTGCTGTACATAAACACGTTTTGTTGTTATAAGATACACTTATCACTACTTCATCAATGAGAGCTTAGCTCCTAATCAAACTGCAACCACCAATCTATGGGATGTTCCAGACCCCTTATCACCACTTAATCAAGTACAATCAGTGAGATGTTCTCACAATCTCTTGTGCTTTCACATTAAAAAGGATGACACATTGAATTAAATAAAACAAACAGAAAGCTTAGCTTTCGCATCATCACATCTTACATGATGAACTGTGCAAATGCAATCTGATCTCAAACGAAAGATGCAAAGAATATGAAGATAATTAAATCAAATTCGATAGACCTAAGGTTTGACCCCAATCCCAAATCCGATGTCGCAAATAACTCGATATCGAATTTCAGTATTGCACACGGTGAGAGGAAGAGAACCTTCTCGTCTTGGTGAAGAGCGATCCAGACATGAACTTTGTCCATGGACTGCCAGAAGGCGAAAGCAGCCAATGTCATCCCAAAGTAGGTCAACACCTTCACCATCTTCTTCTCTTCCGCTGCTTTTTTCGACAACAAGAGTCGCAGATCGATCGGGAAGAAGCCCTGGATGGTGTTACGGGGCAATGATCTAGTGCGGAAAGATGCACCTAACTACTGTGTTACCATCTGGACCCTGGCTCTAATAGTGAAAATGCCACGTTCAATAGGTCTGGCATATTATCCCAAAACCGAGAACCGAAACTGAAGCTGATAAAAAACCAAATCCATAATACTGAACACAATCTGAAAAAATGGGAACCGAACCAGAAAAACTAGATCCAGAGTTTTATCGGATTTAAGAAAATTTCTAAAATGGTTATCCAAACCGAACAGAAAACCGATATAATTTAACTGAACCAGAACTGAATTCATAAACAACCAAACGGTTTCTATATTATTTTGAACTAGTTTAACGAAATCAAAAACTGAACACCCAACTAAAACTTAGTCAAACATATTACTATCGTTTTCTCATGTTATAACCATTTGTTGACTTTTTATTTCGGTCTTGAAAACCGAAGTATTTCTAGGAATACCAAGGGTTCGAATAAGTATCAGGTTTTAGTTAGCTTATAAATTTTATTTAAAGATATTTTATATTTAAATAAAATTAAAAAATAAATATAAAATTTTATTTCAATATTTGAGTACATATTCTATTGACGGTTTAGTTTCAATTCAGTTCAAATATTATAATTAATAAAATATTTAAATTATTCAGATATTTGTAAATTTTAGTGAGTTTAGTTTGATTTTAGTACTTCTTTTTTTTTTGTCGAAACTCTTATATTAAACTTAAATATCTAAAAGGGTTAAACAATTACAACCGGAGGTAAACTCGACGGCCAAACGATAAACGAAGACTACTACAACAATACGAGTAACATAGGTGTTAAAGAGGTGAAGATACCCATAAAGATGCTTCACTTGAGACCCTGAAACTGATGTTCCGAAGAACATACTGAAGTCGGGGTATGAACCGACGATGAGGGGCCCTATTGAGAGGGTTTTGAAACGGTTGGCAGACACAAACACTGGTGATGACATACTCTCCTTTGCTTCAACTAAAAAATAATTGTCTAGGAACAGTGGAGGCTGAGCTCGTCCCGAGTTCTCAATGGAACTTTGTCGAAGATAAGGACTGATAGGCGGCAAGAACAGGTGAGTGACTCCAGAAACATAGCTAAAAGCCATAGAGAAAAGCATATATTTGAATCTAATACTCATGAACTTTGGGCTAGGTGAACTCTGTAAAACATCACAGCTTGGGGCTAGGTGAACCCTGTAAGAGACGAGACGAGACGACAAACCGTGGACCGGCATGATGATTCGGATGAGGAGCGATGTCTCAATTTTATAACATCCGACATAGGGAAGTTCTTTGTGGGCCATGAATGAGTGGACTTTAGTAAAAGCCCTTCACAAACCAATAAATGGGCTAGGCCCAACCAAAAATATATGTCGGAGAGTCCATAAGCTGTATCGGATCTCGACGGACGAGTGAAGCTAGCGGTGGTGTAGCAGCAGATCTCGGAGGGGAATGGAGTGACGAGGCGAGGCGGCGAAGGTGGGGCGATTCTCTTGACGATAATCCATGAGAGGACGCGAACTGAGATCAAACTGAGAAAATGAACTCCACTATTACCGTATTGGAATCCATAGCTCTCATCGAGACCTGAGCTAAACCGCAAGCCCATTACAAAACTTTGAAAGCTCACGTCAAGAGATCTGTTGGGATGAAGCTGTATGAGAGAATATATGACCAGGGGTTCAAAAGGTTGAGATGGTGAAGAGATGTGATGGAGGAGAGGAGGCTCTGGCTGTACACCAAGCAGAGACTTCACGGTTCCGAGAAAATGAGCAGATCTGGTGGTTCTAGATCCGTAACTCCTGTTCGCTTTGAGAGGATGAGAGGTGACGACAGGATGAGCGATGACGAGCGGAGGATGAGAGACGGCGATGGTGAAGCGATTTGTGGAAACCATTGCGTAAGAGACGACGCAGACACAAGAATTGAAGTTGGAGATGACGATGGAAAGAGCAGAGAGCGGTGAAGAGCAGCAGGCTAAGCAGAGGACCCGATGCCGGCAGCCAGGGGCACGACCGACGTCGAGGAGGAACGGTTGCGGCGCGGCCTCGAAAATCGGGACAGAGAGCTTTTCTAGGACGAGTAATTCAATTTTTTAAATCTCGAGTAAAATGTTCGTCTCCATAAAAAAACTATAATATATATTCAATTTTTGTTATATAAATCAAATATAATTCTTTTATAAATAATATATAAATATTTTTTTTGGTGTGTAGATCAAGCTCTAGTTATACTTTTATTTTATTTAGTTTGGTTGGTTATGTCTATTCTTTTCTTTAGTGTATTATGTTTTAGCAGTTTTATTACGGGTTGCGACTGTTGCGCTATTTTCATATACTAGTTTTTTTTAATGTTCTGTGCAGTAGCTGAATCTCTCCGTTTGTATTTTACAAATTGCGAAATTTTCTACATAGAAACTGTTACGGGCAATGTTTACAAAAGAAAAAAAAACTGTTACGGCCAAGGATAGTATGATTGACGTGCAGGAGAAGATATGTACGCAAGCAAGGTAGGAATACTTTGTAAGTGCAAAGATGACACCACAATTGATAATGCAGAAGATAACTCAAAAAACAAATCACACAAGCACACCAAAGCTTTATTAGAATCTTCTTAAACAATCTATTACAAGATCTGCTTAATTCAGCTTTTACACGTCAATGTTAACACCCTAACACACGGTACTGAAAGATCCTAAGCTACCCGCTTATGTCTCTTCTCCGTCAAGTACTTCAGCCACTGCTTCAGCACGACCCAGAACACTTCCAAGAGCTTCTCTCTCTCTCTCTAAGATCAGCCTCTGTGTCTCTGTCTCTATACAGACGACTCCATATCTATCTTATAGTTATTCTCCATGTTCCCGAAACCCTAGTCTCCAAGGCAACATGTATGGACATCTTCCATAACAATAAGTGCAACTTTCCTTTTCTTGGAATGCACTTATTCCTCTTTCTTTAAGTCATAAACTTGCTCCTCAAGTTTATTCCTCTTTCCATATCTCCAAGATACACCCTTGGTCTCCAAGTCTACACGGCTCCAGCTCAGCCTCTTGACTCCACATGGTCTTCACCACTCACCACGACGTCTGCTTCAGCAACTACGTCAGCGACTACTTCAGGGCAGACATCTTACATCTTCAATCTCCCCCTTTTAGCTTTGTGTGACGATCAAGCACAACACTATTCTGGTTCAACAACCACGTTGCAACCACGTTCCTCACCTGGAAACTTCCACACCAAATGTGTTTTTCTCCCCCATAAGATGTGCACCACACCATGCTTTTCTCCCCCATGAGATATGCATTCTCTGTACCAGAACTTCATCATTCTCCCCCTGCTTGATTGCATACTAAGCTAAAACACAGATGCTTAGATGTCAAGCCTTACAGACCCATCCGTCTGTTTCTTCATATATAATCATGACACAACCCCTGCTGCAGCGGAATAACAAGTATTGCATCACGATCTGACGCACTTGTCGAAGTACCCTTCGACCAGATTCTGTTGAGGACCAGGCTTCCGTCATGTGTCTTCTTCTTGACCATGAGCCCTTCCCCATCCGCACCGAGTGCCCTCTGCACTTGTTGTTATTGTCTTGGAGTGATTTCACTATCACACCCCTGAAGATCATCTCGCACCACTTCCTGACGCACTTCGATCTCCTTCCCCTTTGTACCACAAACAACCTTGTGTCCTGACTCCAGACTTGATGCTTCTTGATCAACCTCAAGATCACTCCTACCAGAGCTGCATCCATCTTCTGATGTCTCATCCTTGATCTCATCAAGTAAGCCACTCTTGGCTAAGGACACCTCTTCAACCCTCCTGGGCTTAGTGAACGTCTTGTTCACCTTCTTGGCCATGTTTCTGCTCTTTTCACGAGCAAAACACTCCACCTTCTTGTGTCCAACCTTCCCACAGAACCAACAGCACATCCGATGTTGCTTCTTGCTTGGCCTGACACAGTTGATGATGCACTGATCAGTCTCCTTCCTTGTACCAGCTGCACAACCATGCTTCAGAACCTCCTGTCTGACCTTCGTGTTGTTGCACTGATGTACTACTTTCGGCTTGTTACTCACAGCTGCGCGCTGTAGAACTTCCTGTCTTACTCCCTGTCGTACGTCCCGACGTACTTCCTGACAAGCTCCTTTGGTTCCACTTTTTGATGTGCTCCCATGCACGAAATGTGATAGCCCCTTCTGTTGTACTTCCTTAGTACTCTCAGCTCCTCGATATCCCAGTCCCCAATTCGCCTTGGCTGGTTGACCCATCGAGAGTATCTTATCCAACTCTTTGGATCCACTGTTGAGCATCCTAATCTGTTTGCGATTCTCAGCCAAATCACGTTCCAGCCTCATTGCTCTCTCACGTTCATCAATAGCAACCTCCCTCAGTTTGCTAACCTCCTTCTCTAGAGACTCATAATTCTCATTTACAGCAGCAAGTTCTTCAGCAAGATCTTCATACTGCTCACGACCCTGCACCAATTCGTGTTGCAACCTCAGATTCTCATTCTTGAGATTCAACCACTTGTTGAGTATCACGTGATAATCCTCAAAGTCTGTACTGACATCTGAATCCGAGGATTCACTAGATTTCTCCTTGCGTGCACCAAATGCAACCATATTCTTCATCACCTTTCCATCTTCTTCAGACTCTAAATCATCAGACGACTGCAATGGAACTCTCTTTCCCTTCTTTGAGTTTGGACATTCACGCCGTGTGTGTCCAACACCTCTGCACTCAGAACACTTAAGTTCTCTTTTCTGTGCTACAGGACAGTCAGTCCTTATATGACCAACCCCTCCACACTCATAGCACCTGAGACTTTCTCTCCTTCTACCATTGCTACGATCACCTCCCTGGTGACCATATTGATTCCTCCCACCAGAAGAATTCGTCTTACCAAAATTCCTGACCAGCATACCAGTGTCATCTTCAATTTTCTGAAACCTATCAGTATATTTGTCAGCTACAAGCGCCACACTCCTTGGCGCACTACTTGATGTAGAGACTGAACTACTGTCTGTCTCCATCTCTTGTGCCTTCAGCATACCCACACGCTAGTCAAACTTGAGCTCATCCGTGTTTGTAGTCATCTGTAAGACTGCCTTGTGAGCTCCAAATTTTGTTGGAAGACAGCGTAGTAACTTCTTTACCAGCTTCTTCTCTTTGTACTTCTTCCCAAGTACAAATGCTTCATGCGCCATAGCACTGAGTTTGGCACTGAAGCTCGCCACAGAATCATTATCAGACCACCTGAGATTCTCAAACTGCAAACTAAGATGATCTAGACGTGTCCTCTTGACACTCTCATCTCCTTCAAACGAATTCAGCAGGATCTCCCACGCCTCTTTAGCCGAAGTACTCCCCTGAATCAGCTGAAACTGCTCTGCTTCAACAGCTCAAAAAATCACCGACAACGCCTTTGCATTAAATTTTGATGCATTGCGTTCTGCCTCTGACCAATCCTCTTTTGGCTTACGCTTCTTCTCACCTCCTGTGACTATGGTAGGCTCCTCCCAACCAATCTCCACAGCTGTCCACGCATCTTCATTGATTCCTCGAATCATCTGCTTCATGCGAGCCTTCCAATGACCATACTGGTCCGCATTCAACACGATCGCCTTCTGCACAGAAATAATCGTGTCCATCTTCACCTTCAGGATTACACCGATAACTTAGGTGCCCCGCTCTGATACCACTTGTAAGTGCAAAGATGACACCACAATTGATAATGCAGAAGATAACTCAAGAGACAAATCACACAAGCACACCAAAGCTTTATTAGAATCTCCTTAAACAATCTATTACAAGATTTTCTTAATTCAGCTTTTACACGTCAGTGTTAATACCCTAACACACGCTACTGAAAGATCCTAAGCTACCCGCTTATGTCCCTTCTCCGTCAAGTACTTCAGCCACTGCTTCAGCACGACCCAAAACACTTCCAAGAGCTTCTCTCTCTATAAGATCAGCCTATGTGTCTCTGTCTCTATACAGACAACTCCATATCTATCTTATAGTTATTCTCCATGTTTCCGAAACCCTAGTCTCCAAGGAAACATGTATGGATCTTCCATAACAATAAGTGCAACTTTCCTTTTCTTGGAATGCACTTATTACTCTTTTTTTAAGTCATAAACTTGCTCCTCAAGTTTATTCATCTTTCCATATCTCCAAGATACTCCCTTGCTCTCCAAGTCTACACGATTCCAGCTCAGCATCTTGACTCCACATGGTCTTCACCACTCACCACGACGTCTGCTTTAGCAACTACGTCAGCGACTACTTCAGGGCAGACATCTTACATCTTCATACTTCTCACAGATTTTAAGTAGGAGGAAGTTCCCTGTTACATCTTCAAGCCAGTGCTGGTCTAACATTTTCAATTTTTTCTTGAACCCTAAGTTCATTTAAAAAATTTATGCATTTGTTATTCATGTAAAAAAAATTTATGCCCTATATACAACTGAAATTTTCGCTTAAAATATGACGCTTAAACGGTCGCTTCCCTCGCCTATGCTTGAGACCGGCCCTACTTCAAGCAAAGTTATATTCTAATGTCACCATATACGTTAGTTACAAAACATTAAATAAGATACAAACAAATACAAACTAGTCTTTTGGAGAACGCAACTGGAGAGTTCAGTTTACTGTTTACACATACGAATAATATGTAGAACAACTATACCAAAATATGCTTATTAGAGAGTGCAAGAGATGTACTTAACGAGCACTTGGGGTGAATGAGTTTTCTTCGGCCAAACTTTTCCGTGAGCCGTTCCTGATTGTGTGAAGCGAAGATATGTCCAATCACCAATCCACAAAACATTCCAGGTCCATAAGCTATCACAGCTGCAACCCAACTAAATATTTGTTCCTCCTCCTCTGAATATTCATCGGCTTGCTGTGCTGTAGGACTCACGGCATGGAGTGATCCACAGATTTCTTTGAGGCCGTAGAGTCCAGAGTTCCCCAAGAATGAAGAACAATTTTGCCTTTCAAATTGCGTGCCACGAGGCACTGGACCTTGGAGAAGGTTATGGGAGAAGTTCATGTACGATAGAAATGCAAGATTACCAAGATCTTGTGGGATTTGACCTGATAACTTATTACTCGAAAGATCCAACGTCTCCAGACTCGTCAAATTTGCCAAGGATCTTGGGATATCGCTTGTGAAAACATTATCTGAGAAATTCAGAAGACGTAGTCCCTTCAAGAAACCAATGGATTCAGGTATTTTTCCAGAAATTCTGTTACATGAAAAATCAATGGCTCTGAAGTCTTGTCGGATTCGATCAAACCTTGTCTCTACTCCTTTATTAACCATTTCCATGGAGCGGTAGATTGATTCCGGGAATAACCCCATGTAACGAGAAACCTTCGTGGGATTCACCATGTAGTCATTTCCTTTGGTCAACGTGGTCATTTCACTCCAGTTGAGAAAATAGTGAGGTGGAATAGTTCCGGTGAAGTCATTATGCGAAATATCGATCACTCTTAAACTCCGAAACCCAATGGACACATGAAGATGATACAACGGCCCGTAGAACTCGTTTGATCTGAGGCTGAGAACATTTAATGACGGTAGAGATCCCAACCAAGATGGAAACTCGTCCTTGATTTTGTTGCTTGCCACATTCACAAGTTGTAGAGCTTTGCAGTTGATTAAGGACTTTGGAAACTTTCCCTCTAGCTGGTTGAGACCAACGTCGATTGATCGTAACTTGGTAGCATCACCAAATATATCTGGAAGAGCTCCACCGAAACTATTGTTGCGCAGACTCATGTCCAAAAGAGAAACAATGGAGTTCCTCAAACATGTCGGAATAGAGCCGTTGAAGTGATTGTTAGACAAATCTAGTAAACTCAATCCTTTGAGATTGCAGATCCAATTAGGCAATGGGCCGTGGAATGAATTGGAACTCAGATCCAACACTTGGACCAATAAAGTCTCTTGTGAAGGAGTTTCAAAACTGTTGAAAGAGTTGTGACAAATCATCATCGTCGACAATCTCCATAAGAAACCTGGTACTTCGCCTTCCAACTTGTTTTTGGAAAGATGTAGATCCGTGAGCTTGACTAACTTTGATAAAGATCCAGGGATCGACCCTGTGAAGTTGTTGTGGCTAAGATATAACCGTCTGAGGTTGAGAAATTTAGATATGGATTCTGGGATTGGGCCATTGAATTTGTTATGATCAAGATTTAAAAACTGAAGCTCAGATGAAGAAGTGCTCACAAACTCTATTGATCCAGTGAACTGGTTTCCACCCAAATCAACAGATTGTAACGAAGGAATGGAGAACAAGGATTTAGCGAAAGGCCCGAGAAACGAGTTGTTGTTAAGGGACATAACTCTTAGCTCCTTTAGGTTTCCGAGAGAAGTTGGAACTGCACCTACCAAATAATTGGCTGAAAGGTCAAGCGTTGTGAGATGAGAAAGGTTTTTTAGTGAAGAAGGAATCTCACCATGGAGATTGCAATTGCTAAGGTTTAGGTGAAGAAGATATTGGAGTTTAAAAAGGCTACTATTAGTTTTCAAAGAGCTGTTGAGAGGTGTTTCATGAAGGTCGAGAGATGTCACCTGACCAGATGTATCATCGCATGTGACACCATTCCAAAGACAGCAATCACTGCTCTGATTCCACGAGCTGAGGTTTGACTCATCAGTTGGAAACTCGTCTCTGAATCCCAGAAGAGCATCTCTCTGGTTGTGGCGGCAAAAGTGGAGCGTAGGAGATGCAAGGATGTGAATTAGGAGTGAGAAATAGATGGTAACGATACCAAAAAAGCAATAACAATGGCCTTGGATCATCGTATCAGTTTTTTTTTTAAAATAAGTTTGTGTTGTACGTAATGGGTTATATGGTGTATGGCTTCACTAGGTTTATTTAAGTAGAAGAAGAGAAAAAGAAACTCATTAATGGGGCTGTGGCTTAGCAAGTCTTACATCAACTCGTCGGTTTGGTTGACTTCTCCGAGTCTTCCGTTCCCTCACGCCGAAGAATTGGACCACTTGTCTCAAAAGTCTTCGCATAAACCATTACCATTCAATCCTGTCCAAAATAGAGGTTTTTGCCAAAACTAACCCACAACTTGATTTTAATCCCAAACTTATACCCAAACTTGAATCAAATGCAAAACTAACCTAAAAGCCTAGTGAAATTACAGCTCAACCCCTTGTGACCAAACAAAAAAAACAGAAGTCATTTTTACGAATATAGCCCCAGTAAATCGTCTGAGTCGTCTGAGATGTTGGAAGTCGTCTGGACGACTGAAGTGTAAGTCGTCTGGTACCAGTTTATTTTAAAAATAATTTATAAATCTTGTAAAAAAATATTTTGATGCGTGAAAAATAAAAATCAAGTAATTATAAACAGTTTTAAGTGATATAAATTAAGATATGATAAAATTGATTTGTTTTGAAGATACATGAGTGGAAGTAGTGAATCATGAAATAATTTGGTTTAGGAGTTTGGCAAACATATGTTGTAGTATTGTATGTATTGTTAGGGTTAGATTTTGGAAAACTAAAATGTTTTTTTCAAAAATTAGTTTTCACCTATATGTGTTTATTTCTGTGTATAGTAAACAGTTTTCAAGTTTGACTTGGTTTTATGAAGTGCTTAATTAGATAAATAAGTTTAGGGGTTATGTTTAGGGTGTGGACGACTTATATTTCAGTCGTCTGTTGAATAATTTACCCGGACGACGTATATTTCAGTCGTCCACATCGTACCGAACCTTTAATGTTACCAATGTACATTTTAACCTAACCGAATCATTTTACTCGGACGACTTACATTTCAGTCGTCTGGTGAAGAAATTAAAACATACGACTTACATGTAAGTCGTCCAAATATTCCCGCCTAAATTTTTTTAAAAAAATTATTTTTCCGCTTAAATAATTTAAACCAGACGACTTACTTGTAAGTCGTCTGGAAAATCTTCTATTTTAGTTTCCCGCTAAAAATATTTAATTTCCCACTAAAAATATTAAACTCTTCTAGACGACTTACATGTAAGTCGTCTGTTTTAATTTCTTCAACAGACGACTGAAATGTAAGTCGTCTAGGAAGTCGTCTGAGTCAAAAATATTTAACCTAATTGGATTTTTTGTCTCCCTATATAAAGAAAAATTTACACATTCTCTCTCCTCCTCTCAAATGGCTGCAACAAAAATGTAATGTTCATCATTCTAAAACTCTCCAACCTCTCTCTAATCTCTTTGAATTGAAAACACCAAACTTTATATGAATTTTTCAGTTTTGTCTCATGTATTTCTTACTAATCTATCTCTTTTGCAGGTTTTTAATCAAATGGTACTCATCTTCCACTAATTGAAAGGTATATCTATTAATTTTAGATATGTATTTTTGTGTGTTCTATAAATGTAGATTTATCTAATTTTCCACTCATTTTCTCTATTTTTAAGTCATTTGAACGTTTTTGGATATGCAGGTTTTTCAGATCTCGATTTGATATGCAGGTTTTTCAGATTTGGAAGACTTTTGAGACGACTTACTTGTTAGTCGTCTGGAAGTCGTCTGGACTTCTTGGAAGTCTTCTGACAAAGTCGTCTGGACTTCCAGGAAGTCGTCTGGATTTTTCTGAGCGTTTCGGTAAGTTCTTATGTCTGATTTTTCTTCATTTGGTAACTTCTTGTTGTATAAAGTTCTTACTTTTTTCCCAAACTAAAACTCTCCAAACCCACTCTAATCTCTTTGACTTGAAAACACCAAAATTTATATGAATTTTTCAGTTTTGTCTCATGTCTTTCTTACTAATCTATCTTTTTTGCAGGTTTTTAATTAGATGGTACTCATCTTCCACAAATTTAAAGGTAGATCTATTATATTTAGATATGTATTTTTGTGTGTTCTGTAAAGGTAGATTTATCAAATCTTCCACTCATTTTTCTGTTTTTAAGCCATTTGAACGTTTTTGAATATGCAGGTTTTTCAAATCTGGATTTAATATGCATGTTTTTCAGATCTGGAAGACTTCTGGGATGACTTACTTGTTAGTCGTCTGGAAGTCGTCTGGAAGTCGTCTGAAAGTCGTCTGAAAGTCGTCTGGAAGTCGTCCGGAAGTCGTCTGAAAGTCGTCTGGACTTCCTAAAAGTCGTCTGGACTTCCTGTAAAGTCGTCTGGAAGTCGTCTGAACTTCCTAAAAGTCTTCTGACAAAGTCGTCTGAACTTCCTGGAAGTCGTCTGGACTTCCTGGAAGTCGTCTGGACTTCTTAGAAGTCGTCTGGACTTCTTAAAAGTCGTCTGGTCTTGTCTACTCAAGTGGAATCCAAGCTTGTCTTTGTAGAGGAATGATCTATAATAGTTTTGTTTGTGGTCTATTTTGTGAATTGCATGTCTACTCTTTTAGTTGTGAATTTTTTGTAAAATCAGTAATAATGTTTTCCAAGATGTATTAAATGTGCTAACAATGTGTTTACACATTTACAAATCAATGAAATAATAGACTTCAGTAGCTTTTTTCTTATCTTTGGATCTCTCATATGCAATAATAAACTCCAATGACCTTTTCTCATCTTAATAAACAAGAATGTTGGTAGCTTCATATTGATACAACATTTTGAGAAGCATTTAACCCTTCTTCCAACTCATAACAATAGTCATCATTATTGTCTATAAAAATAATACTTAAGAGATAGAAACAAACAATAGTAACTAGTCAAAGCATATCATATTTTTTTATAAGTTTGCGTTGAAAAACTTAGTCAAATTTAGTAAAACTAAGGGAGAGAACATATTTTGTAAATATGAGTTTTACATATATATCTTGAAGTTACTTATCACTCTTAAAAATACAAGTTATTCAAAAACTAACATAGAAGACTTAAAAACTAGCGGAGAAGACGCGGACGACTTCAATCTAAGTTGTCCAGACGACTAAACTATACGTCGTCTGGTCAACGCAGAGGTTATTTTTGCAATTGACTTTGAAATCTGTTATTTCGGACGACTGAAAAATAAGTCGTCTACTATTGTTTGGTTAAAAAAAAACTCCAAAAAAGCTAGACGACTTACATTTCAGTCGTATAGGTTAGTTTTGCATTTGACTGGATTATTTCAGAAGTTTGACTTTTCTCGACGACTTACATTTCAGTCGTCTAGTGAAAATTAAAATAATAATTTTTTTTTAAAAGTCCAATGGGTTATAGGTTAGTTTTGCAATTGAAAAAAAAACTTCAAGATTTAATTATACACAGACGACTTATAATTCAGTCATCCACCAGACGACTTACTTGTAAGTCGTCGAGGATTTTTTTCCGAGATTCTGGTCAAACCTCGTAAATCCTGGACGACTTACATTTCAGTCGTCTCGTGGACGACTGAATTATAAGTCGTCTGTATATAATTAAATCTTGAAGTTTTTTTTTCAATTGCAAAACTAACCTATGACTACTTAATTATAAGTCGTTTACTTTTAAAAAAAATATTATTATTTTAATTTTCGACAGACGACTGAAATGTAAGTCATCTGGGGAAGTCAAACTTCTGTAATTATCCAGTCAAATGCAAAACTAACCTATGACAACTGAAATGTAAGTCGTCTAGGTTCTTTGGAAATTTTTTTGAAACCAAACAATAGTAGACGACTTAACTTTCAGTCGTCTCAGGTTACAGATTTCAAAGTCAATTGCAAAAATAACCTTTGCGTTGACCAGACGACTTCCAGGTAAGTCGTCTACAGCCAGACGACTTCCAGTTAAGTCGTCTACAGCCAGACGACTTCCCAAGTAAGTCGTCTGACGAACAGATCTGGAAAAAAACTCGATGTCATACCTTAAATTGGTGAGATAAGTTCCTTAGCATACATAAGGCTTCTCCAAGCACACAGAATCACAAACAAAAGTCACCCACCCAGAATCGTTAGCTTCTATGACTCTATGAACCATAAAAAATTTAGAATCAAAATCTTGGGTTTTTTAGCTCGTTGTGGAGAGAAAGTGAGAGATATGTTGTGTTTAGTTCACAAGAATGGAAAAAGAAGAAGGGTAAATCGATTTTGGGAGCATTAAGAGCTTCAAATTGGTTGTTCATGGTGGTTGTGGTATTGATGACAATGACAATCTTGTAATTACTTGAAGATGATGAGGGTGAGAGAGTAAAGATGTCATTTTCGAAAAAAAAAGGAAAAAAAAAATTGATGGCATTTTCGTAAATTATATGAACTTGTGGGGTGAATAGGGCAAAACCAATTTTCAAAAAAAAAAGAAGTTAGTTTTGTGTTTGACTTTAAGTTGTAGGTCAATTTTGCAAAAAGCCCTCCAAAATATCTCTTAACGATATAGATGAGAATTCATCTTTTTTTTTTTTAATTTGATATTATGGTTGGCTATTTGGATAACTATACAAAAACAAAACAAAATTTTGTACTTCAGAAAACGCATGAAGAGTATTTACCAAAAATGATCAACTTCAGTTTTATTTGACATTTGAACAAACAGTTTGTATTTAGAGCATGATTAATGGAGATTCTTAGAGTGAAGTTCTTATCGGAATATAATAAAGAGTCTCTTAACTTTTAACTAAAAAAACTAAGAACCAGCCCTTAAATTTCTTATATTCCGTTAAGAACTCCACCATAAGAACTCTCCATTAATCATGTTCTCATGCCAACCATTCACAAAAATCTCAACAGATGTGCCACCTAGGGGTGGATCTAGAAACGTTTCTAATCGGGGCACAATATTTGAAACAGTAAAAAAAATTTGATGGGAGCACATTTTCAATTTTCTTCGGTAAACTAACAATAGTTCATCAAATTAATTTATGTTAGTTAAGAAAAAATAAAAATCAGTAGAGGACACGTGACCCCGTACCATTGTTGTTAGTGCGTCCACCGCCACCAATAGTCAAACAAAATTAGTTGACAATTAAGTCAAACAAACACCTAACCATCAAACTGTTTTCAAATATTTGAGAATATGTTTTAATTATAAAAACTACATAACAAAGAATAATAAAATGAGCATATCTCATTTTTACTGATTAATAAGTTACGAATGCAATTACATATCACACATTTAATTTTGGCTTACTTTCGTTGTTTTCGAAGGCTCTTTTCAAAAAAGAAAAAAAAAATTGATGGAACACATGGTTAAATCACTGATCCATTATAACCTAGCACATTTTACCACATTGTTAACAAATGGGTTATCAAAATTCAAAACTGTATTGACTGCCAATACCAGAGTCCGATTTTATCAGTTGTCGGCATTGGTTATGAACTTATGATCTTCACTGTCTGATCTTATTCTATAATGGATTTAAATTAGTGTAACCTTTTAAGTTTCTCCGACCCAAATTATAAACCGTGAGTATGATCGACTGTGGCCTATAGGAGAATCAAAGAGTAATGTATGAAAAGAAGGAGGTATACACGAGTGGATATCAGAGAAGGAAGAAGAGCTTTCACAAAAGGCTACCGAAAATTTAAGATTTGAAGTAGGATGAAGTTCCGGTATTACATTTTTAAGCCAATATATATTGAATACTACACCACCGTATACGTTTATTACAGAAAAAAAAAAAACATTAAATAGAAAAGTTACAAACGCAAACTAGTCTTTTGGAGAACACTTCTGGGAAAACACAGTATAAGTACGACCAGTAAGTTGGACAAGATATGCCTTACAAATATTTATTAGATATACTGCAGTAGATGGGCTTATCGAGCATTTGTGGTGAATCTGAGTTTTCATCAACCTAAATTTTTGGGGAACCATTCCTGATTGTGTGAAGTGAAGATATGTCCAATCACCAATCCACATAATATTCCAGGTCCATAGGCTATTGCAGCTGCAACCCAATTGATCATTCGTTCTTTTGCCTCTGAGTATTTCACGGCTTGCTGTGATGTAGGACTCGGGACATGTCTTTCTCCGCATATTTCTTCGAGGCCATAGAGTCCAGGGTTGTCCAAGAATGAAGAACATTTCTGTCTTTGAAACTGTGTGCTACGTGGAACTGGACCTTGGAGAAGATTATGGGAAAAATTCACGTATGAAAGAAAAGATAGTTTACTAAAATCTTGAGGGATTTGACCTGACAACTTATTACTCGAGAGGTCTAACGCCTCGAGGTCTGTCAAATTTGCCAAGGATCGTGGGATATCGCTTGTGAAGGCGTTACCGGACAAGTTGAGAAGACGTAATTCCTTCAAGAAGCCAATGGATTCAGGGATTTTTCCATAGATTTTGTTTCCAGAAAAATCAATGGCTCTAAAATCCTGTCGGATTCGCTCAAAGTTCGTCTCTACTCCTTTAATAACCATTTCCATTGAGCGGAAGATTGATTCCGGGAATAACAGCATGTAGCGTGAGCCCTTCATGAAATTCACCATGTAGTCAGTTCCTTGGTTTAACATGGTCATTTCACGCCAGCTGGAAAAATAGTGAGGTGGGAGAGTTCCAGTGAAGTCATTATGTGAAACATCAACCACTCTTAGACTCTGAAACCCAATGGACACATGAGGATGATACAACCGCCCATAGAACTTGTTTGATCTGAGACTGAGAACGTTTAATGATGGTAGAGATCCAAGCCAAGATGGAAATGTGTCCTTGATTTTGTTGCCTCCCACATTCACAAGTTGCAGGGATTTGCAATGAATCAAAGACTTTGGAAATTTTCCTTCCAGCTGGTTTTGACTAACATCGAATAGCCGTAGACTGGTAACACCATCAAATATATCTGGAAGAACTCCGCTGAAACTATTGTTGCGCAGACTCAGGTCCAAAAGATAAACAATGGAGTTCCTTAAACACGTAGGAATCGAGCCGTTGAAGAGATTGTTAGACAAATCTAATACGCTCAACCATTTAAGCTTGCAGATCCAATTTGGAAATGGTCCTCGGAATGAATTTGAACTCAGATCCAACATTTGGATCGATGATTCTCGTGAAAATTTCTCGAAACTACTGAAAGAATTGTGAGAAATCATCATTGTGTTCATTCTCCATAAGAAACCCGGGTACTTCACCTTCCAACTTGTTGTTGGAAAGTTGTAAATCGTTGAGGTCAACTAACTTTGACATAGATTTAGGGACTGGACCAGTGAAATTGTTTTGGCTAAAATACAACCGTCTGAGGTTGAGAAATTTAGATATTGACTCCGGGAATGGAGACTTAAAAACTGAAGCTTAGATGAAGATGTATTCACAAACTCTATAGGTCCCATGAATTGGTTTACTCCCAAATCAACAGACTGTAACAGAGGAAGGGAGAACAAGGATTTAGGGAAAGGTCCCAGAAATGAGTTGTAAGCAACATCAAACAACTCCAAGTTGTGGAATCCACTCATGTCCAGTGGAAGCGTGGATGTGAAGTTATTAGAGCGGAGGCTAAACTGAGAAAGCTTGGTTAAATTGGTGAACCAAATAGGAATATTGCCACCTAAAGAGTTGTGGTCAAGTGACATGACCCTTAGCTCGTTTAGGTTTCCGATAGAAGTAGCTAGGAATTTCACCTTCCAAATCATTAGCGAAAAGTTCAAGATTTGTGAGACGGGAAAGGTTTCCTATTGAAATAGGAATAACTCCTATGAGATAGTTATAATCAAGGCTAAGGTATCTTAGATGGTTCAGATTGCCTATTAACCCTGGAATCTCACCTCGGAGATCGCAACCCGCAAGGTTCAGGTGACGGAGATAGTGGAGTCTAAAAAGGCTACTATTAGTTTTCAAAGAGCTATTTAGAGATGTGTCGTGAAGGCCGAGGGATATCACCTGGCCAGATTTATCGTTGCATGTGACACCATTCCAAAGACAGCAATCACTGCTCTTGTTCCACGAGCTTAGGTTTGAGTCATCAGTCGGTGGAAACTCGTCTCTGAATTCCAGGAGAGCATCCCTCTGGTCGTTGCGGCAATTAAAGTGGAGCGTGGGAGAAGCAAGGGCGCGAATCAGGAGTGAGAAATATATGGTAACGATACCACAAAAGAAATAACAATGGTTTCGGATCATCGTATCTTTCCTTTTTAAGTTTGTGTTGTAAGTAATGGGTTGTATGATGTATGTATGCTTCACTGATTCCCTTTAAGTAGAAGAAGAAGAAGAAGAAGAAGAAGAAGGAAAAAAAAAACACTTTAGTGGGGTTGTGGCTTAGCAAATCTTGCTTCAACTCGTCGGGTTCGGTTGACTTCTCTTAATCTTCCGCTCCCTATCGTCAAAGAATTGGACCACTTGTCTCAAAAGTCTCCTCATAATAATTTCATAAACCACTACCACCATTTTTCTATGAAATTTATCTCTTAACCAAATATATTTTGAGATATAAAAAAATAGTTAAAACCGAACTAATCCACAACCAAGTAGAATGACCACAAATGTTTTTGAGATAGAAAATAGTTTAGTTCCATACTCGATAAGAACTAATTCAAATATCAAGATCTAAATGTTAAAATAAAAAATATTGATAATGTAGTCTATAAAAAGTAAAAAAAAAATAACATTTATATATTTTAATTTAAATTCCTATGAAATTTTATGTACTTGTATTATTCTTGTTTTAGGTGACATCAGTTTTGAACTTCAGTAATGTGTGTATCATGTGTGATCCTTTTCTCTTATGCTTTGTGTTTTAGCAGGACTAGACTGTTTGAGCAGTTACTGAATCATTTGATAAATATGAAGTTTGAGTTACCTTTTCAAATACTCAGAAGGAATCTCTCCATTTGTTGTTTTTAGCAATCGCATTTTACATTAGGATGGACCTTGGCTATTCGTCTATAGAATTTTTTAAAACAATTATTCCATTTGTCAGCTTTCTTAAAATCGTCAATTTCAATTTCTAAAAAGCAGGATTATAGTCACCTAGTTTATTTGCAGCCGCTCCTGAGCAAAGCTTAACGAAACATTGGCATTAGACCTCCAAAAATTTTGGAAAAAATTACATAGAAAAAAACTCCAAATTTTTTTTTTATGCCTCCAAATTTACCAAAAAAATTTTTAGCTAAAATTTTTTAAAAACCGTCTACAACCCATAAATCTCAGGGCCGGCCTGTTTGCAAAAATCATTCCAGCTAATGCAGAAAGTCATCATGGATAAATTCAGTCGTCGGCTAGGTTTTATAAAAATATATGAATAATTTAAAATCCTTTGAAATTCAGTTCGGTTTGGTTTGGGTCGGTTCGATTGAGTTCCAATTTGGTTCAGTTTGGTTTTTATCAAGTGATCCACCTGCGGACACGACACCCTTCAGAGTTACTCACTTGTGTCTACTTCGCAATCTCAATAATCATTGCATCGTCTTCCTCCTCGCAGAGTTTGTCTCAGCCACAAGTCACTCTCCACTCTCATCTCCCGTAGTGATGCTTCTTCCGCAATCGCATCTCAGACACTCCTCTCATCGAACCAAACCTCCTCCTCCCTAACCCAATCTCATAAACCACTACCACCATTTTTCTATGAAATTTATCTCTTAACCAAATATATTTTGAGATATAAAAAAATAGTTTAAAACCGAACTAATCCACAACCAAGTAGAATGACCACAAATGTTTTTGAGATAGAAAATAGTTTAGTTCCATACTCGATAAGAACTAATTCAAATATCAAGATCTAAATGTTAAAATAAAAAATATTGATAATGTAGTCTATAAAAAGTAAAAAAAAAATAACATTTATATATTTTAATTTAAATTCCTATGAAATTTTATGTACTTGTATTATTCTTGTTTTAGGTGACATCAGTTTTGAACTTCAGTAGATGTGTTGTATCATGTGTGATCCTTTTCTCTTATGCTTTGTGTTTTAGCAGGACTAGACTGTTTGAGCAGTTACTGAATCATTTGATAAATATGAAGTTTGAGTTACCTTTTCAAATACTCAGAAGGAATCTCTCCATTTGTTGTTTTTAGCAATCGCATTTTACATTAGGATGGACCTTGGCTATTCGTCTATAGAATTTTTTAAAACAATTATTCCATTTGTCAGCTTTCTTAAAATCGTCAATTTCAATTTCTAAAAAGCAGGATTATATAGTCACCTAGTTTATTTGCAGCCGCTCCTGAGCAAAGCTTAACGAAACATTGGCATTAGACCTCCAAAAATTTTGGAAAAAATTACATAGAAAAAAACTCCAAATTTTTTTTTTATGCCTCCAAATTTACCAAAAAAATTTTTAGCTAAAATTTTTTAAAAACCGTCTACAACCCATAAATCTCAGGGCCGGCCTGTTTGCAAAAATCATTCCAGCTAATGCAGAAAGTCATCATGGATAAATTCAGTCGTCGGCTAGGTTTTATAAAAATATATGAATAATTTAAAATCCTTTGAAATTCAGTTCGGTTTGGTTTGGGTCGGTTCGATTGAGTTCCAATTTGGTTCAGTTTGGTTTTTATCAAGTGATCCACCTGCGGACACGACACCGTTTCAGAGTTACTCACTTGTGTCTACTTCGCAATCTCAATAATCATTGCATCGTCTTCCTCCTCGCAGAGTTTCAGTCTCAGCCACAAGTCACTCTCCACTCTCATCTCCCGTAGTGATGCTTCTTTCCGCAATCGCATCTCAGACACTCCTCTCATCGAACCCTAACCTCCTCTTCCCTAACCCAATCTCAAACCCTAGACCTTCAAATCCATCTCTTAAACTCCCCAATGCCTCCTCATCACCATCCTCATCTTCCATATTCACTCTCCCCACGCGCGGTCTACGTTACGTGAACCAAACAGTCTCCGACGGAGCTTCCGAATCCGGAGGCTCCATAGGAGGAGAGACCACGGTAACCTCCGCCTCCGCCATCGCCTCCGCGATACGTGGAGCCTCGACGACTCCAGTGGAGTTCACGCAGATGATCGAAAAGGACAAGATCATCTTGCCGAGTCCGGATTTTCAGCGTCTTTGCCTCGAGCAGTTGGATCTCTTTCGTAGAATCGTGGATCCTAACGCTGTCCTCTCCGTGCGTCTCTCTCTCTCTCTCTCTTTTCTTTTTTATTTAATCCATTAAAAGATTACAAAGTTTTTTTTAATCTTTTTTTCTTCTATTGGTTTTTAGGTATATGTAAGACCAGCTGGTAGCTACGTGATGGATCGCTTGGAGCTTCGTCGTGTCACGTGTTATCCAAGTGTTAATGGTGGTGACGTTGTGATCTTGGTTGGCAACTTTGGTATCCCTGCTGGTTTGCGTGCCGCTGAAGCTTCGCTTTCTAGTCAACAAGTATGTGACTTATTTAGTGTGTTCTTGTTTTCTTAATGACCTGGATCTTCCGGGTCCAGGCTAATTTCCAAGGGTAGGTGTAGCCCACGGGTAGATTTTCTCTCCGGATATTTAAACGAGGCCAACTAAAGCATAGCTTCACATCCGTGTAGTAGCTTCGAACCTGGGTTTCCCCGAAGTCCGCTTACCACTAGACCACCCCCATCTAGTTTCTTGTGTTCTTGTTTCTCTGTAAATTTGTGTAAAGATTGTTTTTTTTTTAACATGATAGGTTGAAGTTGTTAGCAAGCATAGAGCTGCAGTGTTTCCAATGGTGAAACACCCGTTTGTTGTTGGGTTCTTGGTTGCTGAGTTACCTGTAGAAGCAGAAGAGGTGGTGGAGGAGGAGGAGGAGGAGGAGGAGGGCGGTTTTAAGCATTTTCCTTCGCCTGAGGAAGCTTATGCTTTGCCTGGTTCAGCTAATGCGAAACCACCTAAAGTTAAACTTCCCTCTGTTAAGGTTTTCACTGCAGAGCAGAGATCATATGCTATTAATATTTCACGGACTCTTGCTATGGCTTATGTCATGGATCAGGTTGTTCTTACACTCCTTGGGGATTTAAAGATGTTGCTTGTTTGTCTTTAGTCCTAATTGTTCTTTTTAAATTTGTGTGTTTAGAAAACAATGTTGCTTCAGCAGTCATCTTGGCAAAACAATGTGAGGATGAGTAAGCTAGTTGAGCAGGTACAACGAGCCACACACATTGATCTTTATGTTAGCGTCTCTGTTTAGTTTACATTGAGATGTTTGCTTCCTTGTATTTTGGGCAGATCCGTAGTCCGCTCTCTACCATCAGGACATTAAGTAAAATGCTCTCAACTCACACAAAGAGAAGTCAGGTCCTTGCTCTAACATTCAACGAGAAGTGTAATTCTCCCTTGGTCTTTGCATTGTATGACTGACTTGGGTTTGGGTACCTTGTAGATTTCACATGATATTGTGGAAGACTTAATAGTTCAAGGCGAACAAATAAGAGATACCCTTCAAGAACTTCAGGATGCAGTTCACTTGACAAAGGTGTTGTTGATTTTTTGGTACCCATTGTATGTTCATTTTGTGTTATGTATTCATCATAACCATTTCGTTTTACAGGCTAATATATTCCGCCACAACGAAGAAGCCTTGAAGAAAATAAACAAAACGCATAATGAAACAATGAGATCAAATTATTCCGGTGACTATGAACAAAAGGACCCCATTGACGGGTCACAACTCTCAAGTACACGCCTCTCACTAGGTTCCGGATCTGATGATTCAGAAATGCCTATGCCACCTCTGGCACTGGCACCCCTACAAACGCATAGCATAAGGTATAAACTTCAGAGACATTAAAACCTAACGTCTTGTTTATAGCGTTTGGGAGGGCTTATCTCTTTCATTTATGTCAGGAAGACCGTGCGACATCTCTAGCGTCCTTTTAGATATGGTCGAGACTGTGAGACCGCTTGCCCTTACTCAGCAAAGAGTGGTGGAGCTAGGCGAAAACTCAGCCTCCCTGCAAGTTGCTGTTGAAGAACCGGCTTTGAGGCAGGCTCTGAGTAACCTCATTGAAGGTGCACTGTTGCGCACTCATGTTGGAGGAAAAGTTGAAATTTTGTCAACCAGAGCTCCTGCTGGCGGGAGTCTGGTAGTAATCGATGACGATGGTCCTGATATGCGCTATATGGTAAAACAAGACCGAACTCATTTTCTGCTGCTTTTATGTCTGGAAGCTTAGCAGTTTAATATGAAAACAAAGTGGGCAAATGTCACTTTATTGCTTATTAACATGAAAATGTTAATCGATGCAGACGCAAATGCATTCGCTAACGCCATTTGGAGCAGAACTCTTGTCGGAGAACATGGTCGAAGACAATATGACATGGAACTTTGTGGCGGGTTTAACCGTGGCACGAGAGATCCTGGAGAGTTACGGATGCGTGATCAGGGTTATCTCGCCTCGCATCCCTGATGCAGCCATAGCAGGTGGCGGTACTCGTGTAGAGATATGGATTCCTACCTTCACGGCGGCAGTACCTGAAGCTAATGAAGCATAGATTCCATTTCCATCTCTCTATACCTTGTTAATTTATTAGCCTCGTGTATTTGCTCTGCCTATGTGTGGTGAAGCCAATGTATAGTATATTGTTTGTGAGCTATCATTGATCAGCGTGTAATAACAACTTAATATGTACATAACCCAAAGAGTCTTGTCTACATAGTTAGACATATTGTATTGTAACGTAAATATTTAGCTCTTTGTGACAGAAATAGTTATTACAATAAGTAATCCCCTATATATTATTTGTTATTATTTGTGAAACATTACGACTTCTTTTTGTAGTCACGTGGTATCATCAGAATGATTCTTAGAATAATTAGAGAAATATATTGGTCAATTTAATAATATAATAAACTTTTTATTAAACTAACCATAAATTTATTATTAATGTCATTTATTATTTCTTTAAATAAAGATTACGGAATTGCCTAATGTGGCTAAAGTATATATGACAATTAATGATTTTGAATAATAAAGATCTGATAAAAAAATAATGTATTTTCTATCAAATTTGTTTAATTTTAAACTATTAAAATAATTTACAAAAATCACAATAACCATATTATAAAAATTTAGATTTTTCTGAATATGTTATATTTTGAATTTTAAAAAACGACTTTAAATTACTAAAACTGTTAAAAGTCTCACATTCAAATTTTGCGATCCATTGTTTAAACTTTTTGTTATGACAAAATACAAATAATTACAAAATCATATAAATAAAAGTCTAATTTAATTAATCATTAAGATTTAAAATATATATGTATATATATCATTCTAAATTAAACTATAAACCATATTGAATAAATAAATATTTTAATTTCAAAATTTACTTTGAAAAAATTGTTTTGATAAAAGTTTTGAACTAACATTGATAATTGTTTTTAAATTATAAATTACTAATATTATTAATCCCACAATAAAAAATTTGTTATCAGTAATTTAATTTTTTTGCTATTAAAGGTGCACATGATCAAAAAATCATATGAGTAGAAAGCATCATTTAATAGACATTAATATTAAAAATATACTATGTCTGTTAATATCATTTAAATTTAATTACATATCCTATCAATTTTTTTAAAAAATTGTCTGGATTAATAAAATTGATTTATACGTTCGCACCAATTTAATTATATATGTAATAGTTACTGACTTTTAATTATTCAATATATATTTATTATTTCATAACATCTAAGAACATATAATACATAAAATAATTTTTATATATAATGTTTATCCCGCGCAAGGCGCGGATCTTAATCTAATAGTATAACGAGAAACACAACCTTGCCATTTGTATTGCCAAACGAAATTTATAAATCTTGAATGTGAAAATTGCTAGAGGCAAAATGGTACGTACTTCTTTCAATTGTGTAGCTTGTGTTCCGTATTTGAATACAAAATGAAATTTTACTTTCTTTCAAATATCAAGTGAAAAAGCCTTTAGAATATAGTTTCAGCTTTTATCACTAATAAGCTAGTCAAAACTAAATCTCAGTTTTGATCTTAATATTCCAACTGCATATTAATAGATGCTGCATTTACAGAAATTTTGTGTAGAATGGCAATGATACTAACATAAATCATTATGTAAGCAATAATATTTTTTATTCTTCCTCTATATAAAGAAAAGATTCGAACACAGTCACAATTCATCGTAAGTTTACTTAGGGACGAAGAGAACACATTTCCAATCTCAATCTCAAATTCTCAATCTCAATCTCATTTTGTTGTTTTTTTTTGTCAAAAAGTCTGACCTCCTGACAATTCAAATATTGAAAACTCCGACATACGAATTGTGGATATTTTTTCTTCCAACAAGTAGATAGCGATCGAGAGTATAATGAAAATTTCATTAATTATTTTTGACTTATTTATAATATTCAATCGTAAATATATAATTTTAAATTCAATATTGAGTTGACAGAGAAACTCAATTATTAGTATATTTTAACGTTTTAATAATAAAACTACTCCATTAAAAATCCTAACAAAATCTTTCAATTATTGTTTTAACAAATAAAATTTTCAAGTTAAATCTATACATTTATAATGATAGTTTAGATGGAAAGAAACTAACCTTATTCTTAAAATAATTGAATTTTTTTGTGATTTATTTTTTGAGAAGTTTTATAACTAAAAATCTTTTTTAACCTACAATCATTTTTTCGGTCTCTAATCTCACCGTTTTTTATGTGTCCAAATTTTTTTATCAGACCTGAGATTTCAGATGATTAATCGGTAATAAAACAAGGACATCAACAAGTAAAGTAAAGAACTCGTATTAAAGAAAGTGGACTCATCAGTTTGGTAAGAAATCAACATTTATTTATTGAAAGTTTGGCAACTCTCTTATCTTTTTGTTGTGGACAAAAACTAGATGGAAATGTAAATTCATAGTTTGGCAACCCATATTAGTCAAACTTAATTGGTCTTTAAATCCCGGAAAATATAGCAATGCCATAAATTCCAATCTCTAATATTACACACAACAATTGTGCTCAAAATAAAGGCTTTTCTTATTAATCAACCAATTCATACAAATATCTTCAAGGTTAGAAATAATAATTTCATTCACCATCTGTAACAATGTTTTGTTTTGTTGCTTTCTTCTAGCAAAATCTTATCCTATTGAAACCGGTAAAATTCTGGCGTGATTTTCGGAAGATCTAGCTTTCCTGTAATTCACATCTTGTTTTTTTTTTTATGAAAACTGAAATTTGTAGCTTTTGTTTACACAGATATCAAACCGTCTGTAGTACGGTTGTGCGTGTCGTGTCGGTCCTTTAAATCGTCGTGCTTACTTTTACGCGCATTTGAGTTTAAGCCAATCAAATCGGGACACTTCTTAGCCAAAAGTAAACCCTGTCGTTTGGAATTTCAGTTCTAATTTGAAAACATTTAATTTTAAAATAAAAAACCTGAACCAGCTTTTTAGTTTCTTTTTCGGTTGTTCTCCCGCACCTAAAATAAACACGAGAAAAAACAATTCATTTGGGTCACCAAACCAAAACCTACGCTGCTTTTGAATTTTCTCAGGTCGACGAAAACGAAGGCACTATCGATAAGCGTTTTGAGAGATTGTTAAAATATTACCTCCTTTTTTAATTAAAAAACGCAATTTCCCCTCTTCTCTTCACGTTTTTTTTTTCGGGCGATCACGGGGGTTTTAACACCTCTTCCTTTGATTTCTGTGCCAAGAGATTTTGTATGTGAGAAGAAGCTATTTTTTTCGTGCTCGCGCGATCTCTTTCGTGCTTTTGACTCAACCAGGTTCTTTTCGATTTTAAAGTTTATAAATTTATAATTTTTATTTCTTGTTCAGTCGTAACTAATCGCCCAGAAAAATGTTGAGGAATTTAGCCTATTGGTTTGGGTAACGTTTGCGTTTTCTTGATGTTGAAACACGCTTATTTAGTCTTTAATCACTTATATATATGCTCTGAAATTGATTTAGATATTCGTGTTTCTCGAAGAACCTCCAACATTATTTTACGGCTAGTATTCTCTAAATCAAAGTTGATACACCCTGAACATGAGCTGTCTTATTTTTATTTTCTTGTCTTGCAATCTAAGCAATGTGTTCTGTTTTTATTTCTCTACGACGACTTTGTAGTTTAAGGTTTTGTTTATGCGTTTGTCAAAGGGGAAGCACATGATTTTCTTGCTTGTTTCCTAGCATTTTGCTTGCAATTGTGATCATCGACTGGAGAATTATCTCATAGAAGTAAACGTCTCTGTGTTTTGACTTTTATTAGGTTTATTTTTCTCATTTAGGTGTCGGTCAATAGTTTGGTATTGAAGCCTTTTTCACAATGGTTTGTTTAGAAGCACTATATTGTACTATTCATCTGTGTAGGTTCTAAGATAATGACTTTACTTTATTGACCATTTAAAAAAAGTGTGGTTGATGACCAAATCTGACATATAAAAGGGTCCAATCCTAGTCTGTTTAACCATGTGTGTATTTCTTCAAAAACCTCATTTCTGCTGCTTTAGACCACAACTCACGGTGTTAAACAATATCAGGTTCCTGGCTTCTTCACTGTCAGGAGGCCTGAGAGGAACCCAGTGACTTACTCCTGCATCTACAATCACAAGTTTGTAGACGATATGGGTATCTTTTCACGCAGGTAATCATCTCGTTTCTTTGAAGGGGCCTATGTGATGAATTCAGAGAGGTGCATAGAAGCTTTAGTCAACTTTTTGTTCTTGTTTTTTTTTTCAGTTCGATTAGTAGGAAATCAAAAGATGGAATGAAGATCATCGCAACTGCATTTTTCGGAGTAATGTTCGGATTTCTGATTGGAATATCTTTTCCATCATTATCAATCACTAAGGTTTGTAGCATCAAAACCTTATTTACTTGTGCTTGTGTGTTTATTATACATATTTCCATTGTTTATCTTAGGAAGATTTTGTTCTCACATTTCAGGTGAGTCTCCCAACAAACTTTCTTCCTTCAAACGGTATCTCATATATAGAGGAAAAGGGTTCCACAATTGCAACTCCAGATAGTAATAAATCTTGGTCATCAACAAAGAGTAACGACAGCAGCTCATCTGGTCCAGTTGACAAATCAAAGGCATGCTTCCACTCTTTTATTTATTATGTCTTTCAATGTTTTGGAACTTTTAACATTATTCTTACAAGTTTGGTGTACCCTACCCATTCATACTTCAATATGCAAAAAATAAGACTCTAAGGTCTCCCCAATGGTGTAAAACATGTTTGAGTGTTCTTACATACGTCTGATTAGTGCTGGACTCAAAGATATGTGTTGATGGATTAGTTGAGGTTACCAAATTAACAGATAAATTATTTGTGGTTTTACATTGTTTTGTCATTTAGATTTCACCTTGCCAAACATAAATAACCAATATACTAATTACATGTGTTGTTAACCTTTTCTTTCTGTGTTTTTTTGATTAGTTGTATTGGATTGGATACACAGTTTTTAAGTTCATATTTTCATGTTTCATATCTGAAATTTTCTGCAGATATGGGTTTCTTCAAATCCTCGTGGCGCTGAAAGATTGCCACCGGGTATGATTGCAGCTGAATCAGACTTCTATTTGCGCAGATTATGGGGCTTACCGCATGAGGTATGTGCTCAAACCATGCTTTATATTTTCATTTAAATTTTAGTATCATCACACCATTAATTTTAGCTGCAGTTCAGTATTGATGTTACTGAAAGTTTAAAATTAATGATCAGATAAATAGTATGTTTTATTTGGCTCTTTTTGCTTCTTCAGGATTTGACCAGCCAACCAAGATACCTCGTGACGTTTACAGTTGGTATAAATCAGAAAGAAAATATCGATGCTTGTGTCAAGAAGGTTAGTCCATTCCCTCTGTTTGATGCTTTGCCGTTTAATACCACGTCATATATGATTCATTCTCTTCT
The DNA here is from genome assembly GCF_020379485.1 of Brassica napus. Taxonomy (NCBI): domain Eukaryota; kingdom Viridiplantae; phylum Streptophyta; class Magnoliopsida; order Brassicales; family Brassicaceae; genus Brassica; species Brassica napus. The sequence goes on along the minus strand of NC_063449.1, from coordinate 38,096,934 downwards.
CAACAGTTTTCAGAGAACTTCACTATTGTCTTGTTTCATTATGACGGCCGGGTAACTGAATGGGATGAGTTTGAATGGTCCAAGACTGCTATACACATTAGTGTGAGGAAGCAGACAAAATGGTATCTAACTCTTTTTCCATTCTTTATGGTAGAGAATAACTCTAGTGATGTTTATGACTATTGACTCTCATGGTATAATATGTTAGGTGGTATGCAAAGAGGTTTTTGCACCCTGATATTGTAGCAAGATATGATTATATATTCATCTGGGACGAAGACCTTGGGGTCGAGCATTTTAATGCAGAAGAGTAAGTTCTTATTTACCTTTACACGGCTTCTGTCTCTCTCTTTTTTTTTATTTTGCGAAGACATCATCTTGAGTATATTATCCAGGTACATAAAGCTTGTGAAGAAGCATGGCCTGGAGATTTCTCAACCTGGCTTGGAACCAAACAAGGGGTTAACATGGCAGATGACAAAGAGAAGAGGAGATCTTGAAGTCCACAAGTATGATTTACCAAAACGATTCTGGGTATGTTTAGTTTTCTGCATAAGGATCTTTACTAAATTTTGGGCTTTGAATATTAACAGGATAACAGAAGAAAAACCTGGATGGTGCTCAGATCCTCATCTCCCTCCATGTGCTGGGTACGTTGAAACCTATCTCTATGCCTGTTATGAGTTGTTTTTTCTCTGTAACATGAACTGAGCAGTATCAATATTTTTGTGTTAATGACAAATGCAGATTCGTGGAGATCATGGCTCCTGTATTTTCAAGAGACGCCTGGCGATGCGTGTGGCACATGATCCAGGTTCCTTATTTCATTATCTGTTTCTTCATTCATCTTCCCTTTAGATCTCTATTTCTGTCAGTCTTACTTATATGACTGACCTTAACTGTTATAAAACAGAATGATTTGGTTCACGGTTGGGGACTTGACTTTGCACTCAGAAGATGTGTTGAGGTACGAAAGAGACAACTTGAATCTTGCTTTCTCTTGTCATGCAGAAGACAAGTTTACTTGGTTGTAGTTATCTCGTTTGTTGTGTATGACAAAACTGTGTATAAATGCAGCCTGCACATGAGAAGATAGGTGTAGTAGATTCTCAGTGGGTCGTTCACCAAACCGTCCCTTCCCTTGGCAGCCAAGTAAACTCTCTCTATGTCCCTTCTCTTCTTGATGTGACATTAACTTCTTCGCTCAAACTCTGTTTCTCTTTTGCTTGCTGTAGGGTGAGGCAACAGACGGGAAAGCGCCATGGCAAGGGGTAACAAACCTTTTAAACTTCTCTCTCGTGTTGAGAAACGCATAACTTGTGCAACAAGCGACTTGAATATGTGTGTGTGTGTTTGCAGGTTAGGGACAGATGCAAAAAGGAATGGACCATGTTCCAGAGTAGAATGGCTAACGCAGAGAAGGATTATTTCAGGTCCTTACAAGTTGAAGGCTCCTCTAATTCAACAGCAACAACCATTTGATAGGAGAGTTGTTAAGTAGCCAGACCGTGACGCTGACAGATTCAGTTCACAAACGATCTTGCATTTACATATAGAGTTTGTATATGTTAATGTAGTGGATACTCTATCTCTTGTTAGCCTACAACAAAATATTCCATCAAATAAACAAAAATGATGCACAATATCACAATCTTGATCAATTATCCTTCCCAAATCGCTGGTCTAAGCAATTGAGTAAGTTAAAATGATTAAATTAAAATGAGAATTAAAATGAGTTTCTCAAACAAAATAATAATAATAATAATAATAAGATTTGAACACAAATTGATTAAATTAATAAGTTCTCTAAAAATGGATCGATTAATGATAGACAAGTAGATTGTTGTTCAAAAAAAAAAGACAAGTAGATTATGGAGTTTTCGTGGTAAACGACCAAATCATGCTTAAAGTTTTTTTTTTTTTTTGGTAACACAATCATGCTTAAAGTATTGCCATATATTCAATGTATAAATCAAAATTACTGCTCTGCAGATAAATGCTTCTACATTTAAAAAGTTTATATATCATATTTATTATATTTATATCAAACAAGTAATAAAAGGGGATATACTTAACAGAAAAGCATGAGACGTTGTCTTTCCAGTTTTAATGTGCCATGTCACTTAAGCAAAAGAAAATCTAACCGAAGGATGGCTTCTTTCCTCTCTTTTCGTTGTCTTTCCAGTTTCTCTCCATCCCACTTCTTAGTTGTTCCAAGTTTTTATTCCATTAACTTCATCCATTATTGCCTTCTTCAAAACAGAAATCATAGATCTTTCTTCGACTTCCCGTTTTCCCTCTATAAAACAGATGCAAAATGAAATAATATCTAAGAAACACAACAATCCCTTTTTATACTGTTTATTTCGACAATTTTGATTGTCAGTGTCTTTTTTTTATTTCCCTTGGGAGTTATCTCATGTCAGATTCCATGTCGGGCCCGGCTTCCTAAAATCTCATCTAAGATGCATAGATCGAACCCGACTCTTTCAATTCGTCGTCAGAGTCTCGGTTCTCTGTACAGCGACACCCTCCTTTCTAGCATTATATAAACTCCTACTCCAAATATTTCCTCACGCACAGTCCTCAATCTCCAAACAAGCACAACAGCTGATGACGATGAAATTGGAGTTGAGATCGCCATGAGGGTGGTTAGATTCGCCAAGGGCTAGGTCCGTTCTCCTTTCTGAGCTTTCTCTTTCCTAGCTTTTACATCTGTCTTGATTCCGATTTGACACCAAAATTACGATATTTACGATGAGAGTGCGTAAAGTTCGAAACTTTATGCAATTCTAGATTCGTTAATGTAGTAAACGATGATGAGATCTGCGTGTTGGTGATTCTAAAATAGATATCCTCGAGGGCCGAGTTCGATTGGTGTAAAGTAGCTAACTTTTCAAATTTGTCTTTGATTCGAGTCTTCAACATTGAAAGAGGAACACTTTTACTATAGTTGTAGCCTGCATTGCTGGTGTCTATTCGTTTAACTAAAACTCTGGATCTGATCATTTTTCTGTTTTGATTCACAGTTTTCCCTTTTGAGCTCTTCCCAAAATGGCAACGGGACAACTGTTCTCTCGGACCACACAAGCTTTGTTCTACAACTATAAGCAGCTTCCTGTTCAACCAATGCTTGACTTCGACTTCCTATGTGGTAAACATTTAACAAACTACACTGTCCTATGTTGGTTTTGTTTTGATCAGTTTTAGATTTTGACATCAAAGCTTTATACAGGACGTTAGACGCCTTCTCTTGCTGGAATAATTGTTTAAAGCATCAAACTTGAAGGTTGGATTTTGTGGTTACCATTCCTAGCTTTCTTAAGGTTCACACAGCAGTGTAGAGGAGAGTCAGAGCCGTAAGAACTGCTAGACAGACTGTGCGAGAGCTGTTCTTGCTGTTGGACCAACAGTGTTGGTGCAGCTTCAAGATCTGAAGCACTGAAGGTATAAATGTTATCTACGAACCATATCTTCAATTCTTCTTTTATCTCCTTTTGTATCAAGGCTTTAGTTAGAATTGCTATTTTTGCCTTTTTCAGGAAGAAGTATTAGCAACGAGCCTTCTCGAAGACAATCCCTTGACGGAGCTGATATTATACCCAAACTGAATGGCTTCTTCACCACTTACTTTCCTTCGGAGGCCACTAGATCTATTGTATTTGTAAGTTAAGTTTGTCATTTTATCTTATTGTGGTTGACATATGCCTATATTAATCTCTGTCTCTTGCAAAATTGTTGATTTGTTGCATTTTATTTTATGATTTCTGTGGCTGTTTTTAAAGATTTGTTGCATTTTACAATTCTGTTTCTTACCTTAGTTTCTTTGTTTGTGTATATTCTCACTGTGGTTTTCTTCATTGTTTGATTGAGGCTGATTTGTATTGTGTTCTTTGTGTTGCAGTTTTAGTAGCAACGAGAATCTATATCCTATAAATATAGATGACGAACTCCCCAAATCTCTCCGCTTCATCCAATCCATTCTTATCTTTTCCTTTCAAACCTTGGAACTTTGAGGACATGTGGAGATTCCCTCTTACGTGGAGTTTATGCAACCAAATTGCAGTTACATTACATCCTCATCTTAACTGCAGAAGATTCGACCAACTATCTTCAACTTCCCTCATTCCGGCTTCCTAGGCAAAGATACTGATTCAGGTCTTACAGAGTAAGTGCATGTTTGAGCATTACTGGTGCTGTACTGCTCTTCTCGCATATGATATTTGTACACTAGCTGCTACTGCAAGTCTAGGGTCAATTATTTTATTACATGTTCTTTGTGTGTTTGTTGTAGGAAGCATATAGACCTGGTGTTTGGACTTATTAATGGTGCAAGCCATATGGTAAGAGGGGATGGAGGAATTCATGTCTCTCACAAGGACTGCTACAAACCAAGTGTTACTAGAAAAATTAAGTTTCTGCAGTGCATTTAAAACTAAATAAGCTCAAACGAATGTCTTGCATTATTTTTTTCATAACAACTTCCCATTGTGGACAAATGGATACAGCATCAGAAGATATGGAATATATGAAATGAAATTTATCAGACCATACATTCAAATGTTGATTTTTTTTAAAAATGAAACCAAAATCTGCAAAATATATTATGTAAAAACATAAGTCATAATGTGAAAGTGAACTTACCACTAATCATGAAATAAAAAACATAAAATACAAATATATTTGAATTAAGCGAGACACAAATAAAAAAATAGAATGGGAATTAACATGTCACTATACTAAACATCAATAGTAAGGTCTACAGTCCACAAAATCTTGTGTACACTCAAAACCTTACAACTTTGTTTATAATCGTCGGTCTACTAATTTGACATCCAGTCAATGAATTGGTCTGACCGCACATTGCCTTACTCCTACTAGCTTCCAACGATCTAACATTGTTGAAGTCGTAACGCTAAACTTAAATTACATTAATTTTGTAAATCTGGCTTCGTAACGCAATCCTCATTTAGTTGATGTTACTGATATTCTCTTTAACATTCTAAAAACCAATCTTTCTACTATGAAAAAAAAATTAAACTAACTGATTGTTATAATAATTAAAAAACATACATTACGTTTAGTTTAACTTTTCAATGGATAAATGTCAACTGTAGTAGATGATTATGATTTGTTTGTATTAACAACCTGAACACATCACTATGGAAATGAAATAACTAAAAAAATCATTGTGAAAAATGTTTATAAGAATAAATTTATTACAAATCACACCAATACAAATGCAAAATTAAAACATTATATTTTACAACAAATGCTAAAATATTTTACAAAAAATAATTAGTAAAACACTAAAAATTAAAGAAAATTCATTATAAATTGAAAATCTAATATAAACTGAGACACACATATATTTTAAACCACATTTGTTGTTATATAATATATACTAATTATTATTTATGACATTATTGAATCTATTTCTATATTACTTTAAAATATAACATTTTATAATTGTATCACATTACATTTGTTTTTCAAATGATTTAGCTTGGAAGTGGGTGTATTAATTTATTATCGTGAAAGTTAGTTATTATAATAATATTAAAATCTGATATTTTTAGAATAAAAAATATTAGTTATTCTTACTTTAGATTTTTCAACTATATCAAATTGAAATAGAAATCAAATATTAAAATATTAATTTTTTAATTTAATAATTTTGTGTTCTCTAATAAAAATATTGTTAGTAGTCTTTTCAACTCAAACCAACAAAATTTAATTAAATTTATAATATAATTTTAGAATAAAATAGATTATGTTTATTATTTTCAGTATAAAGTAAAATTTTAAATATCTTATAAAATTAAAATATAATTTAGTATAGAATAGTTTCAGTGTAAACCCACGGGCGGGCCAACCTCTAGTTTCTGTTAAAACATACATCATTCGCCACATCATATGCCACAATATCTAATTTTGCTAATATAGACGTCACATCATTAAATTTATATCTCATTTTGCCAACATAGACGTCATATCATTAAATTTGCTGAGTGAATGTTACATATACACTAATATACTTTAAGAAAAATAGTTAAAAACAATAAGGTTGAAAATTACGAATAAGATATAACTCTCATATAAGATGCAAATATATTTATTTTAATTTATTTCCTATTTAATTTTATTTATATAAATCATTAGGTTTTTTAACTTTTCATTTTTATAAACGGTTATTTTTGTTTTATTTTTATTTTTATATTGTATATGTGGTATCCATGTCATCAAAATTCGATAAAATAATATTCATGTCAGAAATTAAAATAATGTGGGGGATGATATATGATTTTGCCAAAAGTTTAACAAAATATATGATATTTGAACTTTTTAGTTGGGTATGTATTTACACAATAGTTTATTTGATGTATACATTTAACAAATGATAATATTTTGGACATAATTTGGCAGTATACTCAGAATTTTTGTGGGTTTATCAAAGTTTCTCATCTGAGTACCTTTTCACATTAGTGTTGGAGGTAAGTGTTTAAGTCGACAACATCATCTCAAAATTAAGTAAAGTGGTATTGAAGGAAATTTTTTTTAATTTATAGCTTTTAGTTTATCTCTAATGTATTTTGCTATTTTTATTCAAAAATAGATGAATTCTATAATAAATATGTGACTTCATTTAAAAAAATTTCTTTAAAACATGATTTGCTTTAATGTATTTTTTTCTTTCTAAAATAGTACTATTTAAACATAAAATAAAAATAAAGTAATGTTATTTTTTCTCCTATAAACAAAAGAAAAATAACAATTTCTATTTTAGAAGAAGTAATAAGTTGGAGTATATTTATTTTTAAATGATATTATAGAGGTGGATTAGAAATGCTTCTAGAGAAAGATATATATTGTGCAACCAATCCCTCCACGTGAATGGGACAATCAATTTAACGGATAATGTCGTTTTTATTTAGCACATGCAGCAACAACACTCCACATAGCAATTGCAAGTTCATGAAACAAGACCATATTTTTGTTGTTGTTAAGAGTCCCATGTTTGGTATTATTACGATACTAATAGCTGTTCATACACTACAGCTTCTTTATTTCATGAGATACATAATCATTATTTTTTTTATTTCAATGTATTTGGGTGCAGTCAGAGTCCCTTAATATCGTGTAAGCTTAGGAGCCATAACCCTGTCTTGGTGCTGCATCCTCTGGCCACTGTGGTGCTGCCCCTGCCTACCCTTCTTTCCCTGCTAAATTATCAATGGTGAAAACAATACAAAAATTATAAAATTGTTTCATGAGATAGAAAATAGGTGCAATTGCACTTGATTTATCATATCATATCCCAAATTATATTGATAAGAATCCTCTATTTATATAACAAAAATCTTAGAAAGGGGTTTAAGAACACCTTGAGAGGAGAGAAGAGCAAGTTTACTGGGTTTAGCACCATCTTTGTTGCTATTTCAAGTGGTTGCACTAGCTGTTCTGACACATCACCAACGGACCTCGAAACCTGTGTAATTCTCTAAGTTAGAATCGGCCACCGGCATAGGATGACGAAAAAGGAACACCTACTATGTAAATATATTACAAAACATTACATGATTAGTAAGATCATGATACCAAAAGAGATAGCTTACCTTGTGTTCAGGCGGAGCCTCGAAGTCAGAATCTGAGTCTGAGTCATCACAGCGTTAGGTCTTGCTTCTGGGATCCTTGCGGCCATTTCTGTGCCCGTTGTCTCCGAAAAGTAAACCAAGCATTTTCTTTCTTCTTTATATATACTTTTCTTAGTTTTCTTTAATAGCCGTGTTCGTTTCTTAGCCGCAAGACGCAGCGGCAGCGACCAAAAATTAAACGGGAATCACGTCAACACACAACACCCATGACCGCAGCGGCGATCAACAACACGCAACACCGATGACGCAGGGGCAGTAGAAGGGACGCTGAAAATTTTAGCGGCACCGGCGTCAAGTTTTTTGTGTCTCCGGAAATCGTTGGCGGTTACTTTAGCTTCAGATTCTATTATTTTGATCATCACCACCGTGCTTTTTCTTGCCGCAGCGGGAGCGTCTTGCGGTTAACAAAGGAACACGGCTAATATGGATAAGTTATATCAAAACCTTTCTGGTGTTTCTATTTATATACAAATATTGTAGTGTGGGTATTCATCAATTTACGATACTGTCCGATACGATTCCATCTGGTAATTAAGTAATCTTAATATCATGATATTATCTATATCTAATTCTCTTTTCTAGCACCACCATACAACGTTGGAGTAGACATAATTGTTCTGATTTTTTTAATAGATAAGTCCAATTCACGTGGAAATTCAAATCCAAATGGACTAAATACTGACGGAAGCATAATAACAGATATAAATAAATCCAGTATTGTTCCATCTATTAAGTTTTTTCTAGTATGGTTTCAATTATTGATATTAATTTAGTTTATGTATCAAATTTGGCGATCAATCGAAGTCGAGCACTATGAACAACTTTGAAAACAATTATGTATAAATTGTCTAAAACTCAACCGAAAACTACTCAAACCTATAAATAAATAAAATGGAAGAATTTTGTAAAAACTCTATAAATTAATAATGTTGTAACTATATTATTTTATTAATTTATAGAGTTATTAATTTATAAAAAAGTTTTTGTTCTTAGATTTTCTATATTAAAATATACTTTTTATAGAAATAAATATTTAACTTTACCGTTTATACATTAATTAAAATTTTGAAAATATGAATTTCATATGGATTTTACTATATGATTTTGTGTATATAAAATATGTTTCATAGAATATAATTGTGGTTTGAGATAAAATTTTTACTAAATATCATCAAAATATATTGACATATTAAGAAAATATAAATATAATTTCATTATGAATATAAAAAATAATACAATGGTTTTTTAATATAAATGTATACATATTAATTCTTAATTTATATACATATTAATTCTTAATTTATATACATATTAATTAATTAATTATACATTAATTCAAATTTTGAAAATACGACTTTCATATGAATTTTACTATATGATTTTGTGTATATAAAATATGTTTCATAAATTTAAATGTGGTTTGAGATAAAATTTTACTAAATATCATCAAAATATATTGACATATTAAGAAAATAAAAATATAATTTCATTATGAATAAAAAATAATAATATAATGGTTTGTTTTTGATATAAAATGTATACATATTAATTATTAGTTTATGATTTTAATGATACATATATTTGCATAGGTTTTAAAAAAAAAATCATCATCTTATTATGTCATATTTTTAACTGGCTCAACTTGGGATCAATTTTTTTTTATTAATTTACTGTGTTTATGAGTTTATTTAGTATTAATTTATAGAGTTTTACTGTAGTTTAACTAAGGTTCAACAAGAAAATGTAGTATACGATTTTTGCAAATTCTACAACAAGAAATAAGGTGTTCAATAATGTGAGTAGTCAAATATAAATGGTGAATGATGATAACTTTTTTTTGGAGGAATCATAAGATTATATTTTGTAAAATTAATTAATTGTTTAGTGATTTTAAGAGATACAATTTGGTAGATTGGCATAGTTGTATATTTTTGAATCAAACTATGTACTTTACTATAGAAATAAATATTTTATATTCATTTACACCAAAAAATATATATATTATATAAGTGTTTGTATGAAAAAAATTATATATGTATATATATATTATTACGAGATGAGAAATGCACGTAAAATATTTATAAAATAATTAAACTTTAATACTTTGTCACGTAATCAAACTTTTATTTTTGATAGTCTAATGTTTTTGGAAATTGGATAAACCAACCCGTTTTCTGTAGTTCTCTCTTTAATGTTGAAGTAAGATTTTGATTCTCAAACGGGTAATTTTAATTCTCGAACACCTATCCTATGCTCTTTCATTATTGTACTCATCGCAGACATCAATAACTGACACAAACCCCACATAACAAGATGCCTTTGTTATTCGTTCGGAACAATATGATAGAAAATTTGGAACAACTGTAGACGGAGATGAATTTGTTCCAAATTTCCTATCTCGAGATGGACATGCCGGCATCTGATTAGCTTCAGAAATAAATGACCGAGATTTTAACATGGAAAATGTGAGGTGTTGGGGCCAATGGAAGCAGAGGATAGTTGCTATAGGTATCTATGCTCATGTACAAACATAAAATGGTTAATGAGAGTTTCTGTTATTTTTTCGATCCACTAAAGGCCTTGATAATTGATCAAAGTGGAGTTTCCTGACCGCAACTTTAGTGAAGTAGCTTTGGTAGAACGACAGGTTTATTTTGCAGGTTTGGAAGAACGACAGGTTAATTTGGTCTACAATGGTGGGCCTATCCTTTGTCTATTTTGCAGGTTTGGAAGAAAGACATCTGGTTGTGGCTCTCACTGCGCCCGTGTTATGCTATGGTTCGCATTACTTCTGAAGTCGAGCCGAATAATTGTGGCTTTTGGAGATCATGGTGGGACTACCCAGTGGGCGCTCATGGAGTTTTCTGGTTCGAGTAGCAGTAGGTAGCTTTAGAAATTCGTAGCTCCAGCTGCCGGTGGTGGTTCGGAGGTTTGATCTTCTTTCGACTGAGGTCTGCAAAGCTGTCTGGGTATGGCATCAATTATTTGCAGTAGCGTTAGCGGGCAAGCCAATTTCTACTGCAGTGTGGTCTCATGTTTTATCAAAGATGTTGTCCCCATTTGGCAATGCTTTCTTCTCGGTCAAGTTCCTGATTCTTCTCTGCTTTTTAATTCTAGGGTCTTAAGTTTGTTCAATGTTTCTTGGATCTTTAGGTGTTGCTTTCTTCTTCTGCCCCTGTGTTGCTTAGTTTAAATTTGTATGCTACTAGTGTCTTTGTAACTTTTGTAAAAACTATGAAAATAGTATAAAATTTTAACGTTTTTACCAAAAAAAAAAACTTTAGTGAAGTAAACAGGAAAATCCGTTGTTGATGGAAATTTCATCTAATGCTTGCGAAGTTTTAGGAGTACACAGACGCTTCAGTCTTTCATGTATCTAACGAAAAACCAAAAAAAGAAAGCTGTAATATGAGTAAAAGATCAAAGTTGTTCTGGTTTGATTTTGCGTACTAAATTTCTTGTGTTGATCATTTGTGTTGTAAAATTTTGTAACATTAAGTTCATTTGAGCACAAATTATTTTAAAACTCAAATTATTTTTAAATAGAGGGTGGCTAGGTAAGTTTCCGCACCTTGTGTGGACTAATATTTAAATTTAGCATAGATCTATTGTATTTAAATTTTGCATCACGTGTTACAATCAATTTAAAGTATTTTTTGATATGGTATCTTAAGTTTCAAGTTTAGAAATTTGGCCGTCTTGCACTATCTCATATTATATCCTTATTAGCAAAGCTTTTAATTGTTAGATTACGTACATCTTCTTAACTACTGCGTACAAACTAAAAATAATAATTACATATGCCAATTAAAAGCTGAATTTTTCTTTGTTGTAGTTGTAAGAAGTGGTGTTTTCTTGAACCATAACTTTGTTATATTTTTCCTGAGAAATTTTATAAGTTTTCAGTGTATTACACTGATAGTGTAAGATGAAAAATATACATACTATCACAAAGTTGGCAAATTATCATAATACAATATTAAGATGAATACTAATATACATCATAGTTCTATGTATTAAAGTACATATTATTATAATATGACATATATTATGATGAATATCACTTACAACATTGTCTATACTACTATTAAACTATAAACTATAATTGGAAGTGAAATATGGATGTAATATAATGAAATAGAGCCGCTTTGAAGTAAGAATAAATTACTAACCATACCCAATAACAAATATGATTTAAAATATCCAATAATAAATATGATTCTAAAATAGAATAATAAGAATTGTTCCTCTTAGTATTTAGACCAAAAAAGAATTGGTATTAAACAAAGCCGTTTGTCTGATTATTTTAAATATACTAATTAAAATAATTTACAGATTAATTGATTTATATTTGGTATTATGTCTAAATTAATTTAGAACTTTTACCAAAATATAATAATATATAGCCTTTTAATGGCACATAAGAAAATGAAACTTCCTTTTTAAATAATAAAAAATAAGATATGCTCAAATATCTATATAGATGATATTTTCTAATTATTATGAAATAACTGGTGTGGACCTTTCATAGGTCTGAGATACACTCAGATTAATAAAAAAATGCTCTTAACCCGTCAAACTCAGAATAATTATAGTTCTAACCCTAATTACAAATATTGAAATAATAATTATAGTTCTAACTCTAATTACAAATATTGAAATAATTATATTATTTAAATTATTAAATTAATGATTCAGCCAAAAACTAATAAAACAATATGACAAATAAGCAAAATTAATTAAAATTATGGATAACATGACAAATCATTGTCAACATCAGAATAATAATTATAATTCTAATTAAAAAGTTGGAAATAATTATATTAAATTAATAAATTAATGAGTCAGCCAAAAACTAATAAAAACATGACAAATAAACAAAATTATTTAATATCATAGAGAAAATGACAAATAAGCAAAATCATTTCTCAAATAATAGTATAGATAGATTCGATCATGAAAAAGAAAAAAAAGGACAATGAAAAAGATGCATGACAGACACTGTCTGACTACAGTGCAAAATCAGTAATTTTAAACCATGAGTCTGAGATTGTGGAACTTCTGTTCGGTTAATTGGGTCTTAACCCACCAAGATACTAGGCTCTTTGGTTCGGCCTATACTTGATTTTTCACGGATACCAGATCAGCATTCTTATAGTCAGTGGTCTTGCTTATTAAGCAACTACGGTACTACCTGTAGATCCAAGCTTAAAGGGTGGCCTAGATGAAATTTGATCTGACTAAAGATCAGGATTCCACAGACTTAAGATCCAAAAAAATAAACTGAAACATAAATTTTTATAATTAGCAAAGTGTTACAGCAAGTTTCAATCCATTGTAGACTACATTAACTTAATCGTTTGATAACAGTATGTAAGAATATTTTATATTTTATGTGACCTATGTATCTATTGGTTTAATATAAAGTTCAAGTTCATATATTGATGTTTTTAGATTCTAATATAAAAGATGATACCGTGATGGATCGGTTTCGATTAAAGAGTTAGAATCCGGGTGTATTGATAACCCTCAGCTTTACCTTATATTCATAAATGTCTTTAATCTCATAATTATATGCATATATGTTATATACATTAAGTAATGGTATATAATATATATAATATACGTGTGTTACGGTTATTATAATTGTGAAGAGTTGTATTGCAACACACAACCCTTTGACTAATATAAAAGCCTCGTGTGCATTGTCTTTTATGTACGTAAGAAAACGAGTCTCTCTAAACACACAAAACAACAATACTGATTATTAAAAGGAGAGATTAAGGAAGGTTTGAGATTTCTTGTCCATCAAGGAAATCACCAAAAGGAGAAGGTTAAAGAGGAGAACATCAATTGGTGGGGTTTCATCCAAGCATGGATCAAGGTTAGTGTTTCTACCTTCTTTAGAAATGTGTTAGGGTTGAATTAAATCAAATCTAGATCAGTTATTGGTGTTGAAATAAATTAACATGTGGTATCAGAGCCATTCTAGATTTAATTAATTCACCAATTAGGCGTTTGGAAAAGTTATGAACATATATGGTTTAATCCATTTTAAAGAGTGTTTATGATCCATGTAAAAGTTAACATAAGTTCTCGTAAACTGGACGGCGTAGATTGTAAACGTACTTACCGTTAAAGTGCATTTGATCAAGTCTGAGAACAAGTGTATATTACGGTTATGAATCGAACTGCAAGTTATGCACGGATCTGGTAGTCGTTGACGTAACCTTATTTGCTTGAATTAATAATATGTTCCGTTAAAAGACAAGAAGAATTCACATCTCTGCATAAATTTTAATTGTTTAAAAGTGTCAACGTGAAATCTGGGTTTCACGATAAAGGCACATGCATGATTAAGGGGTTTTGTGTAGTGCGCCGTTACAAAAAGATTGGTTAGAATTAATTATTTTACTCAATTAAGTTACAGCAACATAAATTGCTGGTTTCGTTGATTCATGAATGCGTTTGAATTCATAATTATGACTGAAATAGTTAATTCATTATGGTTAAAATTCTGGACGTGTTAACGGTTACTACACACATGTATGAAAAGTCAGCAATGAGAAGTTGTGTCATGGAACAAACGTGTGCATGCATGGTTTAAAAAAAAAAAAAAAAATTATTAAATTATGTTATGAAAATATAACATACTCCCTCCGTTTTTTAATATAAGTCGTTTTAGAATTGTGCACACAAATTAAGAAAATCATTAATTTTTTATATTTTCTAAACAAAAACATCATTAATTATTTACCTAACCACGAATCAACCAATAATAAAATAGAATGTATATTATCATTGGTCATATAACATTAACTGTTAATAAATTTTACATAGAAAACCGAAAACGTCATATAATTTGGAACATAAAAAAATCTCTAAAACGACTTATATTAAAAAACGGAGGGAGTAATATTAAGATAAATTTACCTATTAATATTTTAATGTTTGTATAGTTTATAACATGTTAGTCACCAAAGTGATCTTGTTATTTACTTACAAATATTAAAATCTATAGAATTTATAATTGATCTTGATCAAGGATGCTAAATGACATAAAAGTTTGATTGATCAATTAAATTATTATTTATATTTTAGGAGATCACCCAAAGGTGGATCATTAAATATAATTAATAATAAGAAAAGAATTAATCATTTTCTACTATAGTGAATAATATGTATATCCAAAGATGACATATTTATTTGACTAATCTTGATATGATTAATATTATAGAATATATAATTAGCATCAGTGAAAGTATTTATATTTAAATATTGCCCAAAGGTTATTTAAAATATAAGTGTTAAAGTTTCTATTAGTCTGAATATATATTAAAGTTTTAAAGCACTAACGGGTAAACATGTATGAATGCTTGCAGCTTCATCAAATGTGTTTGCATCTGCTAACTCTGTTGTAAAGTTTAATGGCCTCAACTATGGTGAGTGGTTCGAGCAAATCCGGTTTACACTGGGTGTAATGGCTTTGGACTCTGCCATACTAACTGATGAGGAACCCTCAGCTATTACAGTAGATAGCTCCGAATCTGAAAAGTCTCGTTATGAGAGATGGGAGCGATCTAACAGGCTGAGCTTGAACCTTATGAGGTTGACGATGGCGGAAAGTATTAAACCATCAATGCCTAAGACAGAGAAAGCAAGGGAATTCATAGAGAAAATTAAGGAGTGTTCACAATCGGAATTGGCTGACAAGTCGATTGTAGGAAGTCTCATGAATGAGCTAACTACAAAGAAGTTTGACTGGTCTCAGCCAATCCATGATCATTTGACGCACATGTCTAATCTGGCAGCAAAGTTAACGACCTTGGGAATGGAGGTACATGAGCAATTCTTGGTCCAATTCATCATGAACTCTCTACCTCTTGAATTTAGCCAGTTCCAGGTGAATTACAACACCATTAAGGATAAATGGAACTTTAAGGAATTAAAGGCTATGCTAATTCAAGAGGAGGGGAGATTAAGGAAGATGAAAGATCAAGTTGCTAACCTCGTAGGTCTTGGAAGTGCCAGTAGCAGCAAAAGAACATCAAGTAGGAAAGGCAAAAGGAATGCTAAAAACTTCGTGAAAGGACCTCAAAGTCAAATCCAGAAGGAAAAGAAGTGTTTCTTTTGTAAGCAAGTAGGACACTTCAAGAAGGATTGTCCTAAAAAGAAGGATTGGTTCGACAAGAAAGGTAAACATTACAGCTTTGTTTGCTATGAAATGAATCTTGTTGAAGTTCCTAATAATACTTGGTGGTTAGATTCTGGTGCTACTACTCATGTGTCTCATATTAAACAGGGATTCAGTTCGATCCAGCCCATAAAAGGACCTGAACAGTACTTGTTCATGGGAAACAGGATGAAGGCACAAATAGAAGGAATTGGGACGTATAGATTGATCTTGGACACTGGAAGTCATGTGGATCTTGAAGGATGTCTCTATGTACCTGAGTGTGCTAGAAATCTTGTTTCTGTTAGTAGGTTGGACAATTTAGGTTTTAGTATTAAGGTTGCACATGGTGTTTTCACATTGTACCGAAATGATTAATTTTATGGTAGTGGTATTTTATTTGATTCACTTTATAAGTTCA
Organism: Brassica napus; assembly: GCF_020379485.1. Taxonomy (NCBI): domain Eukaryota; kingdom Viridiplantae; phylum Streptophyta; class Magnoliopsida; order Brassicales; family Brassicaceae; genus Brassica; species Brassica napus. The sequence goes on along the minus strand of NC_063449.1, from coordinate 38,080,685 downwards.
ACCTTGATGCAAAGTTTTCTGAATCCCTATTTAATGTTGAAACTCGAGGCATTAAGCGTAGCGCAATTAATGAAAGTTCTGCTTTCTTGTGGCATAAACGACTAGGTCATATTTCCAAAGAAAGAATTAAGAGGTTAATAAATAATGAAATTCTTCCTCAGTTGGATTTCAGTGACTTAGATGTATGCATAGACTGCATTAAGGGAAAGCAGACGAAACATACTTTAAAGAAACCAGCCACAAGAAGCACTCAGCTTCTTGAGTTAATACACACCGATATATGTGGCCCTTTTGATGCTCCTTCATGGAGTGGCGAAAAATATTTCATCACATTTATTGATGATTACTCACGGTATGGATATACCTATCTACTGCATGAAAAGTCTAAGTCTGTGAATGTTCTAGAAATATTCATTGACGAGGTGGAAAGGCAGTTAGATAAAAAGGTTAAAATAGTGAGATCTGATAGAGGTGGTGAATTTTATGGAAAATTCGATGAAAGTGGACAATGTCCTGGTCCATTTGCAAAATTACTTGAAAGTAGGGGCATATGTGCACAATACACAATGCCTGGTACTCCTCAGCAGAATGGTGTAGCTGAGAGGCGGAACCGTACCTTAATAGAGATGGTTAGGAGCATGTTGAGTAATTGCTCATTACCCCTTTCCTTGTGGATATATGCATTAAGAACTGCAACGTATGTGCTGAACCGGGTTCCTAGTAAGGCAGTTCCTAAGACTCCTTATGAGCTGTGGACGGGAAGGAAACCTAGTTTAAGACATCTACGTGTGTGGGGTTGTCCAGCAGAAGTAAGGCTATATAATCCACAAGAAAAGAAACTTGATTCTAGGACTGTCAGTGGATTTTTCATTGGCTATCCTGAAAAATCAAAGGGGTATACATTTTATTGTCCTAACCATAGTACGAGAATAGTTGATTCGGGTAATGCTAGGTTCATTGAAAACGGTGAAACTAGTGGGAGTGGTGAACCACGAAAAGTGGACATTAATGAAGTTCAGGTTGAAGTTCCTTCACCTGTAGTTCCACCTGAAGTAGTTGTTCCTATTGTTGCATCAGACTCTAATGACACAATAGGACAACATAATGATGAGCCAATCCCACTAGCTGAAAATACTGTTGATGAACATGTCATAATTCAAGAAGAGAATAGTGAACCACAAATACCTTTAAGGCGATCTGGAAGAGAAAGAAGATCCGCCATTTCAAACGATTACGTGGTTTACACTATTGAAAATGAATGTGACTTAAGCATCGATGACGATCCGATCTCATTCAAAATGGCCATGGAAAGTGACAATTCTGAAGAGTGGTTTGATGCCTCAAAAGAAGAAATGAAATCTATGGATGATAATCATGTATGGGACTTAGTAGAGTTGCCCGATGGTTTCAAAACCATTGGTTGTAAATGGGTCTATAAGACTAAACGTGACTCGAAAGGTAAACCTGAAAGACGCAAGTCTCGCCTTGTTGCTAAAGGTTTCACCCAAAAAGATGGCATTGACTATAAAGAGACCTTCTCTCCAGTTTCAAAGAAGGATTCTCTTAGAATTGTTTTGGCTTTGGTGGCTCATTATGATCTTGAGCTTCACCAGATGGATGTGAAAACCGCCTTTCTGAATGGAGATCTTGAGGAGGAAGTATATATGGACCAACCTAAAGGATTCGTGGTCGCAGGAAAAGAAAATTTGGTGTGTAAGCTGAGAAAGTCAATATATGGACTAAAACAAGCTTCTCGACAATGGTATATAAAGTTTAATGATACCATCACTTCATATGGTTTTGTAGAGATCATTGTTGATCGATGTATCTACATTAAGATCAGTGGGAGTAAGTTTGTGATTTTAGTCCTATATGTTGATGATATTTTACTTGCTGCAAATGACATGGGTATGTTACATGATGTGAAGAAGTATCTCTCTAAGAACTTTGAAATGAAAGATATGGGTGAGGCATCTTATGTGATCGGGATAGAAATATTTCGTGATAGATCACAAGGACTGTTAAGTTTGTCTCAGGAAGGATATATCAATAAGATCTTAAAGAGATATAAAATGGAGAAATGCTCTGCAGGAATAGCTCCAATTCAGAAGGGGGACAAGTTCAGTAAAATGCAATGTCCTAAAAATGAATTGGAGCGGAAAGAAATGGAAAGAATTCCCTATGCATCGGTGGTTGGGAGTTTGAACTATGTTCAAACATGTACTCGACCTGATATCAACTTTGCTGTTGGAATGTTGGGTCGATATCAAAGTAATCCCGGAATGGACCACTGGAAAGCTGCAAAGAAGGTTCTCAGGTACTTGCAAGGCACCAAGGAGAACATGCTTACATATAGGAGATCTGATCAGCTGGAAGTTATTGGATATTCAGATTCAGACTATGCCGGATGCGTTGATAGCAGAAAATCGACGTTTGGCTACTTGTTCCTATTAGCTGGGGGAGCAATATCATGGAAGAGTGGAAAGCAGTCTGTCATTGCTACTTCCACTATGGAGGCTGAATTTGTGGCATGCTTTGAGGCCACAATTCATGCACTATGCCTGCGGAACTTTATCTCAGGGCTTCGGATTGTCGACACTATAGCCAAGGCGCTGAGAATTTACTGCGATAATTCTGCAGCTGTCTTCTTTTCAAAGAACGACAAGTACTCGAAGGGTGCTAAGCACATGGAGTTAAAGTACCTGTCTGTCAAAGAAGAAGTTCAGAAACAGAGAGTGTCATTCGAGCACATAAGGACGGACAAGATGGTAGCGGATCCGCTAACTAAAGGTTTACCACCCAAGGCGTTCAATGGCCATGTAGAACGTATGGGTATTATAGATAAGGCTTTGCTATTTTAGTTATGGGATGCTCATTATGTATTTGACACTGAGAATTCACATAAAGTTATGTTTCTAATTTATTTATTATGTTATCATTAAAGTATGTGTATACACTTATGGTTTGTAGATAACATATGGTTGGTTTGAGAAATAAAAGTTCTTCTCATATAAGGATTGATATAAAATTAGAATTGATTTGTGATACATGGAAGGGACTATGTCGTTTAATGGCATACAACCGCCATGATTCGATCAATCCAGATTTTAGTAAAGATCAAGTGAACTTGATAGAAAAGTGCACATTAAAGTTATTGAACCCTTAAGTCGATACAAAGGTCAAGTGGGAGAATGTAAGAATATTTTATATTTTATGTGACCTATGTATCTATTGGTTTAATATAAAGTTCAAGTTCATATATTGATGTTTTTAGATTCTAATATAAAAGATGATACCGTGATGGATCGGTTTCGATTAAAGAGTTAGAATCCGGGTGTATTGATAACCCTCAGCTTTACCTTATATTCATAAATGTCTTTAATCTCATAATTATATGCATATATGTTATATACATTAAGTAATGGTATATAATATATATCAGTATACGTGTGTTACGGTTATTATAATTGTGAAGAGTTGTATTGCAACACACAACCCTTTGACTAATATAAAAGCCTCGTGTGCATTGTCTTTTATGTACGTAAGAAAACGAGTCTCTCTAAACACACAAAACAACAATACTGATTATCAAAAGGAGAGATTAAGGAAGGTTTGGGATTTCTTGTCCATCAAGGAAATCACCAAAAGGAGAAGGTTAAAGAGGAGAACATCAGTTGGTGGGGTTGCATCCAAGCATGGATCAAGATTAGTGTTTCTACCTTCTTTAGAAATGTGTTAGGGTTGAATTAAATCAAATCTAGATCAGTTCTTGGTGTTGAAATAAATTAACACAGTAATCATACAAGAACTTTCAAGTTCTTCTTCATTTTCCATATCCAGCATCCTGAAAAGAAAGAAACCAAGTCAGAGAATAGCCTTCAAGTAACATGATCTAGAGCATGATCTTACTGTTCTATTTCATTGTAACGTTTCTATAAGATCCTATAGCATTGAGAAACCATTATCCAATCGATGGCAGACAATGGGTTCATAGATTAAAAAAATGTATAATACTTTACTAAAACCCAGTGAAGAATTCAAGTAGATTGAGCTAAAAAAAGAGCTTACAATGCTACAAAAAAGAGCTAACAATGGGTTATTTCCAGACACGAGATATACTGAAGCATAAAACAGAACATCACTAACCTTCTCAATGCTCAACGAGTAACCACCCTAAGAATGTGTACCTAAAAACATAAATGATTTTGAAATGGTCGGCTACATGGGGTTAGAGGATAGTTGATAAGGTAAATATTCCAAAGGCAAAAAAAACCGCTAAACGAGAGTACCGGTTGGTTATTCGAGGCACTAGATGCCTTCATGAATTGATCAAAATGGCGTGTTTTGACCGCAACTAATATAGAATATAGGAAAATACTTGTGGATATGTTTCAATCTAAGGCCTATATCCGCTGTGGAATTGTTTCTATCAATCATGTTGATGAAAATTGCATCCAATGCTTGCAATGATGGAAGAGCCACATTTTTGGGTTGGTGTTTGATGCATCTGATTTGTGAAGACTTCATTAGTTGAGATATTTTTGAACATCACCAACCATTCTCATAACATTACCATGATTGTTATACAAACTCATCTATTGGGATTAGAGGGTATATAAATTATGATGAAGGAAAAAAATGGAATTCGACGTAAATAGGTTGCCGCCGGAAAAGGAATTGAGGCCAAACATATTTCAACAATTTTTTAAAATTTGAAGTTTGACCCAAAAAGTTAAAATTTTGGCTTTTACCAGAAGAAAAAAGTTCAAATTTTGGTCATGAAACGACAAGATTTTATTTAAGTCAAGCAACAACAACAACACCCCCTAACAATCATAAGTTCATGAAACGAAAACATTTTTTATTAAGAGTCCAAGCGTTTGGTTTTGGTACGTTACTGAAACATCACACACATACATCTTATAAAATTATTATTTAGGATATATAATCATTACTTTCTTATTTGAACCGGCAGAGTATTGTGGTGCACTTAGAGTCCCTTACTCCCCCACCCTACCTTGTGGTGGCCGCCGGTGCTCTTGCTCATTCGCCAGTTCTCCGAAGCCTTCACCATTACTGTACGGCCACTGCCACTTCCATGGTTGGGGTTCATGTAGACATGATGTGGTGGAATCTGAGGACCCATAAGCCTGTCCTGGTGCTTCATCCCGTGCGCCCCGTGCTGATGCATACCGTGCACATCGTGGTGCTGCATCCCGTGCGTCCCGTGCTGCTGAATACCGTGCCCACCGTGCCCATCGTGGTGCTGCATCCCGTGCCCACCGTGCCCATCGTGGTGCTGCATTCCGTGCCCACCATGCTGCTGCATCCCGTGCCCACCGTGATGTGGCATCCCATGCCCACCGTGATGTGGCATCCCATGCCCACCGTGCTGCTGCATCCCGTGCCCGCCATGGTATCCATCTTCATGCCTTCCCTGCCATCCATTACCCATCTTTCCCTTCAAAATCATCATTAACCAGATAACCAGTGGTGAGAAACCATATAAAAAAAGTTCTAAATCAGTATCTTAGGGTGGACAATTAGTGCATTTGCATACGGCTTACCATATCACAACAAATCCCAAGATATATACAGATAAAATTACTGAACAAAATTCAGCATCTTAGGAGTCGATTGGACGGGGTTAACAGCCAATATTTCTTTCTATATCTTAAATATGAACCAATCCTTCTCTAACTTTTTACAGTTCAGTATTTAGTGCTTTCAAAATCATTAAAGTAATTATATACCAATAAAATCTAAAACTATAGCAAACTGTTCACTAAATTTTTTTTTTAAAAACCTTAAAACTACAACATCAATCATAAAGCTCTAAGTTTCTGTACTTCTAAATATTTTAAGATACCAACAAAACATGCAACCTTTTTGCTAGGGTGTGTACTAATGTTTTCATTGTGTCACCACGGTCAAACGGCCATAGTGCATGTTTTCTTTTAAAATGTTTCAAGGCACTTGGAAAGAATATATTCAACGTAACATGACTAGTAAGGTTGCAACACCAGAGAAGATAGCTTACGTTGTGGTGAGGCTGAGACAACGGAGGTGGGGGCATGAAGTTCATATGGGGTTTCTGTTGGTGATGCGGCAACACAGTAGTGTGGTGGCTACGGCTTCTCTTAATGAACTCATCATCGTCTGAGTCTTCTTCATCACAGGGAGGCATGCGAGCCATGGGTGGACGGCCGTGGTTAGCCGGTAGCCTCATTTGGTGGTCGTAGCGGGATTGACGATCGAAGTGGCTCCTTTCTGAGTCCTCATGAGACACAAACTCATTGTGCCCCTCGAAGCCGTAACCACTGCTTATGTGATCCTTATGGCCGAACCCGTGCCCGTGCCCACCGATAAGTGTGTCAAGCATTTTTCTTATATATACTTGTCTTAGTTTATTTTATATGGCTGAGTGATTAAAAGCTTCCTGGTGTATCTATATATACACAATTTTTGTGGTGTTGTAGTGTTTGTTTTAAAAAGGTGGTGGATACGATTCCCTCTGGCAATCACTCCTATATCATGATAAGTATCTGAATCTTATTCTCTTTTCCACCACCACCATACAGAAAGTTGACTAGACATATTTGTTCTGATTCTGTTCATCCTTTTTACTTGATAATTCAGACTGACGTGGGAAATTCAAATTCTAAATGGACAATTATATCAAGGGAAAATTCCAGATTAATACACAACTTTAATTATTATTTCCAACTTAATACACAACTTTTAAAAGTGCCCATTAAAAAACACAAACTAATTTTTTTTGCTCTTTTAATAATTCTACTAAAGCCCATGTATCCATGTTACTTTGGTTCCTTAACGCAATCATCAAAACTGTTAACACCGTAACATACTCGTTAATTTCTGCTGTTTAGCACTAACCATGGTTAATAAACTAACCTTAAGCTTAAATGATGTCGATTTGTTTACCCTTTTATCCTCTCAAATCGAAAACCCTAACTTCCTCAAAACTTCTCATTGATTTTCACCAAACAAATCATCGATTGCCTGTCGAAATGTTCGTCATCGTAGTGTAGACTCAGCGAGAAAGTGACTTACGAATACAAAGATGAGGTAAGAGTTAGAAGCAAACGTGATCACCTTTTCTTTTTACAATTGTTATTCTTTCTGAGAATCACTCATAGTTGCTGTTTTGTTTTTACAGTGTCATTGATGGTGCTTTGAAGATGAACATTCGCTATGGCGGTTCTATGTCATACGGAAAAGAGAAGTTCTCTTACAGTGGTGGAGTTTGTGTTAGAGATTTGTTTGTTGACCCGGATCTCTTGACGTGGTCAGTTTTCGAGGAGTTCATATCAGACAGAGGAATCAAAAGTAAGATAGAGCAGGTTTGGTATAAGGTAGTGAAAGAAAATATCTCTTCGGCTAGATCGATATACACAGACAAAGATACCGAGATTAGGAAGTTGTGTAAAGAAACTGAAGCTGTTGGTGAAGTTGATTTGTACATTGTCTATGGTCAGAATGCGGATGAAGAGAAGAGTGAGGATGAGAAGAGTGAGGATGAAAATAGAGAGGAGGTCAGTGATGAAGAAGAAATGAATGAGAATGAAATTAGAGAAAAACAGGAAAAAGCTGCAAGTGGTCATCAATGGGAGGATAAAGTTGTCTTTGGTTATTTATCAAGTTATTAAGCTTTTTAAAGCTTTTGTCTGCTTATATAAACACAAAACAATACAAAATCTTGAGAGAAACAATACGACTAACCACACAAACAATACCACAATCAGACATGACTAACAAGACAAGCACATAAGAACAACAACTAATTACTTTAAGCCATGGACAATCACAGAAACAACTCCATTGTCACAAATGCTGTTAGAAGATATTGTTTCTTCTTGAACAAGACACACAAAGCTCTGTTTTTATGAAAGAAAACAGTATTACAAAAACTGATTTTTATTGAATATGAAAAACAACTTGTAGTTTTTACATTACGGCAACAACGTTTTTTAATTCTTTCATGGTCACAAGTTCAGTTTTCTTTAGACCTACATCCCGAGTTTTGGCTTTGATCATCTCTCTCTGTATCTCTTTCCCTCTCTCTCTGAATCTCTTTCCTCTCTCTATTAATCGATGAAGATAAATTAGGGTTTCATTTGAGAATAATAAGCTTAAGGGTAGTTAGTTTATTAACCATGGGTTAGTGCTAAACAGCAGAAATTAACGAGTATGTTACGATGTTGACCGTCTTGATAATGGCGTTAACGAGCCAATGTAATATGGATACACGGGATTTAGTAGAAGTATTAAAAGAGCAAAAAAAAAAAAATAGTTTGTGTTTTGTTCTGGTCATTCTCAAAAGTTGTGTATTAAGTTGGAAATAGTAATTAAAGTTGTGTATTAATATGGAATTTTCCCTTATATCAATGCAAGAATAGTAATCTGAGATTAAACTTACAGTTCTATTTTAGTTTTGTATCAAGCTCAACAATCAATCGTTGGATCGTGGAGCCGATAGTTTCTTATGGCGCAATGGAGCGGGTCATTATGTACCAAAGTTTTCTGTTAAAGCAACTTGGAATTCTATTAGGGAGTCCGCCTCCATTGTGCCTTGGTACTCTCTGGTATGGTTCAAGGAAGGGATCCCCAGATGTTGTTTTCTTACTTGGATGGTAACTCTTTCAAGGCTGCCTACCAGGGACAGGTTGAGCGCTTGGGGAATAAATGTTCCTCTGCATTGTGTGCTATGTTCTGAGGGTCTTGAGTCTCATCAGCATCTCTTTTTCCAATGCTCCTTCGTAGCGGGCCTATGGCAGCACTATTGTGGCAACTATGGACTCTCTGTTCCTTCCTCTCTCAATGCGGTTTCTTCTCTCCTGTCTCTTCGTCAGGTTGGAGACACACCAGGCCTCCGGGTCGTGTTAAAGCTTCTTTTGCAGGCAATCGCTTACTGCTCTTGGAGGGAACGGAACCTGCGCATCTTCCAGCAGACCTCTTCGACTGAAGCTGGCGTCAAAGCTCAAGTCCATCGCCTCCTTCGGGACCGCCTCATCTCCACCCAGCCTCCGACACCTGCCTCTACTCTGCTGCAGGTTTATCTCTCGCTACTACCTTCCGGACTGTAATAGCTTGCTCTTTGTTTCTTTGTCTTGTTGTCTTCTCTTGTTTCCCCTGTATTTTCCTCTCCAAATAAGTGGGTTTCCACAAATCATGTAAACTGAAAAAACCTTGGTATGATATTTTAACATTATTACCAAAAAAAAAACAATCAATCCAGTTTTGGATTAGAAACAACTAGATCCAGTTAACGGATTAGAAAGAGAAGTTGAGTGTATAAATATTATTCAAACGTCAGGAGATTACTAGAGTTGACACAAACGAAATCGTCGGTGGAGTACTTATTATGTGATGAATGCAGTATATTTATGCATTGTTTGGGCTGTTTCGTCGTAGCAGGAGGGTCTATATATGATGGGAGGTAAAACTACTTGTGGCCCACGAATTTTTGGTTTCAGTTATTCACATTCACATATATATTATATAACCATTGGATTAAATCCAATAAGAGATAAAAAAATAGTTATAAGTTATAACCACCAATAGGTAAACCTGTAGTTACAAAAGAGAACCTCTTTTGAATCTTAATTTAGCTGAAATTCACTATGGTTTAATTAACTTAAGAAAATGATTTTAGTTAAATTTATTGTTTCTCTGAACGAGGGTATACCACAGTTAAATTACATGTCTTTTTCTGGGTTTCCTTTTTCTTCTTAAAATAACTAAAGATAAATTCTTTTAAAAATTGAAATTTGATTGAAAAACGTTTAAGAAAGCGTAGAGGGCTTTCCAAGCGCGGGTTTGGTTTCGTAATTAAATATATATTTAAATGAATTTCTATTAAGATAATGTATAAGTTTGAGCACATTTATTCAAAACCACGAACTGTAACAAACTGAAAAACTTAAAATTCAACTAAATTTCATAAATAACTAAAAGAACTATATATCTATGGCTGAAAAATTGAAGCCGAACCAAGAACCAAATGAGTACCCGATTTTTTTAAATATAAATTATATACTTAAAAAAGTTAATTACATTTAATTTTTAAATAACCAAATTTCCGAAAATACTATTTATAAACTGGAGAACCCCAAAACCTGAATTGCACAAAAAACATTTATTCAAAATATTAAGATTAATCTAATTATTTGATATTTTTATTCAAACAACTCGTATTATCCGATATTTAAACTGATCAAAACCTCAAGTTATATGAAATTTTTATCTATAAATCCGTAATTATCCAAAAAAAAAAAATAGAATTAAACAGGAATTGAATTGGACCCAAATGATTTTTTTGCATATTAGCTGGTTCCCAACTTTTCTATTGAATCAAACAAAAAAATAAAATAATAACTCAACTGAAATCTAACCAAACTAATCAAATCCATAAAATACATAAACAGTTCTTAAATTTCTCGAACCACAACACAAAAAATTAAAATACTCAAACCAAAACCGAATGTTGAGAACTAATAGTTTATTAAAATACTCAAACCAAAAAATTAAAATACACATATATGGTTTATATATGAATAAAGATATAAACAGTGGCCTTATATTGTATCCGTACCTGTAGTCGAATTGGTAAATCCGGTGGTCGTATATAATCCAGAATAGCTTATGTTTTAATATAACATTCTATTATAGGAACTGATATGTTTCCATAAAATTTGAATTTAATAAAAACTTATTAATCAAAAATCCGATTAACCCAAAACCCGCTATTAATCAGTGAATCGACACAAGTTAACCCGGTAAAAAGCCAGAAAACTTATAATATTTTTTTAAAAATTGATTAAAGTTCTTATAACCTTTATAATACTATATAAAACTGATTAAAACTATTTGTTTTGTTATAAAAAAAGTAAATGCTTTGTATTTTTGTTATGCATTTGTAATGATCATTACTATTAAAACCCATGGTATATATATCATCTAAGTAGTTATGGTAAAAGGGATAACTCGTGTCGTGAAAAATATATAAAAAGATCACTTATAAAATCAGTCGGCAATAGTAGTTTTATACACATATTAGCTTTACCATGTATACTAGTGGTTTGTCAGCGATTTGAGATTTATGTTATTGAAATTTGTAAAATTTTATTTTTTGTTGTATAATTAGGAATGCATGTCACGTGTTCCGCTGTTAGTGTTGATGGATTCCGCTGTTAGTGTTGATGGAGACTTATTCTAATAGTGGGATGTGATCGACTCATGCAAGTTAAATAAATTTTGCAAGTAGTACTCAAAATGAGTTTTTTTTTTGGTTCAGTCACGTAGGTTCACAACTAATAGGATTTGTTATTTAATATTTAATATTTAAAAAAAAAAACAAAATAATAAGAATTTATCAAGTTATATTATGCTTTTAAAGTAAATAAAAATAATAATAATTATAAAAATAATTTTTTTAATATTGTTAAAGTTGTTAACAAAATACTAAACCCTAAATCATATCCTTAAATTCTTGGGTAAAACCTAAACTCTTGGGTAAATCCTAAACTCTAAATCACAAACATTAAAACTAAATCATAAAAACACTAAACCCTAAATCCTTAATCATAAACCTTTAACCCTGGGGTAAATCCTAATCCCCAAGGGTTCAGGGTTTATTCAAGAGTTTAGGGTTTAGTGTTTAGGATTTAGAGTTTTTAAGATTTAGTTTTTAATATTAATGATTTAGGGTTTAGTATTTATCCAAAAATTTAGAATTTACCTAAGGGTTTAAGGTTTAAGATTTAGGTTTAGTGTTTTGGTGACAGCGTTAACAATATTAAAAAAAATATCTTAGGTAATTACAACTTATTTTTATTTATTTTAAAATTATAATAAAACTTGACAAATTTTTATTATTTTTTTCTTTTTTAAAAAGATATTAAATTTTAAATAACTAAATCCTATTGGTTGGTGAACTTAGTAGGTTCACCCTAGAAGATAAACCCAAGAAAAACTCAAAATATTATATCACACATATAAGTATATCTAATACCCAATCTAATCCAATATTAACAAAATTGATGTTTTGGATATGGAAACAAAAAAATACAAAACATATTTTCCTTATTTGGTATGACATAGTTTTTACAAAGTTATCTTTCGACAATTTTATATATACCCAAATTAACCTTTTCTGTATGTATACACAAAAAAATAGTCTAGTTTGTAGATTATTTGAATTATGCAATTTGAATTAATTATGCTTAATTCTATAATTAGTTTTGGATAAAATGCTAAGTAGTTAGTTTGTGTTTTACATTCTTTTAGTAGTTTTTTAAAAGAGAAATTATGATCAATATACACGAAGAATCAGGTAATTAGGAAACTAACTATAACATTTCAAAATTAAGTAAATGGATACGTGAGACATGTGAAATGTCGATCTTCTCCTGAGCGTCTGTAGAGTAAGCAATTGGAGGCGCGTGAAATGTCAGAAATTACAGGAATTTTACGGGGCAGAGTGATTCAGATTCGGCTTGTCTGCTTACGTCGGGCATCATGATATCTAAAACTACAGGATGTAGCCGGCTAAACATTAATGGCGATGAGACATATAGTTTTTGCAGATTTATTTATACATTTAATTCGGAAATCAATTTTGCACAATAAGACATTTTGCTATATATAGAAGCATCCGGCAAGACAGATGAGGCAAGAACAATATCGGATCTATCCGGTTTGTACCAAACATCACGGAAAAGGTTTGTCTTAACTTTACAATCTATTAGGGCTACAAAACACCGACAAACGGTCGGTAGGACCACATTTATGGGTCGTTTTATTTTTTTCTATAGATATCTACATCTATGATTCCTTAAAAATATTTTGAAGTCGTTTATTTAACGGATCTAAATTTGTTTGTCGTTAATATGGGTTATTGTTTTAGGGTTCGATCGTTTACCAAATTTTTCTTTAATTTGTTCTGTAGATGAACTCTAGACAAGTTCTGAGGGTCGTTCACGGGGCTTGGAATCTTCATCAAAATGGAGAGTGGCGCTTTGAAAGGAAGACAAACGATCTTGGTTTTCCAGCTATCGTGCGAACGTCGGAAACCTTCGATTCGCTTGAACGAATTGTCCGAAGCCTATACAACCTCGCAATCAAAATACCAATTTCGATGACTTATAGGCTTCCCGAGTGGATGCTTATTCCCGATGGCAATAACATGATATCTTGCATATTTTCATTGTGTTATTCACTCACCCATGTGCATTTTGATCATATAGACTAGGATTTAGCCATGTTTAGGTTGCATTTTGCATACATAAGTCTTTATTAGGTATTGGAGTACCGCATGGAGTTCTCAGAGACATTTGGGTGTATTTGGAGCTCAAAAGAGGTGTAAAGGTGATCATTGGACGAGCAGAGCGTTGGGAGCGACCCTCCCGGAGCGACACCGTCAAGTCGCTCTGACCTGACTTATCAGAGCGACCTTACCAGAGCGACGCGGAGAAGTCGCTCGCGTTTTCATCGCTCAGAGACACGAAAACGGGCCCGGAGAGACGTCTCGCAGCGACCCCTCCAGGTCGCTCCCGAAGCCTGGAGCGACCTCTCGGAGCGACTACTGGAGGTCGCTGCGCGCCTATTGTTTGCTCGAATTCATGTTTTCTCAAGGGCCTTTTGGTCATTTCATTATGCACGTTTTTACACTTTCTAAACCTATGTTTAAGTACTTTTGTAAGCCAGGGGAGGCCGAATTATCTTTGATCTTAAGAAAACCACCAAAAACCTCTTGGAAAGTTCATCTCTTGATTCAATTGATTTTCTGTTATTGCAATTATGTTGTTTTCATATCTATTTTCTGTATTTCTCTACATGATTAATCTGAAATTCAATATGGGTTTAAGAGGAATCATGAATAGTAGTGAGTAATCCACTCTTGAATTCATGGGTTAGGGAGATTAAGGGTGATTAGGCTAGATCTAGGACGTTATAGTGTAGATCCTCCTTATTTCTTGCTAGTAGAGTATTCATAATGCATCTTCTGAGTTGGCCTCTCAAAAGTTGATCTTTAGGCATTTCCCACCCACAAGGTGTTTGATGAAATGCTTGGGACAACTCTCCTAAGCTTTTAACATACTTTACCAAAGACATTTGTTGTTAAAGGTGTTAAGATAGCCAATAGACTTGTTAGTAATGATTCCTTTCATATTATTCAACCAAAGACATTTGATGTTTGAAATATGTTAGTAAATGAACATTCATCTAGACATATAGTTTGTTTAAGATTGTGTCTAAGCTTAAGGTTGATAGTTTGATTGATCATTTGCCATCCTTAGTTCGAAACTTGATCACCCAAGGTCTAATTCCTATACCCATGAGTTCTCTTTTATCATAACCAAAGAAAGTCACTTCTTTTATCGTTTTATTGTTCTGTTATTGCATTCTATTATTAGCAGTAGTTTAAAACCATCCAAATTATTGGTTGCACTTAGATTAAGTACGTACTTGCATTCTCGGTGCTTTGAATCCCTTAGAATTGGTTCGACAATCTTTTATACTACATCATTTGTCTTAGGAGCCTTGAAAACTCCTAACATCAAATTGGCGCCGTTGCCAAATTCATAGTAGATTTGAAAATTGAGATTTAGTCACTTGCTTGAGACTAAGTCATTTTTATTTTCTTTTGTTACTGATTCTCCTTCTTCACCTCACTTTAATTTACAGGTGTATGAACTTGAGGAGCAGGGGTCCATCAAACCTAGTTCCAAGAGCTGCAGACATCAAAGCTTTAGAGAGAGAGTGTGCTAGAAAGAGAAGAGAAAAAGAGCAACAGGCTCACTTGCAGAGATTGGATACTGATATGGGAGACATACCTCAAAATGATGTGGATGCCAATGGAGCTAACAATGTTCCACAAAACCAACACCGAGCAGCTTGACCCATTGGCACTTATGACCGCCCCAACATTCATGGTCATAGATTGGGAATCCGAGCACTAGCTGTAACAGCCAACAACTTTGAGATCAAATCAGGACTCCTCAACGTGATCGAGAACAACAAGTATCATGGCTTGGCTCTAGAGGATCCATTTGATCACTTGGACATGTTCGACAGCTACTGTGGGTTGTCAAAGACCAATGGTGTGTCCGAAGATGCCTTAAAGCTCAAGCTATTCCCTTTCTCTTTGGGGGATAAGGCACGTCAGTGGGAGAAGTCTCTACCCAGCGACTCTATAACCACATGGGATGACTGCAAGAAAGCATTTTTGGAGAAGTTCTTCTCTACTTCAAGAACTGCTAAGCTGAGAAATGAGATTTCTAGCTTTCAACAGAAGAACTTGGAAGGATTCAGTGAAGCCTGGGAGAGATTCAAGGGCTACCAAGCTCAATGCCCACACCATGGCTTCTCTAAGGAAAGCTTGCTGAGCACATTCTACCGGGGTGCTCTTCCTAAGTACAGGGCCAGACTGGATACAACTAGCAATGGGTTCTTCTTGGGGAGAACTGAGGAAGATGCAGAAGAGCTGTTTGACAACATGGTGAAGAGTGATGCAGTCTACAGTGGAGACCACGACAGAGGTAGTAAAACAGATGACAAGCAGACGAGGAAGGAGTTGAAAGCTCTACAGGATAAGATAGACATCTTCATTGCTGATAAAGCCACCCAAGAGCAGCTGCACTTTGTTGGTAACCCAAGCCAAGAGACACCACCCCAAGCCAAGAGACACCACCTGTTGTCCATGAGGTTGAGGGTTTGGAAGGTCAAGAAGAGCTGTGTTTTATCAACAACAATGGTAGCTGGTACAAAAAAGAGCCAAACTTTCAGTACAACAACTACCAACAGAAATCCTATTCCAACAACCAACAGAGTGGTTATCAGCCTCGGAACAACCAGCAAGGCAGCTATCAGCCTCAACAAAACCCTCCTCCTGGTTTCAACAACAAAGGACACCATTCTTCCCAACAACAAGTTAATCCTTCTACCTCTACTCCTCAAGTCAGCAGCACTGATGCCCTACTGAAACAAATCTTGGAGTCTCAGACAAGAAGTGAGAAGCATGTTGGTTATGAGTTGAAGAACCTTCACTCAAAGATTGATGGAAGCTACAATGAGCTCAACAACAAGTTCAGAACCTTGGAGAACCAGTTTGCTGCCATGAACACTCAACAAAATCGCCAACAAGGTTCTTTACCTGGAAAATCTGAGCAAAACCCCAAGGAGACCATGAAAGGTATCACCCTCAGGAGTGGTAAGGAGTTACCTCAGAGAGCTCTCACCAAGGATGCTGAGAAACAAGGTAAGGGGGTTGCCATCAACATAGATGATGAAGTGGTGATTGTTGATGAGAAAATCAATGATGAAATCTTGGAGAAGATTGTGGAAGCCAAAGGTAAAGGAAAGGTTGGGAAAGAGAAGAAAACAATGAAAGATGGCGAAGTTGTTGCTCCAGCAAATGAGAATTCTTTTGTTCCTCCTCCCTATGAACCCAAACTTCCATTTCCTGGTAGATTCAAGAGGCAGCTGCTAGAGAAGTACAAAGTTCTATTTGATAAGCAAATGAGTGAAGTTCAAGTCACAATGCCCATCATTGATGCTTTCATGCTGATTCCTCAATATAGCAAGTTCCTGAAAGATGTTGTAGCTGCAAAGAAGAAAGAGATGGAAGGCATGATGATTCTCACTCATGAGTGCAGTGCCATCATCCAGAGGCTTGTTGTTCCAAAGAAGCTAGAAGATCCAGGATGCTTCACATTACCTTATGCTCTTGGACCTATGGTATTTGATAGATGTCTCTGCGATGTGGGAGCTAGTGTCAGCTTGATGCCTTTATCTGTTGCTGAGAAGCTTGGTTTCACCCAGTACAAGAAGTGTAGACTGTCTCTGATATTGGCTGATCGTTTAGTGAAGTACCCTGTGGGTATCTTGGAGGACCTCCCCATTATGGTTGGAAACTATGAGATCCCTACAGACTTTGTGGTGCTTGAGATGGGTGAGGAAGCTGCATATCCTTTAATCCTTGGAAGACATTTCTTAGCTACAGCAGGAGCAATTGTTAATGTGAAAGAGGGCAAGATTGATCTCCACTTGGGTAAAGGGCATGTTTTTCACTTTGACATCAAGAAGGTAATGAAGAAACCAACAGTTCAAGGAAAAGTTTTCTACATTGAAGAGATGGACGCCCTTGCTGATGAGCTCCTTGAAGAGTTGTCACTAGAAGACCCTCTACAGCATGCTTTGACGATAGAGAGAGAAGCTGAAGTGATTGAGAACCTGGAGAGTGCTGCCTATGGGATGATGCTGGATTCACACAGAGGATTTGGTAGTAAGGATCAGTATGAGGAGCTGCCACAAGTGGTTCATCAAGAAGCCTCAGTCATTCAACAAGAGGACACCCAGCAATACGACTGGAGCGAGCTTAAGGCGCCTAAAGTGGAGCTTAAACCTCTCCCCAATGGTGTAAGGTATGCATTCCTTGGTCCTAATGAAACTTACCCAGTCATTGTGAGTAGTGAACTTACTAAAACTGAGCTATCTGAACTTTTGAAAACACTTAAAAGATTTAGAAAAGCAATAGGTTACTCTCTTGATGACATCAAAGGAATATCACCCTCTTTGTGTATGCATAGGATACATCTTGAGGATGAATCAATGAATTCTGTCGAGCATCAAAGAAGGTTAAATCTTAACCTGAAGGATGTTGTAAAGAAAGAGATTCTTAAACTCTTAGATGCTGGTGTGATTTACCCTATTTCAGATTCTAAATGGGTATCTCCTGTGCATGTTGTGCCAAAGAAGGGTGGTATAACTGTAATTAAAAATGACAAGGATGAATTGATACCAACAAGAACAGTCACTAGTCATAGAATGTGTATTGATTACCGAAAACTGAACTCTGCAAATCATCCATTCTATTGGTTTCTTGATGGATATTTATGATTTTTCCAAATCCCCATACATCCCAATGATCAAGAGAAAATGACATTCATATGTCCTTATGGTACCTTCGCATATCGAAGAATGCCATTTGGTCTATGTAATGCTCCAGCCACCTTTCAAAAGTGCATGATGTCAATTTTCTCTGATCCAATTGAGGATGTTGTGGAGGTGTTTATGGATGATTTCTCTGTCTACGGATCTTTGTTTTCTGCTTGTTTGTCAAATTTGTGCAGGGTCCTACAGAGATGTGAAGACACCAACCTTGTGCTGAATTGGGAGAAGTGTCACTTCATGGTTAAGGAAGGGATTGTGCTGGGACACAAGATTTCAGAGAAGGGGATTGAGGTGGATAAGGCCAAAATCGATGTTATGGTTGGTTTGCCCCCACCAGAGACAGTAAAAGACATCCGAAGTTTTCTTGGTCATGCTGGGTTCTACAGAAGATTCATCAAGGACTTCTCCACGATCACTAGACCATTAACCAAGCTGCTGTGCAAGGAAGCAACTTTCAGCTTCGATATGGAATGTCTACAAGCCTTCAAGAAGCTGAAAAGTGAACTCATCAGTGCTCCGATTATCCAGCCACCTGATTGGGATCTCCCCTTTGAGATCATGTGTGATGCTAGTGACTATGCTGTGGGAGCTGTTTTGGGGTAGAAGAAAGATGGCAAGACCCATGTGATCTACTACGCGAGCCAAACCCTGAATGATGCTCAGATGAGATATGCCACAACAGAGAAGGAGATGCTAGCCATTGTCTTTGCCTTTGAGAAGTTCAGAAGCTACTTGGTGGGATCTAAAGTCATTGTCTACACAGATCATGTTGCGCTAAGACACCTTTTGGCAAAGAATGATGCAAAACCCATGCTCCTGAGATGGATTCTTTTGCTTCAAGAGTTTGATTTAGAGATCAAGGACAAGCCAGAAGTTGAGAATGGTGTAGCTGATCACTTGTCCAGGCTGAGAGTGGAGTTTGGCATTCCTATTGACGAAGGACTTCATGATGAACAGATCATGGCTATTAGAGCAGTGATGGCAGTTTGTGAGACTGGTAGGAAGCTTGAAGAAGTCAAGGCAACAGAGGAGATAGAACCTTGGTATGCTGATTTGGTAAATTACCTAGCCACATGAAAAGAACCTTTGAATCTTGTGGGCTATGCCAAGAAGAAGTTCTACAAGGATGTGAATAGATACTAATGGGATGAGCCCTACCTCTACATTCTCTGCAAGGATCAACTTTATAGGAGAGCGGTTGCTAATGAGGAGATTGATGGGATCCTTACACAGTGTCATGGATCATCCTATGGAGGCCACTTTGCTACCTTCAAGACTGTTGCGAAGGTGCTACAAGCTGGATTCTGGTGGCCACATATGTTTAAGGATACACATGACTTTGTTTCAAAGTGTGATTCATGCCAAAAGAGAGGGAACATCACAAAAAGGAATGAGATGCCTCAAAATCCAATCCTTGAAGTTGAAGTGTTTGATGTATGGGGTATAGACTTCATGGGGCCATTTCCATCATCTTTTGGCAACAAATACATCCTTGTAGCTGTTGACTATGTATCCAAATGGGTGGAAGCTATTGCAAGTCCCACCAATGATGCTAGAGTTGTAACCAAGATGTTCAGGAACACCATCTTTCCAAGGTTCGGGGTTCCAAGAGTTGTAATCAGTGATGGAGGGTCTCATTTCATCAACAAACTGCTTGAGGGACTTCTCAAGAAGAACGGTGTTAAGCACAAGGTGGAAACTCCTTACCATCCTCAAACAAGTGGTCAAGTTGAGATTTCTAACAGAGAGATCAAGTCCATTTTGGAGAAGATTGTGGGGATTACAAGGAAGGATTGGTCAATTAAGCTTGATGATGCGCTTTGGGCTTATAGGACAGCTTACAAGACACCTCTGGGGACCACACCTTTCAACATAGTGTACGGGAAAGCTTGCCATCTGCCAGTGGAGCTTGAGTACAAGGCACTATGGGCAGTAAAGTTGCTGAACTTTGACATCAAGAGCACCAAGGAGAAAAGACTTTTTCAGCTACATGAGCTTGATGAGATAAGAATGGATGCTTTTGAGAACTCAAGGATCTACAAGGAGAAGACTAAAGCTTTCCATGACAAGAATATCCTGAAGAGAGAGTTTAAAGAAGGAGATCAAGTTCTTCTCTACAACTCAAGACTGAAGTTGTTTCCAGGAAAGCTTAAGTCAAGGTGGTCCGGCCCCTTCAAGGTCAAAGAGGTTAAGCCATATGGAGCAATAGTTTTGTGGAGTACTGATGGAAGAGACTTCACAGTCAAAGGGTTAAGCTCTACATGGCAGATGCACCTGAGGAAGATGGAGTTTCAACTCCACTGTCTGATCCTACCCCAGCCTAATCCAAAAGGAGGCAAAGTCAAGCTAGAGACTTAAAACAAGCTCACTTGGGAGGAAGTCCCATGCGTATCCTTGTACATATTGCATTGGTATTTTCATTTTCATCATATTTCATAAAAAAAGGGGGAAAAGTGTTGAAGTAGTGTTCAGGTGGTTCATCGATCCAGTCAATGCAAAGAATGGGAGCGAGGTTCCGCAGCGACGCCACGAGGTCGCTCCAGCTGGGAGCGACGTGATCAGAGCGACTGGTCCAAGTCGCTCGCATTTTCGGTGTCCGGAGCTTGAGAGTCGCTCTCGGAACGACGTCTCGCAGCGACCACTTGAGGTCGCTCGCGTTTTCTGTGACTGGGAGCGACGTGATCAGAGCGACTGGTCCAAGTCGCTCGCATTTTCGGTGTCCGGAGCTCGAGAGTCGCTCTCGGAGCGACGTCTCGCAGCGACCACGTGAGGTCTCTCGCGTTTTCTGTTAATCAGAGCGACGTCTCGCAGCGACCACGTGAGGTCGCTCGCGTTTTATGTCGATCACGACGCGAGAAAACGACCAGGAGCGACCTATCCGAGCGACCACTCCAGGTCGCTCCCGAGCCGGTCCAGGTAAGTCCCTCTTCGATTTTGTCTGGTTTAATTTGAGTTAACTAGCCCTAAACCTAACCGGACGACCCTAGACCTACCCATACCCACGACCTTCATCTCTTTCACTCTCCCTTCCTCTCACAAACACTCATACTCTCTCAAACAAACCCACACCAAAAATCTCCTAACTTTCTCAATTCTCATCCAAATCTCCTAGTTCTTGTTTCTAAATCCAAGCTTTCGCCCCAACAGTCTATTCCTCACCACCCATTCCCCATTACTTTCCATCCAAAGCAAGGTATTGTGTTTTAAAATTCAAATTCGTAGGTCCATGAACCCTAGAATTTGAAAATCGAAATTTGGTCATTTTCTTGCTTGATTGTGGTAAAATAGACTAGAGAAAGCTTATATATCAAGTTGGGTGGTTGAATTGATGGTGAAATTAAGCTTAATTTGAACTTTGGCAAAATTAGGGTTCATGGATTTGGGGCTTTTCGAAATTGATCCTAATTGAGTGTGTTAGTGGGTGAGTTAGTATGTTAAAGTGTTGAAAGGTTTGATTAGAGAACCCTCTCATTCTAGAATTACTTTGATTATTGAATTTTACTTGTCTTGTAATTTTCACATGATGAAAAGATTGAGAATTGTGATTCTTTACGTTGCTTCTTGAAGTTTACATTTGCAAAGTCAATCGACTTATCCCTTTCCAAGTTTTGTATTTCTCAGGTACAATGGTTAAGAAAACTAAGGGAAAGTCGGATGCTGAGAGGCAAGAACCCAAACTCCTCACCATGGCCTACCCTGTCTACAGGGATGTCTCATGTCTGTTCTTGTCTTCCCTTGAGGTCACTTACCATGACGCAAGCTGGTAATGTCACCGAGGAAGACATGCGACTACTCTGCCCGACTATCCGTCCCTACGCCCCCTTGGAGTGTTGCCCCTTCCAAGCACCGACATCTATGCTACCTTTAGGATGGTCAGCTTCTTCGTGAATCGTCTCGAGCACTACAGAGACTGGGCATGGTACACCTTTGATTCGCGCCCAAAGGTTGGGATAGGCGGGATGATCACACTACTGCTCCAATTTCTGAATGTTCCCTTGGGAAAGAACGCAGCAGGGCCTAAGTTCATTGATGGCACTTACGTGAGGATTGCCACCTATTTCAGTGGGATGTAGGGGAAGGACTAGGTCTACCACTACTACTTGAAGGGCAAGCCGGTCGAAGTGGTTCTTCCAAACCAAAACCTGATGAGCTTAGAGAGACCTGGAGCTATCAGCTTCAACATATCCCACGAAGACTTTCTTGGAGAACACGGATCTCTCGGTCCCCTTGCTCCACCAAGGAAAAGGAGTGTTCCGACGAGACATGACGAACCTCCTAGGGAAGCATATGTACCCGTCTATGGACCTCCGCGCTACTACTTCAAGCCACATGATGGGGTTCTTCGTCCCGGTGCGCTTCGTGACGCTCATGAGCTGGTTGACTTCAGAGATGGAACAAGGCACAAGACAGGACAATAGAAAAGCTGAAGGACAAGTGCAAGGCGCTGAGCAAGACGGTGAAGAAGCAAGGAAAGACTTCAGCCAAGTTCATGAAGAAAGTGGCCGATGTCTTGACCAGAGGAGGAATAGCTGGATGTAGCTCAGCGGACTTCGCCTTCGCGAACACATCAGTACCCCAGCCCCCACCTCAGCCTACTGATCTTGGTTTCCCCCTCACTGATAGACAGCTCCAGCGAACATGGAGGAACCCACCCATTCAACCCTCCACCTCAGGAAACAAGTCTCCATCCCTAGCCTCTTCAGATAGTGAGGTTGAGATTGACGAGGTTCAGAGCCAACAACGGTATGGAGACTGCGGCTCCGCACCTGGGGGTTATTACACCACGTTCCCACCGGACGACGACGATGCTGGGGCCTCTGCCCCTAGTCACTATCCTTGAAGGTACTTCACTATTTTTCCTTGTATATACCATCTCATTTTTGCATATTAGCTTTCTCTTGTGGGTATCTCTCTCTACTTGACAACACAGAGACTGTGTAACTTAAGTTTGGGGGAGGTACCAAGTATTTGATCATGTTTGTTTTGATGAATTTGCATTGACTCTTGATAAAAAAAAACAAAAAAAAAACATATAGATTGCATCACTTGCATTTTTAGGAGAGTCTAAAGCATATAGGTTGCATTCACTTGCATTGGGAGCAATGATTTAAGATGCCTTGTAAAGAACACTATCTCACACTCGAGTAGCTATTGCATCTCTCAAAAAGCCTTGTATGTTTCGAGCCTTGAAAACTCTTCCTGAATCTCATTAGTTGCTGAAACTTAATCTTTGAAGCCAACTACAACCTTATTTGAACTGAACGAACTTAATGCTTCTTGCTTATGGTCCCTTGTGTACTGAGTCATGGATATACACACTTGAGTTGTCACATCCTTTACGCCAATCTTTTTGACAAACTCGAGTGGTACACCACTCCCAAAACCCTTTCCTCCTTTTAAGCTTTCATTGTTTGATGAGTGAGGCCTTTTTCGGAAAGTCTTACATGTGCATAATGTTGAGAGTATCGGGAACGACAATGCTTGATCTTCATTCTTGCTAGATTAGGCACTCTATTGTCTAGCTATAGGTGGGGGTGAGTATTGTGATTATGATTTGGAAGCATGAAAAGTTCGAAGGAAAAGAATAGACTCTTTGTGTTTAAATGGATAATCTTATTGGAATTAGTAGATAAACATCTAGCTCGAGTTTATGAAAAGTCATGGCCCCCGAAAAAAAAAAGAAAAAAAAGAAGAAAAATATAAGAAAAGAAAGAAAGAAAAAAAAATAAAAGAAAAAAGAAGAAAAAGAAAGAAAAGGGGCTACCAAAGTTGTTAGAAGATAAGATTGTTTTGAAGTTGAGGAAAAACCTTTATAGATTTCAAAGAAAAAGAGTTTTATGTGCAAAGTGTTCTTGGGATCTTTTGGTGAGAGATGTGAGTTGGGTTTGACATTGGAAAGTGATTGTGTAACTTGTATGTTTGGGAAAAGGGTAGAACAATGGAGATTGAGCATTGTATGCATGAGTTGGTCCCTTTCTTAGATATATTATGTGCAATGTCAAGGCTACTTGTCTTGAGAGTAAACCACCTTAAAAGATCATGTATCTTGAACCTCTTGACTCACTTGAATAAAAGCCTTCCCTTTACCCAACCAAATGATTTGGACCAATTGACCATTTACAAGAATTCACTTGATGTTTTATGCTTAATGAATGTGAGAGTTGGTTGATTTGAATGTGTGGATGCTTGATGATGATTGTAAGGGCAAAAAGAGTTGAGATAGGCCTAGAGAAGCTAAAGTATAATAAGAGAGTATGCTCACGTTGGATTTAAATGTTGAATTGAGTGCTAGATGTGTTTCTTTTGGCTATGAGCTCCCACCTTCAAACCTCTCTCACTATGAGTTCTAGAAAGTTCACTTGTGGACAAGTAAAAGAACAAGTTTGGGGGAGTTGATATCTTGCATATTTTCATTGTGTTATTCACTCACTCATGTGCATTTTGATCATATAGACTAGGATTTAGCCATGTTTAGGTTGCATTTTGCATACATAACTCTTTATTAGGTATTGGAGTACCGCATGGAGTTCTCAGAGACATTTAGGTGTATTTGGAGCTCAAAAGAGGTGTAAAGGTGATCTTTGGACGAGCAGAGCGTTGGGAACGACCCTCCCGGAGCGACATCGTCAAGTCGCTCTGACCTGCCATATCAGAGCGACCTTACCAGAGCGACGCAGAGAAGTCGCTCGCGTTTTCATCGCTCGGAGACACGAAAACGGACCCGGTGCGACGTCTCGCAGCGACCCCTCCAGGTCGCTTCCGAAGCCTGGAGCGACCTCTCGGAGCGACTAATGGAGGTCGCTGCGCGCCTATTGTTTGCTCGAATTCATGTTTACTCAAGGGCCTTTTGGTCATTTCATTATGCACGTTTTTACACTTTCTAAACCTATGTTTAAGTACTTTTGTAAGCCAGGGGAGGCCGGATTATCTTTGATCTTAAGAAAACCACCAAAAACCTCTTGGAAAGTTCATCTCTTGATTCAATTGATTTTCTGTTATTGCAATTCTGTTGTTTTCATATCTATTGTCTGTATTTCTCTACATGATTAATCTGAAATCCAATATGGGTTTAAGAGGAATCATGAAGAGTAGTGAGTAATCCACTCTTGAATTCATGAGTTAGGGAGATTAAGGGTGATTAGGCTAGATCTAGGACGTTATAGTGTAGATCCTTCTTATTTCTTGCTAGTAGAGTATTCATAATGCATCTTCTGAGTTGGCCTCTCAAAAGTTGATCTTTAGGCATTTCCCACCCACAAGGTGTTTGATGAAATGCTTGGGACAATTCTCCTAAGCTTTTAACATACTTTAGCAAAGACATTTGTTGTTAAAGGTGTTAAGATAGCCAGTAGACTTGTTAGTAATGATTGCTTTCATATTATTCAACCAAAGACATTTGATGTTTGAAATATGTTAGTAAATGAACATTCATCTAGACATAGAGTTTGTTTAAGATTGTGTCTAAGCTTAAGGTTGATAGTTTGATTGATCATTTGCCATCCTTAGTTCGAAACTTGATCACCCAAGGTCTAATTCCTATACCCATGAGTTCTCTTTTATCATAACCAAAGAAAGTCACTTCTTTTATCGTTTTATTGTTCTGTTATTGCATTCTATTCTTAGGAGTAGTTTAAAACCATCCAAATTATCGGTTGCATTTAGATTAAGTACGTACTTGCATTCTCGGTGCTTTGAATCCCTTAGAATTGGTTCGACAATCTTTTATACTACATCATTTGTCTTAGGAGCCTTGAAAACTCCTAACATCATAACACTCCTCCGATAACAATACTCGAAACACCTGATGTTCAAGTCATGATGGCTGTGAGAGCTTGGTTCGCCGACCTCACTCTCTGCGTAACTATTGGAGCCGAAGATGTTGCACGTTATCAGTTCTTTTGCCGAGCTGACTTTAATATTGGGTCCTTTTCTTATAAATTCAGAAACGGAAACGAGGATCCGTCGTTCGAAGGTAGACCGTAGTTTCGCAATACTTCTCTTTTTGTTTCTTCTAAGTTTGGTGTTGTTTTATGATAATAATTAGAGAGAATCTAATTTTTACATACATCGCGTTTAATTTCATCAATTATTTGGTTAAAGTATGTAAATTATTTGCAATTGTTTTAGGCTTTTTAGGAGAGGCAGAGGTTGCAAGCCAAGCAGTGCTAGAGGAGTACTTCAATGACCAAGAGATGATGGTTTTTCATAGGGTTCACCTCGAAATGGAAAGGGCTAAACTGAATTTGAAGAATCAACGATGTTACCAACTTGTTCATGGCAACGAAATAATTGTCATAGATGATACTGACTCCGACAGCGACGGAACCGAACCATTAGGATTAAAGAAACTCTCTATAACCGTGTTTAACACAGGTAAGAAAAATACATGTTTATATATCACTATAAACATTCTAATTATGGAGTTTTTGATATAGGTTCATCGTCAAATCAAGAATCTCCTTTTCCAACAAATAGACTCATCATTTCCGACGAGATAAACGGTTAATACAAAATATAATTTATTACTCCAATATATAAATATAGAAAACTATCGCAACATGTCGAAATGTTAATTTGTTTGTCATCTCACATATTATTATAATAAATGTAGATTTGGTCTAACCAAATGTTTCATTGATTTAAATCACCAGATGTTGCAAAAGACTCCGAGTACATTCCTCAACCCAACGTGTCTAATGGTAAGATATAATTAAATTTTTCTGTTGCCGGATTATCTTTATATTGGCCGGGTATAAATGACATATTTTGAATTTTTTTGTAGATTCACCAATGGAATACTATGAAGGGATTCCCGTCCAATTTGCTGTGGATAAAGATTTGGTTATTGTCCAGCCAAGTTCCCCTCTAATCGATGATGGCATTAGTTTTTGGGAAGGAGTTATTGCATCAGAAAATGACAACGATATAATGGACGAAGAACATTCCGACGAGATGCACTTGATATTCTCATGTCTCAAAATATTACGCAGTTCCAACAAAATGGCACCACCAACGTTGATCATGCCAACTCGTCGACCGACTCGGCTCCTAATCTCAATGAAGTAAACAATGTCGTTCTTAGTTGGGAAAATGTTCCAGACAATCTTTCGAACACCCAACCAATATATGATAATCCAGTTGTTTCGGAAGGTATGTATTATTGTTATATGTATTTATTCTAAAAAGAAATGATATTTCAATGTATTCATAAAACCTATTTTATGATATAGGTGTTCTTGACGATGCTCTCGTGATCTACAATGGCGAAACTATGCCTCAGAACTCCGCAAGCGTCGACCTTATTCCCGCAACTAATAATTCGCATTCCATCTCAGCAACCGCGGGGCTTATTCCTAATCTGGCTAATGCAGATGACAAGCTGGTGATCAATCTTGATGATTCTTCATCAGAGGACTCCATGGATAGTGGTGTGTTCTAGGTTACCTATTACTATGTTTTAAGTTTTATTATGGTTTCGGGGAAGGAAGTGTTGTTTTGGCTAAGTTTATCGTGTGTCGGGGATGGTTGTTTTTTTTGGTTTGTAAAAGGATGATCGGTTTTAATATTTGGTAATGTGTAAACGTCAACTGATATGTTTAATACTTTTTGTTAATGTTTAATATCAATGGATATGTTTAATCTAATCTTCAATGTAACATATATTAGTTTACATTCTGAGCTTTTGCAATATTAATTCCCTAATATCTGAACGTGCTAATTAATGTAGGAGTCACAACAAACCAACAAAACGAACTCTATTTTGGAATGGTATTTACAAACCGGAATGAATTTAAATTTCATATGGCCTTATATGCAATTAATAAGAAGTTCCGGTTTCGTAACATCAGATCAGCACCAAATGGAATGGTTTTAAGATGTTTTAGCTCCAACTGTCAGTGGAGGGTATACGCCACAAAGTTAAAAGACTCGGACGTCTACGAGATAAGAAAACTCAATCCCATACACACCTGCTCTGTGGACGATAGATCCGGTTATCAGTCTCAAGTTACACACATGTTGTTGGAGAGATGATGAAAGCTCGTTTCAATGGTAGTGGCGGTGGTCCAAAGCCTGGAGAGATACGTCAAGTCATGCAAGGAGACCACGATGTCCGTATATCCTACTAGAAGGCTTGGCGTTCAAGGGAAATTGCTTTGGAATATGCCAAAGGAAACTCAGGAGGCTCTTATAATCTACTTCCTGATTACCTCCGTAAACTATCAGAAGCAAACCCTGGAACCTTAGCCGATATTAAAACTGAATACAAGGACAATATAGGAAACATGTTTAAATACATGTTTCTAGCTATGGGTGCTTCTATTATGGGATTTGAGTACATGAGAAAAGTTGTAGTTGTCGATGGAACCCATTTGAGAGGAAAATATGCTGGGTGTCTTCTAACTGCTTCGGCCCAAGACGGCAATTACCAAGTGTTTCCACTAGCCATTGCTATCGTCGACGGAGAAAACGATAACTCGTGGGAGTGGTTCTTCAAAAAGTTACAAGCATTCGTTCCAAATACAAACAATATAGTGTTTGTATCTGATAGATATGCATCCATCTATTACGAATTGGCCAAGGTAAGTAAAAGCTTTATAATATTACGTAATTATTTTTATATCCGGAAATTGTCTGTATTAAGGATAATATCTTTATACCCAGAAATCTAAAGTTAAACCGGATAATGTATCAGGTTTATCCTGAAGCGAAACACTGTGGATGCATCCTTCATTTAAAGAGAAATATCAGGACTTATTACAAGGATAAGAATCTAGGATTCTTGGTTGCAAAGGCTGGAAGGGCATATAGGTTGGCTGACTTCTACAAGATTTTCAATGAGATAAAACGTGTCAATGTCTCTTGTGCAGATTATCTAATTGGAATAGGATTTGAGCATTGGGTGCGTTCCCATTTCCCCGGACGTCGTTTCAATATTATGACGAGTAACGTTGCGGAATCATGGAATGCAGTGCTTCGTGAGGCTAGAGAATACCCTATATTGGCCCTTGTAGAATTTATTAGAGCAAAGCTAATGTCTTGGTTTTCTGCTAGGGGTTCAAGAATCTCAGAAAGTTTAGACAAATTCACACCGA
This sequence comes from Brassica napus, assembly GCF_020379485.1. Lineage (NCBI taxonomy): Eukaryota > Viridiplantae > Streptophyta > Magnoliopsida > Brassicales > Brassicaceae > Brassica > Brassica napus. Next base: position 38,051,616 of record NC_063449.1, on the reverse strand, counting down.
AAGTAATGGAAATTCTCGCTGTTAATTTCGAGTCTTCGGCAGGTTTTGAAGTGAAGAAAATAAAACACTTGGAGTATGAAGTACGGAAGAAGGAAGGGTATTCATTCCACGTCGACATTTCCAAACGTTTTTGTAGTTGTTTTGAGTTTCAACTCCTCGAAATTCCTTGTCAACATGCAATAGCAGCAGCCATCGTAGCCAAGATAAAAGTCGATTCATTGGTAGCTGAAGAGTACACCAAGAATGCAACGGTTTCTGCGTATGTGGGTAGTGTCGCTCCAGTGATTGATACCGATGATATCATAGAACTCACTGGTCAATTTTCCGAGTTAGATATGCTTCCTCCGTCTACCAGGCGTCCCCCTGGCCGTCCACGCAAGAAACGTTTCCTTTCTCGTGGCGAAGTTCGTGTAAGTACTTTAGAATTGTTCATAATGTCTAATTATATTATGGTTAATATGTTTTCATTGAATTAATTATTTATTTTGTATTGTTCAATAGATGAAGACACCAAGAAGACGAACTGTATGTAGTCGTTTCAAAGGTTGTGGTCACAATTGTGCAACGTGCAAAACCCCTATCAGTTAAGATATCTTACTAATAAGAAAGGGATATTCCCGGTGATGGAGTTGTACGGAAAGAGGAAGGATAAAGAATCAAGTTTGTTAAGACAAACAACTACTATCTGTTTAATATCTAATATGTGATTACTTTTATGGCGTGAGAGCTGAAGTTGTGACGAAACACCGGTTGTTAAATAAATTAATGAAATCTCTTTCTTTATTAGTCTTGCAATTCAACGGCAAGTGACCAAATATATGCGGAAATCATGAAAAGATAACAAACGAGTTTAGAGAAAACAGTAGATCTTATTTCGAGTCCACGTGAGAGCGTTGCGATCATTACAAGAGATCATAAAAGCTTTGGCCGCAAAGGCTGTCAGCAAGTTACCTAGTTCTAGCGGCCTAAAAGCTCAAACCTAGTTGACTCGCAGCTCGATAACTAAAGACGAAGAAAATACATAAAAGGTTTTTGATTGATTTCGGACTGAACCATATGAAATGCTGCCTACATACCCCTTTCGAGGATCAAGCCGAACGTAGTTCAAGAGTGAACCAAGAGATCGAACTGCTTGTGCACGTTCGTCTGGTAATCGGGTGCCAGTCATGGAAACAGAGCATGTCGAGAATAATGCCTCAGAGTTTCTAAGTGCCGAGAGTTCTGAGTCTAAAAAGTTATCCCTCATGCCTCTCGCCTAGGACTCCTTATATACTCGCTCCTAGGTCGGTTTACGCTTTTCCCCTTCTGCCCTTAAGCCGTCATAGCCTAAAAATGGAGATATTTCATTTTTGCCAATCTTCGTAATTATCTTCAAAATTCCGTATTTATCTGCGGAAACTTGACATTTATCTTACCTTGCGAACCAAGCGTAAACCGTCCCACGGTTTACGGGCTGGTGGTTAAGAAATCGTAAGGTGGGCTTCGAGTCATGCCTTATGTCCCTTTGGACCGTCTTTCGACTTGAAGCGTTTATTACGACTTCTTTCGATAAAAAAAAACTTTCCGCGGTTTTTATCATAAAGTTTGTTGATGACTTCGAATGGCGGAAAACATGAAATGAGTTCGCTACGGTCTTCGGGAGACAGCATCGAAGGGTAGACGAGAATGCATGGATTCGTGTCGTATCGACGTTTCGGAAGAGCTCGGTCGCTACGTAGCGACCGAGCTTGGCTCGAGCTCGGTCGCTACGTAGAGACCAAGCGAGACGGATGCTCGGTCGCTACGTAGCGACCGAGCGAGACGGATGCCAGTCGCTACGTAGCGACCGAGCGAGACGTACGTAGCAACCGAGCGGGACGTGTGCTTGGTCGCTACGTAGCGACCGAGCTTGGCTCGAGCTCAGTCGCTACGTAGCGACCGGGTGGGACGGACGCTCGGTCGCTACGTAGCGACTGAGCGGGATGTGTGCTCGGTCGCTACGTGGCGACCGAGCTTGGCTAGAGCTTGGTCGCTACGTAACGACCGTGCGACCTTTTTCGGGCTTTTCTCCGATGTCTCGTGTTTCTTCCGCAGGGCTCTTCGTAAGAATAAATCTTTTACAAAGATTTATTTTTCGTAAAAACGTTCATGCCGATTTTTACGGACTTTCAGACATTGATTCCGTCGTGACCGATTTTGATCCCAACTATCATGATATCTATACTAGAGTAGCCAGCTGAGATGTTTATTATATTTTCACATATGGAAAATTTTGATCTTATATGCGTACTTGTTTACTTTCTTTGCCTATATATTCAGGAAAACACAGAACTATTTCCTCACACACCTCAACAACTAAAATCTCTCTTTTAAGATGTCGACACCTCTGCGTGTGAGTTTATATCACGGAGCATGGCAGCGTAACGACGACGGTTATTGGATTTTCCAGAGAAAGCCGAGCGATCTCGGGTATACGGTGTTGGTCAAACCAAACGAGAGTTTCGAAGATTTGGAAACTATTATCCGAGATCGTTATAAACTAAAGCCTGAAACACCCTTGGCGATGGCTTACCACCCCCCAGAATGGATGCTTGAACCAGATGGGACTCGGAGGCCACCGATTACTGTGAGTACAACCTTCGAGGTAGAAGCTATGATGCATCTTCGCTAATGGTTCACAGATCTCAAACTTTGCATTTCATTTGGATACGAAGATGTTGCCCATTTCCAGTTTCTCAACAAGACAACGTTTACCGTCGCCGGTGCAACATTTGTGTTCAATGGTTAGTAACCAAATTTTGAAAAATTTCCTAGGGTTTAGTTTAAAAAATGTTTTGATGCATACAATGTTTTTGTAGGTTACAATGATCGCGAACTCGTCGCCAGCAAGGATGTTCTTGAAGAGATATTTACCGAACATGAGATGGTTTCAATCTACAGGGCCCATCTTGAAATTACAAACGCTAGGCAAAATCAACAAGAAAACGCAGCTGAATCAAGTGTGTCATCAAGCAAAATTAACCAAAGAAGATTAGTTATAAATAATCATACAGTTTTGTAGAATGATTATTCTAGATTAGTAATTAACTTTTATTATTTTAGATGCATCTGGATCATCTCCGTCACTTCCTGGAGAGTAAAGCAATCCGTGGCTACGTTCGTGGGCAGAAGCAATAAAAAATAACATCAGTCGAAGTTGTTTTCTTAAATCGTATGGTCTAATGTTCCGTTTTAATTTCTGAATAATGAAAGGCTGTGTTGTCTTTATCCAAGGTTTCCTCTGTTTCGATTCTTGTGTTTGTCTTCCTATTTTCTGTGTGTCTGTATGTCCCAAACTTATCTTTTCATATGTAATATAATCCTTTCGAACTAGTTACAATTGTCGGTGAATGTGGTTTTGCCAAGATATCATACCACTACAACTTACCTTGGAATTTAAAATACAATACTCTATTACCTTTATGTTTACAAATTTCCCATTACTAGTTATATTGTTCCAGGATAATATAATGGACACCACTGTAATATCTGATAATCAATTCTGTAGCTGGAGAGGCAGTTGATTATATAAAGTGCAAAACACCTATTCTCGTTAACATAGATCGTATTATATTGTGTAAATTTCAATCACCAAACTTTAAGCCAAATAATTGTGAATTATTGACACTTATGGTGATAACAATTCTTCAATTAGACCTATCAGTACAACGACCAAAATAAAGGGGAAATTTGTTGTTTGATATTCATAAGACATGAAACCACCAAATTTGACTTTTCTAAGAAGAAATAAGTTAACAATTGGTTAAATTAAAGTTCAGTTATATCCAAATAAACATCAATCATATCAACGAAGATGTCTGTTATCATTATACATGACCCCTTAGTCTGCTCCAATTATCCTTCGTTGATATCGATTAAATATACGGATAATATTCTCTACATCGGAAACTTTGGATAATATCCAGCTTAACCGACAGAAAAAAACAAACTCAATGTGTTTCATTCATAATTTGTTGAGAATTATTCATACCTATAATCTGCATATGCGGAATACGAATAATTAATTATGTTAGATTGATGCATAGACGACATAGTATCTTAAATCCTTACGATAGGAAAACAAAATAGTCAGCTTTCAAACATCGCATTCGTCTAAAATCCTTGCTTGGAAAACAGAGTCTAATATTAACAATTCTACAAATTCAATGCATAAACAACAAACTAGAGTTTCATGTGGTACTCATAGAGCAGAACAGCAACCCTTTGCGCCTCAGAAGCTAAGATATGGGGTGCGATACAACGACATGCTTCGATTCCAGAGAGAGCATGTGTCTGCATAAGCAAAACCGACGTCAACGAAGAATCTGCTGATATGATGTTCTGCGGAACGGTTTTTGCTCTTTCAGCGACCATTGGCACCAGTTGAGAATTTGAAATTCGCAACCCAGCTTGTTTCATAAGGTAAGGAAACATCTCTGATATTGGTTTAAGTTCGGAACTCATCGAAGCTTCGCTCCTTAGCAAGGTGTTGCAATCAAAAACTGTAATGATCCAAGAGGAAGCATCCACACACAAGCCGATCCAGTGTTTCTTATCCAGATTAAAAGGGAAATAGAAAACATAGTGATCAGGAAAATGGTCCACCATCTCTCCAAACACTTCTACCAGACCCTTTGTGAATATATGTGCTTCCTAAGCCGGTATTTTGGAGAATTTGGAGTAGTTCCTAGACAAAGAGGCAACAAACTTGGTATAAAAATACCAACTTTTTGCCCTCTTCGCTAAGAGACCGCTTAGCATATGACAAGCTAAGATGCTTCATGAGTACACCCATCACCTACATAGAATTATATTAATAGGTGGAGCAATTTTTAACGATAACAAAGAAGATCCTATTACCTTTGAAGAGTATGGTTTGGCCATTTCGACAATGTCAATATTGTCTTTGTTTGAAACTTGACACCCTCCAAGATGAATAACACTAGTATAGATATTAATAGATTAATAGACACAAAATAGATCTTAATATATCAGGATAGACATAAGATAATCGAATAACTTACAAATGGGATTTCAGCTTATGGGCCAGTTTGGTATACTTTTGAGTATATTCCCAAGAATCAGCTTTGCCATACACAGCCATTTGGGATTCCCTTGCTCTATTTAATATATCTGGGCTACACTGGAAAACATCAACGAGGCCATGGGTAACTGTTTTTTGTCTTTTGCCTCTCCTGCATTCTTGTAAATCAAAAGGATTATCTATTTCTACTGCGACTTGTTCAGCAGCCAACCCGTTCACCAGGTCATCATTGTTATCTTCCTGGGACAAACCAAGGGAGAACGACGGAATCTCAATAACAGGGAACGATTCCATCTCAGAAATCTAAAACGATAAGTCCTAGTGTTATAAAATAACCACCAAACTAACAACGTTTAATACTACTATGGATTTCACATTTTGTACCTGCTCTACCGAAGTCGACGGAGGCAAAGTTGAATTCAGAAAGTTTCGTAGCCGCAAACTCTTTCTACGTTTTGGGACCTTATCCTGACTGTCTTCTTCGACTGTTTCTGGCTCTTGGGAGGATCTACCGCCAGTGTGATCCTGTTTTTCTTCCTGAGACAAACCAAGCGAGAATGATGGATTCTCAATAAATGGGAACGGATCTCTCTGTGCCATCTAAATAATATAAGTTTTAATGTCAAGAAAACCATTTGGTCTAGAATAAAGTTAAGTTTAACAATAAAGAATACAGATAGTTTACCTCTAACCTTTCGGTTCGGAGACATTAGGGAGCTACCTGGAAAATAGGCACTATGTTAATATCCAAAGCTATATTACCATAACCTAATTGAAACGTCTATTATCATTAACTGGGGCCCGAAACTTTACCGTTTTTGATGCGGGAGGATGTTCCATTTGATTTTCCAAAGATGTGACATTGGGAGATCGAGTTAATCCAGATATATCTGGCGACAAACCTCTGGTTGGAGAATCCTGTTACTCAACCATGTTGCGTTAACATAGAAATTGGTCAAATATTTTGAACATTTTAATACTCATACGATTAAATATATAGCAAATTTAAAGAGTGGATTAGTAATGCAAAAAGGTATGCTTACATGTATATCACCCTCTGGAAAATGTGGTGGTTCATCCTGAACATATGTGTTCTCACTTGGTTGAGCCTATATATTACAAGATATTTAGCGCGGAAATAACGGCATTAATAAAAATAAGCAGTATATACCCGGAAAACTACAATATTAACCAATATGTCAAACATTTTAGGGATATGAATCATAAATTCGGAAACAATGCCAATGTTTGTATTAATTTGGCTACCAAATGTTGTAATGTCGACTATTACTGCTGAAATTTACATCTCTTTAACACAATGAATGAACATTAATCATTTGCTATGAAATTTATTTTTAGATGGTTTTAGAGAACTTACATTTTCGGTATCGTTGGACGTCGGATCAGAGTTGTTCAAATCTTGCACCGATGATGGCTGTGACTTTGAATTGATAATGGGATCCTGATGTTGATTCGTAATCATGGTTTCAATACTTTGGATGATATCTCCCTTCATCTGAAACAGTTTTTGTTCTAACATTGGAACCATGACTGACTATATCATTGATTTGATCTTATTCTCTACAACCATTCCAACCCGAGACTCCATTGAGATGAATTCCTCAGTAGCAGCCTTGACAGTTGCATCTAGATTCTTTGTTGTTTCACGAAATCGTGAAATTTCAGGTTTCATTTTGTCATACAGAAGCGTAGCAAACTTCGAGTCCGAGACAGTTTCAGGAGACGCTGATTTCTTACCAGCCTTTGTTTCTTTCTTCTTACCCTTTCCCTTACCACCCATGCGTTCAACGTCAGCCAAGGTTAAACCTCCCTTGAACATCGAATTGTTGAAATCATGTTTTTCAGAGTGTAAACGCAAAACGTTTTCAATCTTTTGGTCGGTTTCCTCGTCGGAGTAATCCTCATATTCATTATTCACAGGATGGAAAGAATCATCTTCGATGATACATTTCACAGGTACCTAAATCCATTATTAATATCAACTTTTAAATATACATTTCTTAAAATTGTATAAACTACTATATATAAAGAATGATCCGGATAGATTTGATTGTACCTCGCATTTATGATCAACATCTCTAGCATGTCCTGGACTCAATGTCAGTCGCTTATTACGCTTTTCATGAAGATCATCGTCTTCCCTATCTGAGTCTGACTCGGAAGAAGAAGAACCAGCTTCTTGCACAACCTCGGTTAGAGCCGGCACCGCCTCGACCATTACTAATTGCATAGCGTGTACAAAACCTTTAAGGGCGAAGGTGTTCTGACAAAGCGCTACTTCATCTCTTTTCTTGATGCTAGTCATTAGCATATCAAACGCAAGTCGTCCCCAAGGAAACGAAAAGAAATGGTTCAAATCTTTAATCATCTCTACATACTCTTTTGGAATCTTAGACTTCAAATTTGTCGGCATCAAAACAGAAGAAACCAGAGCAAGAAGAGCATACTTAATTCTAATCTCTTTGTCGACGACTGTTTTCTTTCGTAACATCCTAATCACCGACGAAACGGTAACAACGTCAGTACCACCAAACAGAGTAGGTCAATACGGAGTTTCTGCCATTCGCTCTTTCTTGTTTTTCGGTATTTTTTTGGGAATTTCCCACATGGTAAGCCAGTGACAATAGCAAATTCCCTTAAAGAAAATCTTATCGGATTTCCAGCAAAACGAAACAAAACTTGGTGCTTTTTTTTTACCTTTAGTTGTCTTGAAAGAATATATCGAGCAAACCTCCCGGAGAATGCGGGTTTATCTGCGAGATCGATAAATTTGCCAAAGGTAGAATCTTTGATAAACTGGATTTCGCCGTCGGACAAAACTCTTAGGATTGACCAGATTCCACTTGAACGGTGATAAGCAAGAACTCGTACGCCAACTGGTTCTCACCATCGGCAAACATGCGGTCAGGAAGTTCGATCATCTCGATCATATCTTCTGACTCGGAAGAAACAGGTGAGTCAACCAGGCGAACTCGAACCATGATTATTTAAGTGGAGGAAACTGAATTTTGTCCGGTAAATTGAGAATTCAAAAACTTACAAATATGTTTCTAAAAGCTGCAATTAATATCGTCGATTGGTGAGGAGAACGGTTACAATAATTCAGACACGCAAATTATTTGCTCCAATGGAATATATTTTCGAAAATATAGTTATTAGTAATATTGGTTTTTCTTTAGTCTAGGCATGCAGGGGACATCAAATCTCTATATGTATCAAGTTGTCAGATACAAAACAGGTAATAGGCTTAGGGATCGAAATGGCAATACGATTTATAAATAGTGATGAACAGTACATATAGTTATTTTCCTAAATAGATGAAAGATGGTGTATATGGGAACCAAATTCTCTTTTTAAAATATGTTTTTAACACCATTAAAAAAAGGACTATTTAGGTGAATATACAAAACATACTCAGTAATTAGCTATCTATGCAGATTTTGAAAGTATTTGCATATGTGGTTAATTGTTGGTACTGGTATGCCAATATAACCCTCAGCTGCGTCTCCCGCACCTAAGTCCTCTATTGTAGTCAGATTTTGTTTAGATTTGGGCTGTTTCAAGTCTGGTATATTATCTGTTAAAATATCACAACTGAAAGCTGCATTTGAATTGAGTTGTGATAAACCTTTCAAAAGTTCACTCTCCTTTACATTGAAATTAATTTGAATAATAACTGTTTGTACCGAAATCGGTGTTATGCTAGAGGTAGACAGATTTCGACTGTGGGATTAGGAGAAGCCTTCTTGTTGAGCTTGAACCGGATGGATGGACTAAAAGAGAATAAAAAGGGGTTTAATGATTATAGCTGGACCCGATGAAGGGATGCCTACGTACCCCGAAAGGGGATCAAGCCAATCGTAGTTCTACAACAATGGGATCACAAATGCCTGGATGAAAGCATCTGGAGAGATGTTTCTCTCTCTAGAATTAGAGAGAGGATGGAAAGAGGCTCCCAAAGTATCCCCCTCGAAGGAGGGGTGGTTCTTTAATTATAGAAGGAAGAGGTCTAGGGTTTCCTAGTTACCTCCTTTTAAATGGGCTGAGCCCATTATCTTATAAGCCTTGTTGGGGGCAAAGCCCATGTCCAACAATAAGCCCCCCAGTTCGTTGAGAGAGATGAAATTGATCTCTATGAATTTGACGAAGAGGGTTTATAAGAAAATGGACTCATTGCTTTTACATTTGACGACCCAGGCGAGTAGTACATTTACTAGGCGAGTTAACTGGTGAACTCGTGCCTAGGACGCGAGTTGTACTCTTGTTAGGAGTGTTTACTATGAAATCATCCCTAGAAGTAGTGACTCGGCCGGTAACTCGTGCCTGAGCGAGGGAGAGTAGATGTACTCTTGTTAGGCGAGTTGAGTGTAAACTTGTGCCCGGAGAAAGGCAAGCTTACTAAACTCGTGCCTAGACAGAGCTGAGTAGTACTTTGACTAGGCTAGTTGGCTAGTAAACTCATGCCTAGGACGCGAGTTGTACTCTTGCTAGGAGAGTTTACTATGAACTCGTCCCTAGAAGTAGTGACTCGGCCGGTAACTCGTGCCTGAGCGAGGGAGAGTAGATGTACTCTTGTTAGGCGAGTTGAGTGTAAACTTGTGCACGGAGAAAGGCAAGCTCTCTAAACTCGTGCCTAGACAGAGGCGAGTAGTACTTTGACTAGGCGAGTTGGCTAGTGAACTCATGCCTAGGACGCGAGTTGTACTCTTGCTAGGAGAGTTTACTATGAAATCGTCCCTAGAAGTAGTGACTCGGCCAGTAACTCGTGCCTGAGCGAGGGAGAGTAGATGTACTCTTGTTAGGCGAGTTGAGTGTAAACATGTACCTGGAGAAAGGTAAACTTACTAAACTCGTGCCTAGACAGAGGCGAGTAGTACTTTGACTAGGCGAGTTGGCTAGTGAACTCATGCCTTGGACGCGAGTTATACTCTTGCTGGGAGAGTTTACTATGAACTCATCCCTAGAAGCAGTAACTCGGCCAGTGTTGGGGTCAAAATCGGTCACGACGGAATCAATGTCTGAAAGTCCGTAAAAATCGGCATGAACGTTTTTACAAAAATAAATCTTAGAAAAATATCTATTTTTACGAAGAATCTTGCGGAGAAAACACATTCACGAAAAATCGGAGAAAGACGCAAACAAAATTGCCGCGTAGCAACCAGCGCAAAAGCTGGTCCCTACATAGCGACCGAGCTCTAACCAAAGCTCGATCGCTACGTAGCGTGCTCGGTCGCTACGTAGCGTGCTCGGTCGCTACGTAGCGTGCTCGGTCGCTACGTAGCGTGCTCGGTCGCTACGTAGCGACCGAGCACGTACATGGCTCGGTCGCTACGTAGCGACCGAGCTCTCCCCGAAGCTCAGTCGCTACGTACCGACCGAGCACGTACACGGTTTGGTCGCTACGTAGCGACCGAGCTCTCCCCGAAGCTCGGTCGCTACGTAGCGACCGAGCACGTACACGGCTTGGTCGCTACGTAGCGACCGAGCTCTCACCGAAGCTCGGTCGCTACGTAGCGACCGTGCTTTCTTAAAAATCGATACGACACGAATCCATGCATTCTCGTCTACTCTTTAATGCTATCTTCCGAAGACCGTAGCCAACCCATTTCATGTTTCTCGTCATTTGAAGTCATCAATCGAACTTTACGATAAAAACCGCGAAAAGTTCGTTTTTATCGAAAGAAGCCGTAATAAACGTTTCGAGTCAAACAACGGCCCAAAGAGACCTAGGACGTGACTCGAAACCCACTTACGATTTCTTTACCAAAAGCCCATAAACCGTAGGACGGTTTATGCTTGGTTCGCAAGAAAAGATAAATGTCAAGTTTCCGCGGATAAATATGAAGTATTCGAAGATAATTAGAAAGATCGGGAAAAACGGAATATCTCCATTTTTAGGCTATGACGGCTTAAGGGCAAAAGGGGAAAAGCGTAAACCGACCTAGGAGCGAGTATATAAGGAGTCCTAGGCGAGAGGCATGGGGGGGGGGAACTTTTTAGACTCAGAACTCTTGGCACTTAAAAACTTTGAGGCATTATTCTCGACATGCTATGTTTCCATGACTGGCACCCGATTACCAGACGAACGTGCACAAGCAGTTCGATCTCTTGGTTCACTCTTGAACTATGTTCGGCTTGATCCTCGAAAGGGGTACGTAGGCAGCCTTTCATAAGGTTCAGTCCGAAATCAATCAAAAACCTTTTCTGTATTTTCTTCGTCTTTTTTTATCGAGCTGCGAGTCAACTAGGTTTGAGCTTTTAGGCCGCTAGAACGAGGTAACTCGCTGATAGCCTTTGCGGCCAAAGCTTTTATGATCTCTTGTAATGATCGCAATGCTCTCACGCGGACTCGAAATAAGATCTACTGTTTTCTCTAAACTTGTTTGTTATCTTTTCATGATTTCCGCATATTTGGTCACTTGCCGTTGGCTCTCGCAGAGATCCGGGACCTCTGGGAAATTAGGGTTTTCCTAGTTTCCTAATTTAAACGTAAATCGACAGTGCGAATTTTGGTTCCCACAGTTTGGCGCTAGAAGGAGGGTGGTACGGATTACTCTAACTCATAGCCGCAAAACGCTTGATCAAAACAATGTCTGAAAATACGAAGGAGAAAATCGCAGTTCGCAACAACGCTAGTAAGAAAACTCCAGCCGCCACTGCGCCTATGGCCAACGCCTATGCAAACGCCACAGTTCTTGAAAAAATCGAAAAACCTTTCTGCGACTTTTCGCCACAGGAAGTGCAATGAAACGAGCTCGCGATTTCTCATTTTAAACATAAAGGGAAACGATAAATCTTGTCAAACCCCGTAAGTTTGGCTCATTACCGAACAAAAGAAATCTCAATGCGTAAAGGTTTTACCAAAACACGTTTTCCGAAAACATTTCGAAAGGGTAAAACTTATTTCTCCCAAAAACCGTAGAAAACCCCTAGGTTAATCGCGGAAAAAGGAAGCACAACAAATCGATTACACAGCTCGGTCGCTACGTAGCGATCGAGCTCTAGCCAAGCTCGGTCGCTACGTAGCGACCGAGCACGCACAAGGCTCGGTCGCTACGTAGCGACCGAGAACGCACACAGCTCGGTCGCTACGTAGCGACCGAGCACGCACACAGCTCGGTCACTACGTAGCGACCGAGCACGCACACAGCTCGGTCGCTACGTAGCGACCGAGCACGCACAAAGCTCGGTCTCTACGTAGCGACCAAGCCTTCACACAGCTCGGTCGCTACATAGCGACCGAGCACGTACACAGCCCGGTTACGTAGCGACCGAGCACGCACACAGCTCGGTCGCTACGTAGCGACCGAGCACTCACACGGCTCGGTCGCTACGTAGCGACCGAGCTCAAGCCAACTCTCCACTCACTACGTAGCGACCTGCAAGGCCTCAGAAAGGTCCTCCTTTGGGTTCTGTTTTGAATCCTCATCGAAACTCTTTTCATTTCGTCTCAATCGGAGTTTCCGTTGAGATTTTACGACGAAAACAAGTAGGACTCTTCTTGGCTTGATTCCACTCGCTACATAGCGACCTGTCAGGCCTCAGAAAGGTCCTCCTTTGGGTTCTCTTTTGAATCCTCATCGAAACGCTTTTCGTTTAGTCTCAATCGGAGTTTCCGTTGAGATTTTACGACGAACACAAGTAGGACTCTTCTTGGCTTGCTTCCACTCGCTACGTAGCGACCTGTCAGACCTTCACTCGCTACATAGCGACCTGTCAGGCCTCAGAAAGGCCCTCCTTTGGGTTCTCTTTTGAATCCTCATCGAAACGCTTTTCGTTTCGTCTCAATCGGAGTTTCCGTTGAGATTTTACGACGAAAATACGTAGGACTCTTCTTGGCTTGCTTCCACTCGGTACGTAGCGACCTGTCAGACCTTCACTCACTACATAGCGACCTGTCAGGCCTCAGAAAGGTCCTCCTTTAGGTTCTATTTTGAATCCTCATCGAAACGCTTTTCGTTTCGTCTCAATCGGAGTTTTCGTTGAGATTTTACGACAAAAACAAGTAAGACTCGTCTAAACTCCTTCGCTTGCTCCTACTCGCCCTTACCTCCATCTTTGTGTTCTCCTTCAAATCTCGATTGAAACGTCTCTTGTTTCGTCTTGATTGGAGTTACCATTGAAACTTTACGATAAAAAAAAAAAACCGCAAAGACTAGTTTTCTCGCTTGGATTCAGATTAATCGTATAAAACGGCAACGGTTAACTTAACACCTTAGCCGCCTCAACTATACGATTACGTTAAACCTCTTTATAAAAATTGACGTCGTATCTAAGGAGAAGATAACAGCCAAGTTCGGAAGATAAATGTCAAGTTTAAAGGATAAAGACCAATATCGAAAATGGCGAACATACACGAGAAGAGGAAGGGGAAATAAGCAAGCAAAACTGAGAAGAGACAAAACTGCATCTTCGAGAGAACTAAGGTATTTCTGACTTGAAACTTTTGAAATCAGACTTAAAATTTTCGTAGGAAATTACTAAGAAATAAAAACGCCTTTGAGACTGCCATAGAACTTCAGGGAACGTAAAACCTAGGTGGATAGTCTAGCGAACTAAGTCTTAGGCGATTTTTCTTGTCTCGATATATCGTTCCATAACTGTTCAGCCAGATCTTGCAAACCGATCTAAACTCTTTGAAAATTGAGAAACGATCGCCACGCATATCAAGCTCGCTTCCTAAAGAGAGAAAAAACGAGAGACATGAACGTCGTCTTAAAACCGATTCGTTTCTAGCAATTTTCTCGGAACCGATATATTCCAAGTCGTCAAAGTGGAAACAAACTAAATCACAGTCCAAGCGTCATCTTCAAATCGTCCAGGATTATTGATCATTTCAAACCTTTGAAGAAGAAACGTACACAACCCTTCAAAGTATCGGTTCAACTGTTTTCTTTCGTAAATAAAAAAATGGGGGAGTAGGTACGTATACTATACTCGTATACTCCCAAACTTCAAAAAACTTTTGCAAATCGTCAAGAAAACAATTTTGTCAAAGCAAATCGTCTCAAATAGGCAAACGACAATCTAAAATTCATCTAAACGCTAGCAACATATCGAGACGATCATGAAGATAATCTCAAAGACTATACATCATTTCTTGTCGCAATCATGCGTACAGAAAACATATACCAATATCAAACTGAAACTCGACGATTAGCCAAAGTATTGAAGCCCTTTCCAGTTTTAGAAAGCCAGTTTCGTTTAAAAATTTCTACGAGAAATCTTCAATCACCAAAGCATTTCTTTCAGTTTCCGTTGTACCAAGTGAGTCACGGAAAAGCATCGAAAACATTTGTGACGAAGAAAACTCGAGAATAGACGTAGCATCGTGCACAAAGAGATGCTTTCCTCCCGATGGTGGCTAGATCCACCTCTGGTCGACCAATTCGTTCCAGAAACAAATGTGTCATGAGAATCCTTTCATAAAAACCTATGAAACACTTCTGCGACTAGATCGTAATGAAATAAACTTCGGTAACACTCCATGAGTAACTCCAATTAACTTTCACCTAGGATCGAAATCACAGCAGAAACGTTTCTCGTGAAACCCTTAGAAACAACGCTACTTTAACATATGTTTACATATCACCGATCTACAACCTTCGTAAAACCGGTCCCCGTTACTTACGAAAAATCCTTCGTACAATCAGACCAAGTCTTACGAAGAAACTTTCTAAAGCTAACATAACAGGCTTTATGAAGAACCATGCGGCTCGCCGGCTTCTTTCCTTTTCCCTCGGTCACATCCGAGAAGGCAGTCGTCCCGCCACTGACTCCACACTGGTTATGTAGCAAACCTCTTGGGCTTCGTCTTCCTCAAGCAAAAAAGATTCGATTTTCATAAGACTATAGGTCACATTGTGCGAAATATTCGTCGTATAACTGAAACCTAGAGCGGAAAATCGTTTTCTACGACTAACGGCCATATTAGCATGGATAACCCCGTCAAACTTGGCCTATCAATCTCAACAAGCTCTCTTTGGCCCTTGGTCAATTACGCCTTCCAATAAAGGTCCAAACCAATATTTGTCATCCCCTTTAAGGACGATCGTAAACTAACATGACCTTAAATGTTAAAGTACCATGGTCTAATCCTTGACCTACAACATCCTTGGCTATCTGAGTGAACACATCCCTCACGACAAGCCAAACTATTTGAGAAACCATAGCTCCATCACTTAACGGCTAAACGACAATCTACGATTTGTCTAAAAACGTCGTATGACTATTAAGAGAATAATTATCGTATAGCCTACAGTCGGAAGTTATATGATAAATTCTTCGTAACGAAACTCAGTCCTAACAACCAAATGGTTAAAAGAAGATCTAAACTTTTCGAAAATTGACCGAGTTCAATACGCTCCACAATTAACTTTAAGCCCGCAACGTTTTACCCATAATACGCGGCATGTAAGGAAAAATTCGTAACAAAGCTTCTGGAGCTATACGAAACATCCTCAAAAATGCACGAAATAGATCTCGGAAAGCCAACACTTCAAAAAGCACTATGAAGGTAAACGCTTCTTCCCATGGAAAAATTTACACGACACCTCAGTCCTAATTTCTCGATCGCAAATCAAATTATTAGCATCCAAACAGGAACAACAATTTTGGCTGCGAACATCCGTAGTCAAACAAGAACGTTTCTCAAACGCAGGGCTAAGACTAAACCCTTGCAACATCGCAAAACATCTTTGAGCCCGCGAACATTTCAAGCACGAAACGCGGCATACGAAAAAATGACAAATCTTCAGCCTCGCGAGACGTCGCAGACGCCTGAAAATTTGTTCTTCGACGAAATTTCCTTCCTCGATAAAAACACTTTCTTGGAAGACCAGACAGTCATACGCACTAACATCTTCTCAAAACATATCCTTCGCGAAGACTCAAAACGGTATTTTTTTTTACCATTAAGTTTGTTGCTGATCACAACGAACTCTTAACGTCCTAAACAGACTTAGCCATCTCGTAGAGATGACTCTCGTACATCCGACACAAGGATAATAGCGCTATAAAAGAAACCCAAAATTTTTGGCCAGCACTTCCAGGAGGCTTAAAAATTATCCTTGGAGAGATGCTCGGTTCCAACCATACAAGTCGTATAAGCCGAGAACCTATCGCGGACTTTAAATCGGTATGGAATCAGGATGAAACTGAAACGGGATACGTAAGTCGAATTAGTCATCGCACCCTCTAAAACCAGGAGTAAACCTAGGTCTTGCCCTAAACCCAACGCACTGGTCTCTAACATCTCTAGGCATAGTATCAAAAACCTTGATACGAGATCCCAAAATTTGTCTCTTTGCCAATAGTCGAGCGTCTTCAGAAATCCCGCAAGTTTACACACTGCGGAAAACTCTTGAAACAGATCACGAATATAGCAGTTCACATAGAGTTAGATTACGAGATGACAACTCGTAGTCTTCCTTCTACACCCATATAAAATGCCATCGGCAGCAACACGCCTGATAACCTCTACATAAAAATCAGACCGTAAAGGTCTCGCTGGAAAACTAGTCATACAAACCTTAACTCCAAGACGAACTACGAAAGGCTTGATCCCTTCAACAAGGGTACGTAGGCAGCCGTCTTAAGGCGCAGCCCCAATCTTATCGCGTTCTACTTTTAGAAGAGCGAGAAGACCACTTACCACGGACCTTTGCGACCATTAATTCCGCCTAACTCACCTAACTTGCCAAGCCACTCGCTAAAACGTCACGCTAGAAGCTCATGGTTCTAACGAGCTGGGGAGCTAACTGTTTGTCAAAATCGGTCACGATGGAATCAATGTCAGAAAGTCCATAAAAATCGGCATGAACGTTTTTACGAAAAATAAATCTTAGAAAAAGATCTATTTTTACGAAGAATCTGACGGAGAAAACACATTCACGAAAAATCGGAGAAAGACGCAAACAAGGTTGCCGCGTAGCAACCAACGCAAAAGCTGGTCACTACGTAGCGACCGAGCTCTCACCAAAGCTCGGTCGCTACGTAGCGTGCTCGGTCGCTACGTAGCGTGCTCGGTCGCTACGTAGCGTGCTCGGTCGCTACGTAGCGTGCTCGGTCGCTACGTAGCGTGCTCGGTCGCTACGTAGCGTGCTCGGTCGCTACGTAGCGTGCTCGGTCGCTACGTAGCGTGCTCGGTCGCTACGTAGCGTGCTCGGTCGCTACGTAGCGTGCTCGGTCGCTACGTAGCGTGCTCGGTCGCTACGTAGCGTGCTCGGTCGCTACGTAGCGTGCTCGGTCGCTACGTAGCGTGCTCGGTCGCTACGTAGCGTGGTCGGTCGATACGTAACGTGGTCGGTCGCTACGTAGCGTGGTCGGTCACTACGTAGCGTGCTCGGTTGCTACGTAGCGACTGAGCACGTACACGGTTCGGTCGACCGAGCCCTCCCCGAAGCTCGGTCGCTGCGTAGCGACCGAACACGTACACGGCTCGGTCGCTACGTAGGGACCGAGCTCTCACCGAAGCTCGGTCGCTACGAAGCGACCGAGCACTTACACGGCTCGGTCGCTATGTAGCGACCGAGTTCTCACCGAAGCTCGGCCGCCGAGCGCGAACACGGCTCAGTCGCTACGTAGCGACCGAGCTCTCCCCGAAGCTCGGTCGCTACGTAGCGACCAAGCACGTACACGGTTCGGTCGCTACGTAGCGACCGAGCTCTCCCCGAAGCTCGGTCGCTACATAGCGACCGAGCACGCACACGGCTCGGTCGCTACGTAGCGACCGTGCTTTCTTAAAAATCGATACGACACGAATCCATGCATTCTCGTCTACTCTTTAATGCTATCTCCCAAAGACCGTAGCCAACCCATTCATGTTTCTCGTCATTTGAAGTTATCAATCGAACTTTACGATAAAAACCGCGGAAAGTTCGTTTTTATCGAAAGAAGTCGTAATAAACGTTTCGAGTCAAACAACGGCCCAAAGAGACCTAGGACGTGACTCGAAACCCACTTACGATTTCTTTACCAAAAGCCCATAAACCGTAGGATGGTTTATGCTTGGTTCGCAAGAAAAGATTAATGTCAAGTTTCCGCGGATAAATATGAAGTATTCGAAGATAATTAGAAAGATCGGGAAAAACGGAATATCTCCAGTTTTAGGCTATGACGGCTTAAGGGCAGAAGTGGAAAAGCGTAAACCGACCTAGGAGCGAGTATATAAGGAGTCCTAGGCGAGAGGCATGGGGGGGGAACTTTTTAGACTCAGAACTCTTGGCACTTAGAAACTCTGAGGCATTATTCTCGACATGCTCTGTTTCTATGACTGGCACCCGATTACCAGACGAACGTGCACAAGCAGTTCGATCTCTTGGTTCACTCTTGAAATACGTTCGGCTTGATCCTCGAAAGGGGTACGTAGGCAGCCTTTCATAAGGTTCAGTCTGAAATCAATCAAAAACCTTTTCTGTATTTTCTTCGTCTTTTGTTATCGAGCTGCGAGTCAACTAGGTTTGAGCTTTTAGGCCGCTAGAACTAGGTAACTCGCTGATAGCCTTTGCGGCCAAAGCTTTTATGATCTCTTGTAATGATCGCAACGCTCTCACGCGGACTCGAAATAAGATCTACTGTTTTTTCTAAACTTGTTTGTTATCTTTTCATGATTTCTGCATATTTGGTCACTTGCCGTTGGCTCTCGCGGAGATCCGGGACCTCTGGGAAATTAGGGTTTTCCTAGTTTTCTAATTTAAACGTAAATCGACAGTGCAAATTTCGGTTCCCACAGCCAGTAACTCATGCCAGTAAAGAGAGTTGACCTAACTAATGCCTAGGAACCGTAGCTCGGCGAGTAACCCATGCGTAGTGAAAGAAGGGTTCACCAAACTCGTGCTTGATAAAGGGCAAGTTGACGGTAACTCGTGTCTAGAAAAAGGTGAGTTGAATGTAAACTAATGCCTAGTAAAAGACGAGTTTTCTCAACTCATGCCTAGTAAAAGACGAGTTCATGACTAACTCGTGCCTAGTAAAAAGCAAGTTTGTAAACCCATTCTTAAGAAAGGCAAGTTATACCCGTGCCCTAGCGTATATACGTAAACAAAGTCGAAATGCAATGAAGCCAAAAGACAAAGTCATACCTAGTAATCGGTGAGTAATGGAAGATGCGGCTTCGACGAATGACGCGACCGGAATCTCGCCTCTGTTACTCGGCAATGGTGATGAGCCCTAAGCGAGAAACTGCACCAGGAACCGACCAAAAGCCTTTTGCCGAGCAAAAGTGATGGAGTGAAGTGGTCGAGCAAAACGCCTTGACCTCCACGTAAAACTAATTAATTGTTCATGGTATTGGGCTTGTTGGGCTTCAGCTTTTTGTTTCTTCTGCTGTGAGGCCCAAGCTTCATTTCATTTCTTTTATGCCAAGTAAGAATCTTCTTTTTCTTTTGGCACTTCTGAGCAAGAATCTAACTTGTAGTTTTCTTGAAACAGAATTTGAAGGTGCGTACGTCGTCCCTCTGCTCGAGCTTGTGACCGACAAAGAGTTGCAAGGGGACGCGAGATGAATCTTCTTCTTCACGTCCGAGTAACCGCATGAGCTCTCAACCTAGTGGTCGTGACGTGTTGCTAGAGCCATGATAAATCATGGATTCGCGATCTCAAATCAAACTGCTGAGTCGACGGAGCGAGAGTTGTGACGACGAGTGACGGAGCTGGGAATTGGCGACACTCCTTTGAGCAGTGACAAGTGATGAAGCTAGAGGTCAAGCCTGATGCCGAGCATCAACTGTTCCGAGTAAAGCACGTGACGGGGGTGACGTTGGCTACGCTGCTTCTCGGCATTGAGTCGTTGTGGTTGCTCCCAAGCCGACTACCGGTAAAGTGAGACGACGAACTTTGCTTTGGCGAGCTGGTGAGCTTTAGGCGACGAAACGATGAGCTTTGGAGATATTGTTACCGTTGGGATTAGCTTTTAGTCGTCATAAGATTTTGTTTGGCAAGAGGTTTTAGTCGGCAGGAGCTCTAGTCGGTGACAATCTGCTTGGGAGCGTACATAAGCTCAAGATTGGCATCATGAAAACGACAAAATCTTTGTGAAGGGCTTGGTGTGTAGGCGCTGCGTTGGAGTAACGGCATGAGCTTGAGCCGAGTAACTTCATAAGCTCGAGCTTAAACTATTGTTCGGCACGAGTTGGAGCAGAGTTTATACTCGGTTAGTGCCGGTGGAGAGTTTGAAGGCGTATACCATTCTGACTTTGACGGATGACGGGATGAGACGAGATGAACTTCGAACTGAGGCGCGTGAGAAGAGCTTTAAGCTCTTGAGGAGCTTGTTCTGGTCGCGGCGTACTCGTCGGGAGAGCTTTATGTCGGCAAGACCATCACGACTTGAATCTGAACGGATTTTAAGGCATCTCGTCTCCGTTGTTCTCTCAATTGTGCCGAGTAAAAGAGAAGCAAGTTCTTTTCCTCGTCGCATTCATGCGATAGGTTGCTGAGACATCACAAGCTCTGTTTCATTTTTTAAGAAACAGAGCTTAGGTTAGCAACGAGCCGCCATTGTTGGAGTTGACGGTCTTGTTTCAGCCATGACGAGTAAAGCGCGAGACTGTCGTTCGGTGTTGAACCGCTGCATCTCGGGTGTCTTTCTTGAAGAAAAGAAAAAGATCCGTTAGAGAGCTTTAAGTCGTCAAGGCCATGACGACTTGTTCAGCTTATTGAGCTTGCTATGACGAGAGAGGCGGAGAAGCTGGTGCCGAGCGAGTGCTTGTGATATCACGCTTTGATGGCCTTCATGGTGTGTTGGGCTCGATGTGGGCATCTTCTTGTTAAAAGATTGGCCGATCATGGTAGGACCATAGAGATTTCAAGAATCAAAATCCTCGGTATAATGATTTGAACGGCATGGACCGAGTAAAAACATTTTATAAGCCTTGGTTTGCTACCGAGTAAATGAAATATGGTAGGTCCCAGCACACTCTTTTTTTTTTTTTTTTGGCGACATAAACAAGCGACGACAGAATGCTCATGCGACGGCAGAACGGTCAAAGTGATGACCAGACGGTTCAGTGACGACCAAACGGACTCCGAGTTCAATCTTTTTCGAAGATACATCCCCATGCCCCATGGTGGGCGCCAATTGTTTGTACCGAAATCGGTGCTATGCTAGAGGTAGACAGATTTTGACTGTGGGATTAGGAGAAGCCTTCTTCTTGAGCTTGAACCGGATGGATGGACTAAAAGAGAATAAAAAGGGGTTTAATGATTATAGTTGGACCCGATGAAGGGATGCCTACGTACCCCGAAAGGGGATCAAGCCAATCGTTGTTCTACAACAATGGGATCACAAGTGCCAGGATGAAAGCATGTGGAGAGATGTTTCTCTCTCTAGAAATAGAGAGAGGATGAAAAGAGGCTCCCAAAGTATCCCCCTCAAAGGAGGGGAGGTTCCTTATTTATAGAAGGAAGAGGTCTAGGGTTTCCTAGTTACCTCCTTTTAAATGGGCTGAACCCATTATTTTATAAGCCTTGTTGGGGGCAAAGCCCATGTTCAACGATAACATCAGTCGCTCATGTCATCATCACATTACAAACCTTAGAACGTAACATCATCACATTACAAACCTTAGAACGTAACGGCAGTTATATTACAAACTTTATTTTACTGCTCCAGCACGATGTCATCATCAATCATCCACATATCCAACTCGGAGACGGACTCATCGAATTGACTCAGGTTGCTCCACCGTGTCACCATCCAGCTCAAAGAAAGACTCCAAGCTCGTTATCTGTTGTTCCAGATCGTAATCCAGTTGAAACTCGCCCACAGAGCTTTTTCGCCGGAGGCTGAAATTATATACTGGAGACAATGCAAGAGTAGCAGGACTATGAGGAGGAGGGTGGTGGTGGAGAAGATCAGGAAAGTGGAGTTTGGCTTTATCGGTGCTGTTCGTTTCATTGACGCAGGTTGCTGCGGCTGCGGCTGCGTCAATTATTTTTTCAAATCTTGTTCGTTTCGTTGACGCGGTTACTGCGTCTAGACGCGGCGTCTAAACGCTGCGTCTGGCGTCTGCAAAATCTGGACGCCGAAATTATCCGCGGCTGAGTCAAAAAAACTGCGTTTATTTACTGTATTTACGATTTTACCCTTGACCTAATTAATTATTTGCAAAAAAGAACATAACTCCATTGACGCAGCCGCTCTATCTTTCTTCGATAGACGCATCTTCGAGCTCCTACATCTCCGAGCTCTCTCTCTTGATCTCTGACATCTCCGAGCTCTCTCTCTCTCGATCTACACATCTCCGAGCTCTCTCATCTCCGGCTTGCGCTCTTTCTTCTCTGACGCAGACCACGAGCTCTCTCATCTTCGGCTCGAGCTCTCTCATCTCGACGCAAACCTCGAGCTGTCTCTTCTCCGGCTCGAGCTCTCTCATCTCCGGCTTGCGCTCTTTCTTCTCTGACGCAGACCACGAGCTCTCTCATCTTCGGCTCGAGCTCTCTCATCTCGACACAAACCTCGAGCTCTCTCTTCTCCGGCTCGAGCTCTCTCATCTCTGACGCTGACCACGAGCTCTCTCATCTCCTCCGATTTGGGTTTCAAGCATTGTTGAGGTAACTAAGACAAGAAGAAGCTGTTTTTGTGTTTCATGAGTTTTTGAGAATGGGTTTTGGATCTGATGGGGAAAGAGAATGGGTTTCTTCTGATGTTGCGTCTTGAATACTTCTTGTGATAGACTGATAGGATTTGTGTTGTCTGTGTACAAAGCCGATTCTCTAGATTAAGCATGTCTTTGTTAATTTTCTGTGTTGATTTTGATTATGTTAACAGTGTCTTGCTACTGTTTTTGAAGTACAATTTAAACAAGGAGACAGACTTTGTTGTTTAGAAGTTAATGGTGTTGTTGAGAGCTAATGGTGTTGTTCTACGCTTAATTATAGTAGCTTACATTGATTTTGAGAAAATAAAACTGAATCTTTTGTGATATTGATTATGCAAATGTGTAGAGTGTCTACCTTTGTGGAATCATCATAGTAGCTAGCTTGTATTGATTTGAGTAAGTTAAAGTCGAATATTTACTTAATGGTATGGGTTAGTGTAGTCATGTCATGCTTTTGAGGTAAAGAGTTTTGTGAGTTGAGCCTTTGTTGTATTCATGTAGATATTTGTTACTTAGTTTTGTTTTTGTTCAGGCCTTCAAGATCCTGATTCTGTGTTGGGTTCACTCACACGTGAGATCAAAGAAGTTGGGCCTGATGGGCAGGAGGTATATACTTTGTTCTCTGGCTTCGTTTTAGTTGTTGGTAATGGTCCTGATCTTGGGATATTTCTATTTGTAGGTGACTAAAGTTGTACCTGCTGTTACGGAAGAAGTGACAATCTCTTAATAGCTTTTCTCGAGCTAGACCAAACCCATCTCTTCCTTTTCTCGTTGAGGTATTATTTTTGTCTATGTTCTGACTTGAGAGTTTCAAATTGTTGCAGTTTCCCTGGAAAATCTTTTTGAGTGTCTCTGCTGCTCCGGCACAAGCTTTTATTGCTTCTTCTTTCTTAGTTTCTTTCTTAGGTTTGTGTGATGAGTTTCTCTTATGGGTTTGTATAAGATCTTATGTGTTCTGGATATTGACGTTTTAGCTTGATATAATCTGATGGGTTTGTTGGTTACTGGTGTTTTGATTGATGATTATCCAATGTATGTTTTAATACTGCCGTTGATGAGACATGAGATTGGTCTCGTTCTGATGGTCTCTTGTGATTTTTCTTTATTTTGTTTGGTTCTATAGCTTTGTTATGATCTTCTAATGGGTTTGTTGGTTACTGAATATCCGTGATTGCAGGCTCTCTCGTCTCAAGCTGACACTCTCAAGTTCAAGATGACAAAAGATGTAAGGCTCTAGACTAAGCAGTGTCTTTAATTCTCTTGTTTTCATTTTTGATATATGAACTTGAGTGCTGTTGAACTTGAGTGATGTTTTGTGTCTTGATGTTCCTTTTCTTGGCTTTAGAACTGGCCTCCTGAGGAGACTAGATACTTTTTCCAACTTTATGCCGAAGAGAGAAGAAAGGGAAATAGGACCAGTACGTCTATGAATAAAGTAGGGAAGGAGAACATCATGGTGGCGTTTGAAGACAGGTTTAAGAAAGGATATGATTCTTGGCAGACTTTCAAGAACAAATACGACACAAGTAGGAAGAAATACACCAAGTTTAGGAAGTTAACTAAGAATAGGACAGGGCTTGGGTTTGATAACTTGGGCTCGGGATATCCAACTAGGACGGGGTATCTTGGTCCGCACCGGAGTATGCGATATCATCTTGGTCAGTTTGCTAGAGGAGGACCACCAGTTAGTGCACGAGAGTTGTTCAACCGAAAGCATTCAGGATTGCGATCAGTGATTGAGAGGACATTTGGAGTATGGAAAGCAAAATGGAGGATTTTGGATCGTAAGCATCCAAAGTATGGTCTGGTCAAGTGGATTAAGCTTGTGACAGCGACGATGGCGCTACACAACTTCATACGTGATTCACATCGGGAAGATCATGATTTTGTACAATGGCAAAGCGATGATAATGGAGAAAGAGAAGGAGAAGCAGAAGGAGCTGATGGTGACGAAGAAGAAGGAGAAGAAGGTGATGATGATGATGATGATGATGATGGTGGTGGTGGTGGTGGTGGTGGTGGTGGTGGTGGACATATTGTATATGAGCCGACCGGTGATAGAGCGATGGAAAGTTTGCGTAAGAGCATCACAGATGAATATGGTAGAGGTCGTTTACCGTATTAAATGTTTTAGTTAATGACTTTTTTTTTTGCTTATAACTTTGATTATCAGTTCTATGAGATACTTGAAATATTTGTTTTATTTATTTAAGACTTGATGTATTATTTAACTTTTGATTATGATAAAAAATGTTGTTAAATTTATTACTAATTAAATATAATATTTTGATGAATGTAAATATTACAAATTTAAATCTACATTTTATTTATTTAAAATATAATTTTACAAATTTAAATCTACATTTTATTTATTTAAAATACAATTGTATAAATTCACAAAATTCATAAAATTAAAATATGAAATAAATGAAAATTGCGTCTGCGGCAACCAAACGAACATAACTAAATCTATTTTCTGCGTCTGCGGCTGCGGCTGCGGCAATGTCCTGCGTCTTAGAAACGAACAACAAGTTGCGTCTGCGGCTGCGGCTGCGGCTGAGTCTGCGGCTGCAAAACGAACAACAACCAAAGGAATAGACGCAGCCGCAGCCGCAGACTCAGCCGCAGCCGCAACCGCAGGAACCTGCGTCAATGAAACGAACAGCACTATCGCCGTGGATCCCCAAGGTCATAAACCATGGCGGCTTCCTCCGTCGTGTTGAATGTCCCGAGCCAGACTCTGGCGCAATTTCTTGGATCTCCAATCTCTGACGCCCATATATGTTTCCCACGGTAAATGTTCTTCTTCCTATGCTTCTCCGTCGCGGATTTAACTTCGAAAACTTCGAATGTTTTATTTCTCAGCTCGTAATAATGAGGACACGTGCATGTTCCTTAGCTCCTAGCTCGTGTCAGAAGTAGACGTACTGCATAAGTAGGGACATTGCAGGTATTATGGAAAGAGTAACAGTGTTTTTCCATATAGCTAATTATATTTGTTTTTATGGTTATCAGATGCAAATTCCTTTTAAAAAAAGTTGTGTGTTTATTGTTGTTTTATGTTATTTTGGATTTTAAATTACTATGTTTCCATTTTAACATTTTTCTAAATTTTTGGTGTACCTTAGATCCTTCTTCAAACATAGGTGAATAATTTATGGGCAGTCAATTTTTTTTGTACTCTCTTATCAGATTTTTTTTTAAAGAAAATTACCCATAATTCTTTTTGCTTCTTATGATTAAAATTATACAAATATATGCGGCTGTCTAAATCTTATCAAAACTGTTACTAATAAGAATTAATCCATATTCCGTCGCCAGACCTCACATGAGAGCTGTCCACCTCTTATGGTTTCAGTTCTTATGCTGCTTGTATCATCTTTTGCATCTCTACATCTCCTCCCTATAATCCCTGTTAAAATCTTAATCTCACCGGCATACATATGCCGGAAACGCCTCCAACTCCCAAATTATCTAGCATTGAAGTGATATTGGCTCGTGGTCACTCCAACCAACATCAAGAGCAGTAGAATGAGTTACTGCCCTGATCGGAGCTGAA
Source organism: Brassica napus (assembly GCF_020379485.1). Classification (NCBI taxonomy): domain Eukaryota; kingdom Viridiplantae; phylum Streptophyta; class Magnoliopsida; order Brassicales; family Brassicaceae; genus Brassica; species Brassica napus. The sequence goes on along the minus strand of NC_063449.1, from coordinate 38,025,374 downwards.
GTACTGGTATATGTTGTTGTCTCCAACAGAGGTGTTTGTTAACTCGGACTGATTAGTGTACATCTGAAGCTTCTTTTCCATAAAACTCGCACATCACCAAAATAGTCATGCCCCATGTTGTCAAAAGAGTTGTTGCAGTACCGACTAAGATGCGTTGGCGGCTGAACGCTGAGTCTGAAATAGCGCCAAGGTGCTGTGAAGCGTGGTGGAACTCGTTTCTGCCTTAGTGTCGCCTCATTTTTTTAAACCATTCATGAACCAACATTTAGCTTTTGTTTTTTTTAGCCATTGGTTTTTAGGATAAGTCTTAGGAAGCATGACGTTTATTGGAGATGCTAGGGATCAACCCCTCTTGAAAATTCACCTCAGCTCTATCACCACGGATCCTGCATGCAGCTACATCATAAGCTCTTGATTCTTCTTGAGCGATGTTGAATGCTCCAAGCAATTATCGAGAGCTTTTTCTATGATCATAGATCTCAGCGGCCAGTTTTCTCTAGAGCGCAGGCTAATCCTATGTACTGGTTCTTTCTCTTTCTCTTGGCAGATTTCTCATTGGATTTTACCGTTTTGTTGCCAGAAACATAATCTAATGAAGTAAATAACAAAATATCAATCAATTATGATATACTCAGAAAGAAAGGTTAAAAATACACATAAACAAAACTGCATCTCTTAGCAAGCAACATGATTTGACATGGACAACACAATATAATCAACATAGTAACATAACAGTTAATGTCAACCATTTCCGTAGATTTGAAACAGTATTTGACTCTAAACACTGAGTAGAAGCCTCTGAAAACAAAAATCTAGAAGTATAAAATCATTTCAAAAGGTTTTTATAATCATATAAATTCAGAAACACCAAAGAAGGCTAATAAGCATAATGTAAAAGAAAAAAGCTATAAAAGTTGAATGTTGATTACTGGTATATGTTGTTATACCTCCCATTGTTGAGAGTACGTTTGGTATTAGATCGAAAATGGGTCACTGATCACCAAGAATGCTCTTGATAATGTCAGAATCAAAACCAGTCAAAAAGACAAAACTCATTAGTAAGAATCAATGAAGAACCAACAACACATTTGGGTAGTAAAAAGGTAGGTAAGTAGGTTTTGGTCTTTTTACCAGGATCAACAATGCTCAGAAAAGAAACACGGAAGTACTTTCCACAAGCTGTCCCCAAATCAACGTTATCTGAAACCCCATGTGACAGATGAATAACACAGTCAAGCAAAACTTGATGCACAGGTAAGTAATAAAGACAGACTTAAAAGATCATGTTTTCTTGAAACATGAAACTAAGCTTAAAGAAAGGAACTCACTTCCATTGTAGTGGTGAACACCAACTTTGGCGAGAATTGCGTAATCTTCAATCTCCGATCTTCTCAACGGTGGGCAGTTCGAGGAGATGAGAATAAGCTTCCCTGCAAATGTAAAAACACCAGAATCAGTCAATAGCTAAAAAAGCTAATAACATATTGATCTATGCACACTAACTGTGAAAACACACTAAGCCATAGCTCTCTCATGACTTTATTTACACAAAACCAACAGGCTAGTAACTGCAGGTAGCGCTAGAAATAGGAAATCAAGTAATTGAAAATAAGATACATGTACTCTTAACAAATCTATTCAGTTTAGCAATAAGACTCCAAAGTCATGTTCTCTAAATGTAATCACAATATCTAAATGGTATGTGTATACCATTAACTGGTACCAGTTCATCAGAATAAACAATGCAGCCAAACATCCTCCCAACTGTAACCACGTCTGGTGAGCTGCTGTGTACACCAAATAACTGTGTATTTGACACACGCCCATGATGAACATAGGATCATATCTTCTGTACATAACATAATCTGGAGTTTCACCAAACAACCACATTAGTCGAACATCACCTTGCTAGAGTCAGAGAGAGTTTTTCTGGTTTACAGGACACCACGCCAATACCAAACATGCAAACAACATATGAAACCAGTGATACACATGTGGATATCGAAAAATAAGCTTCACCATAGGAGCCTTAGTCCACTTCCTCCGGTTTTGACTTGTCCGCATCAGCCAGAACTTCACATGTAAATCACCAATCCAATCCAAATCAACGAAAATGAAAACTTATGATGAAACATATAAAACTTTAGAAGGACGATATGAAAACGCTAACCTACGGCCGTAGACATTACAAAACAATTTTCCATGGCAGGATCATCATGGAACATATAGAGGATACATGAGGTGGCCATCGGAGGAAGGAGAGCTTTAAATCAGAAGTTTGGAAGGATTTGTTGTGAGTGATGATTACCATATCCTGAATCCTGCAGTATTTATGACCTAGGTTTAGAACGTTTCCATGGGAGGAGCTATGATGAAATAAATGTCCAGGAGTAAGGAGAGTGTTTAATGGTGGTTATTGCGATCATTACAGGCATATTTGAATGCAAAAAGAAGCGTTACTCGCCGTTGAAAGCCAAGGAAGAGAAGCACCAATCGTCCTCTTTTATGCAGATAGACAATAGAAAGTTGAGGAAGAAGAGGGCCTCAGAAAAATATATGGGTGTATAGAAATTCTTAATAGCCCAGCATGCAGATATTTTTATGTGAAAGAAGTCGTGTGTTTGTTGTTCGGAGACGGAAAAGCACGAAGTCGGGTGTTGTTCAGATTAAAAAAGTTGCCACATGTCACTATTTGCCCCCTCTTCCTGATGACGCCGCACAAGGAGGAAGGATAAAGGTCTACTTTATTGTATAGGATAAACAATAGAAAGTTGAGGAAGAAGAGGGCCGCGAAAAATATATGGACTTATAGATATTCTTAATAGCCCAGCATATAGAAAACTCATTAGCCCAGTATGCAGAGATTTTTAAGTGAAAGAAGTCGTGTGTTTGTTGTTCGGAGACGAAAAAGCACGAAGTCGGGTGTTGTTCAGATTAAAAAAGTTGTTACGTGTCACTATTTGCCCCATTTTCCTGATGACGTGGCGCAAGGAAGAGGGACAAAAGTCTACTTTATTGTATAAGATAGACAATAGAAAGTTGAGGAAGAAGAGGGCCGCGAAAAATATATGGGCTTATAGAAATTCTTAATATCCCAGCATATAGAAAACCCATTAGCCCAGCATGCAGAAATTTTTAAGTGAAAGAAGTCGTGTGTCTGTTGTTCGGAGATGGAAAAGCACGAAGTCGGGTGTTGTTCAGATTAAAAAAGTTGCAACGTGTCACTATTTGCCTCCTCTTCCTGATGACGTGACGCAAGAAGGAGAGACAAAAGTCTATTTTACTGTATAAGCTATCAAATACTTAGGAAATGTTTTATGGAGTAACTTTATAATTAAATACTATTCAGATTCATGTTCACATGATTATTATATTTTAAAAATGCCATTGTGTCTAAAATAGCTTTTGTATATGGTAAGTATAATATGGAAGAAAGTGGAATTACCTAGGTGGAAACCATCGACATATGATTAAAATAAATGTGATTTGCTTAGTTCTAACTTCCGGTTGATTGTAGGAGAAAATATAAGGTTTGAATCATTGATTGATATTGTATAGTTAGATTAATTTATTATATGGCCAAACAATTAACTAAGTAGGTGCGACAACCTTTTTAAGTAGATTCTTTATGATGATTCTCTTTTAATAGTATATATTTAACTAATTATATTACATGTGTGCATTATATTTATAAGTTGTTTGTTTGTATGATGCTGTTTTAACCTATTTTGATATTTATTTCTTATTTTATATTTATATAAATGATTTTAACAGTTTTTTAAAAAAATTACCTATATATTAATTCTGTGTTAATCATAAAAAAAGTTAACAGATATATCAAACTACTATTTTTAAATAATTATTTATTTGTAGTTTATTTTTCACTTCCATTTTATTTTGATAAGTATGATAAGAAATAATTATTCTTTTCTTTTGTTAGTTAAATTTTATTTTATCTTGATTCAAAAAAATAAATTATATTAAATTGATTTCTTTTTTTAAATATTTTTTACTAGTTGAATTTTTCATTAAATTTATTTTATCTAAAAGATATAATTTATGTATAACCTATAAAAAACATCTGGGCTTATTGTTTTTTGAACTCGTCGATCTTATTTATCAGTTGGTTAGTTTAGATATAAAGTTAATTTTGTTTTAGATAGTTCTTTCTCTTTGTTTGTTTACCAGATTCAATTTTGTACACACATAATATTTTAATTTTTGTTGCATCTCTTAACACATTTTTGTTAATTACGTTTTATGTTGTTTTCTTAAAAGAAAAATGATACTTTAGATATCAACATAATTACATTTAAGAGCATCAGCACCAATGAGAGATGGTGTACGTTTCTTAATAATAGTAAAATAATGATGTTTATTTTTATAATTATATTTAATTACTTTTAACAACTTAACCAGTAAATGATTTACACCTGTAGAAATGTTTTTCACAGTTGCGTTTGGAGTACCTGCAGAAAGGATCGTCTCTTACTATTTATTTTTTTCTTTCCTCGTTTTTAGTTTTTTCATTATTTTAATTGTTAGAAATCCTTTAAGGTACTATCACTAATAGTGCTCTAATAGTTATTCGGTTTGTCAAAAAGCAATTTTAGAGATTTGATATTTTAAAATATTTAATTAAAATTCTGATTTTATATTTTTAATGTTTTAAAATTATTTATTAAAATTTTCAATAAATTTAATCCTAATTTTATTTATATAAAATAATTTACAATTTTAAAACTGTATTAACATAAAGTATGGCTTTAATCACTTACTTATTAAGTGTATATTATATGTACTGCAAACACACAAACAAACATAACTTCAATTTGATGTAATATATTGAAAAAAACAATTGATGTATTCAGGTTCAGTGTCTTATCCAAAACCCAAAAGAAATATATGGAAGTATGGAACCGAACCAAAAAAAAAAACAAAACTAAACTAGAACTCACAAATATCTCAGGACTTCACGTTCTCCTATATCCTAAAACTAAAACATATATGTATACATTAACTATTTTTATTTTATTTTTAACGAAGGATAAAATACATTTATAACCCTAAAGTTAATTAATCTAAATTTATGATTTAGAGTTGAGGGTGGGGTAGGTTTTTGGAATGTGAAATTTAAAATTATAATAAATATATAAATTTAATACTCAAAAAATATTAAAAAAATTAAAATAGTTTCAAAAATAATTTTCGATTTTCAAAAGAATTTTGAAAAAAAAGTTCAAAATTTAATATCTTAATCTAAATGTTTTTTTCTAAATATTCCAAATGATCTGATATTTGTTCAAAGGAAATTGTTAAAAATATCATATTCATAATACCATTTTTCAAGTATTCATTAACCGTTTTTACTTCATTTTGAATGAAAGGTAAAAGACATTTATAACCTTAGAGTTAACTTGAGGATGAAGTAGGTTTTTGGAATGTGAAATTTAATATTATAATAAATATATAAATTAATACTTAAAAAATATAAAAATAGTTTCAAAAATAATTTTCAATTTTCAAAAAAGATTTGAAAAAAACAAATTCGAAAAAGTCTAATTTTTTTAAAAAAAATTCAAATTTGAAAAAGTATAATTCGAAAACATAAAAAATAATAATTCTTTTTTTATTTAAATAAATATTTATTATATATATAAAGAACAAAAGTATAAGAGTCTTTTGTCACTTAATGAAGAAAATATTTTTGAAAATGTCTATTTAATAGTAGTAAACATGAGTAATAATACCAAGAAAGTGGTAAATATGAAAATTATCGTTGCTTAAACAACCAAATTATCTGATATATTTATTAGTTATCTAAAATTATCTGAAAACTGAATCAAACTAAACTTAAACTATTTTGGATCCAACTTTTGAAATATTTGCCGGTTTCCAATGTTGTTTGTAGAATCGAAAAAAAAAACTGAAGTAAACTAAACCAGATTTTATATATACACCAATGATTATATTTCTATATTTCTATATTTAAAAAAAAAACTCCAAGCCAAATCACATTGAGGTTCTACCTTAATTTATATAAGTATTTTGATGAAGTTGAATTACTTGATTAAATTTAACTATTTTCTAAGAAATCAAACCACTTACAAATTGACAATTGTAAAAACAGTTTCTAGTATCTAAACCTATCTCAATGGAGATACTACATTAGAGCATCGTTATGAGGGAATTATTGCTCAGGTTCACACAATTCCAAAAAAAAAAATTATTATAATAATCTACTTTTTGTGAACCTAGGTCGGGTGAGGTCCCACGACACGTGACGGTCCACGATTGGTTCGACTATTATTATTATTTTTTTAAATCAAACAGAAAAAAAAAAAAATCAAAATAATGAAATAGAGAATCGTGCCCCTCAGTTCGCTGACGCAGATGCTATTAGGTTTTCAGATATCTATAGTTAGGTTTTCAGATATCTATAGTTAAATATTATTACTTTACATACTTACACTTACATATGTATTAAGAACCCCTTGTTAAGCACTCCTCAATGGAAGTGCTCTCAGACCCTCACCTTCTCTAGAGGTAAGTTTTATATAATGATTGGTCCAAATTCCATATAATAAATTGAAACGAGCGGACAAGAACATGTTGTACAATAGGGATAGATGTGACTTAAAGAGGGTATCATTCATATTCTTATGTCTTTAACCGCATGTATTCATTTTTCGTTTGACAAAGAACATGTACACATTTCCAACCAAAAACTAGAAGATACTATCAATCATTTGCAGCCAAAAAATTTAAAGTCAGTTTAATAAAATCAACCGATTCTCTCTTTATTTACATAACGGTTCAGCCAGTACGCCCTTTGTATCATCTTCTCCTATACTTCCCACTAGGTAATATCTGCGCCATGCGCGGAGTGAATGGATTAAAAGAGATTATAACTTTTAAACTATAGGTATTAGAAATGTAAAAGTCATAGTCACAAGATTACATGTTATATAATAAGTTGAGACCCACCATAAGTGTTTTGCTTAAGAGATCGAATCTGTAATGAAGGTTTGGGAAGAAGAATGTGATGAGTATATGTGCTCAAAACAACCTATTTATATATACGATGAGAAATGATTAGATTTCAAATGATGAAATCGTATGTGATTAATTATATAAAACATTCACGAATTCATTAACCAAAACTTCTCTCCAAGATTATCGCCCAAATTACCTTAACATACCATAACCATATTGATCACGTAATTTGCTGTAAATAAAAAGATTTTGTTCTTCAACTTACTTTACATACAGACACGGATCACGCAAATTCAGTAATGGAAAGAAAACTAATTTAAAGATTTAATAAAGTTAAGGACACAATGATTCAATCGATGCAACTCGTTTAAATAATGAATCGACCACAACTCTTTTAAAAAGAATATAGTATTTTTTGTCAACATTAAAAATAATATAGTATAATCTGATAAAAAATGTAAAGATTTGATAATGACTTGTGCATGATGAGATAATGTATGAAAATATTTATGTTGTATGATAATAAATATGTGTGATATAATTTAATTTTACAATACAGTATAAGAAATTTTAAAAATTATAATGCATGTACAGTAGAATCTCTATAAATTAATACTCGATAAATTAATAATTTCTATAAATTAATAAAAAATTTCGGTCCCAATTTAGGCAGATTCAAAATTTGACACAAATCGATAAAATAATAAGATAATATTTTTTTAGAAAATCAAATTCTATGTAAATATATGGTCCCATTAAAATTATAAATTAATAATTTATATGTATACATATTTTATATAAGTAAGAACCTATTATTATATTGTTTGTTTTATATTAACAATGGAATTATCTTTATATTTTCTTAACACTTGATATATTTTTGATGAAATTTAGAAATATTATATTTAAAACCACATTTAAGTTCTATATAATATATATTGTATACACCAAATAATATAATAAAATTAATATAAATTTCAAATTTCAAAAAACAACAATTAATGTCTATACACTAAAATCAAATATTTTTCTTATCTTAGAATAAATATATCATAAAATAAAAAAATCTAAATAAAAAAACTTTTGTAAATTAATTTATAGAGGTTCTAATGTACATAATTTAGTTATGATAATGATACAGTGGTATCATGCCTCATTCTTAATTAATAATTAGTATTCAATGTGTCATATATATTCCTTAACGAATATACAAAATTAAAGGATGTTCAAATTAAAAATCCATATATGGCAATGCTAATTTACGTCTCATTATTGCTCATAAATTAATCACTATAATTTAGGCAAAATGTATTTATGAAAATTGGGTATGAAATATTACCAAATGACCAACAGTTTTCCAAGGTTATATACGCGAAGATCTAATATACCATATACATATATGATTGGGCCAACCTTTAATTTAAATTAATATAAAGAATTCTTATGATTTACAGTACGACCATATCAATTATATAATATAATTATTTTGTATATATTTATATACATAATATAATTATTTTTATAGACAATACGATCATATCAACTATATAATATTAATGTTTTGCATATATATTTATATAACTATTATATAATTATTTTTTTGCTATATGGTATGACTATATCAACTATATAATATAATTATTTTGTATATATTTATAAAAATATATAACTATACAAGTTTATATCAAGGCGGCTTATATGGACATTGTAAACATGTTCTAAGTTTAATATACAAACATAACCATGATAAATTATTGTTGAAGCAACTAATGATTACAAATTTCTAATAAATTAGGTTTATAACAATGGCAATGCATGTAATTATTCTAGTTAAAAAAAAGACTTTTAGTTAAATGATGTGAAAAAAACTCTTGTGATGACACGTAGAAAACACGTAGAAAACGACATTTTGGTTAATAACATATGAGTGCAAGGTTAATTTATAGGAATGTTCCTCTTTTGATATAGAGATGTGCCACTGGCCGGTGTGGTTAGTGTTCATTTTTCTATTTTGCTATAACGTGGATTATTCCACACTCACCATCTTCAAGTTTTGCCGAATGACAAACTTGTGTTACAAAAGTCCACAAAAGAATAAATTATACTCATAAATCAGTTGTTTATGTACACCAAAAGCACCAATAAAAATCGCCATTCTAAAAAATAATTCACACAAAGAATATTAATAATCATGAATTAGTAAGCAGTTTCATATCAAAATATTAGTTTCAAGAACCATTCATTCCTTGTCTCTCAAGCAATTCCCCGGAAGAAGAAACTTGTACCTCTCCGCATTCTCCAGGAGATGTGCCGGAAGATGAACAGCCGAAAAAGAATGTGGAATCGGACCCATCTTACCGATGATGTCTTTAAACGTGTACTCTTCAGGAATCATGTCGAACAGATCATCTCCATTGCATATAACTCTCTGAACTCTTTTAGGGTTCAGGTAATGTCCAAACCTCACTCTATCATAGTGACTATAAGCTTTCATTTTGAACACAAACTCACTGATCCGTCTGAAACAGAAGCTACAATGCCACCCTGAATCCGCCAAGATCTCATCTGAATGCCTGTAATGCACGTACTTTGTTTTACCAGTCTTATATCTATGAACCGACGCTCTCCAGCTCTTGTCGTCGACCGGGAACTCAAAAGAGTAGAGATAGTTCTTCAGTCTTAAGTGGAGGATCTCCGGTATGTCATCGCACCAACGGAGAAGGTTTATGGTGTGTCGGCTCGGGATCTCATCAACATCAGACATAATCAACAAGTCATCATCCGTGATGCCCGCCAGTCTTAGAAGCTGATCCAACGCTACTCTCTGGTAAGCCTCTTCGTAGAAAGGATTCTTATCTCCTTTCTTGAACCTTCCTCCTATCGACCCGTACGTCAACCGCGGCTCGACGAACTTGAACTCATCATCAGCCCTGTGGCTCGCGAAGACAAGCGGTTTTGGTAGCCCGGTGAAGGTCGAGTTCGACTCGAGGAGAACGAACTGAGTAACGTAAGGGTAGAGTTCTTGCCACCGTATGGTGAGAAGCTCCACTTCGGTGCTGAAGAGGACGGCGTCGTAGACACGGCGAGGGTATTCACGGACGCCCCAGCCGTGGAGCTTACAGAGAGATTCCATGGAAGCGTTCTCATGGTGGTAGTGAGGAATTTCGTGGAATGGTTTTGGTGGTGATTCCCATAATGGTCTCAAGAAGTATGAGATCTTGAGGCCGTGAATGTATACACCCATGACACATAGTGGAACGATTACTAAGAGGAATATGATTGACTTTAAGTCTATACCACGCAACATGCAACATAGTCTGGTGATGCCAAAGCCTCGATCTGATTCCTGTTTAGACACAAGGGAAAAAAAAAGTCAATAGCTGATCCACTCATGTCTTGAATAAACAAAAACCAATTCAAACAATTAGATCAATCTAATTTAAGAAAATTATATTACTCAGATCAGAACCATAAGATCTATAGTTTAGATATCAAGAAAGTCTCCGTTTACCAAATCAAGAACCATTGACTAAACAAGATCTTGTTTCAAGAACTTCAATTTAAAGAAACGATTAAAGCGATAAAGAGAAGAAGAGGAAGGAAGGAAGACCTGTGTGCCGCATAGATCATCGGACTTCTTAGAGCAATAGTGACCACCGTTTTCACTCATCATCCACCACATCTTCTTGGACTTCCTTTTTAACACCGATCAAGAACTCGATCTCCGGAGTTAAAAGAGATATAAATAAATTCGAAAAGAGATGATACAAAATAAAACACAGCTCGATGATAGATATCTACGGTAGATAATCTACCAGAGAAAATAAAGTAAAAGAAGTAAAGAAAGAATACAAACTAAAAAAGAATTAAAGAATTAAGGAACCAAGAAACAGAGCTTTTTGCTGTGATTATATGTCGTGTATGTTTCTCGGAGCTCTATAATGGAAATATAATAGTAATAGATTGAGATGCTTTCTGAGTTTCGGGTGATGATGCCTTTGCCTTTTAGCCTCGAGAAGTGCGGCTAAAAGGGCAACTTAGTCAATGAAAGAAAGTATCAACGTTCGGTTTGTGTTTTTGAGTATTATCATCTCCACGCGTTGCGGCTTGACTCAGTCCCACCGACTTACAGCTTTCGTCTTTGTCTTTTTGGTTGAAAAAGCCAACGGAATCACTTGTGTTTATTACTCTTTCTCTTCCACAAACACGTGGCTTCCACTGTAATAGTACAAATAATTTTATTAAACTTGAACTCAGAAATATTGAAGTACTGTCAACAATTTCTTTATATAATAAAATTTGTCACATGGGCCTTTTAATTTTTTCACCAAGTCTTTAGCTTCCGACACAAACACCACTTTTGAATATTGGTGACATAACATGCAAGTGTTCATACCAAACTTGTCCTCCTAGGAAGCGATGCAACCAAAGCACGCCTAATATAACACAAATACTGAAGTGAACAAAGTTTGTTGTCTGAAAATTTGTTGGCTCAAAAAAAAAAGTTTGTTTTCTGAAAATTATCTGGAGGATCATATCGGAGTCCACTTTATGGGTATTAGAGCACCCGCGATGGTGAGATTCACCGCGGAGTCGTTGGCCTTATAAAACTATTATTTATTTATTTTATTTTTTTGAATAGTTGAAGATCCTAATCCAAAAGTTTAGTCCAATGGTGAGTCTCAGTTTGGAGTCCTTATGAATAAAAAAATATTAAATGTATTTTATTATTTTAGAAAGTAAAATATAAAATATTTACTTATAACATGATTAAATAAAAAGATGATTAATTATAAAGAAACAACACGACGGTTTATAAGATGATAAAATATAAAGATACAACATGATTATGAATCACCAAATTTGTTCCAAATATTTTCAATTAAATATTTGGAACAAATTTGGTCTACCCTCTGGTTCACCCTCTTCACCTTCTTCTCTATCAACCTCCAATGCTGGTTTGCGCTTCTCCTTTCCACCGTCCTTATTAGGAGGCGCACCATTTCTGGTCGTGCCTGAGCTTCCTCCAGCAGTGATCCAGAGTGAACTTGTAGCAGTTATTATTGAAGAAAATGTCTAATGCAGCTTTCATGACATCATCATCATTTTGCCCACTCCTCTGCTCCCTCAGAGCCCCATCATGGCAACCAGCAAACTTGGATACTTGCTCGTTAATCCGAGCCCACCTCTGCTTGCAAGGACGAAGCTTTCTCAGTATAGTCCCAACCAGGTGAGGGCTTGCGTTGTAGTAGTCTACAATACGGTTCCAGAAAGCATCAGCTTTTTGCTCAGTGCTCACCACAGGGTCCTTACTGGTGTTAAGCCACGCACCAATAAAGATTTTATCCTTTGTGGGAGACCATTTCCTCCTCTCCTTCACGCCAGACTCATCGGGAACTTGGCTAGCGAACCAATTAGCTTCTGGTGATTCAAGGTCAATGGGATTTTGACTATTTAGTAGGTTTACATAGCCAGAAGGGTTAGCCATGGTTAGAGGTTGGGTTGTGACATTATTCTACCGACACTACTACTTAAGTAAGCAAAGTCTAAACTAATTAAAGCCTATCAAATCAGAGCAGTTGGGAAGATAGAAAGTAAATAAGTTACATTTAACACCTATTCTAATCCGAGTAAATACCTATCAAACTAAGTAATAAAAGCCAATCAAATCATGCCAATACAAACCAAACAATTACCATCGGACACCATTTCTTTTCAAACACAACTAGAGTACTAATTTTAACCTTCATTTCAAACACAACAAGAGTACTAATTTTTAAAAAGAAATAGTACCTTATTACAGATAATTCAGACGAACGCCACTCTCCTTTGAAACCTTTGCAACAATTCCTGAAAAAACATGAGATAAAACACTCAAATGTTTAACAAAAGCCTCTAAGAAAATGCAATGAAATAAGAGGACAGAAACTAACCTCGCAGAATCACTAACACCAAACCTATTAAGACTAATAGACATGCCATTAGCTTAATTCCTGCTTTCTTCTTTGAAAGCTCATCTACCGTCTTCTCACGGTTAAGGCGCTTCTGCTCACTCTCATCTACCATCTTTTTAAGATCACTAAGTTGCCTCTGAAACTCCCTCATCTCCTCCATGACAGCCACTTCCCATCATTTCCAAACGTGGCAGTCTCCATCATCAGCATTATCGCACGTAAAGTACCTTCTGTATGGGTCTTTAGGATTGTAAGAGCAGCCGAGAACAGGCTGAGCTCCACAGTAGCATGTCGTGGGGATTCCATCATCAGCCTCTGGTTGACGTGGGTAGTGATCCGGCATTGCATTGCGGTTGCTACTGTCAGTTTCATCCGCGTAAATCTGAGCTTCGGCTTCAAGAAAGGAGGTTATGTCCAGAGAGTCTGATGATGAAGAGGGCTGGCTGTAGCTGTAATCTTGTCTCATTTTCTTTAACCTGAAAGAAGTGAAGAACACAGTTAAATCAATTAGAACCGATTACTTATTACATTCGCAAAAATACTCGCATATATACAACCGAGTAGTGATTTAAATGAACCCCAAGAATACTCCCTTAAAATGAACATATCGATTCAACAAGATCAAACAAATCAATTAGAACTGATTGAAACCAATATGGGATTTCAATCCGTGTAAGAAAAAAAGAGAAGATCCGCTTCCGATTGAAACCAAAATTGATCTGAAACCCTATATACAAACGCACCCTCTCCCCAAATCGATTTATCCCCAAATTTTTTTAAAACCCTAATTTCAATCGTTAAACGAAATCGATATAAACCCCCATTATCCAACCCGATTGAGAGGAAACAAGAAGATAACTGATCTAATTAAGCAAAAATCAACGATTTTAGAGAAAAATTTACCAAAAACGAAACAGAGATGAATCGCCTCCGATATCGCCTTTCTCTCGGGACGATTTTTTTTTCTACGGTTTCGGTCGAGAATGAGATTTCTCGCTTGACCCAACGAAACACAAACCGACGCCCACCCAATTAGAAGAGGACACGTACTCAAGGATCAGCCCCTTAAAATTCTTCTCGACGGGACAATCCTTAGGTTTACACGGATAATTAATATTATTATATTAACCCTAAGCTAAGGATTAGTGCTAAGGATCCGACATGGACCGCCGTTGCACTTGCTCTTATGGACTAAAAGATACTTGATCAGTAAAAGGTAATTAATGTCAATCAATGAAAACAGTACATTTGGTTCATGGACGTGGAGTAAGCTTTTGAATAGGACTCTACTGAATCTTTTACAAGAGTGGAAATTCAAAGTGGATCACATTGTTCCTTTTGGTTCGATGTGCGGTGCCCCTTAGGAAGGCTGTCTGATATAAGTTGGCCGAGTTAGAAGTTCTATTCACCGAGGTCTATATTAATATATCTATCTAATAATATTAAAAGTTGTGCAAAGTTAAGATTTCAACATTAAACATTGGTTTAGTTGCATCTAAATTACCCAAATTTTTCATTTTATACTTACAAAACTAACATATAAACCAAAAATATAGAAAAATTATAGGGGTCAGTTGACCCCCTCCGCCGTAAGTAGCTCCGCCAATGGATATAACGATGATATCTACGGTAATATACCAGAGAATATAAGGTTAAGGAAGTAAAGAAAAATACAATCTAAAAAGAATTAAAGAACCAAGAAACAGAGCTTTTTGCTGTGATGATGTCGTGTCTGTTTCTGTTTGTTGGAGCTCTCTGAGTTTGGTGATAGATGGTGGTGGTGATGATTATCTTATGGCCCTGAGTTACGGTTAAGGGCAAATTAGTCAAAGAAGAAAGTATCAGTTTTGCGTTTTGAGTATTATCATCTCTAGGTCTGGGCATAAAATCCGGAACCCGAAATCCGACCCGAACCCGAACCGAAAAATCCGATCTGTTATCCGACCCGAAACGTAAAAATACCCGAACGGATCTTGTAAGGTAGTACAAAAAATATCCGAACCCGAAGTGTTATTAACCGAACGGGTAACCCGAAAAATCTGAAATTAATAGTCAATATAAAGATTTTGAAATATATTATCTATAATAATAAATATTAAAATTCTAATAAATGCTTTAAGTACACAATTAATTATAAATAAATATTTTATAATTTGCTCATTGAAATAAAAAGTCTACTCTCTATAAAGCAATACATATTGTTTACAAATGATATTTGTTTTCATGCTTGATTTAACATTTTATTGTTATTTTATCAATTTTATATGTGATAGATTAATTTTTATTTAATTTAGATGTTTTTCTTTATGTCTTACTTCAAAAAATTTGTTTTTTATTTTGTTTATATCCGAACCGAACCGATATAACCTGAATCTGTACGATATATGATTATTTTATAGATTTTCTAATGCAATACAATTTTGAATCGAACCCGAAGTGTTATTATCCGAACCCGATCCGTACTATAAAATTTTAGTATGGGACCTAGAAACGTAAACCCAAAAATACAAAAATCCGAAAAATCCGATCCGAATGCCAATGGGTACCCGAAGGCCTAGACCTAGTCAATCTCTCTCTGTCTCTATCCACGCGTTGTGGCTTGACTCAGTCCCTCACTTACAGCTTTTTGTCGTGTCTATTTGGTTGAAAAAGCCAACGGAATCACTTGTGTAAACTCTTTCTCTTCCACGTGGCTTCCACTTTACAAAGTACAAAAGATTGTATTAAACTTCAACTTTCTTTTTTGATCAACTTCAACTTAGAACAGCATCTAATATGGGTTATCGAAGAAAAGTTTCACAGGTTTACAAGCCCACAAAGCCAATACACATATGTAATATCAAACCTATAACCAATAACCAGCCCAACCAAAAGAGGCATAAGAGAAATACAAGAGTGACAACAAACTAATCCAAAAGCTTACAAACATAAGACCACTAACCCGTTGGAGTTCTTAATATCTGTATTATGTATATATATATATATTATATGTATAAGTAATTGTGGGATCCATAATTTTTGTGGAACCCCATATATAAGGATTCTTAAAAGAGGATTTTAAAAATCCCTAAAAATTCTTATTTATAGATTTCCCTACAATTATTTACACATATATATATATATATAATACATATATTAAGAACCCAATGGGAAAAACCCCGGTTGGAGATGGTCGAGGAACTCTCTCGTTAACAAAAAGTTCGGAAAGTCATTTTGGATGATTAGTAGCAACATAAGATTGATCCCTGTCTTCATATATGATCTCATAGCTCACATCCCAACACAAAACTGGTTTAATGGTAAAAAAATTTCAACCACTTTAAAATGAAAAGGACACGACGGGCCACGCTCTGAGCCTTTTAATTGGCTTCCATTTGCTTCCACCAAGTCTTTAGCTTCCAGCGCAACACCACTTTTGAAACTCTGACTCAAGATTCCTATCAAGATGCAGTATAAGAGCATCTCCAACCCCACTGCAAAAAAAAACTGCAAAATGGAGTGGAAAATGCAGTCATGAACAAATAAAAAAGACATTACTCTATATATGCAGTAATGCCTTTTTTGTTTGTTCATGACTGCATTTTTCATTCTATTTTGCAATTTTTTTTGCAGTGGGATTGGAGATGCTCTAATACTACATTTTCTTTCGGCCCAGGGTCCAAAACACTGACTCCCAAACTCTAAAGACTAGTTTTCCTTTGTAATAACGTTTCAGTAGAAGTCTCTTTCTTTGATGCAAGGGTATTACACACTTCATATTCCTTTGTGACCACAGTTTTCTAAGTTATAAGCTGCTCTATTTTGGTTCTTTTCCACTATTTGATTAAGCTTTTCCCGCAGGCTCGTGGCATGAATTATCTTCACCACTGTGGTTCACCCATCATCCACCGTGATCTGAAGTCGTTAAATCTACTTATCGATAGAAACTGGACCTAAAGGTATTTTTCTCTCGTCGTCAGTCATTGTTTCTTTTATGCTGGACAAGTAATAGTTTTTATAATGACGTTATAAACAAGATATTACCTACAATATACTGTCCCTTTTCATCAGTTGTGGCAGGTGACATGAGTTCGGTGGGTGAACTAGACAGAGAAAAGATATTTCTTTCTGATATGGGTTGGGATTCTAGCTCAACAGCGTAATGTTATTAGGTGGTCAGAATTGAGGTGTTGTATGAGAAAACAATCATTTGATAGATTGATGTTCTACTCGTTAGACGTTACAGCAAAAGAGAAAATCAGACAAGTATATATCTAAACAAACAAGTGAAGCTTTCGATAATGATTTGTCTTTTGAGAATGTACTAGAAAATGGAGGCGTACATTTCATTACAGGACTAGAAACTATGATTGAAGTGCAAATGAATGTTTGTTATAGTTAATGATGAGTTACTGAACCATTTCAATATAGTTATATATTCAAAAAAATAAAAATTTAAGATAGATATTTTCTTGTAAAACAAGTGTTTTGGGATTCTCAAGGGTTCTCATTTAAAAATGTTTATTCTTACCATAGATAACATTTTCAGCGTATTTCTCTCTTATTTTTATTTTTCTTTTACAAATTTGAAATATTTTGTGAGATACTTCTAACTTTTTAGCTCCCGGAGCAAGCATAGGACGTAGATTACTACAAAGACCGGAAGAAGAACACTACTTAAAACATAAATTCTTATCAAACTAATTCATCTTCTGTTATGAAATCAATTCTCTCATTGTTTTTTATCTGTTCTGCAGTCTCAATTAATGGATGGCACCAAAAGTGCTGCTGTTCATGAAAAGTATATTCTCATGGTTAAATTGTTATGCTTATTGCTGACTCTAACGATGCTCTTCCTACTGTCTAACTGGAAGATCTTAAATTCTTACATGCTATTAATATGCATCTAGTTTTCCATCAACCCTAAAAAGAAGATGTATCAGTTTAGTAAATTGTAAACCATACTATCCATTTTGGCTATTGTAATATATATGCGAAACAATAATGTGAATTGTCTTGCCCGACACCACTGAGGCAATAAGTAAATGTTATAAAGTTTGGTGTCATTTTAGATCTTCATAATTTTTCCCTCAACCGACACCGGCCCCCGTAGGCAATTAGTAAAGGCTGTAGAACTGAACTTTGATGGTCATGATACTATACTGTTTTGTCTTCTATAGCTTTACTTAAATAGTTATCAGAAAAACGCTCTTATACTCTTTAACAGTTGTGTCTGGTTTAATATTGTTACCAACGGCGGATGCAGAAATTTCTTTTAGGGGGTTCATAAAATAACAAAAGGTGTCAATGGAGGTTTGAACCTTGGTTTTGGAGGTGTCATAACAGAGAATATTGCTATTTTGCTATTTATTCTTTAGTAAATCTTATACAATTTTGTTTATTTATTAGTTTAAGGGGTGTCATGTGACCCCCCTAAACGCTTAATGGATCCGCCTCTAATTGTTACATCTGTTTCTCATATAAGAAGGTGTATGTGAAAAAGTTTAAAAGAACTAATGTGAATATTTACCTTATCAAAGTGTGTTTATATTTTTGGTTATTTGTCCAGGGAAAACTTCAAGACTAAAACATGCAGCTAAAATAGTGGAGATATGAGTAACTATGAGAGAGCAGTTCATGATATCATACGAGTGAGGAAAAATATGAAGAAACCCATATAGTAGTTCTAGGATCAGTAAATAAGTTTGTCTAGTCTCCCAAAAAATTAGATATTGGCTGTTGCATGGAATATGGTACACATACCAAGTGACCAGACGTGAGAGGTCCATACCCGTAGGTGATCAGAGGCATTACAAGTGGTTTAAGAACCAGGAGGTGGTCCTGATGCGCAATAAAGATGTTGTAAGTTCTATGAATGTGGTGACTATAACATTTTGATTTCGGGTAAATTGTGGTGTATGTAAATATGCAAAAAAAAAAATCGATTTGATTATTTATGGAGCTAAAGTGCATTTATCTTTCTATTATTTTCAAAAAAAATTTCAAGGTTGAACGGGAATGGTGAAAGAATAGATGACTAATTGATAAATGTTTCACGATATCATACAAGTAAGACCAATACATGAAAAATATTATACAATGATTACATAGTCAGTAAACAAGTATTTTGAATTTCAAAAATTTAAAACACTGATTATTGCAAAACTAAGTGAACAAACGTGAAAAACCTATTAGCCATAGTTGGCCAGAAGCGTTACAAATATCTTATAAAGAAAATGTAGCAGCAGCCGTTTTGTGGTGTACGTAGACTGTCCTTCAAAAAAACTTAAAGAAAAACTCAAGAGAGCTTCAAAGAAAGTAGACTCTACAGTTCCATGTACTTCTGCATAAATAGACATCTCTTCTCTGGAGGAAAAATGAAACAAGAAGAGCAGAATCTGATTATGCATTTTGCGTTGAACAAGACAAAGGAAAAGCCGAAGCAAAAGAGGTTTGGTGGAAAAATAAAAAGAGGTTTGGTGGAAGTAAAATGAACAGAAGCAGAAGAAGAAGAGGCATTCTTTATATGTATTTCGATTCAAAGCGTCATGTGTTGGTATGAGAGCTACTGAGTACGCCTATCGATTTATGTAATCCATAAAGAGAGGCAGTCCCAGTTTATAAGTACAGCTGTAGAGTTTTAAACCGATTTGAGCTCAAGATCTTAACTGATTCAACCTAGAATGTTATCAATTTAGGTTTATACGTCCGATAAAGCAAGAATAAGTCGACACGATTTTGTTAACCCTGTGTTCGCTGATTTACTCACAGGGGAGGGAATAACGTCCCTCGGCGCGTTTTATTAACTTCAGAGAGCTTCAACCAATCAACAATGGCGATCTACAACGTATATCAACAATACGTGATCCAAAGATCTCAATCGAGCTGAGAACAGAGTATGTGATCGACTTACAACGTGTAATCGATATACCTCCTATACTCTGCGGTGTGACGCTTCCCAAGCTTCTTCAACACGAATGCTCAAGCTCTTCTTCTCTGATCTGATCGCCAAATCTCTCTGATATTTTTCTCTCTCTGATCATCGTAACAACCTTCTCAACAATCTCTTTTTAAGTGTAACAAACTCTCGGTGTACACATGTCTGTCTCTCATCAAAACGTCATCGTTCTGATTAATCCGCTAAACCTTCCATCTAGGTTTAACTCTATTCAGTCTAACCGGAGTTTAATTGAACCGGACTTCACAATCTCCACCTTTCAATAACCACTCCACAGAAGCACCAGCAGCTTTTGAATAGTCTGAACCCATTCTGATTACTCAACTTGATCTCTAAAACTTGACTGAACAGAACTGATTCTCAACTCAACCTGAAGCTGAACTCACAAGAACTAAACAAAAATTTAATGCCAAGACCACACATCTTGAACTGACCAAGACGAGCTCCACCTCAAACTAAACACCTTCTGAACCATTTATCCTGCATCATGAGTAACTCTTACCAAATGAAACTCTCAAGCACGCTGATCTAGCAGGCATATTAGATCAGTCTCATAGAGTTACTCGAAGCTCTCTTCTCATACAACATTCGACAAATCACAGCAGAGATTGAACTTAGGTCTAGGAAGAGCCTTAGTGAAGAAATCGGTTGGATTCTTGCTTGTGTGTATCTTATACAGAATGATAGTTCCTTGCGCTATAATGTCCCTGATGAAGTTGTACTTTGTAGCCACATGTTTAGTTTTCTCATGATACACTGCGTTCTTTGCAAGAGCCAAAGCACTTTGAGAATCACAATGCATCTTAACCTTCCCTGAATCGAATCCCAACTCTTCAGAAATTCCCTTCATCCAGATAGCTTCCTTAGTAGCTGTCGACAGAGCCATATACTCTGCCTCAATGGATGATAAGGCAACAACAGATTGTAGGTTTGATCTCCAGCTCACTGTGTTACCCCAAACCTTGAAGATATACCCTCTGACTGACCTCCTCCTATCCATGTCTGTAGCTTAGTCAGAGTCACTGAAGCCTTCAATGCTAAATTCTCCATGCTTTCTGAACTCCAAACACCTTGAAGTCTCGCCTCTCAAATATCTCAAACCCCACTTGACTGCTTCCCATTGCTTCATACCCGACTTTGACATGAATCGACTTATAACACCAACAGCATAAGCCAAGTCAGGTCTTGTCCCAATCATAGCATACATCATACTGCCTACAACACTGGCATAAGGAACCTTATCCATTCGAGCTTTCTCTATCACCAGTTCATCCTTCTTTAAGCTCCTGAGTTTAAAATGAGAAGCTAGCGGAATTGTAACTGCGGTAGCTTCACTCATTCCAAATGTCTTAAGCACCTTTCTGATGTAGTTCCCTTGAGACAACGTCAACACACCATTCTTCCTGTATCTAGTGATGTCCATACCTAGAATACGAGATGCAGCTCCCATATCCTTCATTTCGAACTCATTACTCAGACTGTCTTTTATTTTTCTTATTTCAGACAAATCCCCTGATGTTATAAGCATATCATCAACATACAGTAGAAGATAGATAGCTTGTTCAGTCCTGAGGTTCTTCATGTAGACGCAAGAGTCATACTCACTTCTCTTAAGCTTCTGATCTATCATGAAATTATCAAACCTAAGATTCCATTGTCTTGGTGACTGTTTCAAGCCATAAAGAGACTTCCTCAACAAGCAGACCTTGTTCTCATCTCCAGGTTTTATAAATCCCTCAGGCTGATCCATGATGATTCTTTCTTCTAAGTTCCCATGTAAGAAGGCAGTTTTCACATCAAGCTGCTCCAACTCATAGTCCTTGTTGACTACAATCGATAACATTAGTCTTATGGAGACATGTTTGACAACAGGAGAGAATATCTCATTGTAGTCTATTCCCTTCTTTTGAGAATAACCTTTTGCTACAAGCCTAGCTTTGTGCCTCTCGTTTTCAACCCCCGGAATCCCTGGCTTAAGTTTAAACAACCACTTACATCCAACTGTTTTCTGTCCTTCAGGCCTTTCAATCAAGTCCCATGTGTGATTCTTATCAAGAAAAACCATTTCCTCTGAAGTTGCATTGTTCCATAATTTCTATTTCTTGCTTAGCTTAGCTTCTGCAAATAATTTTGGTTCCTCAGACTCAATATCTTCAGAGACTGACAGAGCATAAGCTACAAGATTTGCATCTTCATATCTTGAAGGAGGTCTTACGTTTCTTCTTGTTCGATCCCTTGCCAACAGGTAACCACTAACCTCAGGTTGAGTCTCAGTTTCTGATTCTTCGTGAAACGTGAGGCCTTCTTCTTCATCACTTTCTGAATATCCCTCAGACCCTGCATTATTCTCACTTTCACTCTCAGTCTGCAACTCTGAAGTTTCTCCACCTAAGCCTGATGTTTCACCATACTCATATCCTGATCCACGAATCAACTTTGGACTGAATGTGACCTTCTTCTCTCCTGACCTTTTCTCCTTTCTTAACTCAGTTTCTGGTTCAGCCTTCTTTGTAGTCTCCTCAACATCCTTATACACCTCTTCTTCTCTGAAGATAACATTCCTACTTGTTACACACTTTGCATCTTCAGTGATCCAGACACGGTATCCTTTTACTCCAAAAGGATAACCTACAAAAATCCCTTTTAATGCTCTGGGGCTTGTTTTGTCTTGTGTAACATGAACATATGCGGTGCAACCGAACCTCTTGAGATGGCCAATATCAGGTTTCCTACCAGACCATACTTCTTCAGGAAGCTTGAACTCAATTGTAGAATTTGGAGTTCGGTTGATCAAGTAAACAGCTGTTGAGGTAGCTTCTGCCCAAAACTCTTTTCCTAGTCCAGTTTCTGACAACATGCTTCGAACTCTATCCATAATAGTTTGATTCATTCTCTCTGCCGTCCCATTATGTTGAGGTGTGTAGGCGCAAGTCCTATGCCTCTTTATCCCACTTTTTCTACACAACTCTTCAAACTGATTATTGCAGTATTCTAACCCATTATCAGTTCTCAAACAATTGATCTTCTTCTCTCTATGACTGTTAACCATTTCTTTCCATTCTTTAACCTCAAGAAAGCCTCATCCTTAGTTTTCAGGAAGAAGACCCATACTTTCTTTGAGAAATCATCTATGAAGCTGATAAAGTACTTGCATCCTCCAAGGCTTTCTGAGTTTGGTGAAGAACCCCAGAGATCTGAGTGTACATACTCAAGAATGTTTTTGGTGGTGTGTTTTGCCGTTGGAAAGCTCTGCTTGTGAGACTTTCCTAGAACACAATCCTCACAGAAACCCATTTCCCCTGCTTCTGCCTTTGGTATGTAACCCTCCTTGATCAGAATATCAAAGTTCTTCTTACTGATGTGTCCAAGTCTTGAATGCCAAAGCATGGTATTCTTCTCTTTTGGCATCGCTGCATTCGCTTCACCCTTAACCACTGACCCTTGAAGATAATACAAACCATGAATTTATTTACCACTGATCACCTTCTTATCTCCTTTGAAAAATATGACTGTGAAATCTCCTCTTTCGTATCTGCAGCCAGACTTCTCAAGCATACCATATGAGATCAAGTTTCTTCTCATATTAGGCATAAAACGCACTCCAGTAAGAATCACTTCATGTCCTTCTTCATTTAAGATTCTTATCTTCCCAATACCTTTTACTTCACTTTGAGTATTGTTTGCCATAAGAACTCTTCCTCCATCTGATTCTTCCAAGTCAAACAACAGCTCTATGTCTGGAGTTATGTGAAACGTGCATCCTGAATCAAGAATCCAATCACCTTTAGTATCTGTTGGACTAGCCGTTAGGACCATTGGTTGTCTCACTTCATGAACTGAGTTTGCCAATGGCTCTGGATTACTTCTTTCATTTCTCTCTGGACATTATTTCTTCCAATGTCCATCTTTTCCACAGATAAAGCATGTGCCTCGCTTCCATTTCTCAGACCTTCCTCTAGACTTTGGCCTGTCTCCATGACTCTTTGATCTGTTGTTTCTCTTGTAGTCCTTTTTGTATCCTGATTCAGACTGTCTCTTTGATGATCTACCACGAGCTTCCACATATAATCCTTCAGCTCCATTCTTCTTCTTGCCTAGCAATCCTCTATGTCTCAGTTCAGCTTCCATTGAGTAAGCTGAAGTCACAACTTTTGAGACAGTTAATGTTTCTTTTCCAGTACCATACTGTAGTGTATGTACTAGTTGTTCAAACGCAGGTGGGAGGCCAGATAGAAGTTGTATTGCCTGATCTTCATCAGAGACTGTCATCTTAAGACTCTCCAGATCCGCAATGAGCTTGAGAAAGATGTCAACATTCTCCTCAATGGTCTTATCCTCTTCCATCTTGTAGCAAGAGAACTGCTTCTTAAGATAAATTCTGTTTGGAAGAGATCTAGTCTGATAGATCTTCTCCATTGCCTTCCACATTCCCAACGCAGTAGTTCATTCATTATCTTTCTAAGAATAGAGTCGCTTACACAAGTTCCAAGCAAGCTCCTTGTTCTTAGATCCTTCTCAGCCTTCTTCTGGTCCACCAAGGGAGAAGCTCCTTCTTCTTGCTTCTCTGATGAAGCATAGATTGTGAATCCTTCGGTGATTGTTACCAGTAGTCTCTGAATCTCAAGTTGCCCCATAAGCTTGAACTTCCAGAGACCAAAATCACATTTGCCATCTAACTTGTCCATCTGAAATTTTCCCATCGTTGGTGCCATGGTCATCACTTCCAGAGATGAATCCTTCGAATCTTAGATCTGATCTTGAAACTCTCTTCAATCACTCTGAGTTTCAAGATGACCTCAAATCCACAACTCTTTAGCCTTCGCAATCCAACCTAGATGGTCTGATACCACTTCTAGAGTTTTAAACCGATTTGAGCTCAAGATCTTAACTGATTCAACCTAGAATGTTATCAATCTAGGTTTATACGTTCGATAAAGCAAGAATAAGTCGACACGGTTTTGTTAACCCTGTGTTTGCTGATCTACTCACAGGGGAGGGAAAAAACGTCCCTCAGCGCGTTTTATTAACTTCAAAGAGCTTCAACCAATCAACAATGGTGATCTACAACGTATATCAACAATACGTGATCCAGAGATCTCAATCGAGCTGAGGACAGAGTATGTGATCGACTTACAATGTGTAATCGATATACCTCATATACTCTGCGGTTTGACGCTTCCCAAGCTTCTTCAACACGAATGCTCAAGCTCTTCTTCTCCGATCTGATCGCCAAATCTCTCTGATCTTTTTCTCTCTCTGATCATCGTAACAACCTTCTCAATGATCTCTTTTTAAGTGTAACAAACTCTCGGTGTACACGTGTCTGTCTCTCATCAAAACGCCATCGTTCTGATTAATCCGCTAAACCTTCTATCTCGGTTTAAGTCTATTCAGTCTAACTGGAGTTTAATTGAACCGGACTTCACAACAGTTAATCTGTTCATGTTAGTAAAAACCAATATTTGGAGCAAACATTTCTAACATTTATTGGATCATTTGGTAAAGTTAGTACAACATGTGCAATTGGAAAAAAAAACTCACATTGAGTTGGTTTGTCCACCAGAGGAGAAGTCTCCTGATAATAGTGAACAATATTAATCAATAACAACGTAAATTGACCTTCACTTTTTCCATCAAGTAAATAGCCTCAAATACACTCATCAGTCATCATTGATGATATCAATGAATTCACGGGAGTCTTAAACAGATAACTTTCTATTTTCCTTGGCTTCAATTGTTTCCCGCGGGTTTTAAACACATAACATGGTATGTTAGTCGATATCACATAAAATAGTATAATCTATGTTATTAAAAGAGAAATACCCATTTGAAAATGTTCTTACTTCATTAATTAAACTCCTTTTTTTTCTTGTTTTTTCAGTTGCATTTATGAAATATCCTAAAACGAATAAAACTGCCTAATTTATTACTTGTCTTTTCAGTTACATTAAAGTAATATGTTTAAATGAATTTAAACTTCCTATTTTATTGTTTGTCTTTTTCAGTTACCTTAATGAAATATCTTTAAATAAATTTGGACATAATGTCATTTAATCAACCAAAAAAACTCATGAGTTATCCTTACGTGCATAATTTTAATAATTGAGATTTTTAAAAACGTGCATCATTAAAATGTTACCTAAAAGATGCAGCACTAATATATAACATGCATCAATAAAACTAGAATTTGACTCACACAATTGTACGGATATTATTTTCAGTTGATTAAATTTAAAAATAATTATTTATTCAAAAAATATTTAAGAATAGCTATGTTTTTAAAAATTATATGGTATTATTTGCTTATAACTCATTTGTCATTTGATAAATTGTTAGAAAGAAAATATTAGCATAATATAACTCAGTTGTCATTTACTAAATTTATGGTTTTTATTTATATTTTTTATTATTTAATTATAATATTTTCTTTTTATATTTGAAAGATAAATGAATTTTCTTTCAAACAATATTTTTGTAAATGTATTTTTTTAAAAATAATCAATTAAAATTGTTATTATCATTGAATATCATTATTTTTGACAAAATATGAGTTTTCGTTTACATCAAAACTTATCATATTTTAGGATAATTTTAATTTAAAATGTAATTTTCATATTTTTCAAACAAATTCTAAAAATATTTTTTAAATATTTTGTTATAATTGTTAAAAAAAATATTGAGTTGCATTTCAAATAAAAAGGTAAAGATATTAAAAATATTCTAATTAAAATATGTAAAATTTAATATAGTTATAAGAAAATGGTCAAAATAAAAAAAACTACACATAAAATAATCATGATTTTTGTTAACTGGGCGGATCATTATTTATATGATATCGCACACGAAAGAAAAATTTCTGTTTTTAAAATTATCTAATTAACTTTATACTCATTTTTTTATATGATATCACACATTCGTAAAAAAATAGATAGTTTAAGATGCAAAAAAAAAAAATTTACTTAATGAATATAATATGAACGAATATTACAAATACATCATTTCATAAAATAAATAATTCAAAACTGAAAATTCATATCCGCGCGGATCTAGTTTTACATTATTTACTGAAATATCATAATTTTACCCGAAGTGAAGAGTATTCTAATCAACTCCTGCGAAGAAACAAAGTCATTCATATTTTTCTACCAAAATCATTTAACTAATTATGCTCTATAATGTTTTTTAATTACTACTTAAATGACCCTAGAAATAAATAAAAAAATTATAATCTTCCTTTAGAGTCCATTATTCTCATATTTAACTTATGTCT
Organism: Brassica napus; assembly: GCF_020379485.1. Taxonomy (NCBI): domain Eukaryota; kingdom Viridiplantae; phylum Streptophyta; class Magnoliopsida; order Brassicales; family Brassicaceae; genus Brassica; species Brassica napus. Next base: position 37,998,217 of record NC_063449.1, on the reverse strand, counting down.
TAGAACTATTTAAACTTTATAAAACTAAAATTTTACTTCGATACGTACATATTTAGCCACAATTTCATCAACTCTTTTTTTGTAAAAAGTAACTGTCTATGAATTATGATATTTTCATTTTCTAAATGGTTCCAAACAACTTAACTCACCACATTATGATCCATTCGTTTCTTCATAAGAAAGACAGCCAATTTGGCCAAAACTAAATAAATAAGATAACAAGATCTATTACAAGACGTACAAAATCCAGCTCAGCTCCAACCGTGGAGGATCTCTAATCGGGACAGACGGGTCCCACATCCAAGGGGACCACCAAAAGCAGCCATTGTCGGCTGGACACCCACTCGGGTAACACTCCTAACATGTAAATCAAAATATAATCAATTTTTTTTGTAACCTTTCTCTTCTTTCACACGTAGAGTTGACATCAGGATAGGAACTTCTCCTCCAACCCCGAAAACACCCTTGATCAAACCACTTTAATTACGATATTACCACTGGCCCCTGTGACCTTCGTCAGTTCGTCGTTAGTGGCCACTGATTGATCCAAGACAATCTCTCGTCACACTCATGGGTGGACAATACAGACCGGAGCCGTGACGGGTTTTATATTTGTGTTCCCTCAACCACCGGTACTAGTTCGGGGAGTTTAAAGGTACCGATTCTGACAAGTCATGGGACATTGTTGTTTGTATCATAAGTTCTATGTTTCTTAACTTAAGCCATACATATCAATATCTTTGGATCTATCAAAGACAAAAAATTCAAGTTTATACATATACATATACACTTCTTCTTTTTTAATTCAGTTCCAACTCAACACACACACTTCTTCTTTTTTGTAATAAAACAAAGAGCAGCTTTCTTCTGCATCATCTCTCTCTCCACATTGTAAGTCTCGTATTTTTTTAAAAAACTAGCAAAGGCATTAGTACAAATATAGGCTATAAAGTGTAGTTGTCAAGTCATAAATTTTGAACATGATTAAAACAAAGAAAGCTTTTAATTTCTGGTTCATGACTTTTGAGTCCTTTCGATTGATGACTTATTACCGGTTGCACTGAGATGCTGTCGATCTTAAAACATTAAATCAATAATTGCTCTGTGATGGGGAAGCTTAATTGAGAAAAGTATCATTTATATAGAGATATCTTTCTTCAAACCTACGACTTCTACTAATAAGATTGAGACTGTGTATAATATTACTCCCTTTAATATTGAAATAACGGAATAGAGCAACCTCGATAACTGACTGAGGTTTTTTTCCCGTCGTTTTAGACTATGTACACTGGTGAATTGATTCAATGCCCTTTTTTTCTATTTTTAGCACTCCAGATCATGTTCTCTCTCTTCCACCTAATTATTCAACGTCAATTTCATTTTTAACTTCTACAATAGATTTGTTTAAAAAAATTAAACACCTTACCCCACTTTTTATAATTCATATTCTTTTATCTTTTATAATTTAATAGTTACATATTAATAATAAATTCAATTATAATTAACTTAAATAACTAAAATGACATAGCTTTATTGATTTTTTATTTATATCTTAACTAGTTTTTTAAAAAATTAGTACTAAAATAAATCTAATTAAAGCCTAATAAAAGTTATAGTGAAAATTGATATATTTTATTTGAATCCAAATGAAATGAGAGTAATATATTTTTATAGATCATAAAAAATCATGAATTTTGATATTAATTTTTTTTATATAAAAATTGTTTACTACATAATATTTAAGCTCCAATAATTTGAGAGGAAAAGAATCTCCGAATTATTTTATAACCAATCAGAATAGAGCATCTTTCCAAAATAAAAATTGGCGTGTGTGCAAATGCACTTTCCATCAGTTTCAGCCTCTTACATTTCGACACATGTGTTTAATGGGCCCACTCAAACTTTATTCAACTAGTTGAAACTTTTCAACTTCGATTAATCCACTTATGTGTTTCACGTTATTCAACAATTCAGTAGCTCAATTGCTCCTAGTCTTATAATAAGACTCAAAGGCGTGGGAGAGATGATATATTATTGTATCAGATGTATCATATTAACGAAGGCTCGGGTTCGTGGCTTGGTGGTGATTAACTTGAGGGAAAAAACCCAATACAGTGAAGTCCTAGAGTTCGAATCCCGACCACTGGAGAATTAACATTTCGGCATCGCCAGGGACGGTGGACTGATACGTGGCAACACGTGACTAGTCTGGACCACTTTTGTGGGGCCAGGATACCCCTGTATAATTACAAAAAAAAAATGTATCATATTTTTAATAAAATGAAACTTTGAGATAACTCGACTTAAACGGTTAAAAGTGATCAGAACATCAAATATATATAAGCTATTTGTCTAGATTATATAGTTAATGTAAGGCTCCCTAACTTTTAGCATTACACAAAATCAACATAATTTGTCATATATTATGTAGATATATATGTTGTTTTTAGCAACTTCAAAAGAACGGGGTAAAATGCAATCTACATTATTTCCGTCAAAGTAATTATTTGGATAAAGAGATGGTCAAGTTTAACATTTTGTCTTTCTTTGAAAGGAATCTACTTTCAATGATTTGTTATTAGCAGGCTTCCACTTTTCTCTATTAATAGTTAGCATAGATGGGTAAACAGTAAACACCGTATATTTCTATATATTTTTATTCGGATTATACAGTTAGACATTTGTTATTTTTTATTTTTTTTGGTAAAATAGATAACATAAATATTTGTTATTTGTTAGTATCCTTAACCTTTCCTCCATGAATATATATATATATACATATAAATCTCTATCTACTTATAGTATTCACAAATGCATATATTTTGCTTACTCTCATCATAAGTGTGTACACTCATTAAAGACGATACGAAAATAGAGGCTATTGTCGATTTCATTGTCGCCCTTCGATATTATAACCCACTTGATAAAAGAGGTGTATGGACAATATGGCTGCTTAAAATTCAAACTTTCTTTTAATGATTTTCTTATTTTAAAGTATTTTATATAAAGTTGTAACCGAAGTTATTTGAAATGTCAACAATTTCAAATGTTTTAAGAGGTAAGAACGATAACATAAAGGTAAACTAGACTAGCAGTATATGTGAGGAAGAGAACGGGAATGGCAAATTCATCCCTACCATGAGTTGGACGTAAACCGATGTGGACCCTGCGATTTCATTATCCAACAATAATATTTACACTCTCGTTAATGTCATGTCATTTTCACAAAAATATGAATTATATATTTGTATAACTACACTAATAAATAAATATCTATATCACGTTTTTTGTTTAATTGGCTATATATTTATATACTTTTCTTTGGAAGTTACATTTATCTCGTATGTAAAATTTAAAACGCAGTAAGTATTTTTTTTGTAAAAAGGTAAGGATTTGTTATATATATATATGAGTTAATTACAATATCTAAAATCAAGTTATTTTTTCAAAATCTATGCCTAGATAGATAAAATTTGATTTTTATTTATTTAGATAGTACATAAAATTTTGGCGCAAGGAAAACTTTGGTAAAATAATGTAACATGTGAATATCACTGTAACATGTGAATATCACTGTATATGTACATATACAGTGAGAAAGTATGATCACTAGAAGAAAAAAGAAAGAAGAACTAGGAGTTGGAAATTTTGATTTAAACGAAATGAAAATGATTAAATATGTAACAATAAAAAAAAAGATGACAAAAAAAAAATAAGAGTGGAAAAACTAAGGAGAGGCAATGATGAGGAAGGGAGAAGGTGGGATAAGCAGAGGCACGTGGGTTTGGTGATTCTTCTTTGCACGCTGGCGAATGGCTTAAGCACCATAGTTTACTCCTAAAAATACAAATAAAAATTAGGAAAATAATAATGTTTTGTGTATCCAGTTTAAGTCCCTACCATAATATAAATATTAAAAATCGCAATTTTGCATAAAACATGAAAAACAAAAAAGTTGCAAAGTAGATTGCTCTGCTTTATTGTGTTTCTCTCTTTAACCTTTGAATGATTGGTAAAGACTGTTTTCTGGGAATTTGCCTAGCTAGCTCAAAACATTTTCTTTCTCGAAAAAAAAAAAAATCTCAAGGCTGATGACTTGAAGAGTGTTATTCTGTTTTCATCCAAAGTGAGTTTTTCTACTTCGTCTTGGTTTATGCATGGGAACTGAACAACATTCTTGTTATGATGTGTGAACCATGGAGTATGGTGTTTAGTTATCTTTTGTGATTGATGGAACTTGGGTGGGTTGTGATATTATGTTGATAGGATATCCAACTCTTATCTTTATCCTTTTTTCCTTTATTGCATTGATTTTGATTCTTTTTGTTTGTATGTCCATATCAGATTGGGTATAAGGAACTTTGATTGAATGGACATGAACTTTAGTGGTGGCCTAAGTTTTTCTGGGATCTTGTTTTTCCTTTTTTTATTTCTTACCTATTTTTTTTTTTCCCATTTATCATTCTATATATCTAACTAAATAAATCACCACAAAGACAAATTTCCCAACAGAAACATAAAATCTTTTTTTTATTCTCTCCCAAGAAAAAACCTCTCTGACAAAGGTTTCATTTGTTTTGTCTCACTTACAGACAAGAATCTTGTCAGGTTTTCTTGAGGAAGGTACTGTTCTTCAGGGCTTGGAGGGGTAGAAGAAAAAAACCCATTTGAAGTTAGGCCATTATGCAGAGGAGTTTCTGAAGATTCAAGAACATAAATAACAGCGATGAAGTTTATGAAACTGGGATCTCGGCCTGACACTTTCTACACTTCAGAAGATTTAAGGTAAACAATAAAAATAAATAAACTAAATCTCAGGACATAAAGGTTTAGTAAAGAAACTAAACTGATGCTTGTTGCAGATGTGTTTCTTCTGAAGTTTCTAGTGATTATACAATTGAAGTTTCCGGAAGTAGATACCATCTTCACAAGGTACCTCTTTCTTCTTCTACTTCCTTTTCTTCCAGATGATTGATTGTTTTCTCTCTGAGAGTCTTCTTCTTTTCTGTAGTTTCCACTGCTTTCAAAGTGTTTGAGGCTTCAAAGAATGTGCTCTGAGTCACCAGAATCAAACCAACTTCCAGACTTCCCAGGAGGAGTTGAAGCCTTTGAGCTATGTGCCAAATACTGCTATGGAATGACAATAACCATAAGCGCTTACAACATAGTAGCAGCGAGATGTGCAGCAGAGTATCTTCAGATGTCAGAGGAAGTTGAGAAAGGTAACTTGGTGTACAAGCTTGAAGTCTTCTTGAACACCTGCATCCTTAACGGATGGAGAGACTCCATAGTCACACTTCACACCACTAAGGCTTTTCCTCTCTGGTCTGAAGACCTTGCCATCACTAGTAGGTGCATTGAGGCAATAGCTTCAAAGGTCTTGTCTCATCCATCCAAAGTATCTCTCTCACACAGTCATTCTAGGCGTGTTAGGGACGATGACACGTCCTCTAACAGAGCTGCCGCTGCGAGCAGAGGATGGTGGGCTGAAGACATCGCAGAGTTGGGAATAGATCTTTATTGGAGGACAATGATTGCTATCAAATCCGGTGGCAAAGTACCCTCTAGTCTCATCGGTGATGCCCTTCGAGTTTACGCCTCTAAGTGGCTTCCTTCTCTGCAAAGAAACCGAAAACAAGTCGGCAAGAAAGAGGATTCTGACTCGGATTCGGAGACTGATGTTTCATCCAAGCACAGGTTGTTGTTGGAGTCCATTATAAGCTTGCTTCCTGCTGAGAAAGCCGCGGTTTCTTGCAGCTTCTTGCTTAAGCTCTTGAAAGCAGCTAACATCTTAAACGCATCATCATCTTCCAAAATGGAATTGGCAAGAAGGGTGGCTCTTCAGTTAGAAGAAGCAACGGTTAGTGATTTGTTGATACCTCCAACGTCCTACAAGTCTGAAATGTTATACGATGTGGACGTTGTGGCGACTATCTTGGAACAGTTTATGATCTTAGGGCAGACTAGTCCACCGACAAGTCCTTTGAGAGGTAAAAAGGGTATGATGGATAGAAGACAAAGATCTCGTTCGGCTGAGAATATTGATCTTGAGTTCCAAGAAAGTAGGAGGTCTTCCTCTGCCTCTCATAGCTCAAAGCTTAAAGTGGCTAAGCTTGTGGATGGATACCTCCAACAGATTGCTAGAGATGTGAGTCTACCGCTCTCGAAGTTTGTTAGTTTAGCTGAGAGTGTCCCTGAGTTTTCTAGGCTTGATCATGATGATCTCTACAGAGCCATTGACATATATCTCAAGGTACAATAATCTCTCAAAACTTTCATCATGTTTTTTTTTTTTTAATACCAAAAGGTTCGGGGTCGGAAGCTGTAACCCTTCCAGCCCCGAAACCACGAGAATGTAGTATTAGTTTTGTCTCAGCGGTCACTCGAATTAGAGACCTTTTGATATAACGGTGATCTTTCAAAACTCTCATCATTGTTTGTGTTCACTAAAGCTAATCATAGTCATTGTTGTGTTTCTACAGGCTCACAAGAATCTGAATAAATCAGAAAGAAAAAGAATATGTAGAGTCTTGGACTGCAAGAAACTGTCGATGGAAGCGTGTATGCATGCTGCGCAGAACGAGATGCTTCCACTGAGAGTTGTGGTACAAGTCCTCTTCTATGAGCAGGCGAGAGCTGCTGCAGCTACCAACAAAGGTGAAGTTAAAATGACCGAGCTTCCAAGCAACATCAAAGCACTCCTTGCTGCACACAACATTGACCCTTCTAATCCAAGTGCAGCCGCTTTCAGCACAACCACAAGCATGGCAGGGCCGGAAGATCAGTGGAGCGTGTCTGGTCTCAAATCTCCCAAGTCAAAGCTCTCAGGGACACTGAGAAGCAAGCTAGCTGAAGATGAAGAGATAGACGAGAGGTTTATGAACCAAGGAGGAGGAAGAACTCCATCTCGGTTTAAGGCTTTCTGTGCAATCCCTGGCCGACCTAAGAAGATGTTCAGCAAGTTTTTGCCCATCAACAGAAACTCCAACGACAAAAACTGAATAAACTGTTATTTTTAGATCTCTAGAGTAAAAGAAAGAAAATGTGTAAACCTCTCTCTCTATCTCTTTGTGCAACTTCACCAATGTTCAATTAATCTCCAAAATAATAATGTTTAAGAATTCATATTTGTTTTCGTTAGATTAATGAGACGTGTTTGGAATCCAGAAGATCAAAAGAAAATGACTTAATTATACTAGGGGAAGTGTATTCAACTAAGAGTTCAGATGATTTGTATTAAAATAACAAATCTACTGTTTTTTAGACGAAGATTTAAAAAAAGGGAAAATTTGGATAAATACACTTCAATAAGAATATAATTTGAAAAATACACCTTTGTTTAAGATTTTTTGAAAAATACACTTATCTATATATAAATTTACCAAATTGTCCAATCTTAATATTTATCAATTCCAATTTAACAATTTTAAAAAAAAATATTTTAAAAGAAAATCGTTAGAGATAGGGAATTATTTGTGAATCCACTATTCAGAATTTCTTCCAACTCTTTAATATACACATGAAGGTAATCTTTCGATAAGACTTCAATGCAAGCAACACCATTTGTTTTTTGTGACTTTAAACTGTTGGTATGTGTTTGTTCTTCCACTGCCTTTCTTTTTCCATCACTTCCTTTTTGAATCTTATACTCCATCTCTATATAAACAACATAAATTAAAAAATTTGTAAGATACACGAATCAAATCATTGGCTCAAACAGATTTATTGGATTTTCATGACACGTGAAAAAGAAGAAAAAACCGATGAATAATAATCAGTGCAATTCTTTTTCATATTCAAAATCAAAAAAAAAAACACATATCCGAATACATCATATTAGCTAGAACTTACTTGGCTCCAGTAGAGAAGATGAAAATTTTGTAGAAACAAACGTGACTTGCTCTTCTTTTTTAACAACGTGACTTGTTTATATAAGTTGAAGAAAATAAAATAAAGGGAAATCTGTATAAACTTCATGATAAAGTCAATACAAGTCATAATTCACATGTTTATCTTTGTTATTGTAAAATTTAAATGGTAAAATAACATATTTATCTCAACACACATATTTACCTAATTTTAATGATATTATTTTTATTAATTTCGAATTTATATATTAATTTCGAATTATATCTTGGGTAAAAAGGTCAATTCATAATTAAGGAAGTGTATTTTCAAAAGTTAAAATAGAAAATGCAATTATCAAATTTCAAATCATAAATAGGGTATTTTGCAAATTATCCCTTAAAAAAAACACTTTAAAATTATAAATTCAGTGTTATTGAACGTGTCATTTTTTAAAACATTTTGAAATTTATTGTTATATTGAACAAAATTTAAGTTGAAGATTTTAGAGTGTTTTAGATGTTTTTAGGGTGTTTGAAAATGATTTCTTATTTATAAAAATAAAAATTCAAATCTCATGGTTTTAGAAAAGATTCTAGAGTTATTTAATAAAATCAATTTTAATATTCACCTAAATCATTTAAAAGCTCACAAAAATCAAATCATTTTAAATTTCACATTAAATACACACCCTCTTAGAATTGTATGAAACATAGCAGCCTGAAGATTCTCTAGTTTGTTTGATTATTCTATCTTTGTAGAGAGTAAAAGTCAAATCTTCCTCTCTTTCTTTGGAGTAATCTGTTGTCTGCTACTGGGTTAGTTAGGATTTTTTTCATATTATAGATATATACCCAAAGATCATGTTCATTAATCAGTAGAGAGGAGTGCTAGGTATTTAACAAAACATTTGTTATGTAAATATGATCTTATTTTAGACAATGAATACGGAATATCTTAACCGCCTTGGATTTGATATGTAATTAAGTACATATATTATGATCCTTTTCAATAATTATGTCAACCCATATAAGGATCACATGGTCTCCCTCTCGCTAAACAAGTGTCCAAGTTTTTGTACTAACATCCCAGACAACAAATCATTCTTGTATGTCAACAAGTTTAATGTATAAATCCGACCTAATCTGTCCAACAAGTTTCATCATGTTCATGATACTTAAATTAGCTTTGTTCCAACAATATGCATAACACAACTTTGGCATATATGTAGACAAACTAATACAAACAGTTTCGTAAAGATAAATCAGACTCGTCGATATCATATTCATATACTCCATTTCTTTATATTATATTAAAAAGACAAATCTGCAAATTATACTTTATATTGTGTTTTCACATTCCATAGCACCGCCCAAATTAAAAAGACAAAATGGCTCTTATTGGGAAAATGATTTCGACTGTTCTTTTAACCTTAACCAACGAGCATTATATGCATTGCATCTACCACATTTAACAACACCTCATCATTGTTTTTCTCTCAATGATTGATTATTTCTGTATCATTTTTGAGAAAGAACAAAAACTTACAACCATTTTCTAAAGTTGTTTCTGCTTTGTATTCTTTTGAAAGATGAGTCATGTCATGACTCATGAGTACTTTGATTGATTTGCCAATCTAGCACCATGCCATGTCTATATTGTAATTCCCTCATTAGTTTGGTTATTTGCCCTTTTAGATGTCTTAAGAGACCAAACTATTATGGTCAATATATATAATTATTGAATATGTAAAAGGGGACCTTGTATAAACTTTTTTTATTAAGATTTTTCGGAAATGAATCTCTATTTAAAAAACATTTTTCATATTAGTAATATACAGTTACAACTACTTTTCAACTTTAGTCATCACTATATATAAACCTTCGGATATGCACTACTTCTATTTCTAATATATCAGCTCCCTCAAAGTTGCATCTTTAGTTTATTTAGTGAACATAATTTTAGTAGATTTTCTCCAAAAAATATAATAACTTTAGTTGATAAAATAAACTACAAAATACTACCTTAGGCACAAAGTTATTTATGGAACATGTAAACAAAAATTATCTAGGAGATTACTGTTTGTAAACTAATTGTAGGCCAAATTCTATTTATGTATAAATATATTTATTCGCTACCAATTAATAGAACTATGTGTTCGCAGTTTTTTTATAATTATCATATACTACCAATTCAGTTAGTAAAATCGTAAATTTTCTTTATTCTCTTCGTTTTTGAATAAATGTCACTTTGACATTTTCTATACAGATTAAGAAAGTAACTGAAATGTATTTAAATTGTTATTAATTACATCTATTTGACCAATAGTATTTGAGATAAATAAAATTATTTATAAAATCAATATAATTTGTAATTAATTTTTAACTGAAAATAAACATAATTCACATTAAAATTCTAAAATGATATTTTTTTTGTAAAAAAAAAGTTAAAATAACATTTATTATGAAATAGTGGGAGTATTTTAATTATTTGTTGTAAAAGAAACAAGCCACATGAACATCATATGCCTCTCTTTGTTTGCCAACCGATAGTTGAGGCGTAAAGCGAAGCAGTTTAAAATACAAAATTTATACGTAAGTTTAAGAACCCTACGTACTCCCATCTATATTGATTACATTAGAACAACCAAGAGAAATGCCATGGTATCATGTTCATCCATGAATCTACTTAGTGGCTCTAAGGGAATCTGATGGCTTAGCCGGAGCGTCCTGTAGAGCCGCAGCCTCAATACTCTTGGTACGTTGTAGCGAAAGAGACCGGTGCATTCGACATCGAAAAGAACCGGGATGAGTGGTTGGTGAGCAAAGGCAGTTTGTCTTGGTGATGCTCGTTTGACGAGTCAGCCCACCCGAGCACACTTCGGGCGTGGAACTGCCATCGCCAGGAATCTCAATCTTCATGATCCTTTCGTCCTTTACCATTTGGTGAACCTTCTCCATTTTCTAGTTTTCATTAACAAGCAAGGACAACTATTAAGTTGTAGTAATGATAGAAACAATTTACAAAAAGCAACATTTTTCTCAATGCGTTTTATCCGGGAAAAAGAATGTAACAACCCGCCCCGTGGGACCCAGGCTGACAGCGCTGCAGCGCACCGACCCCAACCCCTCCATTATGGGAACTACCTGCCCCATAATTAGGTTGTTGGTGAGATTCGAACCCCCGACCTCACCCTTTAACAGCCTTCCCACAAGACAAGCTGTCACCAATTGACCTGCAGTTCAATTGGTGACAGCTTGTCTTGTGGGAAGGCTGTTAAAGGGTGAGGTCGGGGGTTCGAATCTCACCAACAACCTAATTATGGGGCAGGTAGTTCCCATAATGGAGGGGTTGGGGTCGGTGCGCTGCAGCGCTGTCAGCCTGGGTCCCACGGGGCGGGTTGTTACATAAAAAGTCGACTTTTTATGTAACAACCCGCCCCGTGGGACCCAGGCTGACAGCGCTGCAGCGCACCGACCCCAACCCCTCCATTATGGGAACTACCTGCCCCATAATTAGGTTGTTGGTGAGATTCGAACCCCCGACCTCACCCTTTAACAGCCTTCCCACAAGACAAGCTGTCACCAATTGAACTGCAGATCAATTGGTGACAGCTTGTCTTGTGGGAAGGCTGTTAAAGGGTGAGGTCGGGGGTTCGAATCTCACCAACAACCTAATTATGGGGCAGGTAGTTCCCATAATGGAGGGGTTGGGGTCGGTGCGCTGCAGCGCTGTCAGCCTGGGTCCCACGGGGCGGGTTGTTACAAAGAAGTTAACACTTTTCCTTAATACGGGGTCCTAATTAAGTTGCGAACCATGAGCTGAAAAAGAACTACTGGACAATTATTAAAGATAATGTGTGATACTAGCTATTCTTTGATGCACTACTATTTCTTCTTTGTTTAGGAAATAGGTTTTTGATTTTGATTTTGTTTTAGTTTCTTATTTTTTTCTTTAAGTAACCACTTCTACGTTTTATCATAAATAAAATTTAAGATCTTGCTCATCCAAGCGAGAGTGAGCTTAAAGTGTTATCGAGTTTTAAAGGAGAAATATTTTGAGCTTTGCTTTTGGCTTTGCAAAGAACAATGTTTTGACATGTTTAGCGTTTTACTTTTCGTTTGTTTCTATTTTAGTCAAAAGAAACACAAATTCTAGCATCAAGGTGTTGATAAGTGCTGGAGAGTATATTACCGTAGGAAGATAAGAGAAAGAAGGGACGGAAGATCTGCTGATCAAGACGATAAGATGGGAGAATGATAAGTGGAGCTATTGATCATAACGGCTTGGCGGGAGTTTGTTACGCGGCCGTTAGAAAGTCTTATGTGATTGGAGTTAGTATAAATAAGGTGGGCGGGGCTCAATTGTAAGGTGGCTTGTATCTGATTTGTATCTTGGGCTCTTTAACATTTTGCTTTAGAGATTGGACTTAGTTTGTACTTCACAGACTAAGATTTGTATATTGAGTTGAGAAATACGATTACAGTACTTGTGCTCTATCATTTGGTGCGGTGAGCTGTTCGAATTGCGCGCTCCTGACGATGACGACGAGATCAGCAGCGGCGGTGGAGCAACAACTCGGCGAATCGGCACAGCGAATCGAGGTTCTCGATACCACGGTGGCAGAATTGAATCGGAAGTTCGATCGTTTGGAAGAGCGAGTCACAACGATTGTCGCAACTTCGCAAACGAATACTCAATCGATTCAAGCGGCGATGAAGAATTCGGATGCGAAGATCGATCAATTGGAATCTTCGATGCAGTCTCTCATCGCCTCTTTGCAACAGAATCAACAGCATGTCACCCATGCTGAGTCAAGCGGACCGAGTCAATGGCAACCACGAAACCAACATCCAACTCAGGTATCAAATCCTAATCTGGATCATAACCGGGGGGAACATGAGCTAGGTTATCGGCCTTTGGATCGCATTGATGAGAATAGAAAAGGTCTATACAAGAAAGTAGAAATGCCTACGTTTTCAGGACAGAATCCGTTTGATTGGATCGCTAGAGCAGAGCGTTACTTTAGAGTGACTCAGAGCAGTGAAGTATATAAGATGGAGTTGGTATCGCTGAGTTTGGCAGAGGATGCGTTGTGTTGGTTCAACTATGAGATAGAGTTCAGGCCGTTCAGAGATTGGAATGAGTTCAAGCGCAGGTTGTTATCACGTTTCGCCGATTCATTTGAGAAAACACCAGGGAAACGCCTCTTTGGGATTCAACAACACGGTACTGCGGCAGAATACATCAAAGAGTTTCAAGAGTTGGCATCACAAGTACGTCTCGCAGAGGAGAATTTGATTGACATCTTCTTCAATGGGTTGAAGCAGGAGCATAAAGAGGTCATTAAATTGAAAGAACCTCAAACTCTACCAGATCATATTGAAACAATCCTGAAGATGGAAGATAGCGAGTTCTGTAAGTTGTTAGCTTCTGTGAAACCTCAAGACCAGAAGAGTGGTCGAGAAGTAAACAACAGCTCGAGCAAGTCTTCTTCAACGTACATTGCACCATCATGGAAGCCTAGGTTAACGGGTTTCGACACAGGACAAAAACAAGGTGAGAAGCAAGCACAGCAAAAACCAAATGAGAAAAGTAATCTACCTATAAAGCTTTCTGATGCAGAATACGACTATAAAAGAAAGAATGGGTTGTGTTTCAAGTGTCCGGAACGATGGTCAAAGACACATCTTTGCAAGAATAAGCAGCTGCAAGTGATGGTGGTGGTTCAGGATTGTGAGTTAGAGCTAGTGGAAGAAGAATTTCATGAAGTAAGTGAGGGAATAGAAGCTACAGAAGTAATGGAATTGTCCTTACAATCTTTCTTCGGTTGGTCTTCTCATACGACAACAAAAATACGGGGTCGAGTGGGAAAGACGTCAGTGGTCGTGTTGATTGACAGTGGTGCTACGCACAATTTCATCTCTCCAAACATAGTAGAGAAAGCACACCTTGAGACTTCAGCTCACAACAATTTCACCGTGTTGGTGGGTACGGGAATCTCAGTGAAGGGTTCGTTGATCTGCAAGGGAGTGACTTTACAATTACAAGCCGTGAAGATTACATCAGACTTCATTGTCTTAGAGCCGGGGAGTGCAGACATAATATTGGGAGTTCAATGGTTAAGAACATTGGGTACTTGCGAAGTGGATTGGGAAAAACAAGCACTATCTTTCATGACTAAGGAAGGGAAAGTGACATTAATAGGGGATGTCAAGACTTCTCAGTCAACTAACAGTCGTACGGAGTGTCCTTCGGGTGTGGATTGGGATGGTGATTTGGTCAAGTTGTTCTCTTCAACGGTAACTACTGATCCACCGATTCCAAAAGGTATAAAGGAGGTCATAGAGTTACATAGCGAAATGTTTGCGGAACCAAAAGGATTACCACCGAAACGAGGGTATGAACATGCAATAAAGTTTTGGGAGGGTACTAAACCAATGTCTATCAGACCTTATAGGTATCCTCATACACAGATGGAAGCCATAGAGACGATGGTTCAACAAATGCTGGAGACGGGAGTAATACGGAACAGTAGGAGTCCGTATTCAAGTCCTGTGCTACTAGTTAAAAAGAAAGATGGTGGTTGGCGTTTTTGTGTGGACTATCGAGCAGTAAACAAAGCGACAGTACCAGATAAGTTTCCAATTCCGGTAATAGATCAGCTTTTGGATGAGTTAAAGGGGGCAGTCATTTTTTCAAAGTTGGACTTGCGTTCAGGTTACCACCAGATCAGAATGGAAGAGGCTGATATTGAAAAGACAGCGTTTAGAACACATCAAGGGCAGTATGAGTTTGTGGTCATGCCGTTTGGGTTGAGTAATGCTCCGGCAACATTTCAGGCGTTAATGAATGAGATCTTCAGACCCTTCCTACGCAAATTTGTGCTCGTTTTCTTTGATGATATTCTGGTATACAGTAAGTCAGTGGAAGAACACAGTATACACCTTAAGATTGTGATTCAGAAGCTGATTCAACATCAACTTTTCGCCAATCAGAAGAAGTGTATGTTTGGTCAGGCACAAGTTGAATACTTGGGACATATCATCTCGACTGCAGGAGTGGCAACAGATCCAAATAAAGTTGCGGCTATGCAGAATTGGCCAACACCACGTTCTGTGAAAGAGTTGAGAAGCTTTTTGGGTTTGACGGGATACTACAGACACTTTGTGAAGGCATATGGGGTCATTGCTCGTCCTCTAACAGACCATCTCAAGTCAGGCAACTTTGATTGGACAGGCTTATCTCAAAAAGCGTTTGAAAATTTAAAGACATCTATGGTTACAGCTCCAGTGCTAGCACTACCTGATTTTTCTATCCCTTTTGTGATAGAAACTGATGCTTCTGGTTATGGGTTGGGCGCAGTGCTGATGCAACAACAAAGACCTATAGCTTACTTCAGTAAAGGGTTGACTGATAGGGAGCAACTTAAGCCGATTTACGAACGTGAGTTGATGGCTATTGTCATGGCGGTTCAGAAATGGAAGCACTACTTGATGGGGAAGAAATTTATTGTACACACTGATCAAAAGAGCTTAAAAATTTTATTGGATCAACGAGATATATCTTTGGATTATCAGAAGTGGTTGACCAAGTTGCTGGGGTATGATTTCGAGATTGTGTACAAAGCTGGAGTGGAGAACAAAGTAGCAGATGGACTCTCCCGGGTGATGATTGATCGCCAAGTGAACACAGATGGAGTGTTATGCGCACTTACCGTATCATCATCGCTCCAAATGCAGAGTATCTTCGATGAACTAGATGCAAATGAAGATATTCAGCGTATGATTAAGGAAGTAATGTTGGAAACAATGCCTAAAGTAGGATACACAGTTGTAGCAGGAAGGTTATTCTACAAGGGCAGGTTGTTCTTAACAAGAACTTCTCAGTTTATTCAACAGATTCTTCGTGAGTATCATGATGGAGTTATGGGAGGTCATTCAGGAACCCTAAAGACTATTAAGCGCATTCAGCAGATCTTTTATTGGCCAAAGATGAAGGAAGATGTGAAGAAACATGTGGCTGAATGCTTGGTATGTTGATATCTTGCATATTTACATTGTTTTATCCATTCATCCATGAGCATTTTCATCATATAGATTATGATTTAGCCATGTCTAGGTTTCATTTTGCAATCATTGTCCTTATTAGGTGTTGGTGTGTGCCATGGAGTGATTTGAGATGTTTGGGAGCATTATGATCCAAAGGGAGGTGTAAGATGAGCATGGATGGAGCCTTTAGAGAAATCTCCTGTTGCTACGATTTTGTGGAGACACAGAAAATTGAGTTAGCTTTCTAATGGAAGTGGTTTCAAGTCATTTGGAGATGTAATGAAGGAGTTATGATCAATTTACTAGAGGCATATCCATCCTGGTCGAGCATCGCAGAGTGACCTCTCAGAGCGACCTACCGAGGTCACTCGCATTTTGACGGGTCGAGACACAAAGAAACGCGTCGGGAGTGACCTCCTGGAGCGACTATGCTAGGTCACTCCGCGTGTTTTGCTTGGACGATTTTTATGTTATTTCAGGGGCCTTTTGGTCATTTGTTTTGATGTTTTTACACTTTCTAAACCTAAGTTAAGTACTTTTTTGTAAGATTGGAGGCTGATAATCTCTTTTCTAGAGATGAACTAGTAAAAAACCTCTTTTGATTCAGATTTCATTGCTTTCATCTTGTGTTCTTGTTGATTTCTTATCTATTTCTCTACATGGTTAATCTGAAATCCAATATGGGTTTAAGAGGAATCATGGAGATTAGTGAGTAATCACCTTTTGAATTCATGGGTTAGGGAGATTAAGGGTGATTAGGTTAGTTCTAGGATGTTTTAGTGTAGATCATTTTTGTTCCTTGCTAGTAGAGTATTCCTAATGCATCTTCTGAGTTGGCCACTCAAAAGTTGATCAATAGGCATTTTCCACCCGAAAGGTGTTTGATGAAATGCCTGAGACAACTCTCCTAGGCTTTTAGTATACTTTGCCAAAGACATTTGTTGTTAAAGGTGCTAAAATAGCTAATAGACTTGTTAGTAATGATTGCTTTCATATTATTCAACCAAAGACATTTGATGTTTGAGATATGTTAGCAAATGAGCATTTATCTAGACATGGAGCTTGCTTAGAATTGTGTCTAGGCTTAAGGTTGATAGTTTGATTGATCATTTGCCATCCTTAGTTCGATACTTGATCACCCAAGGTCTAATCCCTATGCCCATGAGTTCTCTTTTCCCTTAGTCAAGAAAGTATCATTTTGTTATTGCTTTCTAGTATTAGTAGTAGTTTAAAACCCATCTAAATCATTGGTTGCACTTAGATTAAGTGAGTACTTGCATTCTCAGTGCTTTGATATCCCTCAGAACTGGTTCGACAATCACTATACTACAACATTTGTCTTAGGAGTTTTCAAGGCTGAACATTGAGATTTAGTCACTTACTTGAGACTAAGTCATTTTTATTTTCTTTTGTTACTGATTCTTCTTCTTCACCTACCTTAACTTTCAGGTGTATGAACTTGAGGAGCAGGGGTCCATCAAACCTAGTTCCAATAGTAGCAGACATCAGAGCTTTCGAGAGGGAGTGTGCTAGAGCTAGAAGAGAAGAAGAACAACAAGCCCACTTGCAGAGATTGGATATTGATATGGCAGATCCACCGCAAGGGGCAGAACACCAACCGCGAGCAGCTCGACCCATTGGTACTTATGACCGGCCCAACATTCTTGGTCATAGACTAGGAATCCGAGCACCGGCTGTGGCAGCCAACAACTTTGAGGTCAAGTCAGGACTCCTCAACGTGATCGAGAACAACAAATATCATGGCTTGGCTTTAGAGGACCCTTTCGATCACTTGGACAGGTTCGACAGCTACTGTGGGTTGTCAAAAACCAATGGTGTGTCAGAGGATGCCTTAAAGCTGAAGTTATTCCCTTTCTCTTTGGGGGATAAGGCACATCAGTGGGAGAAGTCTCTACCCAGCGACTCTATCACTACTTGGGATGAGTGCAAAAGAGCATTCTTGGAGAAATTCTTCTCATCCTCAAGAACTGCTAAGCTGAGAAATGAGATCTCCAGTTTCCAACAGAAGAACTTGGAAGGCTTCAGTGAAGCCTGGGAGAGATTCAAGGGCTACCAAGCTCAATGCCCACACCATGGTTTCTCTAAGGAGAGCTTACTGAGCACATTCTACCGTGGTGCTCTTCCTAAGTACAGGGCCAGACTGGATACAGCTAGCAATGGGTTCTTCTTGGGGAGAACTGAGGAAGATGCAGAGGAGCTGGTTGACAACATGGTAAAGAGTGATGCAGTTTACAGTGGAGACCACGACAGAAACAGCCGAACAGATGATAAGCAGACGAGGAAGGAGTTGAAAGCTCTACAGGATAAGATAGACATCCTCCTTGCTGATAAAGCCACACAAGAGCAGCTGCACTTTGTTGGTAACCCAAGCCAAGATACACCACTTGTTGTCCATGAGGTTGAGGGTTTGGAAGGTCAGGAAGAGCTGTGTTTCATCAACAACAATGGTAGCTGGTACAAAAAAGAGCCCAACTTTCAGTACAACAACTACCAACAGAAATCCTATCCCAACAACCAACAGAGTGGTTATCCGCCTAGAAACAACCAGCAAGGCAGCTATCAACCTCAGCAAAACCCCTCATCTGGCTCCTCTGCTCCTCAAGAGAGCAGCACTGACACCCTGCTGAAACAAATCTTGGAGTCTCAGACTAGAAGTGAGAAGCATGTTGGTTATGAGTTGAAGAACCTTCATTCCAAGATTGATGGGAGCTACAATGAGCTCAACAACAAGTTCTCACATCTTGCTTCTACAGTCAAGAATTTAGAGAATCAGTTTGCTTCCATGAACACTCACCAGACTCGCTAGCAAGGATCTCTACCTGGAAAATCTGACCAAAACCCCAAGGAGGCCAAAGCTATCACCCTTAGGAGTGGTAAGCAGTTACCTCCTACAACCCTCACCAGGGATGCCGAGAAACTAGGTGAGGAGGTGGCCATCAACTTAGATGATGAAGTGGTGATTGTTGATGAGAAAATCAATGATGAAATCTTGGAGAAGATTGTGGAAGCCAAGGGTAAAGGAAAGGTTGGGGAAGCGAAGAAAACAGTGAAAGATGGTGAAGTTCTTGCTCCAGCAAGTGAGAATTCTTTTGTTCCTCCTCCCTATGAACCCAAACTACCATTCCCTGGTAGATTCAAGAGGCAGCTGCTAGAGAAGTACAAGGCTTTGTTTGACAAGCAAATGACTGAAGCTCAGGTTGCAATGCCCATCATCGATGCTTTCATGTTGATTCCTCAATACAACAAGTTCCTGAAAGATGTTGTAGCTGCAAAGAAGAAGGAAATGGAAAGCATGATGATTCTTACCCATGAGTGTAGTGCCATCATCCAAAGGCTTGATGTTCCAGAGAAGTTAGAGGATCCTGGATGCTTTACACTACCTTGTGCTCTTGGACCTATGGTATTTGAGAAATGTCTCTGCGATTTGGGAGCTAGTGTCAGTGTGATGCCTTTGTCTGTTGCAAAGAAGCTTGGATTCACTCAGTACAAGAAGTGTAAACTCTCTCTGGTGTTAGCTGATCGTTCAGTGAAGTACCCTGTGGGCATCTTAGAGGACCTACCTGTGAAGATTGGAAGGTATGAGATACCTATAGATTTTGTGGTGCTTGAGATGGGTGAGGAGGCTCAGGACCCATTGATTCTTGGAAGGCCATTCTTAGCTACAGCAGGAGCAATTGTTAAGGTGAAAGAGGGCACGATTGATCTCCATTTGGGTAAAGGGCATGTTTTCCACTTTGACATCAAGGAGAAAATGAAGAAACCAACTGTGTTCGGGCAAGCCTTCTACATTGAAGAGATGAGCACTCTTACTGATGAGCACCTTGAAGAGTTACCACCTGACGACGACGAGGAGGGAGCATCTCCCTCTACTCATTCTCCATAGAAGGTAACCCACTACTTTCCCTTGTATATACCATTTCGTTTTTGCATATTAGTTTTCTCTTTTTGGGTATCTCTCTCTCCTTGACAACACAGAGACTGTGTTATTTAAGTTTGGGGGAGGTACCAAGTATTTGATCACGTTTGCTTTGATGATTTTGAGTCTCATGCATTGCATTATACATATATATTTGCATAAAAAAAAATTCATTTAGTTTGCATCATTGGCACTTCTAGGAGAGTCTAGAGCATATAGGTTGCATTTACTTGCATTGGGAGCAATGAGTTGAAATGCCTTGTAAAGAACACTACTTGCACCTGAATAGCTTATGCACCTCTCAAAAACACTTGTATGCTTCGAGCCTTGAAGACTCTTCCTGAAACTTGTTGATTGCTGAAACTCAGTCTTTGAAGCCAACTACAACCTTATTTGAACTGAACGAACTTAATGCTTCTTGCTCATGGTCCCTTGCGTACTGAGTCATGGCTATACACACTTGAGTTGTCACATCCTTTATGCCAATCTTATTTTGACAAACTCTAGTGGTAGACCACTCCCAAAACATTTCCCTTCTTTTAAGCTTTCATTGTTTGATGAGTGAGGCCTTCTTCGGAAAGTCTTACATGTGCATAATGTTGAGAGTATCGGGAACGACAATGCTTGATCTTCATTCTTGCTAGATTGGGCACTCTATTGTCTAGCTATAGGTGGGAGGTGAGAGTTGTGATTATGATTTGGGAGCAATGAAAAAGGAAAAGAAATGATTCTTTGTGTTTAAGTGAATTGTCTTACTGGGATAAGTAAAAAAAAAAAAAAAACCTCTAGCTCAAGTTATGAAAAGTCTTGGCCCCCATTAAAAAAAAAAAAAATATGAAAAGAAAAGAAAAAGAAAGAAAAAGGGGGCTAGCAAAGTTGTTAGGAGCTAAGTAATGTTTTGAGGTTGTGAAAAATCCCTTGTAGATTTCAAAGAGAAGGAGTTAATGTTCTTAGGATCTTTTGGTGAGAGATGTGAGTTGGGTTTGACATTTGAGAATGATTGTGTAATTGTATGTTTGGGAAAATGGTAGAACAATGGAGATTGAGCATTGTATGCATGAGTTGGTCCCTTTCTTAGATATATTATGTGCAATGTCAAGGCTACTTGTTTCGAGAGTAAACCACCTTAAAGATCATATATCCTGAACCTCTTGACTCTCTTAAATAAAAGTTTTCCCTCACCCAACCAAATGACTTGGACCAACTGACCATTTGCAAGAATACACCTGATGTTTTGTGCTTAATGAATGTGAGAGTTGGTTGATTTGAATATGTGGATGATTGATGATGAGTGTAAGGGCAAAAAGAGTTGAGATAGGCCTAGAGAAGCTAGAGTGTAATAAGAGAGTGTGCTAATTGTGTGTGCTAGTTGTGTTTCTTTTGGCTATGAGCTCCCAACTTCAAACCTCTCTCCCTATGAGTTCTAGAAAGTTCACTTGTGGACAAGTAAAAGAACAAGTTTGGGGGAGTTGATATCTTGCATATTTACATTGTTTTATCCATTCATCCATGAGCATTTTCATCATATAGATTAGGATTTAGCCATGTCTAGGTTGCATTTTGCATTCATTGTCCTTATTAGGTGTTGGAGTGTGCCATGGAGTGATTTGAGATGTTTGGGAGCATTATGATCCAAAGGGAGGTGAAAGATGAGCATGGATGGAGCCTTTAGAGAAATATTCTGTTGCTAAGATTTTGTGGAGACACAGAAAATTGAGTTAGCTTTCTAATGGAAGTGGTTTCGAGTCATTTGGAGATGTAATGAAGGAGTTATGATCAATTTACTAGAGGCATATCCATCCTGGTCGAGCATCGCAGAGTGACCTCTCAGAGCGACCTACCGAGGTCGCTCCCAGCCAGACTAGCTCAAGTCACTCCCAGCCAGAGCGACCAGCCAGAGCGACCAGCTCAAGTCACTCGCGTTTTGACGGGTCGAGACACAAAGAAACGCGTCGGGAGTGACCTCCTGGAGCGACTATGCTAGGTCACTCCGCGTGTTTTGCTTGGACGATTTTTATGTTATTTCAGGGGCCTTTTGGTCATTTTTTTTGATGTTTTTACACTTTCTAAACCTAAGTTAAGTACTTTTTTGTAAGATTGGAGGCTGATAATCTCTTTTCTAGAGATGAACTAGTAAAAAACCTCTTTTGATTCAGATTTCATTGTTTTCATCTTGTGTTCTTGTTGATTTCTTATCTATTTCTCTACATGGTTAATCTGAAATCCAATATGGGTTTAAGAGGAATCATGGAGATTAGTGAGTAATCACCTTTTGAATTCATGGGTTAGGGAGATTAAGGGTGATTAGGTTAGTTCTAGGATGTTTTAGTGTAGATCATTTTTGTTCCTTGCTAGTAGAGTATTCCTAATGCATCTTCTGAGTTGGCCACTCAAAAGTTGATCAATAGACATTTCCCACCCGAAAGGTGTTTGATGAAATGCCTGAGACAACTCTCCTAGGCTTTTAGTATACTTTGCCAAAGACATTTGTTGTTAAAGGTGCTAAGATAGCTAATAGATTTGTTAGTAATGATTGCTTTCATATTATTCAACCAAAGACATTTGATGTTTGAGATATGTTAGCAAATGAACATTTATCTAGACATAGAGCTTGCTTAGAATTGTGTCTAGGCTTAAGGTTGATAGTTTGATTGATCATTTGCCATCCTTAGTTCGATACTTGATCACCCAAGGTCTAATCCCTATGCCCATGAGTTCTCTTTTCCCTTAGTCAAGAAAGTATCATTTTGTTATTGCTTTCTAGTATTAGTAGTAGTTTAAAACCCATCTAAATCATTGGTTGCATTTAGATTAAGTGAGTACTTGCATTCTCAGTGCTTTGATATCCCTCAGAACTGGTTCGACAATCACTATACTACAACATTTGTCTTATGAGCCTTGAAAACTCCTAACATCATATGTCAAAAACACAAATATTCAACATTAAGACCTGCTGGATTGCTTCAACCAATCGAATTACCAACTTCAA
Organism: Brassica napus; assembly: GCF_020379485.1. Taxonomy (NCBI): domain Eukaryota; kingdom Viridiplantae; phylum Streptophyta; class Magnoliopsida; order Brassicales; family Brassicaceae; genus Brassica; species Brassica napus. Next base: position 37,975,395 of record NC_063449.1, on the reverse strand, counting down.
TTTGGAGTGAAATTTCGATGGATTTTATTGAAGGTCTCCCTAAATCTGAAGGAGTAAACGTCATTCTTGTTGTGGTCGACAGATTGAGCAAATATGCTCACTTCCTCAGTCTTCGTCATCCTTTTACAGCTACGGTGGTTGCAGAGAAGTTTGTAAAAGAGATTGTACGATTGCATGGCTATCCGACTTCGATTATATCAGACAGAGATAGGATATTCTTAAGCAAGTTCTGGAGAGAATGTTTTCGCTTAGCTGGTATAACGCTGAAATTCAGTACATCTTACCATCCTGAGAGTGATGGTCAAACAGAAGTCCTCAACAGATGCTTAGAAGCCTATCTTTGTTGCTTTACCAGCACTCATCCGAAACAATGGCACAAATATTTGGCCTGGGCAGAGTTCTGGTACAACTCATCTTACCATACTGCGACGGGTACTACTCCGTTTAAGATGGTTTATGGCAGAGACCCTCCTAGTCTGTTGTGGTTTGAAGAAGGATCAACGACTAATGGGGAATTAGAAGAGATGATGAAATCCCGTGATGCTATTCTAAGGGATGCTAAAGGTCATTTACTCAGATCTCAAGAACAGATGAAGAACAACGCTAATAAGAAGAGGAGAGACTTGGAGTTTGAAGTGGGTTCTTCGGTGTTCCTTAAGCTACGACCTTATAGGCAAACGTCGTTGAGCAAGACATTCTGTCAAAAGTTAGCTGCCAAGTATTACGGTCCTTTTACCGTACTGGAGAGAGTGGGACAAGTGGCTTATCGACTGCAACTTCCTGCTGAGAGTAAGATACATCATGTGTTTCATGTCTCCCAACTGAAACCGGTACTGGGGAAGAGTCATGAAGTGACTGCTTTACCGGAGATGTTGGAGGAGAATGAAGAGTTTATCCTACAGCCAGAACATATACAAGGCACTCGTTACGATGCTGAAGGTCATCTTGAGGCCTTGGTTCAATGGAAGGGCTTACCGACCCATGAGAAGACATGGCTTCGGGTGAAGGATATTGTGAGAAATTACCCTACTTTCGAGCTTGAGGACAAGCTCGGTCTTACCGAGGGGGGTAATGATAAGTGCTGGAGAGTATATTACCGTAGGAAGATAAGAGAAAGAAGGGACGGAAGATCTGCTGATCAAGACGATAAGATGGGAGAATGATAAGTGGAGCTATTGATCATAACGGCTTGGCGGGAGTTTGTTACGCGGCCGTTAGAAAGTCTTATGTGATTGGAGTTAGTATAAATAAGGTGGGCGGGGCTCAATTGTAAGGTGGCTTGTATCTGATTTGTATCTTGGACTCTTTAGCATTTTGCTTTAGAGATTTGGCTTAGTTTGTACTTCACAGACTAAGATTTGTATATTGAGTTGAGAAATACGATTACAGTACTTGTGCTCTATCAGCTGTCCGGACTAAAACATGAATTAAAGAAAGATCACGAGATTTTCTTGTTTGAACTTAGATGATATATACGCAGGATTGTAGGATGTTATTGATGCATTTGTGAACCAAGTAAGAACGGTGTGGCTCTATCCCAACCAGATCATTGAAGAAGTGGAAGCAAGAAAAAAAAAAGAAGAAAGTGCCAAATTAAGAACATAACATGTAACTAAAAGGGAATGAAGGGTGATGAACATACCTCTTTGTCGATGATCAAAGTCGGTGTTGAAGCTGAAGCAACCCAGAATGTGTTAGTGAGCTTTTCCGAATTACTCATGTACCAAATATATATTCTCCTTTATTCCTTTGGGTCATCACGGGAATGATGATGCACTATATCAAAGGCCAACTGTATCGGTTATCTTCCATAATGTTTCAACCACTCTTATCCTAAAAGCCCATCATTGAGTGGCCCCGCTCCTTTATTGTTTTGGCGGTGCTTCTAAACCCGGATTGATTAAGACCAGGATGCGATAATTATTTGGATCGTCGTGGTGGAATGCAATTAGTTGAGGAATGAAAAATCAATTTTTTTTCATCAACTAATTGCTTTCCAATACTCTTAGAAACACGATACCCTTTTAATCCCCTGTATATTAATTTGAGGAACATTTGAAAAGATGTAACCTCAATTTTGTATTAATTAAAATAGGTCCCAATGCATAGGTGTCACTCAATTAGGCAGTCAATTACATTCAATTGAAAAATAAGTAGGTCCACATTCGATTTTTATATGTTGTTAGATACATAAGTTGGTCAAACTATATGATATAATGATATGATATGTTATTTTCTTTCCTTAAATCAAACCTACGGAATTACCATAAATGACTAATATATATATTACAATTAATGATTTTAATAATAAAGATTTGATAACAATTTATATCTCCTCCATCATTTTTTGTTTAATTTTATATTATTAAAATAAATTAAACAATCAAATTAGCTATAAAAGTAAAATTTAGATTTTTTCGTATATGTTATATTTTGATTTTTTTTAAACGACAATAAATGACTAAAACTATTAAAATTATTATGTTAAAAATTAATGATCAATGGTTTAACATTTTTATTATAAGAAGATACACATGATTTTAAAACCATATGAGTAAAAAATATCATTTAATAATAAAACATATATATATATATATATATAGATTAAACTATATACCATAAGATTACATAAATATTTTAATATTAAAACTTTCAATGAATTTTCAAAAACATTTATAAATTATAAACTTATTAAAGATTTCACATTGAAAATTTTGTTATCGATGATTTAAATATTCAGTTATAAAACGATATGAATGATCATAGAAGTGTATGATTATAAATTCTCATTTAATAAATGACTATATAAAATATACTATTCTTAAAAAAATAGGTTGGTCCATCTTAACTTACATTATATTTTTTATTAAACTAACTATCGAATATTCGAATTGATAAATAATCTACCAAATATTGTTTTTGCACTTTCCTTAATTAAAAGCTACGAAATTACCTAATATGATTAACGTATATATGAAAATTAATTATTATGAATAATAAATATTTGATAACAATTTTGGTATCTTAGTTCTTTTTTTAATTTTATATTATTAAAAGATATTAAAAAATCACATTAAATATAATAAAAACATTTATATTTTTTCTTATATGTTATATTTTGAATTTTTGAAAACATCTATATATTATTAGAAATTTGAAGATTCTCACTCTGAAAATTTTGTGATCAATAGATTATTTTTTTTGTTATAATAAGTTACAAATGATCATAAAATATAACGCATATGAATTTTTATTTAATAAATATTCAAACTAAATAATATATATATATATATTTATATATATATATATATACTAATGATTTAAAACAACAAGATTGGATGATCAATTTAGTTGTCCAGTTGAAATCTTTCAAAAGTATGTGAAAGACTAAAGTCAAAGTAAATATGGATTTAGAATAGTAGTTATATTTTACTAACCAAAATACCGAAAAAACCGAACCGAATCGAAACCAACCCGATATCTGGATTGAACACCCCTAATCCAAATGAAGCCAAGCTATTGTTTCATTCTCCAAAATATAATAAAAATAATAACTTAATTCCGCGCAAGGCGCGGATCTTATCCTAGTTAATTATTAAATTTGTAACATATTGTTTAGTCATGGGTTTCGCGGGTCAACCCACTCTGCCCACCGCGGATCGAATCATTTTTTGTTTCAAAAACTAGACCCGCAAACAAAAACTTTTATATCTGTATCCGTCCCGCCAAAACCCACGGATAATATTAATTATATTAAAAATAATTATTTTAATTAAAATAATTATTTTAATTAAAAAAATTATTTTAATTATAATTAAAATTATATAGATATTTATGATATTTTATATATTTTTACAAATTATTTTTGTAAAAAAATTCCGGGTTGAAGAGTATCCGCGATTCAAATTTGACTGACCCGCACCCATCCAGCTTAAACTAATCTCAACCAGTGTATGCACCCGCAATTCAAAAATTTCAAATTGTTCGATCCGCAATAGAGTGAAACTCGTGGACAATAATTAAAATTCCCAGTTCTAATAATGTTGTTATTCTTTTTTGCATATTTTCATTGTTACCGTTACTTTGACACTTGTTTACAATTATAAAATTTTATAAAAAAAATAAGGATGAAAGTCATATTTTATAAGATAAAAGAATATTTGAAAACCATAACATTTAGGATATCTCATGTTGACCTTTAATCTATCGTTTACTATTATTTCTGAAATAAATTTTTACTTATGAACTCCTACTTTAAAAATTAAAATGGTTAAAATCATTATAACACTTAATAAATTAATATATTTATTTATCATATTAGTTAATCAATTATCAATTAATATAACATATACTATATTATTAATTGAAAAGAATATTTTTCAATTATAAAAGGTAAAAACTAAAAACATAAAGATGTATAGTTAAATAGTAATCAAGTAAAAAATGAATTTTGTATCATCAAAAATAAAATATTTTGTGATTTCAAAAATTATTTATTATTAAAGAATGTAGTGTATAAAATATTTATAGTACATGAGAATTACCAAAAATATTTAACCTTATAACAAGCATATATATATATATAGTTTGATAAAATATTATGATATATAAATACTTTGAATTAATAATTCATATATTTATTAATGATTATAAGATGACTATGTTCGCATATGCGAGAGAAACACGTAGTTAATTATTATTGTCGTATAATACTAATTGATGTTTTAACCAAAATATATTTTACTATAATTTAATTGACATTTACCTTTTCAGTATACATAATTTTTATCTTTTGTAATTAGTTATATTCTAGAGCTTTTTTTTTCATTAGATGATTTTCTTACAGTTCGGTAATAAATTATGGCAAACACATAAAAAACTTTACCCAATTTTCTGAGATCTTAATTTATATACAAAATCCCTGAACACCATTCAAGATATTTTTTTTAAGAAAAAGAGTACAATGTTTTTGAATTTCAATGCTTCTCTTATTTTAAAACTCACAACCATATAAACACACCAAATTATACAATAGTGTAGTCTCAAGCAATTGAGTACAAACTTCTTGGACGTCAAAAACAAGCCACAAATGAATGGTATGGTCAAAGAGTGGGAACGAAAAAAAAAGAACGAGATGTGTAAGCTTCTTATATTAATGTAATTTCAAAAATATTAATGTAAATTCCAAATATATTTATGTAATGCCAAAAAAGTTAACACGAGCCTAATGCGTTTACAGAAAACGATTGACGCCTGGTCAAAGGAAATGGTCTGAAAAGGATATCCACTAGAAGCTTTCTAGTTGACCAACGGTCCACATGGCAGCCTTTTGGTCTCTCAACCGTTCAAAAACCGACTCTTCTCTCAGTCTTGTATAAAAAATGTCAAAGTTTGTAGAAATATCGTCACAAGCGTTTCAGCGTTTCTAACACGTAACCACATTTCTTAGAAAACACCGTCCTTGTCGCATTCCTCACGTTTGTTTATAAAACAGAGAGAGAGAGAGAGAGAGAGAAGATCAAGAACGAGTCGTCTCTTTGTATAATATTTATTTCTCAAACCAATTTGGTGTTGCTCACCAACCTGATTTGATCTTCTACTTTCACACATAACTCGTGTCGTGTCTTCTGGAACAGAGTTGGTTGTATAAAGGATTTTCTTTGTGTGTCTTAAGGTTTTTTTGTGTGGTGGAAATGGAGAACAAGACCAATAATGGAAGCGAGGATGGTCCAAAACATAGCCAAGTGGTGAAGATAAAGAGAGAGTTTGAGAAGATAAGCCAGCCATCGCTGAAGCAACCGGAGATGAGAAGGGTCCTCTCCGAGATCACCAGGCGTCAACGTTCACGTTCACCTCTAGGCTTAGGAGAGAGATCTATTTCCGTTGGACACTGATGCTAGAAGAAGAAGAAGAAGAAGAAGAAGAGGAGCAGGTTCTTAATAGTTGCAGACTTTGTTGTATATGTGTCCATGTATGTAAATAACTCTGTGTTTGAATATGATGATGAATCTCCCTTCCGTTCAGAGTAAACCCTTTTTGTACTTTTGTCTTTTGATATACCTTACTCATGTATTTGTGTTTGCTAACGGATACTTTCGAATTACTTTAACCTAAATCTTGATTAAACCCCCAAACTCAACAACCAAGAGGGTGTAGCCAATGGTTCGGGTAAGTGTTAGAAGAACACGTCATGCAGGCAGGATCGATCAGTTTCTTTTATGTAGTAGACGCCTTACATGCCAAGAATATCTAGATTTTATACAGACCTTAAAAATCAGTCTTACTCTGGGTCCAGGATCATCTCGACAATAACTTTAAAAAGAAAAACAAAAAGCACAAGAGAGAGATTGATCTAAACATAGGACAGACAAAAGCAAGAGCTTCCTCAAACAAACCAGTAACTCTATTTAAGACACCAACCATGCTATGATGTGTGACTATGAATCTTGATTTACATGACATGTACGCGAGATACTGTCACTTTAACTGAAGAAAACTCCTGAGACAAAATAGTAATAAAAATATTTATTCATTTGACCTGCGAGAGAACAAAAGAGAACATATAGAGCTTATACGTTATCTTGTGTCAAAGATGATCCAATTTGAAGCATTAGAGGATAAACAGGACTGAACTCTTTCTCTCCTCTCGACCTGATCTTCACTGCATAATCATCCAATGTCGCTTTAACTCCTTTCCAGATCTGATCCTCCTTTTGGCTATCAAGCCACAGTGAGTACTGCTTCGGACTCAGCCTGTTCTTCTGCATCGGTGACTCCAGCTCGTCCGGGCCTCTCGTGTAGAGATGATGCAGGACGATGCTCGGCGGTAGATCCTGGATGAGAGGAGACGATCCCATTTCAGATGTTTCCAAGAAAACCAATGGCCTAAATGCTCTAAGAGCTCTGTACGGTGCACCGAGTTGCTCCACTGGGAACAGATTCTGCCCCACCGCGAGCTCCAGCTCGGCCATGTCTCTAGCCATCCTGAGCTTTCCCCATTCTGATAGTGGCCTCACGAGGGAAGCATGCCTGATGTAGAAGATCAAAACCCTTGAAGCCATTTGTCTTGCAAGTCTAGTGCAGATCGATTCCGTCACTGCAGCGTTAGCCGTTGCTGCGGAAGGCAAGAGTCTAGATAGGAACTCCTTGCGGAAGTGGAGGATCGATCTCTGCAACTCTTCCATGTACGGGGAAGAGTTGTTGTCCAAGGCAGCAGCATCATCAACGCCAAAGTTTTGGTCATGAATTTGAAGTATGCATGACTCGAGCTGGTCTCGCATTGCTTTAAACAAAGGCGTCACTGGCTCGCATGCCGCGGCGTATATCGCGCCCAGATGAGGAGACAATACATCAGCGGCGATACTGGGAAGGTCAGCTACCATGGATGAGATATACGTGTGGATTCCTTGCAAATGCTGAGATAATGTGAAGTTCCTGATCTGTGTTGAAGTTGCAGGACCTGTGATCTGGCGCGTCTCAGGACCTGTAGAAATCTGACACTCAGCTCGTTGAGCTAGGTTACTAAGGGCCTTGCCTATCTCACGCAAAACCAAAAGAGTCAAACGACCATCTGGATGAACAGCCTCAATCTCGTCTTGAATGTGTGATAACACCTGCGAGATCTGTTCTTTGGAAGGCAAGTTCCCCCGGCTCGACATAGGGAATATAGAGTTCACGAGATCTGACAACCGTCCGAAGCATAGGGATAAGAACGCAGTCTGGAATATTGCAATGCACGAAACCATTTGTTCTTTCCTTTCTGAATCAACCGCAGGTAACACTCCTTTCACATCGGTGTCACGAGAGATCCTTTCGAGAAGATTTTCTATCATGGACACAAGCTTCGGATATCCCATGGTGAATATCTCTTTAACGAAGCTCGAAGCTGTGAATGCAGACTTCATTTGGCTAGTAAACGCCTTCACAAGTGCATCCCAGACTCTGTCTGTTAACATGGAATCACCTTCCTGTTGCATATAAACACTCCATGTCAGCAATAAAACCAAAAATAAAAGGCTTAACTCTAAATCAATCAATAGTCCTGACATCACAGAAACACATTCCAAAGACTAAAGTTGATCAAACATCAATCACACTCTTTAAAAGTGACAAGAATCTTCTCATCCACATCCAAGAACACTCTCTCTTTCTCTCAATAACCCAATGCAGCTTAAACTAATGAGTAAACCAAAATAAAAGGCTGAGAGCTAAATAAATCAATAGCCTTTGACATCACACAAGCAAGTTCCAAAGGCTTCATTTTTATGCAAAAACATGGAAGACTCATCCACTAAAGTGACAAGAACCTTCTCATCCACATCCAAGAACACGCTCTCTTTCTCTCAATAACCAAATGCAGCTTAAAATATTGAGTAAACCAAAATAAAAGGCTGAGTACTAAATCAATCAACAGCCTTCACATCACATAAACAAGTTCCAAAGGCTTCATTCTTATGCAAGAACATGGAAGGATCATCCCCTAAAGTGACAAGAATCTTCTCATCCACATCCACGAACATTCTCTCTTTCTCTCTATAACCTAATCTAGCTTCCTTACCTTGATGACTTCGTCAAGAAGAAGGACATGAGTAAACGGATCCCTCTTCTTAGACAAAACACGCTGCAAGTGCCACACAGCAACCACAAGCGAATACAACTGATCCATACAGCTCCCCATCCTCTGCCACAACGCCTCCCTAACCTTACCTCCGCCACCAATGTGCGGCGCTCCGCTAGACCTAATCCCACCAGGCCCAAACCCAGACGAAACCGCCTTCATATCCATCGCAACGCTCACACTCTTCACAGCCACGCCCCTGTACTTGTTAACCAACTGATCCACTGTTCCCTTCAGCTCCCCAAGGTTATAGAAAACCTGCAACCCAGTCCCAACCTCAGCTTGATTAAGCCCTTCCACACCTCTCTCCAACACCTTCATCGCCTCGGACCTCAGCCTCTCCCCGATCTCCTTGACGAACTCGATCTCCTCGTCGACGACGTCGATCCCGAAGAGATCGTACTCCTTACACATCGCCAGGATCTCGAAATGGAGCTGCGCGGATTTCGTGAGATCGATCTTCTCCGGATCCGATCCGTCGGTTAGATCGCGGAGCTTCTTGGAGAGGCGCAGGGCGCGGACGGAGTGAGAGAGGAGCTCGGCGGCGGAGTGGAGGTTCGAGAGCTGGACGGATTTGGATCGGATGGATCGCACGGGGTCGGAGAGATCGGATCGGATGCGGCGGATGGAGGATTGGAGGGAGGAGACGGAGGAGCGGAGGGAGGAGAGGGAGATCTCGGCGTGGGAGAGGGAGGAGAGCTGGGAGAGGAGCTCGGGGTGGCGGGAGACGACGTCGCTGCGGAGCTGGGAGTCGAGGAGGCGGATGGCTTGGTGGAGACGCTCGGCGGTGGAGGCGGGGGATCCGGAGGCGAGGGCGGCGGAGGAGAAGGAGGAGGAGGAGAAGGAAGGGGAGAGGAATGGGGCGAGGGTGGGGTCGTTGGCGAAGGAGTCTAGAGGTGAGGAGGAGGAGGATGGTTGTGAAGAAGGGGGAGGGTTTTTGAAGGTGGAGAGACGCTGTAGAGAAGGAGGAGGGAGTGCCATCATCTCTCTCGAATCGTTTTGATTTCTCTTTCTACGAGTCGCGCGTCTTTGTTCTACTTGTAGATGATCATTGCCGAAGCAAAATTGAAAAACCTGTATTTGTACCGAATCCGATCTATATAAATACATTTAGTACGCGTAGCAAATGAACATAATTCGAACAGAGCCACTCCGATTAAAGTGACATGGATTGGGTTCAAATCTTGATTATTAACCGATTAGAGTTTTAGTATCAATGGTGTTGGGATTAGTAGGGTACATACCTGAAATCTGATCGAGTATATTCATAATCCAAACTTATTTTCTCTTTAATTGTTCTTTTCTTTTCATAACTCGATTCAAACACCAAATAACCACAAATCGCGATTTTCTTTCCGCAAATCATTTTCTAAATTTTATTATCTGAGCCTATCAGATACTTACTTTGGCAGTGGACTCACTTTCACCCCAGCCTTTCAAGTGGGTCCGCCCCTGCACTTTGGTGTCTTTTTATCCTGAGAAGCTGAAATTTTGTACTTGGAGATTCGTTTCTAACCTGGCTTTAACTATAGGCTTTAACTATAGCTGCGTCCGATATCCTCTTTTTTTTTTTTAATAATATTAAATTAATTCAAATAAAAAAGACTGTTTAAAACTAAAGTTACTTGTCTTAAACTCGAAAAAAATTGAAATTTTGCTTTACATTAGAAAATATGATCATCTAAAGGAGAACCAAGTTCCCATAGTTCCTTGATAAGCTGAGTTGTGGCGAAATCTTTGTTAACTATTTGCACATCTTTTGTTCTGTTGTGTCCTTAACTCTGTCTTCACTTCTCCATTCATTCATTCTATTAACGCAGGCAATTACCTTGTCAACTTGCATTGTTCATCACACCAATGCTTTGTTGGCCCTTCTGGTGTCAAACAACTTTGCTGAGATCAAGAGCAGTGTCTTCAAGCGTTTCAGCAAAGACAACATTCATGGTCTTGGTATATGCGGGTAAGCTTTTACTCCCTTCCCTTTGTGCATTATTGAATAACTATACGCCTCCTACAGCTTTGATCATCAGTTTTGTTCTTTTCCTTACAATTTCTCCACCAGATTCAGCAGAGAGATTCCACATATCAGCCTTCCTGGTGTCTGTTTTGGAGCGAAACATTCTGGAGGCTGAAGGTCCATGGTTTGGAAACTTCATCTACGTAAGTGTATATTATTCAGTGGAAGTCATAAATTTACATAGGAGCCTCTTTCCAGGGTGCTCATAAGTAATTTTACTTGGACTCTGCAAAATGCTACTATGGTCTTCTTTTGTGAGATGATGATAGTGATAGAGTCTTGATATCCCAAACTCTATAAACTCTTCTTATATATTGATCTCTCACCACACCAATTAGAAGCTAGAATAAGGATAATAAGATGATAAGGAAGCTGATAGTGTGAATCCCAGATTAGGATCTCATGGCGATCTCAATCTGAAGATTCAATCACGATGAAGGGAGACTCATGGCACCTCTTACTTACAACATCATCAGCATAATCCTCCATCTACACTCGAGCTTCCTCTTTATAGTTTTGATCTTCCTTCCCGAGCTACTCAACAGTGAGAAACGGCAAAGCCTCTGAATCGATCGGAGTCTCCTCCCAACCCTCCTCATTAGCCACGTCAGCCTCCTCCATTTTGTAAGCATTTGATTCATTCTTCTTTGGTCTACCTTTGAGATTAGATGTCTATCAGATAGACATCATAAAACATTCATTTCTTGCCAAGTTCAATGGCATCAGACCTATAACATACTATGAGTTTCTTCAAGCTCTCTGCGAGCAGGTACAAATGATATAAGTCTATCTCTTGCTGTTCACTTTTCCCTATAAAATTCCATTGCTGTCTCGAGTGTTGTATGTTTCTGATAAGTGTCTTTCATGCTGATGTGGCATCCAAGCTGGACAAGGGGAAGAAAGTAGTAAAGACTCTGTATGAAACCGTGTGTTCGCCGTTGAGGGTTTGAGAAGAATATAAGAAGGGGACTTTACTCATTTACGAGGGTTATGCTTTGTATATGGATGTTGTAGACGCTATGAGTCACATCATGGTCGCCATGAGATCGTCGTGATCAATCACCTTGGCCATGAGAAGGTGATTGTGATCTGAATCTGCAAAGCTATCTTGTAATTGGTTTCTGATTATCAATAAAGTGTTTGTCAGATTACTAAACTCTATCAGTTTCTTACACATTCGTTAATCCTTCTTTGTCAGACTTTGAAAATCCGCCGGGAAGATAGAAAGACAAATATCACCGTTGTTCCCATTGCACCCGCTTGTGTGGTAAGTTCCTCATTCCTTTGTTGGATAATTCCAATTAACTTGAGGAGCAAGTTAACTCATTAAAGTGAAGTTTGATGGGTTAAGGAAAAAGGAAAACATATCGAGCTTAGGAATGTTTCCATATTATTATTAGGAAAAAATGTAGCTTCGCCCTTAGGAAAAGATGTAGTTTCTTCCTATATAAACAGTTCTCATGGAGAGATGTTCCATCAAGAGAAACACATTGAAAGGTTTAGTTTTGAGAGAGTTTCTAAATCTAATAAGAAGAGAAGTTCTTATAATCTTTGTGTTTGATGCAACTTTAATTGGTATCAGAGCTCTAGGTTTCGAAGGTCGTTTACAAGAGGAGTTGTAACTTCGATCAAAACATGGGAGACGATTCTCAAGCACGTGATAAAGGTCTTGAGATGAAGAAGGACATACGATGTCCGATGCTAACATCGACCAACTACACCGTATGGTCGATGCGAATGAAAGTGATACTTCGTTTATACGAAGTTTGGGATACGATTGATCCAGGGAGTAACGATGCAAAGAAGAACAATATGGCGATTGCTCTAATCTTTCAATCAGTCCCGGAGGCGCTAATACTTCAGATTGGAGAACATGATACATCGAAGAAGATTTGGGAAGCTATCAAATCCCGTAACCTAGGTGCTGATCGCGTGAGAGAAGCAAGGTTACAAACTTTGATGTCTGAGTTCGACAAACTGAAGATGACAGACACAGACACGGTGGATGACTACGCAGGAAAACTTTCAGGCTTAGCATCGAGAGCAGCCGCGTTAGGAGAGATAATGGAAGCATCGAAGCTGGTAAAGAAGTTTCTGAAGGGACTTCCAAGAATGAAGTTCATTCACATCGTAGCTTCGTTAGAACAAGTGCTGGATCTAAATTCAACGGGATTCGAAGACATTGTTGGGAGATTGAAGGCTTTCGAAGAACGCATCAAAGAAGAAACCCAAGATGAAGGTCAATCGAAGCTCATGTTTGGAAAGAATGATATGCAAGGTGGTGGAAGCCATAACAACTCGCGAGGAAGAGGCATAGGTAGAGGTTATGGTGGAAGAGGAAGAGGACAAGGAAGGTCTAATGTTTCTGATGGTCATAACAAAGGAGGAGAAGCTTCAGACAAGACCAAGAAGGACTACTCTAAGGTTAGATGTTGGCGATGCGACAAGATGGGGCACTTCGTGTCACATTGTCCTACACGACCAAGAGAAGAAGCTAACCTAACGGAAACACAAGAAGCGGATGCATTATATATGCATGAAGTAGTATTCCTCAACGAAGAGAGAGTGTTTCCTAAGAGGTTTGATGAATGCGATGGAAATACGAGTATATGGTACCTTGACAATGGTGCAAGTAACCATATGACAGGCAAGAGAGAGTTCTTCTCAAACCTAGATGATAACATCAAAGGCAAAGTCAAATTCGGTGATGGATCAAACATCGAGATTGTTGGGAAAGGTTCGATCACGTTCATCGGAAAAACAGGGGAGAGAAGAGCACTCAAAGATATCTACTACATCCCAAGTCTTAAACACAATATCATAAGTCTTGGACAAGCAACCGAGATGGGTTGTGAGGTTAATATGAAAGAAGACTTACTGATGCTGAAAGATCCCCGTGGAAGGCTATTAGTACAAGTCGCAAGGCAACCAAACCGATTGTACAAGACGCCAATGGAGGTTGAAATATCGGAAGTGTCTTCAAATACAAGAAACTGTTGTTACATGGACGTGGCATGCATGGCTAGGACATGTGAACTTTGGAGTCATGAAGAATATGGTAGACAAAGAGATGGTAGTAGGGATGCCTCAGGTGATACACGAGAAAGATGTGTGCAACGCCTGCTTAGTTGGGAAGCAAACTCGGAAGTCTTTCCTGCCTAAAGCAAAGTATCGAGCATCACACGCATTGGAGTTGGTACATGGTGACCTGTGCGGTCCGATATCACCATCAACACCAGCAAACAATAGATATGTATTCGTCTTAATTGATGATTACTCAAGATATATGTGGACGATGCTGCTAAGAGAGAAGAGTGAAGCGTTCGATCGGTTCAAAATGTTCAAGGAGTTCATGGAGAATCAAACGAAGCTACAACTCAAGAATTTTTGCACCGATAGAGGAGGAAAGTTCACATCTTCTGATTTCATTCGTTTTTGTGAAGAAAACGGTGTAACTAGACATCTCACCGCATCGTATACACTATCAACAAACGTAGACGAAGAACCAGGATCATTCAAGCTTCCTCATATTGATGTTACAGAAGAAGGAGATGGTGATGAGCATCAAGATCACCAACACCACGAAGAGCAAAACAATAATGAAGAAGAAGTTGTAGACGCAGGTGAACAAGAGCAACTAGCAGAGAACAACGATGCAAACCAAGACCAGCATGTAACATCAAGATATGGTCGTAACATCAGAAAACCAAAGCGGTTCGATGATTACATCCTACTTGCTGAATTTGAAGGTGGCAGACTCTTGCTCACCATCGATGGTGAACCAGAAAGTTACATCGAAGCTGCAGTGATACAAGCTTGGATCGATGCAATGAAGGCAGAGATCGAATCTATCATCAAAAATAAGACCTGGAAGCTCGTCAAGAAGCCGACAGGTGTGAAACCGATAGGTTTGAAGTGGATCTATAAGATCAAGAGGAATGCAGATGGAACGGTGATCAAATACAAAGCAAGGCTAGTTGCAAAAGGTTATGTGCAACAACAAGGCATAGACTTCGACGAAATATTTGCACCAGTTGCTCGGATAGAAATCGTACGACTACTCTTGGCGTTAGCAGCAACTAATGGATGGGAGATCCATCACTTAGATGTGAAAACTGCGTTCCTGAATGGAGACTTAAATGAGGATGTATACGTTACTCAACCAGAAGGCTTTGTGGAGAAAGGAAAGGAGGATCTTGTGTACAAACTTAGCAAAGCACTATACGGTTTGCGTCAAGCTCCGAGAGCTTGGAACATCAAACTCGGCCGTGTTCTCAAGGAGATGGAGTTCACGAAGTGCACCAAGGAACATGCGGTATATCAAAAGAAACAGAAGGGGGAGCTTCTGAACATAGCTATATACATCGATGACTTGTTTGTAACAGAGACTTCGCTCAATGTTATCAAGCAATTCAAAGATGATATGTCAAGAAGATTTGAGATGTCAGACCTCGAGATGCTTACATACTATCTTGGTATAGAAGTAACGCAAGGAGCTGATGGCATTCACATCAAACAAGAAGGATACGCGCAAGGTACACTTGTCAAGACGAAGATGGAGTCATGTAACTATACTCACGTTCTGATGCACACGAGTTTGAAAGTATCAAAGGCAGAGGAGGAGCCTGAGATTGATGCAACATTGTATCGAAGCACCATAGGATGCTTAAGAGAGAATCATAGAGAAGCAGTGAAGCATCTATACTCACGTTCTGATGCAACATCGTGTCGAAGAAATGCGATGCACCTATTAACGGTCTATGGAAGTTCATCGGAGTTAAAAAGATCAACATACCTAAGATTCAAGTTGGAATTAAGGGGGAGAATGTTGGATAATTCCAATTAACTTGATGAGCAAGTTAACTCATTAAAGTGAAGTTTGATGGGTTAAGGAAAAAGGAAAACATATCGAGCTTAGCAATGTTTCCATATTATTATTAGGAAAAGATGTAGCTTCGCCCTTAGGAAAAGATGTAGCTTCTTCCTATATAAACAGTTCTCATGGAGAGATGTTCCATCAAGAGAAACACATTGAAATGTTTAGTTTTGAGAGAGTTTTTAAATCTAATAAGAAGAGAAGTTCTTATAATCTTTGTGTTTGATGCAACTTTAATCCTTTTGACTTAAAAACTCATGAAAAAAAATGAAAAAGTGTGCTTTTGGACTTCAGGTGATCCGGGTACTGACTCCAGTATATGTAGCACACTTGCCTTACAGTCCCCTCCCATGGAAAGTGTCGTGGATGGTCCTTTTATCTGTCATAACATATATAATGCTTACAAGTCTAAAAGTTCTCATCGGCATGTGACTAAAGAAACATGCAACTTGGTACATTAATAGATGTCGAAAGCGAGACTCCTCCCATCTACACAACGATTAGCCTGATTCTTAAAACTACTGAGAATGAAGAAAGATTTGCACCTCAGCGGGATGGAGAATGTTTTGGTATATAAGATCATCGTTGTGATCTTATACATGTTTAATATTCGATGAAGTGGTATCAGGCAAAATATCTACAAAGAGACCTCATGGATCATTTTAGCAAAAACCAAAAGCTATCACAGGACAATACTATAAGTGATAATAAAAAGCTGTATAGTTCGTTCATTAGAAATGATTTAGAGGGATTGTTAAGAAGATTTGAGTGATTAGTCCTTATTATCTGGGGCCAAAGCGTTGATTGCCAACTTCATACCACCCCAACAGTCACCAGGAGTAGCTGTTCCGATGAAATAGTTGCCACCGTAAGCAAGTTGGATCATATCCTCGCCGGTATTATACTCTATATATCCCTCGTTTGGTATGCACGTTTCGTAACCCGTTTGGTTTACAACCAACATGTTGTCTAATTGATAGTCGTACCGGAATACTGCAATCCAACATTACACAATATATATATATATATACACAAATTGGTAGCTATAGATTTTACTTTATTCTACAAGATTTTCAATCAACATCTAATCATCTAAATATAAATATTGGATCAAGACATGCAGTCTAAAACGTTAGTGTTATGTTTAACAAAAGTATTAGGCTATTTGTGCCTTCGCAGAATTAAATATGATAATGCACATATTTGCGAATATATATATACGAATCATTATGGGTAAATTGTTACTAACCTTTTCACGAACAATTTCATTGAGAAATTAAACTATAGACTAAACTGATTTACGTTAGTTTGTACCGAGAATATATAAAAAGTTTTGTCGCTTGCCCAAGTATCTGCTGGAATACTCAGGTCCCACCCAAATTCATTTCCGACAATATAGGTGGTAGGACTTCTGTGATGGGTCAAACCGCCAGGGAGAAAGAAAGAAATAACTGTTAGTAATGTAGCTATCGCAGCCTTAGCTGATGATCGAGCCATCGTTAATACTTATAAATAGGATGATGATGGTTTTGGCTTAGCCCTTTGTGTTTATATATAGACTGTTCTCGTACCAGGGATTTATAAAGTTCATTTAATTTTGAAAAGTTTTCTTTCTATGAAAGGGAGACATATGTATAAGTGGATCTGTGATTGTTGAAGAGACATAAATATGGAACCATACAGTTAAATTTGATAGGTTTTGTAGATGCAGTATTATCATTGGCATTGAAGGATGTTTATGCATAATAAGAAATAATAAATACTAGGTTAAGATCCGCGCCTTGCGCGGAATCAACATTATATATATAAATTATTTTATGTGTTAAATATTTTTACATATTATGAAATAATAAATATATATTAAATCATTAAAAGTCAATAACTATTAAATATATAATTAAATTGGTACGAACATATAAATCAATTTTATTAATCCAAAAAATATTTTCTTTTATTTGATAGGATATGTTATTAAATTTAAAGGATACTAACATAGATAATATATTTTAGTATATTTTTAATATTAATGTCTATTAAATGATGATTTCTACTCATAGGGTTTTTTTTATCATTTGTATCTTTTATAGAAAAAAATTTAAATTACTGATAACAAAATTTTCATTGTGGGATTAATAGTTTATTATTTTATAATTTTTTTAAAAAGAAGTTGTCAATGATCGTTCAAAACTTTTATCAAAAAAATTGTTCAAAGTAAATTTTAAAAATTGTTCAAAGTAAATTTTAAAACTAAAATATTGTATTTTATATGGTTTATAGTTTAATTTAAAACGATATATATATATTAATCTTAATAATTAATTAAATTAGACTTTTTACTTATATAATTTTTGTAATCATTTGTATTTTGTCATAACAAAAATTTTAAACCATGGATCATAAAATTTGAATGTGAGATTTTTAACAATTTTAGTAATTTATAGCCGTTTGTAAAAATTTAAAATATAACATATACATAAAAAATTAAATTTTTATTATATGGTTATTGTGGTTGTTTAATTTATTTAATAGTTTAAAATTAAACAAATATGATAGAAGATACACTATTTTTTATCAAATCTTTATTATTCAAAATCATTAATTGTCATATATACTTTAGCCACATTAGGCAATTCCGTAAATTTTATTTAAGGAAATAATAAAGTACATTAATGATGAATTTATTGTTAATTTAATAAAAAACTTATTATATAATTAGATGGACCAACATATTTCTCTAATGATTCTAAGAATCATTTTAGTGATGCCATGTGGCTACAAAAAGAAGTTGTAATGCTTCTCAAATAATATATAGGGGATTTTCTTAGTTATTATTTATTATTTCTTTTTTACTAAATATTAAGCCATTCATATTTAAAGTTTAAAACATCAGTCTTTTAAAAACAAAAAAAAAATCAATAACATCAACTTTTAACTTTGTGGTGAATATTGTATATAAATCATATATTATTTTCTTTGGATATATTTTTAATAATATAAATATTACCAATCAATAAAATGTTTACACTTAATTACGTATAATTGTGGGAAATAGCATTATGTAACACGAATCTTCTTTCAAATAATACACAAAATTAACATGTTTAAAAACACTAGATTCCACCTTTTTAATAATTTTATCATTAATTTGATACAAATTTAAAAATATTCAATAATAATTTAAGAATAGTAGGAAAACTTCGGAAAGATAATTAAAAATGTGTAGAAAGGAATAAATAAAATAAAATAACTATATGAATAAAAATGATTAAGTATGAAAATGAATCGATAGTATAGATTTATGGGTTTGCGATATTGTTTGTTATGTTTGGTTGAATGTGGATGGTATTAAGAGTTCTCACGGAT
This sequence comes from Brassica napus, assembly GCF_020379485.1. Taxonomy (NCBI): domain Eukaryota; kingdom Viridiplantae; phylum Streptophyta; class Magnoliopsida; order Brassicales; family Brassicaceae; genus Brassica; species Brassica napus. Next base: position 37,956,522 of record NC_063449.1, on the reverse strand, counting down.
ATTTTATAGGGCAAATCTCCAAAATAGCACCATTCTAATTTTATATCACAAAAATAGCACTCAAAAACTAAAATGACCAAAATAACATCTTTCAAAGTTTATCCTTTGAAAATTTTAATTTTTTTATTTTTCAAAATTTGAAATCTTATCCCCAAAACCTCATTTCTCAACTCTAAACCCTAAACCCTAAACTCTAAACCCTAAATCCTAAACTCTAAACCCTAAACCCTAAACTCTAAATCCTAAACCCTAAACTCTAAATCCTAAACCCTAAATCCTAAACCCTAAACCCTAAACTCTAAACCCTAAACCCTAAACTCTAAACCCTAAACCCTAAACCCTAAATCTTAAACCCCACCCTTTAACTCTAAACCCTAAGTTTGTGACTTTTGATAAAACATTAAGTGCTATTTTTGTGACTTTTGACCTTGAGTGCTAGTTTGGGAACAAAAACTTGATTTAGTGCTATTTTTGTCTTTTTCTCTATTTTATACCTATGATGTAGGTGAATAAAACTATTGGAAACGGTATTTTAAAAATGAAACTGGTTGCGCGGGTATTTTTATTTTTATACTTAAATAGTTTAGTTTATACTTCATCTTGATACAAATATATGATGTTTAAGGTTATTCACACATATTAATAGAAATTAAATATTTACCTTTATTTATTACTTTTTGGTTTTTATTTTGGTTAGAAAATATTAAGAATATTTATTTGTATTCAAATAAAGAGAAAATATTATAATTAATTTATGTAAAAGTTGATAAATTTTAAAGAATGGTCCAAATTAAAAAAATCACGCATGAAAAGTTCTATCACTACATTGTATAATTAACAATAATAACATTTATTATGAAAATACAATAGTGATAGGATTTTTAATATTTTATTCAATTTTATTATTTGCAAGGTAAAATTCTAACATTATTGTATTTTACCAAAAAAAAATTATTGTATTTGCATAATAAATGTTATTATTATTATTATTAATTTGATCATATACAAGTATAAACTTCTAGAATAATTAAATGTTATTATTATTAAGTAGATTATAAATGGTTATATGCAAATATTATATATTATATATTGATGGAATATGATATTTTTGAAATTATGCATATCTAATAATATTTTGATGGAATAAAAAGAGAATTAAATAGGTTATTAGGATTTTATCATGAAAATGCAAAAAAAATAATAATATAAGCAACTTTCTAGGGATGGTCCATTTAAAATATCACACATAAAAGAAGTCATGATTTCTATTTTAATAGTATAGAGACTGTCCGATAGTTTTATAAAACACTGTTACCAAAGTTACAGTGTCTAATATCAAATTTCATTAATAAAATTTCGGTATTTCCTTTTGTTTTTTTTTGAAAATTTGATTCTTAAAAAAAAAAGAATTTTGAACAGTTACTTTCCAGGTTGTTTTAATAGCCTAACTTTACTAGACTTGAATACAATGTTCACTAGGCCGGGCCACTCGGTGAGGTCGTTGCCCTACATCCAACAGTATTTGGTCCAATAAACATAAAATTACCACACAACTAGAGCATGCGCATCAGGAGTTCAGGGAGGGGGTCACACGTTTTCCAAAAAAAAAAAAATTAAAATAAGCATAAATGAAAGACTTGGGCTCGTCCCGCCTCTTCCGCGTGAACCCGGGTCGTGACTGTTCAGCGGGCCCTACGCCACATGACGGTCCGCTATTGGTCACTTTATTTAATTTTTTTTTTTTAAATCAAACGAAAAAAAAAAAAAAAAATAATTTCTTGAACTTAACGAGCGGTTCGCCGCTGCGCATGCTCTAAGTCTTCTCAGAAGAAATGACAACATATCCTTCACCGCTGCCAGCACAAACAAGGTACCCTTGAGCACGGTGAGATTCATTAATTATTTAAAACGAAAGCAAGAAACATAGATGATAACTTAGAAGAAACATAGATGATAACTTCCAATGCATTTGATCAAAATGCGTTAGATCAAATAGACACACTGTAGGGAACACCCATCCCGGTAACGCCTGGTTCAAAGATAGGTGAGAGAGGCCTCCCATAACGGGACGGGCAAGTTCTGGATCTTTGTCAGGATTATCCACATCGTTGTACACGTCATAATCGTAAACCCGCTCGAACTTTTTAAATTCATGATCTCCCTCACGGTTCTTGCCTTGCAAGGTCTCCAGCTCCTCTTTTCGCAGCTGTTTAAGAGGCTCAGGAGTTTTGAGAGCCAAGTAGGACTTGTTGGAGAAGAATGTCCGCTTGGTTGGGTCTTCGGACTTAGGGGCCACCCACGAGTTAAATGTAAAGGTAACGGGGCCGTCGGGTACCTCAAGTTTCATTTCCTTGATGAATATCTCTTTACTCTCAAGGTTTACAACTCTGATGGCACCAACCGCTCCAAAGTCTTTGGGCATGTCGAACACACATTGGTACTGATCATCATGTCCATCAATCAATACACGTTGTGCGTAATCCTCCACTGGATCCTTCTTGATCGGCGTCCCTGACATATGTGTTAAGTACTTGGTTAAGTATCACTGCCATTATTCACTAATGATGCACTAGCCTACTTTTTTACGTCACATTATAAATTTATATACCCAAAATGCGATAGCTTCTTATATAAAAATAATAATAATACGTTTGCATGATAATTGTACTCACGGGGGTCAGTCTCGGCGCTAATAAGCTCGACGAGCAGGATTCTCCGACGGAAGGTAACAAGCCTTCTTGGGCCGTTATAGTTCCCTTCTTTTTTTTTTCTTGGGACAACACCGTTATAGTTCCCTTTACTTTGATTTTCTTAACTTCTTCTTTCACTATTTTACCTTTCCCATTAATATCAAACTTTGAGGCAGTGACCGTACATCGTCCTCTGAGGTTTGGACGAGGACACAGCTTGTAACGATGTCCTGCCGAGAGGGAGTTGATGAGTGCTGATGGTTTAGTGAACTGAGAGCTGAGACTGTTTGCTATGCTTAAGGTCTGGAGACTGGACGACGCCTCTCTACAAAACATCTTTTTATCTGTTTTCTTTTATTTTGCTTACTCTCTAGTGCATCCCCTCGACATCTATTTATACAAGATTATAAAATATTAAATATTTTTCTTACTTCTAAAATTAGAAAAAAGTTCTCTACTTAGACCATCTCCAACAATAAATCCTTCATTAGAGTTCTAAATCAATATTTTAAGTAAAATTAATCAAATTAAACATTTTACATACTTGTTTAATTTTAACATCTCCAATGGTAGAACCAATGAAAGGTTCTAAATTTCAAAAATTTGAAAATTTGTAATAAGAGATTATTTGCATCACACTCTACAATTAAATATAATTATTGAATTACATAAAATTTAAATTAACTTGACATAAAAACATATAACATAGATTGAGAAATCATAAATAAAACTAAACGATCAATCGTTATTTTATTTTGTACCAAATTTACGCCATATATGCTCAACCAAATCATTTTTCAATTGTTCATGTATGTTGCGATCACGAAGTCGAGTCCGAATTGCCATCAAATTGCCAGTATTTGAAGGCATATCTGTATAATACATGAAATCCACATGAGAACTTATGTTTGATTCTACCTGTGCGAATTCTGATACATCAAATTGAGTGTACCCATCTCGTTCGTCTTCCACTATCATATTGTGTAATATGATGCATGATCTCATAATCTTTCCGATTTTTGCCTTATCCCAAATAAGAGCTGGGTTTTTAACAATGGCAAATCGAGCTTGCAAGACTCCAAAAGCACTCTCGACATCTTTACGGACAGATTCTTGTACTGTAGCAAATAAGGATGCTTTCGGAGTTTGTGGAAGTGAAATAGATTGGATAAAAGTTGATCAGTTCGGATAAATACCATCCGTGAGATAGTAAGCAAAATGATACTCGTGTCCGTTGACAAAGAAATTCACTTTTGGAGCTCGACTTTGTAATATATCATCAAAAACGGGTGATTTATCAAGAACATTGATATCGTTTGAGGTACCTGGAGGTCCAAAAAATGTGTGCCATATCCAAAGATCATGTGAAGCTACTGCCTCTAACACGATTGTAGGTTTTCCAGAACCACGTGTATATTGTCCTTTCCAAGCGGTTGGGCAATTCTTCCACTCCCAATGCATACAATCGATGCTTCCTATCATCCCCGGAAAACCGTGCATATCTCCAATATCGAGTAGTCGTTGAAGATCTTGTGGTGTCGGTTTCTGAGATACTCATCTCCGAACAAATATATGATTCCTTCAACAAAATTTTCTAAGCATGAAATTGCAGCACTTTCACCAGGACGGAGGTATTCGTCAACCGCACAACCATACGCCATCATACGAATTGCTGTTGTGGCCTTCTGTAGTGCAGAGAGACCAAACATGCCGGTAGCATCTCTTCTTTGTTGAAAGAATGGAACTTCATTGAACCACCTTTGCTTACAGTTGCCAACCTCTCTTTGTGGCATACCAACAAGCTGTGGACTTTCATTGAAGTAAGCTCCAATTATTTTCTAAAAGGAGTCTGCCTTCTGTTCATTCCCTATAATCGGATCCTTACTTGTGTTAAGCCAAGCACTTATGAGCACCAAATCTTCCTTCTGTGACCAATTCCTTCTCCCTATTTTATATTCAGTTGTCTCTGCATCTTGGCTTCGAGAATTTGTCCACTGAGAACTAAAGAGAGGAAGTTCTGAAGATCCAAGAGCTACGCTTGGTGAGACAGGTTCATAATGTTGGCTATTTAACAGATCCAAATAACCTGAAGACTGAGTAAATGGATTTGAAGAATTCATTCCTACTTTCTGGTGGAGAAAGGAGAATGAGAGAGTGAAGTAGTTTTCGGAAAAGGAGAAATATATGAAGAAGGACAGTTGTGTTTTAGTGTGAGTTGGTTGCATTCATTTATAACAAGTTTGAGTATGTTACATTGTTTAAAGTGTGTGGTGTTAGAAATAAAGACTTACCTAATCTAAAAACAACCAAGCATTGATCACAACCATACTTAAAGCAAACTACCAACAAGAGATAGACTCTACCAAGCAGTAAATTTGATGTAGACTGAACAATAAAACCTAGTTAACATCTAACAACCAACTAGTCCTAGAAGAATTTAAAGAAGTAGTCTCAGTAAATTACCTTGGAAGGTTGAAATTTAATGTGTTTAAATGTCCGGAACAGTCATGTGTTGTACACTCTCGCTCTTCCACCAGTTCCAACACCCTGAATAAGAGAAAAGACGTACCACCAAGCAGTTAACAACCTAACAATCAACACACTTAGCATATGACACAAGAGACCAAAGGAAAGCTTACCAACTAGTAGCACCAAGTCCTTTATACAAACCCAAAAAGCCTTCTTCTCTGCATATGGTACGGAGAGCATGCCCAATACCTTGATAATACATTGTATTTCTCTGGAAAGGAACAAAAGTAATCCATTCAGACCACGTACAGACAAAACAGACACTGCTCAAAATCAAACCTGTGCAGCAAGACGTGTCCTAACAAGATCAAGAGGATAAGTAGCAGAAGCAGCTGTAATACCAGCCAAGCCGCCACTGACAAAGTGAACAAACGAGCTGCTACTCGCATTCCCTAAATAGCTCTGTAAGATTGGGTTCGAATAGAAAAACTGCAACACAAAACAACATTGTGACAAATCAATACAGAAGACACAATCCACAAGGACTATAATAGTATAAAGCAACTCACTTTATTATATTTCTCATATGCATAGAAGTTCAACACCGAATAAGGAAGCCTGTGCGCAACAGTAACCATATTCCCTTTCCAAAAGGCTCTAACTCCTTCCTCATTGACGATACGAGAAGCTTCACGCCACAAACTCAGCTTGCTCAACACATCAGCTTCTGATTGCATTCCTTGCAGCTGAAACGCGACACAACAAAAAAGCTTAGAGACAATAAGTTTTAAAGACAAAAAACACAATGTTAACGGTAATAACCAAACAGCAAAGCTCAAACAACCTATTTACAATCTTATGAACCCTAAAATCAAAATACCCTATTCTAGATTCAACAGATTAAATAGACGAATCTACACATTATAAACCTCGAACCGTACCTAGAGAAGAATGAAGAAGCTTCCTGCTTCGAAATCTCTTCGATTTCTAGTCAGAAATCTGAAACAGTCAAGCTTCAGATTCCACCAATTTCCCCGTTGATGAAGCCGACGGTGGGGAAAGGATGCTTCCAGCGTTGGATTGATTCGCCGTCTGGATCGAATTGATTCGCCGTCTGAATCGAATTGATTCGCCGTCTGAATCGAATTGATTCGCCGTCTGAATCGAGAACCCAAGAGAGAGAGAGAGAGCCAAAAAAAAATTTCCGCGAAAGAGAGAGAGAGAGAACTGGGACCAATTTTTTTTTGCGTTTGTTTAAAACACTCAACCACTGAGAGATAGACACGTTTCCTTTGGATATAGCTCCAAAAACATCTACAATTAGAGACAACTCTAACTATTTTTCATGTTTTTGATTTTATTAAAACCCTTAAAATTAGATGGATACTGTTTTAGAAGTGGCTTGGATACATTGTTGGAGATGGTCTTACCGAGTCCACGAGTTTGCATGTTACTTTGTTGATATAGATGGGGTGATTACTAACTATGAGTGACTGAATAGCCTTTCTAGAGTAAAATTTTTTCGGTAAAATTAATTTTCAACTGAGTTGCGCTGACACAAAATCAATCACAGTAAAAAAAATATAGTTTCATGTCGAGTAACTTTTTTATTTATGTCTTTTGTGAATTTTGAACTTAAAAGTTTTTTTTTGAGCAACACTTCAAAGTTTTCTTCCTTTTCTTATGGAGTAAACTTTTACTCCAGCTTTATTTTTCTCTCTCATTTCTTTTCTATTCATTTACTCTAATTTTTATTCCTTTCGATTACTCTATTTTTGCCAGTCACACCCTATATAAATAGGCGTGCTTTTGATTAAATTACATAAGAACTAAATAACATTTATTATATTTCTGATGATAAAATAATTTATGTATTTTCTTTATCATTTTTTCTAATTTAATTTGATTAAAATTGTAATAAATAGGTCATTTTAAAAATCAATTTTTTTTTGTGACTCAGCTTTAACTATTTACTATTTTAGTAACTATAGAATATCTCGGGCATATGAAAGATCCGTACAATCTCAAAAGTGAAATACAACACATAAATGAACTTTCTCTCTAAATATTCAAATAAAACCCAAAACATGACCCCTTATCTCTCTGGACAAGTATGTTTAGTGTCTTTAAATATTTACAATATAGTTAGATCAATATAATTGCTTAATGTTTTACTTTTTTTTTTTGTTTATAAGTCTTAAATCGTCTTGTTATTTATATGTATGAAACTTAACAAAAGATTTAAATATCAATATTATGTTCTTTTAATTAGATATATCATTTAAAGTATAATAATTCATATTGCTTCAGTTATTCATTTTTGGTATTGAATTGCATTTGTTTTTCTAAATTGTACCATATTTTATTTAGTTACTAAATATATTTAAATAAAATTAAGTTTTTAATTGAATTTATTTTGATTCATACTCTTAGAATAGTAATATATTTGAAAAAAAATTAAATATAATTTAAAATATTTTGTTTGGGGATAAAATTATAGGAGGAAATTTAGAAGTGTTGATCACTCCGGAGTTGCATAAACTAATCAAACTAGTAATTTCAAAAGACATCAATCAATTAGAGCTTCAAAGATATACCAATAACTACCAAATTAAAAGTTTTATTCCATCAGTTTAGTAATATATACATGGTTCACATCAAGTGCCAACCATAACTTTAATATTTGATCCCATATTTTTAAAATTATGTATTTGGTATTCAGTCAATTTAACACAAAATATTTTATGATATCATATGATTAAGGTATATTAGTTTAATAAATTCCCCTTTTCTAATTATTTGATCAAAATACATTCATAGTAAAATTATTCTTAGTTCAAGTATTTTAATATACATTAAAATCATCTTAGAAATAATATTGATTAGAAAAAATAGAGTTGTTAATTAAAAATACTTTAATAATTTATTAACAAATATTAACTATTAAAATTCCAATTATTTGAAATAAAAATGACAAATTATATGTTTATCATCTATAATTGATTAGGTTTTAAAAATATAATATTTAGAAAATAAATTTAATTGCTAAATATATTTGAATTCATTAATATTACTAATATATTTAGATTTTTAAAAATCAAAGCAAGTGAGACTTGTAAAAGCAAACATCTAAAATACTATTATAATAATTTTGAGATATTTTATTTTTGAGATATTTTCTAATTTTTATTTCCATAATCAGAATAAATGTTATTAAATAAAAAATAAAATTTAACAATAGTAATAGATTATTATTATTATTTTGATTCATTAAGTGTGTATATCTATATATATATATATATATATACATGTAGCTACACTCGTGAAAGTTAACGTGAGAGTGATTTGTAAAATATTTACTTTTTGCACAATATTATTAAGATAGATGAATATATATGTAATGATTAATTGTAATTTTTCCATTTGGTCTATTGGTTTTATGTTGATTTAATTAACTAGTAAAAATAAGTCATACTAAAAGTTAAAGTTTATGAAAGTATGTACACTAAAAACGGAATATTTAATTTTTTGATGTTTTAAATTTGATGGAAAGAGATACCTGGTCTATAATAAAAATTAGTTAAGGATCTAGTGGAGCAATTAAGGATGAAGAAGGTGTTGTCGTAAAAATACCGGAAAAGATTTAGTACGACGACATACATGAACAAACTGTTCAACGATATATTTGTGTTTCTCTGGTTATATTACTAATCAGGTGATTAAAATCATAACTTGTAGTGAAATGTGGGATCAGTAAGAAAAAATACATATGTTGAAGTCGTTTTTGAACAAGCTGTATTTGTAGTGGAGGTGTGTACGAACTGACAATGTATAATCTGGTGATCTTATCGCATATGTGAAAACTTCAATTAAATCATCCGCGATCTGTAAAAGTGGATGTGAAAGTGAGGACAAAGAGAAAGCCATGATCCTAATGTCTTCTTACCTTCTCAATGGTGTTCAATAAGTTTAATATTTCTTTTATACTACTCAATCCTAAGAACAAATCTATCATTATATGTAGCAAGATATGTCAATCCAATCCACGATTTTTAAAGCAAATAGAATAATGCAAGTGGTCTTTTACGCGAAGTAATTAAGGTTGGTTTAAAAACTAATGGTTAGAAGTGATTAAGAAAGCAGTGATCTCAATTCCAATCAAGAAACTCAGCAAATAACAAGTGTTAATCAAAGTTTAAAAGGTTAACTCATGGAATTGGTAACCAATTAAGGATGATAGATTTCAAAATTTGGATGCTAAACATAATCAATTATCATTCTTCTTCATCCTAGGATCACAAGTATAAACAAATTTACTCTTGTGATAATAACTCCTATGGTAATCATGCATTCAATATCAACTCTTGTTGGCTAACGACACTTAAGCATGCATTGGAAACAAGTCATAGTAGTCATAATACATCTCTAGTATGCAAAACATCAACTTTGTTGGCTAAGCATGCAAAACACAATATGAGATTCAGTCAAACATTTCATCGAAAACCTCTCAAACATGAAAACACCTTAAACATAGGTTAAAAGTAACTAAGTCTAATCTATCACTAAACACACATTATATGTAAAAAAGAATGTCAATCTATCCGTAAGCATCACAATTCATACATCAAGATAGTAGGAATATAGAATGGACATTGCTTTATTTTCATCCTCCTATTCCTTCTGTTCCTTCACTACTCCTCCTTTTTAATTATCCTCTTCATTCTTCATTCTGCCTCTTTTCCTCCTCAATCACCTCTGGTTGTAATATTCACCAACCGATTATTCCATCATAACTATTATCTTCTTCTCCATCATTTCGTGTGATACACTCTCTGCCGCCGTCAGTAAACATAATTGGAGAAAATGAACAATGTACTGCTTTTATATTCTATTATATATATATTTTTTTTTTGTAAACTGATATTCTATTCTATTATATTTTAGACCTACATAATAGAAATATTGTGTTTTTCATGTTATCCTACTGTAACATCAGTACCATCACTACTACCGATTGTTTCAACATCGATACCGTGTTTTTCTCCACCACTGTCGCCATCTATCGTTTCCTCATCTCGTCCACCGTTTCTTCTTTCTTTAACTTCATGTAACAACAATCACAAATCAGTTCTTCTATATTATTTGTGTAATGAATATAGTATAGTCTAATTTTACAAATCGCTCTTGATGCACAACCACGCGCGGAGAAGGAGAATTTGGTCCATTTCTGTGTGAAACTATCACATCCGAACTTCTCTTTTTATATGATTACTTAGTGAATATTTTTTTAATATAGTTATTCCACAAATTCACCCTAGAATTATAGTGTTTGTTATTATTTTGTTGTTTTCAAAAGAAGTGCTTCCCTGCACGTTTTTGTTGTTGTTACCGAACTTATAACTAAAAATTACCGAACTTCTCAGTCTCGTTTATGAGGACGCAATTGCCGGTAGTGGCCAGAAGTTTATGCCATATCTAAAGAAGACAGAAAATAAAGCTTATAGGTTCATATGCGACTATAGTGTAGACTTATTTATTGTGTTTTGGCCATTTTCAAATTTAGGAAAAATGCTACTCCCTCTGTTTTTATATGTAGAAAGTTTTAGTTGATCAATGCACAAAGATTAAAAAATATATCATTTACTTTTAAAATATCATTTGATATATAAATTAGGTATAGTTAAACCAGTCATAAATAAGTCTATATTATTTGATTGGTCATACTATACGCAATAAAAGTAAAAAATTATATAGAATAATTAAAGTACTTATATTTTGAAACAAACAATTTTTTCTTAAACTACTTATAATATGAAACAGAGGGAGTAGTTTTTAAATGAACCGGTTTCGTTTTGGTTTTTAAATAAAATTATTTATATTTGTTTAATAAAAAATATTTAATTTTGTTGCATGTTTGATGGAAAAAATCTGTAATCTTGTAAACAACAACAGTGCCCAAGCCATCATATAATCAACAAATTAGGGGTGGCAAAAAAGAACACAAACCGAGACGAACCAAACCAAAAGTATATGTCTAAACCATTTGGTAAAAGATTTTATGAATAAAAATGGTTTAGTTTGGTTTTAAACCAAACCAAAATACCGAAGTGTTTCTCAATTATATTACCTAAATATACTAATAATATTATGATTTAATACATTTAACTATTTAACTTAAACGCAAAACATAATTTTATACATTTTACTTTTAAATGAATAGAAGAAACACAATTAAAAAAATATATGAATCTCATACATTAACCAAAAATTTACCTATAAATTTATATAAGTTTGAAGTTACACTACAAGAAAACACAAGTTTAACGAGGAAAATTAACGAGGAAAAACAATCCTCGTAAAAATACGTCGATTTTGCGAGGAAATTACGTGAAAAAATAAAAGCATTGTTATTTCCTCGTAACGTTACGACAAAAAAGTTTCGTCGTAAAGATGATGTAAATTGACGTGGTTTTTACGAGGAAACACTATTTCCTCGTAAATACGACGTAAACTTTGTGAGTTCTTTAGAATTAGTTTACGTGTACTTAACGAGGTAATTTTGAATCCACCACCAAGTTAGCTTCCTTCCATACCCTCGGATGAGAGATTCGGGTATAAATTGGTTAGCCGTGATCAAAGTTACACCTCGAGGACGAATCATCAGTGGAGAAGAACCACCATTGAAAAAAGAACAGATAAATGAAGTCGAGGAACCTGAACAAGAAATTGATGACATCCTTCTCATTGATCCGCATAATCACGAGTACGAAGATCTTACCGACGATGCCACAGACAAAGCTGTTGAAGACGAGTTTAATGAAAATGATGATGTTTCTAGTGATGACGAGAATGTTGATGTATCCGATTGATGTATTTGATTTTGTGTAGTTTTTTTTTATGAATAAGATAATGTGGGAGTTTGTTTTATGAATAAGGTAATGTGAGAGTTTGTTTTAATTATGAATAAGGAATTGTGGTTTGGAATGGAAAGAATTGATTGAGGTGAAAGAATAGATTGAGGTTCAAGGGTAGATGGGTTTGGGGTTTGGAATATATGAAGTAGAAGATAAAGAAGATGGGGTTTGGGGTTTGGGGTTTCGGGTTTCGGATTTTAGGGATTTAAACGTAATACTCGTTAATTCCTTGTAAAATAGCGTGGAACTTACGACGAAATGTAAAATAAAGAACGCGGGCCATGCTAATTCCACGTAAGCCAAAATCGTCGTAAAGAAGTCGTAAAGACACGAGGAAATTACGACGAAATTAAAAAATATAAAGAAAGCGGGGCACGCTAATTCCACGTAAGGCAAAATCGTCGTAAACGAGTCGTAAGCCAACGAGGAAATTATGACAAAATTATAAAAACTAGAAAAAAGAAGAGAAGAAAGATACTGGAGTCACATGTGGCGAGACTTACGTTAGTCTCACCCACATGAGTTCCAATATCTTCTTCTCCTCTTTTTTTTCAAATATTTCTAATTTGAAAAACATTTTGGTGAAAAGCGGGACTCGCTAATTCCTCATAGTATAAAAACTAGAAAAAAAAAGAAAAGAAGAAAGATTTAGGAATCACATGTGGCGAGACTTACGTACGTAAGTCTCGCCCACATGAGTTCCAATATCTTCTTCTCCTCTATTTTTTTCAAATATTTCTAATTTGGGAATGTGGGAATTGTGATTTAGAATGGAAATAAAGATGGGGTTTGGAATATATGAAGTAGAAAATAAGGAATATGGGGTTTGGAGTTTCTGATTTTAGGGATTTAAACATAACACTCGTTAATTCCTCGTAAAGCGACGTCGAACTTACGACGCGGGCCTCGTAAAAGACTCGTAAGAAAGCGATGAAATATAACGATGAAATAAAAAATAAAGAAAGCGACCCCCGTTAATACAAGGACGAAATCGTCGTAAATACCACGTAGGACGAAATCGTCGTAAATACCACGTATGACGAAATCGTCGTAAATACCACGTAGGATGAAATCGTCGTAAATACCACGTATGACGAAATCGTCGTAAATACCTCGCAGTGTAAAAACTAGAAAAAAACAGAAAAAGGAGAAAGATACCAGATTCACATGTGGCAAGACTTCCAACAATTATAATGGTAAGTCTCGCCCACATGAATTCTAATATCTTCTTCTTTTCCTTTTTTTTCAAATATTTATAATTTGAATAGGATTTTTCTGAGGAGTGTGATTTGAGATAGGGTGTGATTTGGGAGTTTGTGTGTGGGTTGAGAAGGAGAGTTACGGGTATATTTATAGGGAAGCTTTCCTCGGTAATTCCACGTAAGCGAAATCGTCGTAATGTCCTAGTACGATAAAACGCGGGCCTTTGTAATCTCTCGCTGTTTCGTCGTAAAAAAAAACACGGGCCTCTGTAATTCGTCGTAAAATTATGAGGAATTTGCGACGGTATGTAATCTTATATATACCCCCGAGCGCTCACTCTTTCTTTCCTCTCTACTTCCTCTCCACTTCCTCTCCACTTCCTCCCTGTTTCGTTGCAATGGTAAGCCTCTCTAATTCCTCTCTAATTTGGTTAGTTTAGGTAGATTAGGTGGTTAGTATAGGGAATTTAGATAGGTTTACGGATCTTATGTTATTTAGAGTTGATTAGGTGGATAATGTTGGAAAATATACTGTTGACGAAAATTTAAAAAATTAATTTTTTTTCTCGGGTTCGAAAAGGTAGACTTACTGCCCATTACAGAGAGATGTTCGGTGAGCCGGGTAGTCGTTTAGACCCGTCGTCTTCTTCAGCGCCCGGTTCTTCGGGTCAGGAGACTGTCCCCGAGACTCAGTACACTCAGAGAGTATATTTTCTAAAATTTTAATTTTTTTTATTATTCATTTAATTTAACTTTAAATTTTTACTAACAAAATTTATTTTTTCTTTTTAAGGTTGTCCCTAAAAAAAAAGGACGGACGTTGGGGATTGGTTCCGTCAACGATGTTCCGAGAGTGACATCGTCTTATGGTCAGCGACGGGATGATGAAGTCTCTCAGCTGCGTAGGGAGTCCGATGAGTTGCGTAGAGACTCTGTTGAGCTACGTCACGAGTTGAGCTCGACGCGATCTCGTATGGGTGGACTCGAGGGCTTCTTGGACGTTGTAGCGGCCACAAATCCGGAATGGGAGACCTTGTTGAGGACCATGCGACAACGAAATCCTATTCCAGGCGAGTCAACATCCGACACACATGCCGAGGCGGATGTAACGGCGAGAAGTGATGAATTCTACCGGCGATTAACGACCCTTAGTTCTTTTTAATTTCGGTTCTTGTATTATGAATTCAAAACTTATTTATATATAAAATATTTTGGTTTTCATTTTTTTAGAATTTTAATTTTATTAATAATTTAAAATTTTTAAATTATTTTTTAAATTTTGTTTTTTTATATTTCTGTAAAATAACGAAACGAAGTAAATTCGTAGCTAATTTTGTGACTTCTTTACGTCGAAGCTTAACGAGGTTTTTACGAGGAAAGGTTTACAAGGAAATGACGTGGAAAGTTCACGTGGTCTTTACGAGGAAAGCTATCAAGGTATTTACGTTTACTTTACGAGTATTTACTTTCAAGTTATTTACGTGAGTTTTACGAGGAACGGCTTTCGAGGTATTTACGAGGAAATTTAGCGACGTCCTTACGTGGAAGCTTTACGTGGTCTTTACGACGAAATATTCTGCTTCGCTTTTACGGCGAAATTATTTCCTCGCTATGTTACGACGAATTAGCGAGGATATATGCGTTACGACAAACGTATAACGACGAAACATGTTTCCTCGCTAATTACTCGTAACACTGATTTTACGACGAAATCACGAGTAAAACTGCCCTCGTAAAACTTGTGTTTTCTTGTAGTGTTAATAATATAAAATTATTGGATTACTTCTTCAACATTTTTATTGTAATATTTGGCTTTAAGTTTACATATGAAAATAATTATTTAGTGTCAAATGATGATTTGTTATATGTTTTATAAATTATATCTTTGTAATCAAACTAGATCAAAACTAAAAAAATCAACACTACTGAACTGAATAAAATAAAATAAAAACTAAACCGACCAGATACACACCAAACCAAACTGACACAAATCATACTGAACACAAACCAAACCTAACTAATTTTGTTTGAGTTTGGTTAAAGTTTTCTTAGACAAAAAAAAACGAATTGCACCAAACAAAACCCAAATTTAAACTGAACTGGCCACTCATGATACAAATGATATAATTTTAATCATATTTGTTATTTATTGTTTTGTCAAGATATATATATATATATATATATATTTGATAATTCGTTTTTAATATTAATTGATAAATTAAATTTTAGTTAATACTAATTTAAATATTTTATTTTATAATCTTAATATTAATCTTAATATCTTACATGTTTGATGAAAATATGCAATCACGAAAACAACAACAGAAATCTGATCCATATATAATCATAAAATAATGTAGTTTAAAAAAATTATCTTCTCTCAAGTTAAATATATATATTAATGATCTAGTTTTGTTGTTTTCAATTTAAAAACTTTATTTGATAAACTAAATTTTAAGCATTGTAAACTAGACCAATGTGAAACAAAGTTGAATGGAGTACTATCGTGTGGTTTACACGTCCTTCGATACTCTTTTATCACTTGGTTAGCTGTCCAAAACAGGTTGACCACTGAAATAGAATGCGAGTCTGGAAATAATGCACGATTGTGAATTACGTTGTGAAAGGAAGGGGACAAAAGATCATATTTCCGTTGGTTGTCCCTATTCTTACACTATCTGAAAAGGGCTAGTTAAGAGACTGTTGGGAACGAGAGCAAACCCCGATTGGCAACTGTCATTATCGCTCATGCAACGATCGCGTCTCAGCCATTTAGACTCAGTTACATATGAAGGGAGCAATGCTCGTCCTCACCACACGAAATTGGACAACAACTGAACAACTCACTCAGATATTTGGCAAGGCATTAAGTATGCACTATGCAGGGATATTACAGATGGTTTCAACTTTAAATATATTTTTTTCAATTTTTATTTTCATAGGAAATTACCACAAATATCACATTCATAGTACCACTTTTCATGTTTACACTAATCATTTTTACACTCACTTTTAATGAATGGTAAAAGACACTTATACCCCTAGGATTAAGTAATATAGACTTAGAGTTTAGAGTTTAGAGTTGAGGGGTGGGGTAGGGTTTTTGGAACGTGAAACCTAGGATTCAAATAAATATATTAATAAATACTTAAAAAATATAAAAAAATTTTAAAATAGTTTCAAACATAATTTTCGATTTTCAAAATGAAATTTTGAAAAATTTTAAAAAATATTTATAAAAAGTTTGAATTTGAAAAAATATAATTTGAAAACATAAAAAAAATTATTTTTTATTTAGTTTTTATTTATTTAAATAATGATTTATTATATATATATATAGATAATAAGAGTATAAGAGTCTTTTGCCACTTAATGAAGAAGATATTTTTAAAAATGTCAATTTTTAGTGATGACAAAGATGAAAAGTGGTATCATGAAAATAAATTTCTCTATTTTGATTTGGCTACTTTTCTATTCTTTTAATTTCTTTGACTCATAGGTTAAACGTTTCATCTTTGCCACACATAGGGCTACAACAGAGATGGTTTCACAATATTATAAACGTTTCTAGAGATGGTTTCACAATATTATAAACGTTTCTCGTGAACAACTTATAGAGTTTGCATAGATTTTATTCTTTTGTAAATGCATGTCTTTAGAGTGATTAATAAATTTGAAATTTTAACCAAAACTATTTTTTCTTAACTAAAAATTATTAAAATATTTGATTTTTATTTGAAAATGTAAATATGTGTTGTTTATGTGCATCATTATTCCATATATTATCTAATTTAATTACAGTTATCATTTAATTTAATAATTAATTAATATAATATATAAATATGTTATTAATTTGAAATATATAGGTTTTGCTTTTATACATATTTAAAAATTAAAATTCATACTCTATAAAATAATTAGTGTATTAAATAAATTAATTATACATATAATTTATTTTAATAATTTAATTACATTGAATATGCTTATATTTTTACTGTAATTTATAAATTTAGAATAATTCGAATATATTGTATAATAATATATAAATATTAATCTCAGATTTAATAAATTATTTAGAAAATAGATATCAATTTTATAAGGTCTTTTTATAATAAAAAGAAATATATATTTATAACTAAATTTTAAGATCGATTCAAAGCTAATATGTGTAAATTGTTTTTATGAATTAATTGATTAGAACCGATTTGACATTACTATCTTTAATGAAAATTTAAAACCCTCAAAAAAATTAATGAGAGAAATTGTATATTATACATTAAATAAAAATTAATTTCATAACATACTAGCGTTTTAATATAGGGAAATTGTCAAAAATACCATTTTCAAAATACCACTTTTCATGTTTACACTAATCATTTTTAACGAAGAGTAAAAGACATTTATAACCCTTTGATTAACTTTGACAAGAAAAACATATGGTTAACTAATCTAAACTTAAAACATCAACTTTAAACCCTAAATCATCAACTCTAAAACCTAAACCATGAAACATCAACTCTAAACCCTAAACGCCGAAACATCAACTCTAAACCCTAAACCTTAAACCTTCAAATCTAAACCCTAAAACATCAACTCTAAACCCTAAATGTAAACCCTAAACCCTAAACCCTATATATTTCTGAAATTCAAACCCTAAATCCTAAAACCCTAAACCTTCAAATCTAAACCCTAAAACATCAACTCTAAAACCTAAACGTAAACCCTAAACTCTAAAACCCAAAACCTACAAATCTAAACCCTAAAACATCAACTCTAGGGTCTTAGGGTTTAAGGTTTAGAGTTTAGAGTTTAGAGTTGAGGTTTTAGGGTTTAGAGTTGTTGTTTTAGGGTTTATGGTTAATTTTGTAGGGTTTAGAGTTTACTTTTTTGGGTTTTGGGTTTAGTGTTTAGTGTTGATGGTTTAGGGTTTAGAGTTGAAGTTTAGGGTTTAGAGTTGATGCTTTAGGGTTTAGAGTTGAAGGTTTAGGGTTTAGGGTTGTTGTTTCGGGCTTTAGGGTTTAGAGTTGATGTTTCAGGGTTTAGGGTTCGTATTTCAAAATAGTATATAGGGTTAAAGATTGATGATTTAGGGTTTAGGGTTCGTATTTAAAAAAAAAAAGTTTAGGATCGATGGTTTAGGGTTTAGAGTTGAGTTTTGGGGTTTAGGGTTTGAATTTCGAAATAGTATAATTTGAAAAAAATTTAAAAAATTATTTTTTTATTTTTTTATATTTTTTATTTGTTTAAATATTTATTTATTATATATATAAAAAACAAGGGTATAAAAGTCTTTTGCCACTTAATGAAAGATATATTTTTGAAAATGTCCATTTAGTGGTGGTAAAAATGAAAAATTGTAGCATGAAAGTGGTAAACATTAAATTTCCCCTGTAATATAATAGACTACATTTTAATCTGCATTTTAAAAATGGTGATTAATTTTTGATTACTGAAAGATATTCTTCATTTATTTAATTTGTATGATGTAGGCCTGTTTTATTTTAGTGATTTAAAAAAATATATAATCCATTTTGAAACCCGTCTAACGTTGATTACTTAAAAAAAATATCCCATATTATTTGGGGAAAATAAAACATTTGAACTATAACTCGTGTTATCATTATATTGATTCTTAATCTTTAGAAAACCAAGTTTATCCATCTAAACATAAAAAAAAAATTTCATTAAACTAATCACGTAACTAATTATTATTGTACTAAGAATATTCTTCATTTTTTTCTTAAACAAAACTATGAAATTATCTTATGTGATTAAAATTTATATAACAGAAAATTATTTTGAATATGATTAAAAGATTTGATAACAATTTTTGTATCTTCTATCAGTTATGTTTAATTTTTATTATTAAAATAAATTAAATAATCATATTAATCATATAATACAAATTTTAGATTTTCAATATATATTATATTTTGAACTTTTAAAAACTACTATAAGTTAATAAAAGGGTTTTTACCATCCATCCTGCTGAGATTATCCTTTCAAGTGTCCATTTATTACATATGGAAAGAACGAAAAGAGAGAATACATACATGGCTCACTCGGCCAGTGGATCAGTTGGCCAGAATCATTGGGAAGACTATATGATAAAGGATTGTGTCTACTAGTTATTATTATGATAAACCAAAGGTTCAGGGATAATTGCAGTATTGGTTTAGTGACACGTGAGACATAATTAGGATTCAGCTATTTGTTTTGTTATTCTTTTAGCTTTGGGTTGTACATAAACATTTTTTTCCTAATGATCAATAAATTTAACATTTTATAAAAAAAAATTGTTATAAAAATATAAATAATTATAAAAACATATAAATAGGAATCTTCATTTAAGACATAGTTATATCAAATATACTATACATCTATGTAAATATTATTTAAATTTAAATACATATCATATAGAAAGATAAAATTGATTGTTTAAATTTATTTACCATAAAATAATCGTGAATAAATAACAATAATTTATGGTTTTGGCACCATTTCAATCATATACGTAATAGTTATTGACTTCTCAACTATAATATATATATATATTTATTATTTCATAATATATATAAAAATGTAAGAAAATAATAGTACATAAATATTTATATATACAATGTTCATCATGCGCAAAGCACATGTCTTAACCTAGTTTTATAATGAATGAAATAACATGTGCGTTTAATTTTTTTTTATTTGATACATGTGTTGCCTATTTAATGGAATACCTCTAAAGATACTTCAGTCCTTAAAAAATAATGTAACGGGATTCACTATGTAATTACATAATATAAATATTAACTAATTTTAATTTTTATAGGTTAATATATATATAAAATTTTATATTCTAACTTTAAAAATAACTATTATTTTATATGAAGTTATTTAATTTTTCAATTTTATGTTTTAAATAAAATAAATTGCAAATCCATGAATTGCTGTTATTTTGTGTACCATTACTTAAGTTTATTTAAATTTATAATTTAATTAATATATTAGGTTATTTATTTTTATTTTCTATTTTCTATTTTTTATTTATTTTTATAATTTAATTATGCTATGAAATGTAATTTTTTTTTTAATTTTTGTTTAATATATATATATATATATTAAAACCGAATTAATTTTAATTGATTGTAATACTATAATAATGAATATGAATTATTTGACTGTCAAAATTAACTAGTAATTATATTTTTTTAAACTTTGTTATTATAAAATGAAATATACACTACTATAATGAAAATATTAAGGCTGAGTATTTCGGGGGACCAATCGGGTTTTGGTTTGGATTCAGTCGGGTTTCAAGTTTATGAATTTTAACTCCATTTGGATATTATAAAAGTTTGGATTAGATTCGGCTCGGTTTTAGTCGGGTTCAGATTTGGGTTTAGTAACATCTTCAAAAACTGGTTGAACCCAATATAATTTCAGTATTCAGATCTGAATGAGGATTTTAGTTCCAAAAATTATTTTATACTTAGTTAAACCTGAAAACAAAATAAAGATCGAGTTAAACAAATACCAAAATTCAAAAATAAAAAATTTGAAATGAAGAATGTGAAATGCTCATGTCACGATTATTATTGTTTCCAGTATAAACAAGTGAAATTAGAGAGAAAAACAATAAAATTAGAGAACAAAACTTAAAGACTATGTGCAAACACATCATATATGATAAACCAGAAGTGAAAACATATCAAACCCGATAAACTCGACTATATAGAATAAGGAAGAGCACCAAATACCAAAATATATAAAAATAAGTATTTGAGTTAATCATTCATATAATAGACACTTATTTTAGGTACTCAATGACATTTTAGAGTATTTTGGGTATTTATTCATGATTAAGTTCGAGTTTTTTCTGGGGTTTTTTTCCTGGAATTTTAATTTTTTTTAGTTTTTTTCAGATATTCATTTGGGCTTGGAATCAGTTTGGATAAAATACATAACCCGAAATACCATAAAACAAGTTTCATTCAATATCTATGTCAAATTCAGTTCAGGTTCAGGTTTTCAAATTCGATATGTTTGCTCACCCGTATAAAATATATTGAAAGATAAGAGTTGATGCCATGAACATGCCTCATCCAACATCTTTTTTTGTATGTTGTTGATTAATGCCCAGAAGACCGAATCAAAGATTAGGGATTGATGTGCCATGTTCAGATCTTTTCAAAAACTAGATTTATGTAACTAGTAGCAAAGTTTCATCTGAGAGCTATTTTATTTACTAATTTGTTTTCAGTTCAATCTAAATTTCATTTAAATTTGAATTTTTAAGGATAGTTAATTTCTTGGTCAACAAAATGGAACACATTCAATTCAGCTTTAGTTTCTTTCTTTAGGACTTTGTTAATAGGCTATTGTCCCTTGATTAATCGAATTTAACTTTAATTAAAATAGGATTTAAACACTAATTTTTACCCTTTTCACACAACTTTTTTCTTCTCTTTCGCTCATCTTCTTTGCATAAACCTATGTTCTCCTTCTTTCTTCTTCAATGGTGATTCCCCTGTGTGCGCTATACTAGCTTCTTCTTTTCTGTTAGCCCAAGTTGATTGAAGTAAAATACAGTTTCGTTTGTTATTGCGCCATTTGAGCTTCTATGGAGTATTATGTTTTTCTCAGACAGATTTTTGGGGTAAACCGAGTGGAATTTGCAAATCATTTGTTCAATTCAGTTTGCTTAATGAAGATAAATTATGATGCAAGGAGAAAATATACAATGTTTGAGAGAAAGTCTTTCAAGGAGTTCATGTTCACAAATCTCTATTTTGGCTTTGGATCCGGTTATTTTGAAGAAGGCTCTTTTTCAGGAAAATGGTATGGGTCGTATAAGAGCAGGATTAACCCAGTCTCTTAGATGGGTCTTTAAGGAGAATTACAATTAAAAGAAAAAGAAAAATTGAAATTAAGACAAAGAACGTCTCCTAAATAGGAGTTAGAAGAACCGTCCCTTGTTAGACACGTGTTTTAATCTTATTGGAGAGAGAATTTCAGAAGGCAAAAAAAAACTGATCACCGAGTCGTCGTTCTTTCGGTGCTCTCTCTCTCTCCTTTTCTCCCGAAAATCGTATGCATCTAGAATCGAATCAAGCTTTTGTTCTGTGATTGTATTAAGATTTTGAGAGAAATTGTGATTGTATTCAGATTTTGAGAAGGGAAAAAAAAGAAACCGACTTTGTTTGTTTTCGTTCTCTATCTCTCTCTCTCTGTTGATTACGAAAATCGCATGTGTTGGCGAATCGTTCTACTTGATAAGCAAACAAGGAAGGAACTTATATCAGCTTTACGACTTCATATGGATAGTAATTTACAAGGTATGTAACTGCACATTAAAAAAAGAATGTGGACTTGTTTGCATTTAAGTAGTTGTTCACGCTTGTTCCATTTGAAGTAGATTGAAAAGTCTCAGACTTCCTATAGCTTTGCTATTTGGTAAGTTCTGCCTTGTTTATCTGTTACAGATGAAAGTTCTGGTGAAGAAATAAAGGAAACTACTTCATCCACTCGCTCAGAAAGTGTGACCATCAAAAGAAAGATCAGAAGCAGGGAAGAGTAAAAAGAGTAAAATAGTCTACTCAGAAAAAATTGAATGCCAAATTTTCTTCAAAAACTAGTGAACAAAAGTCATTAGCCAAAACAGGTTTGTCATGTGTTACAGAAAAAGTAAACACTTTGTACTATATACTGGCAATCTACATAGAGTATTATGAAACACTATGTGTTGCTTTATCTTCTTAGGTAAGCAGAAGCTTCGGTTAAAAGAGGAAGAAGCGTCATTGACCGTATCTAGCAAAGTCCTCAGAACCGATTAAATCATATCATCCTCAATTCAAAGTGAACCATGGACGATACTTGCCCATAAGAAGCCTGAGGAAAACTAGAAAGCTTATAACCCAATGACAATGAGACCTCCTCCTCTCCCAGAGGGTACCAAGTCTGTAAAGATTATGACTTGGAATGTTAATGGATTGAGAGCATTGTTGAAGCTAGAGAGCTTCTCTCCTCTGCAACTTGCGCAAAGAGAAAACTTTGATGTGTTGTGCTTTCAGGAGGCAAAGATCTAGGCCATTACATAACATTAGCCTTTCTTATGTTTAAAAGGATTAAATTCTTGTGTACTAAATACATCTATTACACTAATGTTAGGTGAAGGATGTTGAGGAAGTTAAAAAAGCTCCTAGCTAGCTAGGAATGTTAAACAGGTTGATCCGTCCCGTCCCGTACCGCAGCGGGCTCGTCTTCGAGCGGGTCACGGCGGGCCAGGCCCGCGCGGGCTGCAGTCCTTAAAATGGCTGACCAAACCCGTACCGTAAAACATGTAGGCCTTTGCGGATCAGCCCGCGGGACATAGAATTACAAACGAACATATGGCTCATGAACGCTTCAAGATATGATTCAAGGCGCTTTATCAGTTTCATGATGAGTGAGTTTAGTTGATGATTGAATTGGATAAGGCAATACACTTGTTAGTTGAAGATTTTAGTTGGATCAAAACACTAGTTTATTTACTTTTGTTGGACTCCAAACATTTTAAAAATAAACAATACTTTAGTTGCTGAATCCAAATATTATAACTCATAAGTTCATAACAAATGCTTTAGTTTTCTGAATCCAAAATTATATAAAACTAACACCAAATCAAAGATGCTAATCCCAAAAATAAATAAAAAGAAAACACCAATCACACTTCTTATTCTTCATCTTTATCACCAACAAGCGACAAAAAGATAGAAATTTCTCTTCTTCACCATCAACTTCATCTTCTGCAAATAAGAATAATAGAAGTGAGTTAAAGATATATTGAAACCTAAAACTCCAAAATGTATGATAGTGTGAACAAATACATATAGGCAAAACTATGAAGAACCCATTGCGGGAACTAGATCTTCTTTTTCGGTGGAAAGTGAGTTTTCAAACATCTTATGATGACTCGAAGAAGCTCCACAAGTGCAGATCGAAGGCGCTTGGGAGACCGGAAGCATCATCAACCCTGAAACCACCATCACCGGAGCTACATAACGTCGAATCGCCTTCTCTCTCTCTCTCTCAATGTTTTAGACGAAAGCATAAATGGGGACTTAGGGTTGCGGGCCTTTAAAATTCCCCAGGTTAAGCCCATCCCGCTTTCGACCCGTCCCGTTTTCGACCCGTCCCGCTTTCGACCCATCCCGCTTTGAACCCATCCCGCGAGGCCCACAATTTTGCGGGCTTACCAAATGGAGGCCCAATCCCGTCCCGCAGCAAGCCTTTACGGGCCAGGCCCGCGGTCCAGGTCCTTGATTGCCATCCCTACTCTTAGTGATGGCTATGATCATAGTTTGTGGTCGTGTAGCGTCTCAAAACTTGGTTACTCTGGAACTGCTATTATCTCACGAGTAAGACAAGAATGTGCTTAATGGTGTTTGATACACAAATTTTTTTTCTTTTTAAGAACCCCAAAATAAGAGTTTACCATTGGAGATCCAAAATCAAGGCAGCTCTTAACTAAGATTCTTTATTAGTTTTAATTACTAAAATAATGAATAAGAGACCCAAATGGGGTTATGGGTTAATCATGCTCTAAGAGCATCATTATCCCAGTCTTTAAGGGTGTATCTTAGCTTAATTGGAATTAAAAATAAAATGAAAAATACATTAATAAGAAGATACGTCTCTAAATCAAAGAAAGCAAGGGACGTCTCTTGTGGACAGGTGTCCAAAAATGAGTGGGGAGGAGAGGTTTGGTGTTTCAACGCTTTCGGTTCCTCTCTCTCCCGATTCCTCTCCTCTTTCGGCTTCTCTTCGCAAGTCATCTTGATGATGTTAGGAGTTTTCAAGGCTCCTAAGACAAATGTTGTAGTATAGTGATTGTCGAACCAGTTCTGAGGGATATCAAAGCACTGAGAATGCAAGTACTCACTTAATCTAAGTGCAACCAATGATTTAGATGGGTTTTAAGCTATGACTAAAACTAGAAAGCAATAACAGAATGATACTTCTTGACTAAGGGAAAAGAGAACTCATGTGCATAGGGATTAGACCTTGGGTGATCAAGTATCGAACTAAAGATGGCAAATGATCAATCAAACTATCAACCTTAAGCCTAGACACAATTCTAAGCAAGCTCTATGTCTAGATGAATGCTCATTTGCTAACATATCTCAAACATCAAATGTCTTTGGTTGAATAATATGAAAGCAATCATTACGAACAAGTCTATTAGCTATCTTAGCATCTTTAACAACAAATGTCTTTGGCAAAGTATACTAAAAGCCTAGGAGAGTTGTCTCAGGCATTTCATCAAACACCTTTTGGGTGGGAAATGCCTATTGATCAACTTTTGAGTGGCCAACTCAGAAGATGCATTATGAATACTCTACTAGCAAGGAACAAGAATGATCTACACTAAAACATCATAGAACTAACCTAATCACCCTTGATCTCCCTAACCCATGAATTCAAAAGGTGATTACTCACTAATCTCCATGATTCCTCTTAAACCCATATTGGATTTCAGATTAATCATGTAGAGAAATAGATAAGAAATCAACAAGAACACAAGAACATAACAATCAAAATCCAAGAGATGAACTTCTCCAGAGAGTTTTTGTGTATTTCTCAATAGATCCAAAGATAATCTGCCTGGTGGTCGCTTCCAGAGTAAAAAACATAGGTTTAGAATATAAAAACGTGCCTAATGAAATGACCAAAAAGGCCCTTGAGAAAACATGAATTCGGCCAAACAAATAGACGTGGAGCGACCTCGGCACGTCGCTGTGAGAGGTCGCTCCCGGGTCGTTTCCTCGCGAGCGACCTGGCTGTGTCGCTCCGAAGACGTCGCTCCCGGCTTGCTCAGAAACCATAGACGCGAGCGACCTTAGGGTGTCGCTCTAGGAGGTCGCTCCCGGCTTGTTCGTCGCTCTCAAATCGACACAACCCGAGCGACCTCTGGGTGTCGCTGCGGTGAGGTCGCTCTAGGAGCTGGAGCGACTTTGCCTTGTCGCTCTAGGAGGTCGCTCCGAAGCGTAGATGGCGAGCGAGTTCATGGCGTCGCTCCGGTAGGTCGCTCCCATGCATTGCTCGTCCAATGATCACTCTAATCACTTCTAATCACCTCCCTTGAGCTCCAAATGTACCCAAATGTCTCCAGGAACTCCATGTGGTACTCCAATACCTAATGAAGACATATGTATGCAAAATGCAACCTAGACATGGCTTAATCCTAATCTATATGATGAAAATGCACATGAATAAATGGATAAAACAATGTGAATATGCAAGATATCAACTCCCCCAAACTTATTCTTTTACTTGTCCTCAAGTGAACTTTCTAGAACTCATAGGGAGAGAGGTTTGAAGGTGGGAGCTCATAGCCAAAAGAAACACACAAAGCACTCAAATCAACATTTAAATTCAGCATTAGTACACCCTCTCTTATTATACTCTAGCTTCTCTAGGCCTATCTGAACTCTTTCCATCCCTACACTCATCATCATGCATTCACACATGCAAATCAGCCAACTCTCAAGTTCATTAAGCATAGCATCAAGTGAATTTTTGCAAATGGTCAATTGGTCCAAGTCATTTGGTTGGGTAAGGGAAGGCTTTTATTCAAGTGAGTCAAGAGGTTCAAAATATATGATTTTAAAGGTGGTTCACTCTCAAAACAAGTAGCCTTGACATTGCACATAATATATCTAAGAAAGGGATCAACTCATGCATACAATGCTCAATCTCCATTGTTCTACCCTTTTCCCAAACATACAATTACACAATCATTCCCAAATGTCAAATCCAACTCACATCTCTCACCAAAAGATCCTAAGAACATTAACTCCTTCTCTTTGAAATCTACAAGGGATTTTTCACAACCTCAAAACATTACTTAGCTCCTAACAACTTTGCTAGCCCCCTTTTTCTTTCTTTTTCTTTTCTTTACGTTTTTTTTTTTTTTTTTTTTTTTTTTAGATGGGGGCCAAGACTTTTCATAACTTGAGCTAGAGGTTTTTCTACTTATCCCAATAAGACAATTCACTTAAACACAAAGAGTCATTTATTTTCCTTTTTCATTTCTCCCAAATCATAATCACAACTCTCACCCCCCACCTATAGCTAGACAATAGAGTGCCCAATCTAGCAAGAATGAAGATCAAGCATTGTCGTTCCCGATACTCTCAACATTATGCACGTGTAAGACTTTCCGAAAAAGGCCTCACTCATCAAACAATGAAAGTTTAAAAGGAGGGAAAGGTTTTGGGAGTGGTCTACCACTAGAGTTTGTCAGAATAAGATTGGCATAAAGGATGTGACAACTCAGGTGTGTATAGCCATGACTCAGTACACAAGGGACCATGAGCAAGAAGCATTAAGTTCGTTTAGTTCAAATAAGGTTGTAGTTGGCTTCAAAGACTGAGTTTCAGCAATCAACAAGTTTCAGGAAGAGTTTTCAAGGCTCGAAACATACAAGTCTTTTTGAGAGGTGCAAAAGCTACTCAGGTGCAACGTAGTGTTCTTTACAAGGCATTTAAAATCATTGCTCCCAATGCAAGTAAATGCAACCTATATGCTCTAGACTCTCCTAGAAATGCCAAAGATGCAAACTAAATGAATTTTTTTTTTTTATGCAAATATATATGTATAATGCAATGCATGAGACTCAAATCATCAAAGCAAACGTGATCAAATACTTGGTACCTCCCCCAAACTTAAATAACATAGTCTATGTGTTGTCAAGGAGAGAGAGATACCCAAAAAGAGAAAACTAATATGCAACAACGAAATGGTATATACAAGGGAAAGTAGTGTGTTACCTTCTATGGAGAATGAGTAGAGGGAGATGCTCCCTCCTCGTCGTCCTCAGGTGGTAACTCTTCAAGGTGCTCATCAGTAAGAGTGCCCATCTCTTCAATGTAGAAGGCTTGCCCGAACACAGTTGGCTTCTTCATTTTCTCCTTGATGTCAAAGTGGAGAACATGTCCTTTACCCAAATGGAGATCAATCGTGCCCGCTTTCACCTTAACAATTGCTCCTGCTGTAGCTAAGAATGGCCTTCCAAGAATCAATGGGTCCTGAGCCTCCTCACCCATCTCAAGCACCACAAAATCTGTAGGTATCTCATACCTTCCAATCTTCACAGGTAGGTCCTCTAAGATGCCCACAGGGTACTTCACTGAACGATCAGCTAACACCAGAGAGAGTCTACACTTCTTGTACTGAGTGAATCCAAGCTTCTTTGCAACAGACAAAGGCATCACGCTGACACTAGCTCCCAAATCGCAGAGACATTTCTCAAATACCATAGGTCCAAGAGCACAAGGTAGTGTGAAGCATCCTGGATCCTCTAACTTCTCTGGAACATCAAGCCTTTGGATGATGGCACTGCACTCATGGGTAAGAATCATCATGCTTTCCATTTCCTTCTTCTTTGCAGCTACAACATCTTTCAGGAACTTGTTGTATTGAGGAATCAACATGAAAGCATCGATGATGGGCATTGCAACCTGAGCTTCACTCATTTGCTTGTCAAACAAAGCCTTGTACTTCTCTAGCAGCTGCCTCTTGAATCTACCAGGGAATGGTAGTTTGGGTTCATAGGGAGGAGGAACAAAAGAGTTCTCATTTGCTGGAGCAAGAACTTCACCATCTTTCACTGTTTTCTTCGCTTCCCCAACCTTTCCTTTACCCTTGGCTTCCACAATCTTCTCCAAGATTTCATCATTGATTTTCTCATCAACAATCACCACTTCATCATCTAAGTTGATGGCCACCTCTTCACCTAGTTTCTCAGCATCACTGGTGAGGGTTGTAGGAGGTAACTGTTTACCACTCCTAAGGGTGATAGCTTTGGCCTCCTTGGGGTTTTGGTCAGATTTTCCAGGTAGAGATCCTTGCTGGCGAGTCTGGTGAGTGTTCATGGAAGCAAACTGATTCTCTAAATTCTTGACTGTAGAAGCAAGATGTGAGAACTTGTTGTTGAGCTCATTGTAGCTTCCATCAATCTTGGAATGAAGGTTTTTCAACTCATATCCAACATGCTTCTCACTTCTAGTCTGAGACTCCAAGATTTGTTTCAGCAGGGTGTCAGTGCTGCTCTCTTGAGGAGCAGAGGAACCAGATGAGGGGTTTTGATGAGGTTGATAGCTGCCTTGCTGGTTGTTTCGAGGCGGATAACCACTCTGTTGGTTGTTGGGGTAGGATTTCTGTTGGTAGTTGTTGTACTGAAAGTTGGGCTCTTTTTTGTACCAGCTACCATTGTTGTTGATGAAACACAGGTCTTCCTGACCTTCCAAACCCTCAACCTCATGGACAACAGGTGGTGTATCTTGGCTTGGGTTACCAACAAAGTGCAGCTGCTCTTGTGTGGCTTTATCAGCAAGGAGGATGTCTATCTTATCCTGTAGAGCTTTCAACTCCTTCCTCGTCTGCTTATCATCTGTTCGACTGCTTCTGTCGTGGTCTCCACTGTAGACTGCATCACTCTTTACCATGTTGTCAACCAGCTCCTCTGCATCTTCCTCAGTTCTCCCCAAGAAGAACCCATTGCTAGCTGTATCCAGTCTGGCCCTGTACTTAGGAAGAGCACCACGGTAGAATGTGCTCAGCAAGCTCTTTCTCCCACTGACGTGCCTTATCCCCCAAAGAGAAAGGGAATAGCTTGAGCTTTAAGGCATCTTCGGACACACCATTGGTTTTTGACAACCCACAGTAGCTGTCGAACCTATCCAAGTGATCAAATGGGTCCTCCAGAGCCAAGCCATGATACTTGTTGTTCTCGATCACGTTGAGGAATCCTGACTTGACCTCAAAGTTGTTGGCTGCCACAGCTGGTGCTCGGATTCCGAATCTGTGACCATGTATGTTGGGGCGGTCGTAAGTGCCAATGGGTCGAGCTGCCCGCGGTTGGTGTTCTGCCCCTTGCGGTGGATCTGCCATATCAATATCCAATCGCTGCAAGTGGGCTTATTGTTCTTCTTCTCTTCTAGCTCGAACACACTCCCTCTCTAAAGCTCTGATGTCTGCTACTATTGGAACTAGGTTTGTTGGACCCCTGCTCCTCAAGTTCATACACCTGAAAGTTAAAGGTAGGTGAAGAAGAAGAATCAGTAACAAAAGAAAATAAAAATGACTTAGTCTCAAGTAAATGACTAAATCTCAATGTTCAAATCTACTCAGAATTTGGCAACGGCGCCAATTTGATGTTAGGAGTTTTCAAGGCTCCTAAGACAAATGTTGTAGTATAGTGATTGTCGAACCAGTTCTGAGGGATATCAAAGCACTGAGAATGCAAGTACTCACTTAATCTAAGTGCAACCAATGATTTAGATGGGTTTTAAGCTATGACTAAAACTAGAAAGCAATAACAGAATGATACTTCTTGACTAAGGGAAAAGAGAACTCATGGGCATAGGGATTAGACCTTGGGTGATCAAGTATCGAACTAAGGATGGCAAATGATCAATCAAACTATCAACCTTAAGCCTAGACACAATTCTAAGCAAGCTCTATGTCTAGATGAATGCTCATTTGCTAACATATCTCAAACATCAAATGTCTTTGGTTGAATAATATGAAAGCAATCATTACGAACAAGTCTATTAGCTATCTTAGCATCTTTAACAACAAATGTCTTTGGCAAAGTATACTAAAAGCCTAGGAGAGTTGTCTCAGGCATTTCATCAAACACCTTTTGGGTGGGAAATGCCTATTGATCAACTTTTGAGTGGCCAACTCAGAAGATGCATTATGAATACTCTACTAGCAAGGAACAAGAATGATCTACACTAAAACATCCTAGAACTAACCTAATCACCCTTGATCTCCCTAACCCATGAATTCAAAAGGTGATTACTCACTAATCTCCATGATTCCTCTTAAACCCATATTGGATTTCAGATTAATCATGTAGAGAAATAGATAAGAAATCAACAAGAACACAAGAACATAACAATCAAAATCCAAGAGATGAACTTCTCCAGAGAGTTTTTGTGTATTTCTCAATAGATCCAAAGATAATCTGCCTGGTGGTCGCTTCCAGAGTAAAAAACATAGGTTTAGAAAATAAAAACGTGCCTAATGAAATGACCAAAAAGGCCCTTGAGAAAACATGAATTCGGCCAAACAAATAGACGTGGAGCGACCTCGGCACGTCGCTGCGAGAGGTCGCTCCCGGGTCGTTTCCTCGCGAGCGACCTGGCTGTGTCGCTCCGAAGACGTCACTCCCGGCTTGCTCAGAAACCATAGACGCGAGCGACCTTAGGGTGTCGCTCTAGGAGGTCGCTCCCGGCTTGTTCGTCGCTCTCAAATCGACACAACCCGAGCGACCTCTGGGTGTCGCTGCGGTGAGGTCGCTCTAGGAGCTGGAGCGACTTCGCCTTGTCGCTCTAGGAGGTCGCTCCGAAGCGTAGATGGCGAGCGAGTTCATGGCGTCGCTCCGGTAGGTCGCTCCCATGCATTGCTCGTCCAATGATCACTCTAATCACCTCTAATCACCTCCCTTGAGCTCCAAATGTACCCAAATGTCTCCAGGAACTCCATGTGGTACTCCAATACCTAATGGAGACATATGTATGCAAAATGCAACCTAGACATGGCTTAACCTAATCTATATGATGAAAATGCACATGAATAAATGGATAAAACAATGTGAATATGCAAGATATCACTTGACTCTCCCTTACAGATTCCGAATCAGCATCCATGGAAGAGATAACAGACGGAGTGAACAACATGAACTTGGCCGTTGATTCCCAGAAGAAGAACCGGATTCAAGTTTCCAACACCAAGAAACCATTGTTCTTCTACGTCAACCTAGCCAAGGTACACACTTTTCTATTTATTTCTGGAATCAACGATCTGTTTCGATCGAGGAGATCATTGTCTGACTCTTATCCATCAAAAGGTTCAATCTTTCTGGAAATTTCTATACTTTAGCTGTCTTGTGAGAATCACAAAGGTGTAAGCTTTGATTGGTGTGTTGATTACTTATGTTATAGGATCTGTAAACGGCTATTTTCAGAGATTGTGCAACTGGGTTTTGTTTTTGACTTTTGTAGAAGTCGGTGGAACCAGATGGTGAATCATATCGGATTACCTGGAAGCAAAACGTTTGCAGAACAAGTTGAGATTTTGTCTCAAAGGTCCCTGACATAGCTGAAGACAGAGAAGATTTTGACAACAGGCCTTTTGATCCTGAAGATTAATCAAGTCTAGTAAGAGAGTTTCTTGTTCCTTTTTTGTGTTCTACTTTAAGGTCAACTTATGTTTTGTTAGCTTGAAAAACTATGTTAAGGTTTTTGATCGTGTTCATCTTTTTTTTTCTTTGTGCATTAATGTTTATCAATCATAAGAATATCTAGTGGATATATCCATAAATTATTTGTGTTCTAGATATGTCGCAAGAGTCCAGCATTGATGTTGCAGTAAAAGGATATATGAGTTACGTTACTTGTACTTTGCTTGGCTTGGAATACAGCTAATCGTCTTCTATTAAAAGGCATCTTCTAGTTCAAATTCTATCTATTGGTTACAGGTCCTGAGGTTTGAGTAACCTTTGAATCTTGCTGATCGTTGAAAAAGAGAAGTGGGATAAAGATCTTTAAAAACAGATTGGGTTTCTGCTTTTGTCCATAAACAAACAATAAACCAAGCAAAGAAGTTGTATTATTGATAAGATAAGTGGATAGTATAAATGACTAAACAGATGAACTTTTCGTGAGATATCAAAATTTGATTCTTTGTTTTTTTGGTCTTGCAGATTGAAATTACGCTTGGGAAGTCAGAGAAGTTTGATGAGCTAATGACTGCAGCCAATGAAGAAAAGGAAGAGCAGCAGAAACTCAGGTACAAAGCTGAACATAGCTTACTCCTTATCTCTGATGCCTTTGTGTTTACTCATCCTCAAACTCAAGTAGTGTCTCCTCCCCTTTTCTCATCTCACTCACACACTCTCTCTCGTTGCAGAACCTTCTCCTTCCATCTCTCTGGTTAATTGA
Source organism: Brassica napus (assembly GCF_020379485.1). NCBI lineage: Eukaryota > Viridiplantae > Streptophyta > Magnoliopsida > Brassicales > Brassicaceae > Brassica > Brassica napus. The sequence continues at coordinate 37,923,262 of NC_063449.1, read as the reverse complement.
TTTCATTACTTGGTTCTTTATAATAAGTCATTTTAAGTGACAGTTCTGAAATTTCTCACTCTTGCTTCTTCATTGCCATAGATTCAATCATGCATCTGTTTACTCCTCTTCACTTTTTTTTTTTTTTTTTTTACTCCTCTTCACTTGTTTTGGATAAGCTCTAATTAAATTTTCATCTTATAGAAACTTCTACCTCTATGATCATTTTAATAAAAAACTTTTTCTAAAAACCCTTAAACAAGAGACTTGCAATGGAGGATATAAAAGTTGAAAGTTCTTAACTAAGTCTCTTAACCAAATTTACTACTTAAATAGTATTAAAAATTAATTAAGAAACCCTTAAGAGGTCTCTAGGATAATGATGCTCTAAGTTATCTAAAATCACACAACGTTATAATAAAAGAAGGCTCTTTTCTTCGAGTGTACTATGTGTCATATAAGTTAGTATAATTTGGATATTAAAATGAATAAAATTTTAAAATTACGTGTGTTAAAATAAGAAAATAAAGAATTTAGATATTAAACCGGATAATAATAAGTTTGGGTATTAAAAAAACAATGAAATTTTGTTGGAGCATTTTTATAGAATTCTGCTTTAAAACTTTGAGGTGTTTATTTGATAACCATTGACAAATTCTAAATCAGAAATTTCCACCTATGTTTGAATGTTGGAAAGAAGCCAGATTGATAAATTACCTGGCAATGGCCGCGAATCTGATTCAATTTGATTTCCATTGAAGTAACTGGAGAGCCTCCTTACTACAGATCTCTTCTTCTCTCACTTCAAGATCCTGATGGTTTCTCCACTAGCTTCTTCCACATCTCTTCTTCTCTCACTTCAAGATCCTGATGGTTTCTCCACTAGCTTCTTCCACATCTCTTCTTGTATAAAACGTTATTATTATAATAATACAATTTCAGTATTTTTTATGTTTATCTAAGAAGTTTACTCGATCTGGTTTAGAATTTTCAACGATTTCATAAAGTTTTCCAGGTAATATTGTTTTCATAAGCCTTTAACTTTCTATACTTGAATACAATTAATCTTCATTAGGTTAGGCCAACTCGATCGGGTCGTTTCCCTACGTCCAACAATATTTGGTCCAGTACACATAAAATAACCACACATTAAGTCTTAATTATCCCCAAAAGAAATAACAACATCAAAATCCTTTACCGCTTCCCAGCACAAACAAGGTACTTTTGAGCAGGTTGAGATTCATTAGTTATTGCAAAAGCAAAAAAACATAGATGATAACTTGGGAGAAACGTAGATGATAACATCCAATGCATTAGATCAAAATGCATTAGATCAGATAGACACACTGTAGGGAACACCCATCCCAGTAACGCCTGGTTCAGAGATAGGCTTTAAAAGCTCGTACTTAACAACACCTGCTCCAGTTCGATTCTTTAGAGAAACATTCACGTTCCTCTCATCTATCACTCCTTCTAGGTATTGGAGCTTGCCTTTGAATCGTTCATATGCAGCATAGATGACAGGTTCGTGGGCCCAAGACGCTTCTGCGTTTTCTCCTAGGTATTCTTCATCTGGTGAATGTGCTGATAGAAGATCCAAAGTCACCATCACTATGGTCGCCTGCTTCTTCGACGGGAATGTCTTAAGCATGGTCTTCTCTGGATCCTCATAGAACTCTTTTAGCTCTTCCTCTGTCGGCTCTTCCACTGGCATTTTTATCCTTGATGTGGTTGGTCGGTTGGGAAAGTATCCCCCATACCCGTACTGGCCAAAGTTCACAGCTGCATGGTGACCTGAAGCCACCCATGCAATAGTAGTCACCACTTCAATCAAGTCATCTTGTGTTTTGAGGACAGGCCACCATGGTTCATTTTTCTTGTCTCCATGCCCTATGTTCCTCACTTCACTCCACCATCCTTGGAGTTCCTCATCCAACTTGACCTGTTCCGCATCTGGATAATAGTGATTCACATGTCTGTTACCCATTCCTTAAGTGCATCCCACAGCATTAGACCGTCATTCGCAAATGGGTAATCTGGTATTGTCAGGCGTAGCCCATGTTCCGCTGTCTCATCTTCCACAGCCAGCCCCCTTTGATATCACATTTTTTTTGTTTTATGTAAAAATATTGTTAGCATAACTAGTATAAAATATATACAAAGAAATAAGTATTTTTTTATCAAACCAAATAAAATATGTACTTGCTCTGTATTTAAAAGATTAAGCTTAGAATTTGCATGCATATCAATAAAAATTAAATATATTTATTGATTAGTTTTTGTTAGTTTTATTTGGTTCCCAATAAAGTTTAACTATTCAAATTTTCAAATTTTAATTTACGTTTTAATTTTAAACCAAAATGTATTAATTAAAAGCAAAACATCAATCTTTTGTATACAAAAACAAATTCTAAAACATTAATCTTAGGAATTATGTACCTGCTGATGAGGTCTGCAGGTAAGCCTTCCCTGTCGAACCTCCACAGTTTATCATAGACATCTGAACTTAGCTCCAACGAATACTTTCCGGGCCAGAAACAAGACTCAATGATTCCACCTACGTTGATGAGAACTTGGCGTGCACGAGCATTGATCTCCATGGTGTAGCGGAAGTGGGGATGCAGAAGCCTATAGATAGGATGCATGGCACTTAGTTGTCTGTTTGCCGCTATAATGTATATATGGCTCTATACAGCAGTGAGTCCTCAGCCTATAAAATATACGTGTATTAATGTCTATACAGTTCAAACTAAATACTATTGTCAACAAAATAACCATATATATACATCTAGTTTGTTCAATACCAGTGGGAAATAAGCTGGTGATAACCAGCGTCATGAGAAATAGTGTGAGTCTTAGCAAGACTCCATAGCCAGCAGGAGGTAGCATCATATCCTGGCGTGAATACCTGCCTCCACTGGGGTCTGTTTACATCTTGGGGACGAGTCAACTCAATGGCAACAGGTCTCAATGTGCTATCATCGCTGAGGAAGAATAGTGCTCGAGAAGCATATAAGGTGCTATCATCCAACTCTCTCACTTTGTTCACATACGGTAGAAGCAAATCATGATAGTCCAGCATGAACAATCTCTTGTTCTCCAGAGCCTGCATGCACACATCCATTGATATTTATTCATTATGGAAATACTCCATATGGATGGATGGATATATGTTTTTTTTCTTCTTAAAACCTGATGGATATTTATTAATTTTTTTACCTCATCAAATGACATGACTCCTTTGATTTCTCTTTCCACAATCTCACTAGTAATAAGTGAGTTGGGATCACCATAAACCACAGGGTCCAGTTTACTTTTCAACGGCCACTCCTATAACAACAGTTAACGTGATCTGATCTTTAACTAGCTGGCTTTTTTTTTAAAAACAAAAAAAAATCATAAACATGTAACGTATGGATCTTACTTTACTGGGAACAATCAGGACCGTGCACACCATATAATAAAATAAAAAAAGACTTTTGTCTTAGCCCCCAAAGAAATATAGATTTTTTGGGGCTCCAAATTACAAAAATGTCTTTTATAGTGTAGTGGTAGAGTGAAGTTTATGTGTGACGAAGGGCCTCTTGTTCAATTACCCCTCACTACATCTATTTTCTTTTAAGATTTTGACTTAGGCTTCTTCTAACCTAAGCAAGCTACTTGGAACAATCAAAATAAAAACTAGTAGTTAAATCGTAGAAGTATATCAAGGATATTGAGAACCAGAGAGCAAGAACTTAAAATGTACGTATTTTAGATTAATGAGAATGTACAAGTGGAGTTTCCTTATATACAAGTATACCGTATATAGAGAGCCTCTGTTTCTATACAAGTATTAGGCTCAGTATACTCAATACGCCCCTCTCAAGCCTCTGAAACGGAAGGTGGAAGTGATGAAATGGAAGGTGGAGGTGATGAAATAGATGGTAGTGATGGAGAGAAGAGGCTTGATACTGACATTCGAGCAAGGATATGATGAAAAGGTGATGGATGAAGCAGTTTTGTGAAGATATCCGCATGATTGTCAGCACTGATCACGTGAATAAGCTTGATGAATCCCTTCTTAACCTGATCACGTGTAGTATGACAGTCAATCTCAATGTGTTTCGTTCGTTCATGAAACACAGGATTTGTGGCAATGTGGATCGCTGACTTGTTATCACAGAAGAGCTTAGCAGTATGCTGAACTTTGATCTTCAAATCCGTAAGCAGCTGCTGCAACCAGATAAGCTCACAAGTCGCCAAAGCCATACTCCGATACTCAGCTTCGGTACTACTTCTGCTTACTGTCTGCTGCTTCTTACACTTCCAACTAATCAGTGATTTTCCAAGATAAACGCAAAATCCAGTAACAGAACGTCGAGTATCCGGACATGAAGCCCAATCTGCATCAACAAAGGCATTCAAGCAGGTCTCTGAATTAGCTGCATAGAAAAGACCTTGACCTGGATTAGACTTCAGATATCGGAGGATCCGTTGAGCAGCCTGATAGTGTACATCAGTAGGAGCCGAGAGATATTGACTCAGACGATGCACAGCATATGTTATATCAGGACGAGTTATCGTGAGGTATAGTAACCGTCCTTCTAGCTCACGATAAGATGTAACATCAGTCAACAAAACACCAGTAGTAGCACTCATAGGAATGGAAGGATCCATAGGTACAGCGCATGGTTTCGAAGCAAGTAGCCATGTATCAGCAAGAAGATCCAAAGTATACTTTCGCTGAGAAACAGAAATACCCGTAGAGTTCCGTGCTATCTCAAGACCAAGAAAGAACCGAGCTTGACCCATGTCTTTGATCTTGAACGCTTGATGAAGAATCTTCTTTACATCAAGAACAGCTTGAGGATCATTGCTGGTGATTAGAATATCATCAACGTAGACAAGCAATGCAATGAAAGACGATCCAGAGGTCTTCACAAAAAGAGAGTGATCACCCGGAGAAGGTGAGAAACCATTAGCTAGGAGGACTGAAGAGAAACAGTTATACCATTGCCTAGATGCCTGCTTAAGGCCATAAAGTGACTTGTGAAGATGGCAAACCGGGTTTGGAGGCAAAACAACGCCAGGGGGAGGTGTATAGCCCAAAGGTAAGCTCATATATATTTCTTCATCAAGTTCACTGTGCAAAAAGGCGTTAGTAACATCCATTTGATCCAAACTCCATCCATGCGAAGCAGCAAGACTAAGAAGAAGCTTCACGCTAGTCATTTTCGCAACAGGAGAGAAAGTATCTGTATAATCCAGCCCTTCTTGCTGTGTATACCCTTTGGCAACTGATATTCCATGTTTTTAACGGTTTTAAACTCGTTTTGGAGAAATTAAATGGTCGGTTTTAATTAATGTTTTGGTCTATTTGATGCGTTTTGGTGTTCTTAAGTGTAATATGCAGGTTACTAGATAGCTTGCAAGCAAAGAACGCATTCGGGATTTATTCAGAAGCAAGATGGACCGAACAATGGACCGAATGAGAAGTATTGATCGCACAGGACGTGAGATCGATCGATCCGGTACATGTGGATCGACCGATCCCACGCTTTCATGCACTAGATCGACCGATCCGGTCCATGTGGATCGACCGATCCCACGCTCTACGGGCTCCACACGCACAAACGAGCTTTTCACTCCTTTTTACCCACTCCCCTCAATAATAGATAGAGGACTCGACTTTTGAGACTCAGAAAAGACCAGGGACGACCAAGAAGGAGATTTACAAGTTCTTGAGAGAGATTTTAGAGATTTTATCTTGTTTTGTGTGATTTGTGAAGATTTGTAAAGGAGTTCATCTCAAAACCATTTGGAGAAGATCTTCTGAACTTTTACTCTGTTTTAATTCAATCTTATCATGTTTTCTTCATCAAAATCGTGTTGTTCTTGCTTAGTTATGTGTGAGTAGTCATCTAGTTGGGTTTAGGGGTTCTCATAGGGGATTTCTTGATGTTTTGATTCATAAAACGTGTGTAGACTAAGGGATTACGTTTTGGTTCTTCATCTAATGGATTTCTTACTGCTTGAACTGAATTGATCACTTAGTTCATGATTTCAGATTGTTTGATGCACCGAAAGTGAGCAAAGTGTCCTTAACCCTCGGAAGTTGATGTTATTGCGCTTTGTGAACATATTGAACCTGTTCTTAATGCTTGTTTAGAAATTGAAACTCAGCGGAAGTTAGTGTGGAGATTTCTATAACATAGAGAATTAGCGCTACGGAAGTAGGTTAATTCTAATATCGTGTTTGAGTTCTAGACGGTTCTTAATATATCCCTGTGTCTGCCATTAATTGTATTTTGATTAAAAAGAAATCCCTGAGAATTCCCAATGCCCAACGTTTGTTTTAAAATAGTTTTCAAATCGTTTAAATCATCTTTTTACAGCTTGTTTATGTTTTGTGACACTAAAGAAAATTAAATAAAAACCATCAAAATTATATCTTTGTTCGCTGTAGCTATTAACTTGTCTGCAACTCTACGTGTGATCATCGGTCCCTGTGGATTCGATCCCGCATTACTACTGCGTACTTTACTGTGCACTTGCAGTTAGATAATCGGGTTAAAACTCGACACATCAAGTTTTTGGCGCCGTTGCCGGGGACCATTTGGTCACCCTAGAGTTAATGATCAGTTTAAGACTATAGCATTTTTATTTTGTCTAATGTTTCTGTCTTTCTCTTTCTGTTTGTGTTTTCAGGTGAATGAGCGGATTTCATACTAGAAGCAAAGGATCATCGAATTTAATACCTTTGGAGTTAGAGCTCGGCCGCCTAGAGAGACAAGTGAAAAAGAAAAGACTTGAGTCCGCTGAAGAGGTTGAAATGGCTGAACACCAAGAAGACCAGTTTCAGGACAACCCGCAAAATCCAATTCCTGTAGATGAACGAGAAGGCAACAATGCTGGTGATAATCAGCAGGCTGGTGTAGCTGCAAGACAACAGGCTGGAGACTATGGCATGCCTAGGATGACGCTTGCACATTATGATACACCAGATGCATTCTATGCCGATCGTTCTGGGATTCGCCCACCTCCCATTGAGAGAAGAGACTTTGAGATCAAGACTGGTCTCATTAATTTGGTGGAGAAAAATCCGTTTCATGGAAACCCGTCTGAGGACCCGATGTATCACTTGGAGCATTTTGAGCGAGTCTGTGACACCAGCAGACATAATGGAGTTCCTCAAGGCGCTTTGAAATGCAGGTTGTTCCCGTTTTCCTTAGCTGATAAAGCTATCAGATGGTTAAAGTCCATCCCTCCAGGATCTCTTACTACATGGGAAGAGACAAGAGCTGCTTTTCTACAGCATTTCTTCACCAAGTCAAGGTCCACATATCTGAGAAGCAGAATTGGAAGCTTTCAGCAGCTTGATTCAGAAAGCTTTCATGAGGCTTGGGAGCGTTTCAAGGAGTACACACAGGACTGCCCTCACCATGGTTACACTGATGTGAGCTTGCTGAACATTTTCTATAATGGAGTTCATGAAGAGAGTCAAGATGCCATGGACACAGCAAGTAATGGTGATTTCATGACCAAGACTGTTGAAGAAGCTTACACCTTGCTGAACAACCTGTCATCCAGCAAAGCAAACCGCAAGTCAAGGTTTGACACCAGCCAGAAGGGTGTTGGTTATGAATCCAAGAAGATAGATGAGCTGAATGCCAAGATTGAGATGCTTCTCAAGAGAGATCAGAAATCTGTGAAATTTGTGGAGGAGCAAGGCTATCGTTCCTCACAAGAAACTGTTGGTGATGATTCAGATGATATGCAAGCTGATGTGAACTACATTGGTGGTCAAGGAAACTACAACAGAGGCTACAATCAGAACCTTGGATGGAGTCAAAATCAGCAAAATAATCTGTCTTACCGGAGCAACAATGTGGAGAATCCACAACATCAGTCCTACCCTCAGGCAGGAAACAGGCAGAACCAGAATCAGAACCAGAGTGTGTTCAACCAAGGATATCAGAACAGAAATCAATATCAGGGGAACAACTCGGGCAACTCAGGATTTCAGCAAAGGCAGCAGTACAACAACTACCAGAATCAAGGGAATGCCTCTTCGTCACAGTCTTCTCAGGATAACGAAATTAAGAAGATGCTGCAAATGGTGCTAGAAGGTCAGAAGAATAGCACTGCAGAGATAAACACCAAGGTGGATAACATGTATGGAGAGCTTAATGGGAAGTTTGAAACTTTGAACACCCATTTGAAAGTTTTGGAAAAGCAAGTTGCTCAAACCGCCTCCAGCAGCAGAACAGCACCTGGATTTCTACCAGGGAAGTCAGAGACGAATCCCAAGGAGTTTGTGAATGCTATAACACTTAGGAGTGGAAAAATGATTGAGGGATCGAATGAGAAAGAGATCGACCGATCTCAGAAACAGATCGACCGATCCAAGGGGAAGGAGATCGATCGATCCGGTCCTTCTGGATCGACCGATCCCGTGTCAACAAAGCCAAATTCCTCTGAACCTGAAGAGGTGTATGTGGCGCCTCCTGCTTATGTTCCTAAGGCTCCATACCCATCCAGACCAAGGCAGAAGATCAAAGAACGTGAGTACGAGAAGCTAAAGAACCTTGTTGGGGAGTTACATGTGAGATTGCCATTCGTTGAAGCGGTGAAGATGGTACCTTCTCTTAAAAGGTACATGAAGGAGATTCTTACCGATAAGATGAGCCTAGAGCGTGGTGTGTTGATGCTCAATGAGGAATGTAGCGCAGTTCTACAAAATGTCATGCCTAAAAAGCGTGAAGATCCCGGAGCATTTGTTCTACCATGCCGCATTGGATCACTTACCTTTGAGAGGAGTCTCTGCGATCTGGGTTCAGGAGTGAGCCTAATGCCTTTCTCTGTCTCTGAGAGGCTAGGCATGACGAACTACAAACCTACAAGGATCTCCTTGGTCCTTGCTGACCGATCAGTGCGAAGACCAGTCGGTGTACTAGAAAACATCCCTGTTGGTGTTGGAAAGGGATATGTGCTTACCGATTTTGTAGTTCTGGAGCTGGAAGAGGAACCTAAAGATCCTCTCATTTTGGGCAGACCGTTTTTAGCTACTGCTGGAGCCATGATTGATGTACAGAATGGGCATATAGACTTACGTCTAGGAGACATGGCGATGAGATACAATGTGGAGAAGGTGCTGAAAAATCCGACTATTGATGGACAGACTTTCTGGGTTGATACATTGACTGAACTGGTGGAGGAAATGGATGAAGAGTTGCACACTGATGATCCTCTACAAGTCGCATTGACCCAAAGGGAGAGTGAGTTCGGGTTCATGAACCAAGAAGTGGTTGGATTTTCTGAGATTTTGGATTCAGCCTCACCGATTGAGAAGCATGTCGCCTATGTCAGCCTTGAAGACTCAGGCACCGATAAAACCGTCAAACCGTCATCCTCCCAACCAGATTGGAGTGAGGAGAATGCTCCAAAGGTGGAACTTAAAGCCCTCCCAGCTGGGCTGAGGTATGCATTCTTGGGACCGAATTCCACATATCCTGTTATTATTTGTGCTAACCTGAATAATGTGGAGACCGCTTTGCTTCTTTCAAAATTGCGAAAGTATAGAAAAGCATTGGGGTACTCTTTGGATGATATTACAGGTATTTCTCCAGATCTTTGCATGCACAAGATTCACTTGGAGGATGAGTCAAAGACGTCCATAGAGCACCAGCGAAGACTGAATCCCAAACTGATGGAAGTTGTGAAAAAGGAGATTCTAAAGCTGTTGAGTGCAGGGGTGATCTACCCAATTTCAGACAGCACTTGGGTGAGCCCGGTTCATGTGGTTCCTAAGAAGGGTGGCATCACTGTCATCACAAATGAGAAGGCTGAGCTGATTCCTACCAGAACAGTCACAGGGCATAGGATGTGCATTGACTACAGGAAGCTAAACTCAGCCACAAGGAAGGACCACTTCCCACTTCCTTTCATTGACCAGATGCTGGAAAGACTAGCCAACCACCCCTACTACTGTTTTCTCGATGGCTACTCCGGGTTCTTTCAGATACCCATTCATCCAGAGGACCAAGAGAAGACAACATTCACCTGTCCATACGGTACTTTTGCCTACAGGAGAATGCCCTTCGGATTGTGCAATGCTCCTGCCACTTTCCAGAGATGCATGATGTCGATCTTTACTGATCTTATTGAGGACATTATGGAGGTTTTTATGGACGATTTCTCAGTCTACGGTTCTTCATTTACCGACTGCCTTGCTAATCTGTGCAAGGTGCTGGAAAGATGTGAGGAGAAGAACTTGGTGCTAAATTGGGAGAAGTGCCATTTCATGGTGAAAGATGGCATTGTTTTGGGTCACAGGATATCAGAGCAGGGTATCGAGGTTGACAAAGCAAAGATTGAAGTTATGACCAGCCTACAGCCTCCTAGGACAGTGAGGGATATTCGGAGTTTTCTGGGACATGCCGGTTTCTACAGGAGGTTTATCAAAGACTTCTCTATGATAGCGAGGCCACTCACCCGTCTGCTGTGCAAAGAAGCGAAGTTTGTTTTTGATGCTGACTGCCTCGCTGCGTTTCAGATTCTCAAGAAGTCTCTAGTCAGTGCTCCCATTGTGCAGCCACCAGATTGGGACTTGCCATTTGAAATAATGTGTGACGCAAGTGATTACGCGATTGGAGCTGTTTTGGGGCAGAGAAAAGACAAGAAACTCCATGTGATCTATTATGCCAGCCGAACGCTTGATGATGCTCAAATCAAGTATGCTACCACTGAGAAGGAGTTGCTGGCAGTAGTTTATGCTTTCGAGAAGTTCAGGTCCTATTTGGTGGGCTCGAAAGTAATTGTGCACACAGATCATGCAGCCTTGAAGTACCTGATGACGAAAAAAGATGCTAAACCGAGACTCTTAAGGTGGATCTTACTGCTACAGGAGTTTGATATTGAGATCAGAGACAAGAGAGGAGCAGAAAATGGAGTGGCAGATCATCTTTCCCGAATGAGAGTGGAAGCTGAAACACCACTGGATGATACATTACCCGAGGAGAATGTCTATGTGATCACCTTGCTGGAAGATGAGTATTTGGATCAGGCTGATTGCTGTGTCATGAGACAAATTCAGGATGATCTCCCATGGTTTGCAGACTTTGCAAACTACCTATGTGCTGGAATTGAACCACCGAACCTGAAGGGGTATGAGAGGAAGAAGTTCATGAGAGATGTGAACCACTACTACTGGGATGATCCCTTCCTCTACAAGAGATGCTCAGATGGTTTATTCAGGAGATGTGTTCTGGAGAATGAGATGCAAGGGATTCTTTTCCACTGCCACAGTTCAGAATACGCAGGCCATTTTGCAACATTCAAGACGGTTTCTAAGGTCCTGCAGGCTGGTTACTGGTGGCCTACACTTTTCAGAGACGCCCATGAGTTTGTCTCAAAGTGTGATGCATGTCAGCGGAAGGGCAACATCAGTAAGAGAAATGAGATGCCCCAAAATTTCATCCTTGAAGTTGAAGTTTTTGATGTGTGGGGAATTGATTTTATGGGCCCTTTCCCATCTTCTTATGGAAATGAGTACATCCTGGTTGCGGTTGATTATGTCTCCAAGTGGGTGGAAGCAGTAGCCAGCAAGACAAATGACTCTAGTGTTGTCAAGAAAATGTTCAAGACAGTCATTTTTCCAAGATTCGGGATCCCGAGAGTGGTTATTAGTGATGGAGGCTCTCACTTCATCAACAAGACGTTCGATAAACTGCTGAAGAAACATGGAGTAAAGCATAAGGTAGCTACACCTTATCATCCTCAGACAAGTGGGCAGGTTGAAATATCGAACCGAGAAATCAAGGGGATTTTGGAGAAAGCTGTAGGCAAAACAAGGAAAGACTGGGCTGTGAAGCTTGATGACGCCTTATGGGCGTATAGAACCGCCTACAAGACTCCCTTGGGCACCACTCCTTTTAATCTGGTCTATGGAAAGTCTTGTCACCTACCTGTGGAATTGGAGTACAGTGGTTTTTGGGCAACGAAGTTGATGAACTTCGACATTAAAACCGCTGCAGAAAGGAGGATGGTTCAGTTGAACGAGCTGGACGAGATTCGGTTGAACGCCTATGAGAACACCAAAATCTACAAGGAAAGAACTAAGGCGTGGCATGACAGAAAGATAATCCCGAGAGACTTCGCTGCTGGAGACAAAGTCCTTCTGTTCAACTCTAGACTCAAGCTATTTCCTGGAAAGCTTAAGTCTCGTTGGTCCGGACCTTTCACCATCACAGAGGTTAGACCTTATGGAGCTGTTGTCTTGGAAGAGAATGGGAGGAAGTTCACAGTCAATGGGCAGAGGCTAAAACCTTACTTCACAGATGCAAAACCCGAAGAAGGAACCAACATTCCTTTATCGGAACCCGATCTCGCCTAAGGACAACAAAATAGTCAAGCTCGCGACTTTAAACAAGCGCTGAGTGGGAGGCAACCCACATGGTTTGATTTTCTTTCTCTTTTGTGATTATATTTTCTTGTGTGAATTGATTTTTGGTTGTGTTTTTAGATGATTTTCAGGCATGTATCACGATCAGTAACAGATCGGTCGATCCAGGTTAAACAGAACGGTCGATCTCAGTAACAGATCGGTCGATCCGTGTGAAACAGATCGGTCGATCGGGTGAAACAGATCGGTCGATCTAAGGTAGGTATTGTCCGGTTTAATTTCACTTAGTTTAAACCGGAAAACACCCATACAAACACCCAACTCGCGAAAATTCGATCAAAACACTCATAATTTCATCTTCCTCTCCTCTCAAACTCTCTCAAACCTCTCAAGAACAACCAATTCGATTTCATTCATTTCTCATCCGATTTTTGTAATTCTTGGTGCTAAACTCATAAGTTTTTCAAGCTCTATCCATATCTACCATCAGTTTTCATCAAGACACAGGTATGACTCTCTAAATTTGGAATCTAAAATCGCCCTAGGGTTAGATGTAGAGGAATCTCCGAATTCTAAATGGAATGGCATCTAGGATGGTTTGTTTGTGATGATTATACTCATGGGTTACCCTGATTGCCAATTTCGTGGGTTGAATTGGGATTTTAGAGAAATAATTTCCAATGGTCATAATGTTGATAAAAGTTCAAATTAAAACTGAAATTCTAATTGTTTGAATGAAATGCTTGAATATTCATGATGATTAACACTTTGCAGCATGATTTCTTTAAGCAATTATGAATTTGGAACTGAAAAATAAAAATTTTAATTTTGGACTTTAATTGAAAAACGAAAATTGGAATGGTGTTTGATGTGTTATTTTGAGTTTTGAGAAGAGATGTGTGCTAAATTTTTACATGTTTAGGGGATTGATCAGAATTGATTTTATAAGAGTGTTTTTCTATTTGTCTCTTACTTGGGTTTTGATGAATTAATTTTGCAGATAATGCCTAAGAGACAGAAGAAGCAGGGTGAGCGTGGGAGTTCCTCGGTACAGACTGCTAGGCTCAGCACAAAGGGCAATTTCCGAAAGACGGATAGGTCTCATCCTGCGAATCGAGAGATAACCCAGCAGTGGGATATACATGATGATGATTTCTACGAGCAGATGAGGGGAGTGGAAATATGTCCGTCGCGCTTCGCTCACAGAGACACTACAGATGCATTGGGGATAACCGAGGATATTGAAGCCTTGTTCGAGAAGATTGGCCTGGGGTACATCTTCGATCTCCACTGTGATTGCTATGCTGATTTGACCAGGCAGTTCCTCGCATCAGCCCGCCTCTACCATCCTGACGAGGACAACCCGGTAGCTGATAAGGCAATGTTCTCCTTCATTGTGAACAGGCAGTTCCACTCCATGACCATCTTTCAGCTGTGCGACGTCTTTGGGTTCGGGAAAGGACGTCAATCTTGTGTTCCTGACTTCCCGGAACACAATGATTTCTGGAAATTCATCGCTTCAGGAAACTTCATCTCTCGAGAGGCCAAGCAAGCTAGAATTCGTAGCCCTGTTCTGCGATATGCAGTGAGAGTGATCAGCAGTGTTATCTATGGGAAGACAGAACCCGCTGCAGTGACAAAAGATGAGCTAGCTCTTCTGTTCATCGGGGCTGGACACCTATGGCCTCAGGGCGCAGACATTACCTATGTTAGCGGGAAGGACATAAACATAGGAGCTGTGATCGCGGAGAAGCTTGCGTACTTCAAAGTTTCAGACACGAAGAGATGTGGGTTTGGAGCGGTTATCACACAGATCTTAAGGCAATGTGGAGTGTTTCTTCCACCTATTGACAGAGTGGTGGATAAGAAGGGGATGCATCAGAACTTTTTCGACATGAGAGCACTCATTAGCAGCCACTACCTCACCGGCCCTTGGCGAGGTAGCATCGACAAGTCAGCCCCTCATATCTACCAGTTCCAGGACCCACAAGGGAGAGAGCAATTTGTCAAACTACCCGATACCGCCATCACCGAGCTGACTGATCCAGGTGCCCTCATATTTCTACCACCGCCTGCATCTCTCTGCACCAGACCCGCGACACTGAAGAAGAAAGGAGTCGCATCATCATCGACACACCAGCAGGCACCACATGATGATATAGAGGAGGAACCTGAAGATGAGGAAAGTCTTTTCCCCACGGATTTCACTCCGTATATGCTGCCACCAGCACCTCCCGCTACTGCATCCGCTGCTGAGATCAACGCTTGGTCCATCAAGAGCCATCAAACCAACAACTCAATACTGCTGAAGATGTGGAAGGGAATCTGCAACATTAAGAAGGGATGCGCATCACAGCCAGCTGTTTCTGGAGATAGCGATGACGACTCAGGCGCTCACGACACCGCTGCTGGACCTGAGGCAGCGGAGGACTCTGATGATGATGGAGCATTGGAGAGGCGCTCGAAGAGGCGCACTGACCGCAACGCCTGATCGGTAATCTCTCTTGGAATTATTTTCACACCGAGACGGTGTGAAGTAAGTCTGGGGGAGGATGCTACTTATGTACCATATTGCTATTATTTCTTTTTTTTTTTTTCTTACTTTATCGGATTTTTTTGTGTTTTAAAAAAAAAAAAAAAAAAAAAAACTCTAAAAACTCTCTACGTATTTTTATCAGACCCTGTTATGATTATTAGACTATTTCCTTGTGTGTTGTGCATTACATTTCATATTGGCCATTTTTCAGGACTGTTAGCGCAGACAAACCGAGGAACCACTTGACCAAACAACCTCTCCTTAAATCTTTTATCAAGTCTCGGTGAATTGTAATCGACTCAACTATTTTTGACCATTAATGAATTTAATTTCTTTTGACCAGGAATCAACATCAGGAAACGGTACACCATATACACATTCAGGATTTTCTTTACCACATTTTACCACTCTTTAATAATCCTGAATGGCCAGACTCATCAATAGTTTGGTACCACACCTACACCTTACCCTTTTATTTCATCTCCATGCATTCTTACACACTGATTATATGTGCATACATGTGCAAAAACAATGGAGAGATTAGGGTAGACATGGTTCATCCGACTGCTTAGGTAGGATCGGAACATTTAGGTGGTTAGACACGGACCTGTGTGTCTAGAGGTGTAAATAGAAAAATTGGGTGTTGTAAGTGTGTGATTGCATCGCAGTGTATATATTCGATTTCGGTTTGTATAAGTTTTCGTTCTGAAACTTAAAAAAAAAAAAAAATAATAATAATAATAAAAATAATAATAATAATAATAATAAATCATATTAAAAAAAAAAAAAAAAAAAAAAAAAAGAGTTCATGTTTATATCTCATTCAGTAGATTTGATTTAGACATTTTATTTTTATTTTGTGTACCAGAGATGATGCGTTGTTTAAATTTGGGGTTAGAGTTTGAGATTTGTTGGGTTTTGATCATTTGAGACTTGAGCAGTTCGAAAACGTGGTTATCAATATACTCGGTTTCTCCAGCGATTTTGCATAATGTTTTGCATTTTTTGTTATCGCTGATACCCACAAACACTTGAGCCTCACCTAATTAAACACTAAAACAGCCTCCCAAACACCAAGCCCGTTATACCTGATGGAGATATCTTTGGTGGAAAGGTCACGCCCTTTTTAATGAATGTAAAGAGTTGATTACTTGAAACTGAGACTTGCAGGTCTGAAATATGGAAAGGTTTGCGCGGTCTTGGTGGGGATTTGGAATGAATGCCTTGACAGTCTCTGATTTAAGTGGTTAGCGAAATCACAAGGTAAGGTCTACTGAGGGTTAGTGAGCTCCCAAATTTTAATCCTCTTTACTTGAGGACAAGCAAAGATTCAAGTCTGGGGGAGTTGATATTCCGTGTTTTTAACGGTTTTAAACTCGTTTTGGAGAAATTAAATGGTCGGTTTTAATTAATGTTTTGGTCTATTTGATGCGTTTTGGTGTTCTTAAGTGTAATATGCAGGTTACTAGATAGCTTGCAAGAAAAGAACGCATTCGGGATTTATTCAGAAGCAAGATGGACCGAACAATGGACCGAATGAGAAGTATTGATCGCACAGGACGTGAGATCGACCGATCCGGTACATGTGGATCGACCGATCCCACGCTTTCATGCACTAGATCGACCGATCCGGTCCATGTGGATCGACCTATCCCACGCTCTACGGGCTCCACACGCACAAACGAGCTTTTCACTCCTTTTTACCCACTCCCCTCAATAATAGACAGAGGACTCGACTTTTGAGACTCAGAAAAGACCAGGGACGACCAAGAAGGAGATTTACAAGTTCTTGAGAGAGATTTGAGAGTTTTTACTTGTTTTGTGTGATTTGTGAAGATTTGTAAAGGAGTTCATCTCAAAACCATTTGGAGAAGATCTTCTGAACTTTTACTCTGTTTTAATTCAATCTTATCATGTTTTCTTCATCAAAATCGTGTTGTTCTTGCTTAGTTATGTGTGAGTAGTCATCTAGTTGGGTTTAGGGGTTCTCATAGGGGATTTCTTGATGTTTTGATTCATAAAACGTGTGTAGACTAAGGGATTACGTTTTGGTTCTTCATCTAATGGATTTCTTACTGCTTGAACTGAATTGATCACTTAGTTCATGATTTCAGATTGTTTGATGCACCGAAAGTGATTGTTTGAACTTCCGAAAATACTTTAGATGAGCAAAGTGTCCTTAACCCTCGGAAGTTGATGTTATTGCGCTTTGTGAACATATTGAACCTGTTCTTAATGCTTGTTTAGAAATTGAAACTCAGCGGAAGTTAGTGTGGAGATTTCTATAACATAGAGAATTAGCGCTACGGAAGTAGGTTAATTCTAATATCGTGTTTGAGTTCTAGACGGTTCTTAATATATCCCTGTGTCTGCCATTAATTGTATCTTGATTAAAAAGAAATCCCTGAGAATTCCCAATGCCCAACGTTTGTTTTAAAATAGTTTTCAAATCGTTTAAATCATCTTTTTACAGTTTGTTTATGTTTTGTGACACTAAAGAAAATTAAATAAAAACCATCAAAATTATATCTTTGTTCGCTGTAGCTATTAACTTGTCTGCAACTCTACGTGTGATCATCGGTCCCTGTGGATTCGATCCCGCATTACTACTGCGCACTTTACTGTGCACTTGCAGTTAGATAATCGGGTTAAAACTCGACACATCAGCAACAAGACGTGCTTTAGGTCTCTCCACCGTGCCATCAGCATGATACTTGATCGTATAGATCCATCTGCAACCCACAACATTTTTACCCGGGGGCAGAGAAACAACAGAGAAAGTCTTATTACGTTCCATTCCCTCAAACTCCACATTCATCGCTTGTGTCCAGAACTTAGACTTCACGGCTTACTTAAAAGATGTAGGTACTGTCTCAAGGGAACATGTAAGAACAGCATCTTTGTAGGAAAAAGAAATGTTATCATAAGAAAGGACAGAGGAGAGAGGATAAAGTGGTTCAGGGGAAGGTGATGAAATAATATTGGCAACGTAATGATTTTGTAAAGAGGAATCCATAGAGATCAAAGAACAATGATAATCGGAGAGATAAGTGGGTGCCTTACCTGCTCGTTTTGGCCTAGCTCTGTCAAGTTCAGTAGCGGAAGTTCCAGAAGCCACAGCATCTCTAGTCACAGGAACACTCGGAGGAACCGATGTGAATGCAGAAGATGATGTGGAAGATGATGCATGAGAATGCACAGGAATATCATGAATGATAGAATCAAGTTCAACAGGAACAGGTAAAGGCAATATTGATCTAGAGAAGACATTTTCAGGCTGAGAATCACTATCAAGTTTCATAAAAGGAAAGTCAGTCTCATGAAAAAGAACATTACGTGTAATGGAAACAGTTCTAGTTTCAAGATTCAGAACTTTGTAACCTTTGATTCCTGATGGATAACCTAAGAACACACAAGACTCAGCTCTTGGAGAAAATTTATGACGATCCTTTTGTAAAGTTGATGCGTAACACAAACACCCAAAAGACTTAAGAAAATTGTAATCAGGTTTCTTTCCTGTAAGCTTCTCATATGGTGAAATCTTGTTTAAAAGTAAAGAGGTGTTCTATTAATCAAGAAAACTGCTGTAAGAACACAGTCACTCCAATATTGTAAAGGGATTCGAGATTGAAACATTAAAGCACGAGATACATTCAAAAGATGTTGATGCTTACGCTCAACAACAGAGTTCTGTTGAGGAGTATAAGCACATGAAAATTGATGTAAGATACCATGCTCTCTTATCAGATTAGAAAACGCAAGTTCTTGAGCATTATTGCTTCGTATCATTTTAATATTGGCCTTATACTGATTACGCACAAGAGTAACAAAGGAAGGCAAGATAACAGAAACATCACTTTTATATTTCATCATATAGATCCAGGTTACACGAGTATGATCATCTACAATTGTAAGAAAATACTTGTAACCCTCAACAGACTCAACACAAAAGGGACCCCAAGTATCTATATGAATAAGATCAAATGGTTCTGCAGACATGTTATTCTTATGTGGAAACGGAAGACGACGTTGTTTAGCTAAGGGACACACGGTACAACTAGGAGACTCAAGAATAGAGGACTTATCTAAAGCAATATCAGCAGAGAGATGTTGTAACTTGGCAGAAGATGGATGTCCGAGACGTTGATGCCAAAGAAAACCATCGACCTTCAAGGATCCACAGAAGTTCAACGACGGAGAATGATTATGTTGATCAAGAATGTATAGACTGTGAATCACAGAACCTCTACCAATCATCAAGCCCTGAGTATGCTCCTGTATTTGACAAGAATCATAGAAAAAATGAGCAGAATGACGATGTTTTTGTAACAAGCTACTTACACTGATGAGATTAAAACGGAAAGAAGGCACATGTAAGACATTATGCAAAACAAGAGTGTCAGACAAATGCACTATGCCAGTATGAGTGATCGGTTCCTTCGTTCCATTTGGAAGAGAAACTGTGACCCCTGAAACAAGAGAAACTGAACTAAACATAGCTAAGTCAGAACAAACATGTGTAGTCGCTCCACTATCTATTATCCAAGAACCCAAAGGCAAATGTGTAGATAAAGATGAAAGTGTTTGGTGTTGGAAAGTCAAAGAATGATGTTCAAAACGAAGGCTGGTGGAAGGAAAAGGAAAGGTATGTGAGACAGTACCACTTGAAGATTGAGCAGCCATGAAACCAGTATCTGTTATTGACGCATTAACTGATGACTGTGAAATTACAGGTTCAGGAGGTCGTAGATGAGACTGTAACTGTTGAATGAGTTGATGAACTTGATCAGGATGAAAAGCATTAAGATTCAGATTTCCTGCAGGAGAAGCAACCGAAGAACCAGTCGTGACATTAGCCACATTATTCTGCTGTGAAAGCGGTTGCGCAGGCCTGGATTGAGATGATCTTTGCAAAGAACCAGTCTGAGTATTAGAACGCTGAGAATTGCTATTATAGAACCTATGTCCAGGAGGATATCCATGCAATTTGAAGCACTTCTGCACGATATGACCTGCCATACCACAATGAGTGCAGATAGGTCGTGGCCTGGAACGATAGTTGTTGTTGTTCACAGCAGCACAGGCAGCATTCTCAACAGGTCCATTGTACGGAGACAGACCAAGTTCGCTCGTTGAGTTCTGGAAAACAACGTTATCAACCCGTGTAGATGGTTTGATGTTCTTTTGACGTTCATCTTGAGTAACCAAGTTGAAAACTTCTTCAATCGGGGGAAGAGGCTTGATCATCAAGATGTGACGCCTAGTAGATTCATAAGACTCGCTCAAACCCATCAAGAACTTCATAACACGACTCCTTTGTTGCAATTGTTCCCAAGACGAAGCCGCATGACACTCACATTTGCCACACGTACATATAGGGAGATCTACATAGTTTTGATACTCCTCCCAAAGAGTAACCAACTCTGTATAGTAAGTACTAATGTCTAACGAGCCTTGCTGAATAGTGCTGAGACGTTGTTCAATCTCAAAGATGCGAGGAGCATCGTCCTACTTGAAACGAGTCATGAGATTCT
The DNA here is from genome assembly GCF_020379485.1 of Brassica napus. Taxonomy (NCBI): domain Eukaryota; kingdom Viridiplantae; phylum Streptophyta; class Magnoliopsida; order Brassicales; family Brassicaceae; genus Brassica; species Brassica napus. The sequence continues at coordinate 37,902,828 of NC_063449.1, read as the reverse complement.
TCCAAATACTCTCAGCCGTAGACATGAATAGCAAGCTCTGACCTATCTTCTTGGAAACCGAGTTCATCAACCAAGTAGAGACCATATCATTGCACCTAGACCAAGAACCAAAATCTCTATGGTCAGCAGGAGGTTTAAAGATTGTACCATCAATGAATCCAAGTTTGTTGCGGACGTTGAGCGCCATACGAACAGAGCGACGCCATGAATGAAAGTCAGCTCCAGAGGCAAGACGATCCGAAACAAGTGCCAAGCCGGCATGGTCCGAGTTGTGTAGATAGTAAGGGTTCTCGTACAGATCCACAATCGAACGAGAAGAATCGCCAGTAGTCATCGGATGAAATCAAGAAACGAACTAAGACGGTGACGATGCGAAATCGGAGTTAACGGTGACGGTGAGGAGTTGAGCTGAATCGAAAACACGAACAAAGAGAGGTGACGGTAGCGATGCAAATCGGAGCTCGACGAAGTCGAATCGAAGCTCAGAAGCATGCAAGACGAGTCACGAAAACGAGATAGACGAAAACGATTAGATCCAGAACACACAGCACCATCGAGATGACGAAATCGAAGAAGAGATGAGAAATCGAAGCACTCATGATGTGAATCGAAGCTCAAGAATGAAGAAAAATGGCGGAAAAGTTGTTATGCTTTGATACCATATCAAGGATATTGAGAACCAGAGAGCAAGAACTTAAAATGTATGTATTTTAGATTAATGAGAATGTACAAGTGGAGTTTCCTTATATACAAGTATACCGTATATAGAGAGCCTCTGTTTCTATACAAGTATTAGGCTCAGTATACTCAATAAAGTATATAGAGAAAAAGACAAAAATAGCACTAAATCAAGTTTTTGTTTCCAAACTAGCACTCAAGGTCAAAAGTCACAAAAATAACACTTAATGTTTTATCAAAAGTCACAAACTTAGGGTTTAGAGTTAAAGGGTGGGGTTTAAGATTTAGGGTTTAGGGTTTAGGGTTTAGGGTTTAAATTTTAGGGTTTAGGGTTTAGAGTTTAGAGTTTAGGGTTTAGGGTTTAGAGTTTAGGGTTTATGGTTAGAGTTTAGGGTTTACGGTTTAGGGTTTAAAATTTAGGGTTTAGGGTTTAGAGTTTTGGGTTTAGGGTTTAGAGTTGAGAAATGAGGTTTTGGGTTTAAGATTTCAAATTTTGAAAAATAAAAAAATTAAAATTTTCAAATGATAAACTTAGAAATGTGCTATTTTGGTTATTTTAGTTTTTGAGTGCTATTTTTGTGATATAAAATTAGAAATGTGCTATTTTGGAGATTTGCCCAAGTATATAGCTTACTTGAACTTGCTGAATGCAATAGGGATTAAGTCCTAAACCTAAACATTATCAGAAGAAGAAAAAAAAACTCCTAATTTAAATTATTAGTAACTTTTATTTGAAAAATAGTAAATGTTTCCAATCCGTAAATATGTACTACATAAAATCTCATAATTACTTAAGAGATAATATACAAAATAATAATATGTTTGTTTATGTATCACTGAGTATATATATATATATATATAATATAATTTTTTTTAAAAAAAAATCGAAAATATTTTGAAAATTAACTAATTTTAGAACTAATTCTTATTAATCCAGTATAAATTTATTACTAAGTTTTGAAAAAAATAATATCAGAATTGTTCATAAAAGAATTTCAAATAGCTTTAGAAAGATAAAATAACAAAATAGAAAATAACTAAAATAGAAATTTTGATAATAACAATTACAATACGATTAATTCATTAAGATTATCAATGTATTTAACCGTTTTAAGAATCAACGTAAAATACTAACTTGTTAAATAATATAATAGGGATGGATCTTGCTTTATTGGCAACAATCAAAAGAAGAATAAAAACTATTAGTTAAAGCGTATATAGCTTACCTGAACTAGCTGAATGCAATAGGGATTAAGGCCAGCAAGTGTCTGGCGAGCAAACTCGTCGTCTCGGATCCATGAGAATCTATCCTCTGAATCAAAGTGAATGATACAGTAAAGTGAGATTAATTGTAGCTAGCTAGCTGTATAGAATTGGATATAAAAATATAAATGGAGGATTAAAAATTGGTACTGTCAAGGAGACTAGGGGATTCAAACTGGAGAATATCATTAGCTTCAGCAGCAGCTTTGACAAGTCTGGGGATCACAGGAAAAAGACCAGCATCCTTGGGAAGCTCGATGCCTTCTTCAAAGAGATCTTCTATGGACTTGAAGTGTGGGAAGGGCATGTTGGGATCCACCAGAGCAGCTTCAATCTGTGGGAACACAGCAGGAAGAGCCGACAAGACTGCTGTGCCCGTGAATTGGGCACCCTTGACTGTGGTGAACTCCTCGTCTCTGGGGACATAGAATTCCAATGCTTTACGAGTCTCAGCGGAGGGGTCTTTGTCGCATGGTTTGCGACCAGTTTTGCACCGCCTTGGGTATGGGTGAGAGAGACCTCCCAAAATGGGACGGGCAAGTTCCGGATCTTTATCAGGATTACCCAAATCGTTGTACACGTCATAATCGTAAACCCGCTCGAACTTTTCGAATTCACCAGCTCGCTCACGGTTCTTGCCTTGCAAGGTCTCCAGCTCCTGTTTTCGCAGCTGTTTAAGAGGCTCCGGAGTTTGGAGAGGCAAGTAGGACTTGTTGGAGAAGAACGTCCGCTTGGTTGGGTCTTCGGACTTGGGGGCCACCCACGAGTTAAATGTAAAGGTAACGGAGCCGTCGGGTAGCTCAAGCTTCATTTCCTTGAGGAATATCTCTTTAAGATCCTGGTTTAAAACTCTGATGGCACCCACCGGTCCAAAGTCTTCGGGCATGTCGAACACACATTCGTACTGATCCTCACCATGTGCATCCAACAATACACGTCGTGCGTTATCCTTCACCGGATCCTTCTCCATGAGCGTCCCTGACATGTGTTAATTACTTGGTTAAGTTTCATTACCAGTATTCACTAATGATGCATTTGCCTACTTTTTTACTTCACATTATAAATTTATATACTCAAAATGTGCTAGCTTCTTATATAATAATAATAATAATAATAATATGTTTGCCTTGTAATTGTACTCACGGGGGTCGGTCTCGGCGCTAATAAGCTCAACGAGCAGTGAAACTCCGAGCAAATCGGTTACACCAACGGAAGGTAACAAGCCTTGTTTGGCCGTTATAATTCCCTTCACTTTGATTTTCTTAACATTATCTTTCGTTATCCAATCAATATCAAACTTTGAGGCTGTGACAGTGCATCGTCCTCTGATTGGACGAGGAAACAGTTTGTAACGATGTCCTGCCGAGAGGGGGTTGACGAGTGCTGATGGTTTAGTGAACTCAGAGCTGAGACTCTTTGCTATGTTTAAGGTCTGGAGACTGGACGACGCCTCTTTACAAAACATCTTTATCTGTTTGCTTCTATTTTGCTACTCTCTTGTGCATCCCCGCTACATCTATTTATACAAATTTAAAAAATATTAAATCTTTTCTCTTTCCAAAAGTAGAAAAAAATTCTCTACATACTGAGTCCTCGAGTTAGAATGTTACTTTATTGATTATATGTGATTACTAACTATATAAATGGATTTTAGTCAAAAAAAGGATGTGATTATAATTAACTTACATAAGAACTAGATAACTAACAGTAAGAGCCTGTCCGGTGATTATAAGGGCCTATCAAAATAAAATTATTCATATTAATCAATTTTTTAATAAATTTTACGAAACTCTTATTTAAAGAATTATAGTTTATAATATAGAAAATGATATACTAAATAATTACAGAAAAAGTTAAGTTATTGTAAAATAAAAATATCAATACAAACAAAATAGGTTATGTTTTTAAAAGATATTATAAGATTTTAAAAATAAACTGATATTTTCTTTGCTTTAATTTCACAACTATTTTTTTTTATATCTAAATCATAATAACATGAAACTTACTTAATAATTTATTATTATATTTATAAACTAATTTTTCGATTATACTACTTTATACCTATATATATATATTGTTTAAAAATAGGGGGTCCATAATGTAAGGCCCCATGCAAATATTTCACATCAATAAAATGAGACCCCATGCAAGTGTAGACTTATTTATTGTGTTTTGGGAATTTTCAAATTTAGGAAATTGCTAGTTTTTAGACGAACCTGTTTATTTTTTATTTTAAAAAGAATCTTTTAATTTTCTATAAAAATATTTAATTTTATTACATGTTTGATGGAAAAAAACTGTAATCTTTAAACCGACAACAGTGATCCAACCCATCATATAATCATACAAATGATATAATTTGTAATCAATTTAGTTATTTATTTATTTTTCAAGTTATATTTAATATCTATATTTCGCTTTTAATATTTATTGATAAATTAAGTTTTAATTAATACTAATTTAATTTTTTCTCTTATAATCTTAAGTATTAATCTTAATATCTTACATGTTTGATGAAAAATATGCAATCACGAAAGCAACAACAGTAATCCGATCCATATATAATCATACAGATAATATAGTTTTAAAAAATTACTTTCTCTCAAGTTAAATATATATATATATATATATATATATATATATATATATTGATCTAGTTTTGATATTTTCACTTTAAAAACTTCATTTGATAAACTAAATTTTAAGCATTGTAAATTAGACCAATGTGAAACAAAGTTGAAACGAAACAAATTTTTTTTGTGAATCATGTGTTCAAAAACTCGGGCGCATTGTCAATTATGCTTCAGCCATTTAATAGTATTGAAGGATCGTGCCTCAGCCATTTAGACTCAGTTATAGCCAAAATGGTATTTTGACTTATGTATCACATTCACATATGAAGGGAGCAAGCTCGTCGTCACCACCAGGGGCAGACGAAAGTACGGCGGTATGGGTCATGTGCCCCCTACTGATTTTTATTTTTTCTTTGATAGTTTAATTTAATTTATCAAATATCATTAGTTTATTGAAGAAAAATGTAAAAGTGCTTCCATCAAAATAATTTTTTAACTGTTTATAACATGTTGCCCCCGGTTAAAAACGAAATGGACAACAACTGTACAACTCACTAAGATAGTTGTCCTCAAAAAAAAAAAAAAAAACTCACTGAGATAGTTGATAAGGCATTAAGAAATAGAAAAATGTCACCAAAGTACGAGCCCATGACCCATGATGACATTAGTATGTAGGGCTACTACAGAGATGGTTTCAACTTTCAATTTTTTTTTTCAAGTTTCAATTTGATTTTGGCTACTTTTCTATTCTTTTCTTTGCCACATAGGTTAAACGTTTCATATAGGAACCGAGTTTGCATAGATTTTATTCTTTTGTAATGCATGTCTTTTTGAGTGATTAATAAATTTAAAATTTCATCCAAAATTTTTTTAAACTAAAACTTATTTAAATATTTTTTTAATAGTAACTTTTAAAATTAAGTTTATTTGAAAACGTAATTATATGTTGTTTTATGTGCATAATTTTTAATATATTACCTAATTTAATTATATTTATTATTTAATTTAATAATTTTATTAATATAATATATAAATATGATATTAACTTAAAATATATAAAATTTTCTTTGTATATATAATGTATAAAATCTATTCAGCATTCATTTTCCAGTGTCTTTTTCACAAAAAGTATGGGAGTTGGTACCTTACCACCTTTAGGCGGATTGGATCATTTGCCTCTGAACTCATTTAATTATGGTTGGAAGTTGGCTTTGAAGGCTACTACATTCCCACGTACCAAAATTTATGACTATCCCTTGGCGCCTTGGATAATCTCAGCAATCTAGATGACAAGAAATTTTAAAATTTTCCAGCATCTTCATTTCTTGGCGCAAGACACAATGACTAAGGCTATTACAGATACTAAGGGTTTCAGAATTTAATCGGGTTTTCAGTTCCAAATTTTGTTTATACTTAGTTAAACGTGAAAACTAAATAATGACCCAGTGAAACAAATATTAAAAATTTGAAATGAGAAATGTGAAATGCTCTTGTCACAATTATTTTTGGTTCCAATGTAATATTTGACAAGTGAAATTAGAAAACAAAACTCAAAAACTATGTGCAAATACATCATATCTGATAAACCAGAAGCATGAACACATCAAACCCGATAAAGTTGACTATATAGAAGAAGGAAGAGCACCAAATACCAAAATATATTAAACTAATAATTTGTGTTAATTATTATATAATAGACACTTATTTTAGGTACTCAATGAAATTTTAGAGTATTTTGGGTATTTATTCGGGATTGAGTTCAGGTTTAGTATAAATATCTTTCTGGAATTATGAATTTTTAGTTTGTTCAGATATCCATTTGGGTTCGGATTCGGTTTGGATAAAATCATGACCCAAAATATCTTAACATAAGTCTCATTCAGTATTTATGTCGGATTCAGTTCGATCGAATTCATTTTTGTCATGTTGGTTTGGGTTTGGGTTTTCGGATTCGGTTTGTTTCCCACCCGTAAAAAGTATATTGAAAGATAAGGGTCGACGCCATGAACATGCCTCATCCAACATCGTATTTTGTTTGTTGTGGGTTAATGCCCAAAAGACCAAATCAAAGATTAGGGTTGATGCCATCTGATCTTTTTGAAAATCAGATTTATGTAACTAGTAGCAAAGTTTCATCGGAGAGCTATTTTAGTGATCAATTTGTTTTTAGTTCAGTCTACATTTTATTTAAATTAGAATTTCTTAAGTATAGTTAATTTCTTGGTCAATTATATTTTCTTGAGAGAATTAAAAAATGAAACACACTAAACTTTAGTTTATTTCATTAGGACTTTGTTAATAGGCTATTATCCCTTGATTAATCGAATTTAACCTTAACTAAAATAAAATAAAAACCCTAAATTAAAAAAAAAAATTCTTCCTCAAAGCCCTTTTCACTCAACCTTTGTATCTCTTTCGCTCATCTTCTTGCTGAACCCTATGTTCTTCTTCTTTCTTCTTCAATGGTGATTTCCATGTATGCTATATATATCGTAGCTTCTTCTCTTTTAGTCCAAGTAGTTTTGTCCCTATCAGAAGACTCCGCAGTTCCATCTTCTAGAGATTTTCATCAGCAGAGCCACTGGTACAAGCATTTATATAATTGATTTGAGTTGTTGTATGAAGCTCTTAGTCTCTTAGATCAAAAAAATGATGAGGGAGTGAACGAATGATTTCAGTGTTGATATTTCAATGGATTGATTGTTTGAAGCTTGTTGATGACAAGATCACGGAGATTGCTTCATGAGAAATACTTGAAGCAGCACAATGTGAAGGATTTGCTCAGAGTTATTGCAGCCAACAATAATCGTAACCTCTATGAGTTGAGGGATTTCAACATCACTGAGAACGAAGCAGAGGAAAATGGCTACAAAAATGATTAGTTTCTCTTCCTCTCTCTCTCTACAATTGTCACCGTCTTGGTAAAGATATTATTCTAGTTTGATTGAAGTGAAATACACTTTCATTTGTGATTGCGCCGTTAGAAATATTAGTGATTTAATGTATGTTTAACTATAAAGTAGAAAAATGTATTTAATTTAATAACTTACAAAATAAATGTTAGGTCCAACACAATGTTTCTGTTTTAATAATATAAATTATCATAGCCTACCCGGATTTACAGTAATTCAATTTCAGTATTTTTGTTAATTTAAAAGTTTACTCGGATCTGGTTATGAATTTTCATCGATTTCATAAACTTTTCGAGGTAAAATTGTTTTAATAGGCCTTAACTTACTATACTTGAATACAATCTTCAATAGGTCAGGTCAACTCGATGGGGTCATTTTCCTACGTCCAACAATATTTGGTCCAATAAACATAAGATAACCACACATTAAGTCTTATTCCCAAAAGAAATGACAACATCAAACTCCTTCACCGCTGCCCAGCACAAAGTACCCCTTGAGCAGGTTGAGATTCATTATTTATTACAAAAGCAAGAAACTTAGATGATAATAACTTGGTAGAAACATAGATGATAACTTCCAATGTATTTGATCAAAATGCATTAGATCAAATAGACACACTGTTGGGAACACCCATCCCGGTAAGGATGCATTAGATCAATTAGTGATTTAATGTATGTTTAACTATAAAGTAGAAAGATGTATTTAATTTAACAACTTACAAAATAAATGTTAGGTCCAACACAATGTTTCTGTTTAATAATATAAACTAGATTTTGATCCGCGCTTTCAAAGCGCGGGTTTATTTTCTTTTTGTTCAATGGTCAAAATATTTAGTAAATGTCATATTTCATATATTTGTGTTTTATTTTATAAAAGACTTAAACTTTTTATCTTTCTTTATCGTGTTTCATTTTAAATGACTATTTATGTTTAAAAAATTAAACTTTATTTTTTTAATGAATTAAATTGGTATAACTCTGATAAATTAATTTTCTTATGTGGTTAATATTTTTAATAAAAATAATTATATACTTTTAATAAAGATTTATACTTTTCAATGAAAAAATCAATTTTTTTTTATGAATGCTTAAATTATATTAAGAAAAGAAAAAAAATAATTAAGAATGGTTGAAAAAAAATTATTTGAATTTGGACTCAATGGCCCAAAGAAAAAAAATGTGAGAATTGGATCTGATTTCTTAATCGGCCCAAATGGTCCAAGAGAGATCTGATGTGGACAGTGGGCTGGATCCGAAAAAAATGGCCAAATATAGAAGTGTTATTAATATTACTTGATTGCCCTTAATGAAACATGCAATGTTAGTAAAAAAAGGGCACACTAAGGTAAAAAGGACAATAGGATCCTGCTTTAATAGTATAGATTATCATAGCCTACCCGGATTTACGGTAATTCAATTTCAGTATTTTTTGTTTATTTAAAAGTTTACTCGGATCTGGTTATGAATTTTCATCCATTTCATAAACTTTTCCAGGTAAAATTGTTTTAATAGGCTAACTTACTATACTTGAATACAATCTTCAATAGGTCAGGCCAACTCGATGGGGTCGTTTTCCTACGTCCAACAATATTTGGTCCAATAAACATAAGATAACCACACATTAAGTCTTATTCCCAAAAGAAATGACAACATCAAACTCCTTCACCGCTGCCCAGCACAAAGTACCCCTTGAGCAGGTTGAGATTCATTATTTATTACAAAAGCAAGAAACTTAGATGATAATAACTTGGTAGAAAGATAGATGATAACTTCCAATGTATTTGATCAAAATGCATTAGATCAAATAGACACACTGTTGGGAACACCCATCCCGGTAAGGCCTGGTTCAGAGATAGGCTTCAAAAGCTCGTACTTAACAACACCTGCTCCAGCTCGATTCTTTAGAGCAACATCCACGTTCCTCTCATCTATCACTCCTTCTAGGTATTGGAGCTTGCCTTTGAAACGTTCATATGCAGCATAGATGACAGGTTCGTGGGCCCAAGACGCTTCTGCGTTTTCTCCTAGGTATTCTTCATCTGGTGAATGTGTCGATAGAAGATCCAAAGTCAACATCAATTTCGTCGCCTGCTTCTTCGACGGGAATGTCTTAAGCATGGTCTTCTCTGGATCCTCATAGAACTCTTTTAGCTCTTCCTCTGTCGGTTCTTCCACTGGCATTTTTATCCTTGATGTGGTTGGTCGGTTGGGAAAGTATCCACCATATCCGTACTGTCCAAAGTTTACAGCTGCATGGTGACCTGAAGCCACCCAAGCAATCGTAGTCACCACTTCAATCAAGTCATCTTGTGTTTTGAGGACAGGCCACCATGGTTCATTTTTCTTGTCTCCATGCCCTATGTTCCTCACTTCACTCCACCATCCTTGGAGTTCCTCATCCAACTTGACCTGTTCCGCATTTGGATAATAGTGATTCACATAGTCTGTTACCCATTCCTTAAGTGCATCCCACAGCATCAGACCGTCAGTCGCAAATGGGTAATCTGGTATCGTCAAGCGAACCCCATGTTCAGCCGTCTCATCTTCCACAGCCAGACCCCTTTGATATCACAAAATTTTAAATGTAAAAAGTTGTTAGCATAATTAGTATAAATCGATGTTCAATAAATCATTATGCGCATATTATGCGTTTTGTATGAGATTATTGCTTGTGTTTAGACCGATTTTTTGAATGCTTATTTAAAAAAATAGGTGTAGAAAAATCATTTCATTTAGATCGTGTAGAAAAATCATTTCATTTAGATCCGAATGGGCGGACGCCTTGGAGCCAAGTTTTAGAACACTTAAATTAATACTTACAAAGAAATAAGTATAGTCTTAATTAGGAACTATGTACCTGCTGATTAGGTCTGCAGGTAAGCCTTCCCTGTCGAACCTCCATAGTTTGTCATAGACATCTGAACTTAGCTCTAATGAATACTTTCCGGGCCAGAAACAAGACTCAATGATTCCACCTGCGTTGACGAGACTTTGGCGTCCACGAGCGTTGATCTCCATCGTGTAGCGGAAGTGGGGATGCAAAAGCCTATAGATAGGATGCATGGCACTTAGTTGTCTGTTTGCCGCTATAATGTATGGCTCCATACAGCAGTGAGTCCTCAGCCTGTAAAATTTTCCATCTTTTAACAGCAATAACACATACGCAGAATCTTCGAAATTTTTTTTTAAAAAAAAATAACACATACCGACATACGTCTAATGTGTATAACCATATATATACGAGAGGATCAAGTTCGTTCAATACCCGTGGGAAATAAGCTGGTGATAACCAGTGTCATGAGTAATAGCGTGAGTCTTACCAAGACTCCATAGCCCGCAGGAGGTAGCATCATATCCTGGCGTGAATACCTGCCTCCATTAGTGTTGTTCGTTTGGTTGCCGCAGCTACCTGCGTCAGCGGCTGCGGCAATGTTTTGAAAAATTCGTGTTCGTTTGGTTGACGCAGGAAGCTGCGTCTGAAGCTGCGTCTGACGCCGCGTCCGAACGCCGCGTCCTGCGGCTGACGCCGATAAAACCCGCGGCTGCGACGTAAATTATGCGGCCGATAACATAATTTACTATTTTGCCCTTAATATGTTTCAGTATTTACAAAAATACCTAACCTAGATTGACACAGCCGCATCTTGTTTTCCAAATTGACGCAACCTTGCTCGATCTCTCTCCATCTCCATCTCAGGCAGACCTCGAGCTCTCTCATCTCCATCTCACACAGCCACGAGCTCTCTCATCTCCATCTCCATCTTCGACGTAGACCTCGAGCTCTCTCATCTCCATCTCAGACGCAGACCTCGAGCTCTCTCCTCTCTGGCGCAGCACGAGCTCTCTCCTCTCCTCCGATTTGGGTTTCAAGCATAGTTGAGGTAACTGTCACTTGTCTCTATTTTTGTGTTTCATATGAGTTTTTGGGAGTATGTTTTGGATCCAAGATCCAAGTTCATAACTAAGACAAGAAGAAGCTGATGGTGATGGTCTTTGTTCTAAAGCATTTAGGATATGGGTTTGTGTCTGATGGGGATGGTTTACTGATGCTTTTGTTCATAACTATCAGTTCCCTCTGATACTGTATTGATATGTACTTTGTCACAGCTATTGGAAAGAAGTGCTTGAAGAGAGGCGTAAAATCAACTGGGTGCTTGCAAAAACCTTGTGGCTAGAGCTTGTCTGGACTGTTGACTGGTGGGCAGGAGTAAAGGTACCCTCTTTTCCCTATTTATATGCTGCTGGGTTCTTTCTACTGACTGCATTTGTCTAAGTAACTTGAGTTTTGGTGTGTGAGGAGTTTGCTTGTGTGACATGTTCTGTTTCTCTTCATATCTTGTTTGTAGGATTCTTTCTGCCTGTTGTTGTAAGGCCTATCTTACATTCACTTGAGGCTTCCAAACAAGTTAAAGCCCCTCCTTCTTATATACTTTGTGTTTGCAAATTTTCTTCGTTTGTTTTTTATGTTTCCAAGTTCTGTATTTTTGTTGTTGTGTGTTGTACATAACACTTATCTCCATGCTTTTGCTTCTCCTCGCTTTGCTTCTTATTCTTGTGATTTTACTTGTTCATTTATGTGTCTCTGTAAATTTATATGCTTTCCCTCATGTACTATCACGTTTTATTGCTTTCAAAAGCAAGGATTGGGCATAAGATTGACTTGTTAGTCATCCCATTGTTTAGTACTTGGTAATGTCTAGCCAAAACTAAATCCTTCAAGTGGTTTTTTGCAAGTTATTGCTGGTGTCACTGGGAAGAAACAGAGCTAAATACATGCAATGACTTTCCCCTGTTTTCTTACATTCAGATTCCTTCTTTGTCTTTTAACTCTTTCCATTCACAAATGAAATAAGCTAGACCTCATGTTGTTTTTTTACATAAAGGCATGCGTGTAAAGTACACTCTGTTCATCCTTTTTATCACATGTATTCGGTTCTTAATGACAAATCTAAAAACTTCAAACTTTTGTTGCCACATGAAAGTGCATATAGATTCATCACAAAGATATTAAGTTTACATTATGATGAAATTGCTAGTCTTACATACACTCTTAATAGCTCTTTTACATCAACTTGATCCTCAACAGGTAGACCATGTGATAAATATTTTGATATATTAGTTTTTGTCTTAATTTAGTTATTATTTATGACAAAAAAATGTTGTTATATTTATATATTTGACTAATAATTTATTAGCAATTAAATATAATATTTTTAAAGATGTAAATAATATTTTTATAGATGAACATATGCTTGTGATAAAATGATTTATGATAAAAAAATGTTGTTAAATTTATTACTAATTAAATATAATATTTTGATGAATGTAAATATTACAATTTTACAAATTTAAATCTACATTTTATTTATTTAAAATACAATTTTACAAATTCATAAAATTAAAATATGAAATAAATGAAAATTGCGTCTACGGCAACCAAACGAACATAACTAAATCTACTTTCCGCGTCTGCGGCTGCGGCTGCGTCAATGTCCTGCGTCTTCGAAACGAACAACAAGTTGCGTCTGCGGCTGCGGCTGCGGCTGAGTCTGCGGCTGCAAAACGAACAACAACCAAAGGAACAGACGCAGCCCGTAGCCGCAGACTCAGCCGCAGCCGCAGCCGCAGGAACCTGCGTCAATGAAACGAACATCCCTATTGTGGCCTGTTTACATCTTGGGGACGAGTCAACTCAATGGCAACAGGTCTCAGTGTGCTATCATCGTTGAGGAAGAATAATGTTCGAGAAGCATATAAGGTGCTATCATCCAACTCTCTCACTTTGTTCACATACGGTAGAAGCAAATCATGATAGTCCAACATGAACAATCTCTTGTTCTCCAGAGCCTGCATGCACACATCCATTGATATTTATTCATTATGGAAATACTTCATATGGATGGATGGATATATATATGCTTTTTTCTTTAAAACATGTGGATATTTGTTAATGTTACCTCATCAAATGACATAACTCCTTTGATTTCTCTTTCCACAATCTCACTTGTAATGAGTGAGTTGGGATCACCATAAACCGCATGGTCTAGTTTGCTTTTCAACGGTCACTCCTAGAACAACAATGTGATCTCAACTAGCTTACTTTTTCTACTAGGGATCGTTACCCGCGCCAAGGCGCGGAGTTTGTGCATTTTAATCTATTTTTGTCTCTTGCTTACTAATCTAGCATTCAGTTTTTCAATGCATTTTATCTTCACCATCTCCTCTTGTCTTGTTTACATTTGTTTTCACGTTCTGTCGTTTGATTTGTCTTAGTTTTGGCTTGTGTAATAACTTAACCCTGCTCATTCTTCTTTCATTCTTTATTGATTGATATTTTTATCTCGCTTAGCTCTGTGTTGCCACTAATTTGCTCGAATTATTTTTCATCATCTGCTTCGTATTCTTTTCATATTCATTAACCATTGTCTTCAATCTCTTTAAATCCTAAAAATCCTACATGTTCTTTTGTTTATTAAATCACATATTAAATATTGTTGAAACTGTTTATTTATTCTAATAAATCCTTACGATTATAACTAAGATGATATGGATAAAATACTGATTATAATTTAGTTGAAATTAAAGTCTAAAGTAGAAGTTATTAAACTTGCAATCCTTCTTTTTGTCATCCAAGATATGTTTAGTCAAATCAATTATATTGATTTAGAAAACCCATAAGCTATTTCAATCCCAAACAACAAAAAAACAGGCGCATTTGTTATTGACGCTGCGGCGGATTTCCTTTACTATAAACATAATTGCTTGTCACAACTGTTAATAAACTCAAATGTGTTTACAAAAGCTACCCATATAAGAGTTTCATACTCATTTCGCTTTCTCTAGTCATCTCCTATGTTAGTAGCTATCATAATACAATCATCAAACAAAGGACATATCTCTTGGTTCCATATAGAATATGCAAAAGGACTGTTTTCTGCAGACTCCATGATCACTGAATATTATAAATATCAAACTCTGTCTATGGTCTATTTATATGTTGAGGAAATGCCTCGAAATGTAACTTCCAAATAATGATTTCCAGGTCAAAACATTGCATGTTAACCTCCACAATGGGATCAACAGATCTGCAGATACCGCTACATGTCGAGTCGAACGCAGCTACACATATGTTCCCTGCTTGTGCCTTTCATTCACAATCTGCAATTCTCCCAAGAACCAGAATCAATGTTAAATGAGGTAAAAGTTTTCGAGTCACTACAGACTTTGTATAGCCAAGCCCAATAAACCAAGCACCCAACGTAACATCCCCACTTGCCTATTTAAGCAGAAAATGACTTGATCATTATATAGTAGCACCGAGAAGTTAGATGGAGAAAGAGGTATGAATGCAAAGTAGACAAAACAGTTAAATTCTTACTGATTATGGTAAATATAAGAAATCAATTCTCTTGAAATGGCGTATAACTGTCCAATAGCGTGACAGAAGTACTTGTTCCTGTTCTCACCAAACTTTCAATTCTAAATGTATATATAAATCTATTAGAGTTATTGCCAGCGCTCTGTTGCGATATTTGTTAGCTAAAATAATCCATCCAACATAATAGGAAAAAGAAACCAACGAAATTGTAAAGCTAACCATCAGCTGAGATGCTTTTGCTGTCTTGACACATTGCAAGCTTAGTGATTTCACTGTCAAAAGCAACAAACTAAGCAGTCATATACATCCGAGACATTTATTTACAAACGGTTCCTAGCACAGAAAAAACATATTATTATGTTACGAATGATAAGTTTGATGCATAAATACAGTTTAAAATTTTTTTCAACTGAACATTTGTGCCTACTGAATTACCTTACAACACCCACTGCATTGTGATTTTGGCATGTTAAAGCTGAGAATCAACATTGGAGCTTGCGTTAGCATTTGGAACATGAAATATAGCACCATCAATTTCCAGTGTTAATTCCATTGACAATAGCTGTGCAAAAGAACTCTGGTAGTAAGGTAATCGTGATTAGTAATTCTTGACATCTTAGTGCCGTACAACTTCAAAACGATAGACACTTACACTCGACGGCTCTCAAAGATGGACCGCAAACCATCTAACGATATGCTTACCTCGTCGTATAAGTAATCCATGTCACTTCCCTCCCACAGGTAACGTTGCTGGTGCAGATCAATTCCCTCCACCTCTTCCTCATCATTAGGATGCTCAGCAATATACCCTCTGTAAGGTTCAAATTTATGTCGATAGAATTATCAGAGAAAGAAATATAAAGTACCCTCCAAATCTTCAGGAGCATCGACATTTTCTTTATTCAATGATCTTCATTCAACCTAACAACCATCAAAATAAAAAGAATGTGAGACACATAATCTTCAAAATCCAAGTAATGGATGGAAAAAAAACTCAGGAAGACAGAAAATGTCAAACACTCACTGGCTTCTTCTTCTTTTACTTCTTGGCTCCCGTGAATGAACTGTCAAAGCCATCATTATTTGCAGGAAAAAAGATTAAACAAAGCAACTGATGAAAAGAAACAAATATGTTTCACAGCACATAAACTCTTCTTGAACAATCAGGCAACGGATAGTATGTCTCTCGTGTGACTCAGCTGAGTCCTCGATGGCATCCTGAATGACAAATGTCTTCTTCTTCTGGTTAGATCAAAGGGTGCAAGCTAAGGATGACCGAAGAAAATTAAAACCACACAATCATGATTTATCAGGCAAAATAAAAGAACCGATGATGAATTTATTAAAGATGGGGAGATGTAGAGACTAAAGAAGAAAAACTGATTCATGAAACTCAAAGAGCCAATCTGTGTTTCTTAGATGAGTCATGAACCGATGATTAAAAATTGAAAGCCCTAAACTTTCATTGAAGAGAACGCTTACAGACCAAAGAGGTTTATTGAGCTTTTTTTTTAAAGAATTCTATTTCAAAACGTGAGTTATAAAGTATTTATTAAATCATTAGATAAAATAAATAAGTGTGGGTCCCACAGAGAAAACCGAAGAAGCAAAGGTTTCCGACCTTCATAAATATATATTTGTTTCAGCCATCAATGTACAAAGAATCCTTTAGCTCAGTGGTATAAATGTTGTTGTTTAGATCTCAATAACCCGGGTTCGAGTCACAGACTTGACACTTTTTCACATTTTTTAAAAGTGAGACCCACATATCGCTGACGTGTCGCATCAGAAGTGATGCAACTGCCCTATTATAACGTAGATTTTTAGTTTCAAAACCGAAACATGATTTTCTTTATAAAAAGAAGTTCCATCAAACCATGTACGTACTAGGTGACTCTTCCGTGCTCATGCAAGGGTATAAAAATTTACAAAATAATCAATTATAATTAATATCTTTTTGCTTTCACTTGTTGATCAATTTTAAATCCTATTATAATCAATATGTGTGTGAAAACTAATGTATGAAAATTAAATATCATGTTATGTTTTAAATAAAATTATGTTATTATCTCAATTTAGTATGGTATTGTATATATAACAATTTAGATAGGTTCAATTATTCTTTTTTGGTATATTAGATTGTTTATAATTTTCAACTAAATCATAATTTATTGTGGTTTTAAATATATTAAAATCAGATCATTGTAATTATATTTAGTTCGATCATCATATTAATTTGTTAATATATTTTAGAAAAATCTCTACTATTTAATGTATAAGTTGTTTTAGGAGGCGTCAACAAAAAAAAAGTCGACAAAAAATTGTTTTAGGAGGAAATAGAAATAAAAAGTAAGTGTTACTTTAGTTAGAATTGCACTAACCAATATAATCAGTGATGTTCTGAAAGTTATACAAATAACTAAATTATAATAACTGATTAATGTTTTGCTTTCACTGGTTTATAAAATTTAAGAAGGTTTATAACTTATGTCTTGAAAAATAAATATAATTTTTAATTATATTGATACCTCAGTTTGACATATAATTCTAGGTATAAGAATTCAGACCAATTTGATTATTTACTTTTAAAAAAAAATTGCAACAATTTAACTAAATTAAAGTAACTGTTTTTCTTGGTTCTAATTATCGTAAGATATTGTGAATCATTTTGTTATTTCATTTATTTTGGTTATTCATCTTACATTAGTAAGTATTTTATAAATTTTATATAATTTCTATAGTCCAAAACTAACATTATAAGAAGAAAAAAGAAACAACTTCGAATTTAAAATTAGTAGTAACTTTTATTTGAAAAATAGTTAATATTTTCAATCCGTTAATATGTTCTAAATAAAATATCATAACTACTAGATAATATACAAAATAAATAATATGTTTTTTTTATGTATCACTGAGTATATATATATTTTAAACGACAATATTTTGAAAATTAATTAATTGTTAAACTAATTCTTATTAATCCAGTATACATTTACTTTTCAAAACCTATGTTTTAAGTACCTTTGGTAGCCACCAGGCAGGATTATCTTTTGTTCTTAAGAAAAACCTTTGGAAAGTTCATCTCTTGAATCATTTTTGTTCATCTAGTTATTGCAATTATGTGTTTCCAATTTATTGTCGTATCCCTCTGTACGATGAATCTGAAATCCAAAATGGGTTTAAGAGGAATCATGAAGAGTAGTGAGTAATCACCATTTGAATTCATGAGTTAGGAAGATTAAGGGTGATTAGGTTAGAGCTATGATGTTTTAGTGTAGATCATTCCAAAACCTTGCTAGTAGAGTAATCATAATGCATCTTCTTAGTTAGCTTCTCAAAAATTGATCTTTAGGCATTTCCCACCCAAAAGGTGTTCGATGAAATGCCTGAAACAACTCTTCTAAGCTTTTAGCATATTTTGCCAAAGACATTTGTTGTTAGAAGTGCTAAGATAGCCTTAGACCTGTTAGTAATGATTGCTTCCATATTATTCAACCAAAGACATTTGTTGTTTGAAATGTGTTAGTAAATGAACATTCATCTAGACATAGAGTTTGTTTAGAATCGTGTCTAAGCTTAAGGTTGATAGTTTGATTGTTCGTCTGTCATCCTTAGTTCGGAACTTGATCACCCAAGGTCTAATTCCTATGCCCATGAGTTCTCATTTTCCTTAGTTAAGAATGTCAACTCATTTACCGCTTTTATTATTCTGAAACTGAATCAGCTTTATTCATTAGCTTAGAAATCATTTGAAATCACTGGTTGCACTTAGATTGAGTGAGTACTTGCATTCTCATTGCTTCGAATTCCCTTAGAATTGGTTCGACAATCATTTATACTACAACATTTGTCTTAGGAGCCTTGAAAACTCCTAACATCAAAATGGCGTCGTTGCCAAATTCTGAGTAGATTTGAACATTGAGATTTAGTCACTTGCTTGAGACTAAGTCATTTTTATTATCTTTTGTTACTGATTCTCTTTCTTCACCTCCCTTTAATCTACAGGTGTATGAACTTGCGGAGCAGGGATCTATCAAACCTAGTTCCACGAGCTGAAGACATCAGAGCTTTAGAAAGAGAGTGTGCTAGAAAGAGAAGAGAAGAAGAGCAACAGGCTCAATTGCAGAGATTGGACACTGATATGGGTGACATACCTCAAAATGATGCGGGCGTCAATGGAGCTAATAACGTTCCACAAAACCAACAGCGAGCAGCTCGACCCATTGGCACTTACGACCGCCCCAACATTCATGGCCATAGATTGGGAATCCGAGCACCCGCTGTGGCAGCCAAAAACTTTGAGATCAAGTCAGGACTCCTCAACGTGATAGAGAACAACAAATATCATGGCTTGGCTTTGGAGGACCCTTTCGATCACTTGGACAGGTTCGACAGCTACTGTGGGTTGTCAAAAACCAATGGTGTGTCTGAGGATGCCTTAAAGCTGAAGTTATTCCCTTTCTCTTTGGGGGATAAGGCACGACAGTGGGAGAAGTCTCTACCAAGCGACTCTATCACCACTTGGGATGACTGCAAGAAAGCTTTCTTGGAGAAGTTCTTCTCTACTTCAAGAACTGCTAAGCTGAGAAATGAGATCTCCAGCTTTCAACAGAAAGGCTTCGAAGGATTCAGTGAAGCCTGGGAGAGATTCAAAGGCTACCAAGCTCAATGCCCTCATCATGGATTCTCTAAGGAAAGCCTGCTGAGCACATTCTACAGAGGAGCTCTTCCTAAGTACATAGCCAGATTGGATACAGCTAGCAATGGGTTCTTCTTGGGAAGAACAGAGGAGGATGCAGAGCAGCTGGTAAACAACATGGTCAAGAGTGATGCAGTCTACAGTGGAGACCACAACAGAGGCAGTAGAACAGATGACAAGCAGACGAGGAAGGAGTTAAAGGCTCTCCAGGATAAGATTGATATTCTCATTGCTAATAAGACCACCCAGGAGCAGCTGCACTTTGTTGGTAACCCAAACCAAGAAGCCACACCTGTTGTCCAGGAAGTTGATGGTTTGGAAGGGCAAGAAGAGTTGTGCTTCATCAACAACAATGGTAGCTGGTACAAGAAAGAGCCAAACTTTCAGTACAACAACTACCAACAGAGATCTTACCCCAACAACCAACAGAGTGGTTATCAGCCTAGATACAACCAGCAAGCCAACTACCAACCTCAGCAAACCACTCCTCCTGGTTTCCACAATAAAGGACAACAACCTGCCCAACAACAACCTACTACTTCTACCTCTACTCCTCAAGTCAGCAGCACTGATGCCCTACTAAAAAAAATCTTGGAGTCTCAGACAAGAAGTGAGAAGCATGTTGGCTATGAGTTGAAGAACCTTCACTCAAAGATTGATGGAAGCTACAATGAGCTCAACAACAAGTTCAGAACCTTGGAGAACCAGTTTGCTGCCATGAACACTCAACAAAATCGCCAACAAGGTTTTTTACCTGGAAAATCTGAGCAAAACCCCAAGGAGACCATGAAAGCTATCACCCTCAGGAGTGGTAAGGAGTTACCTCAGAAAGCTCTCACCAAGGATGCTGAGAAACAAGGTGAGGGGGTTGCCATCAACATAGATGATGAAGTGGTGATTGTTGATGAGAAAATCAATGATGAAATCTTGGAGAAGATTGTGGAAGCAAAAGGTAAAGGAAAGGTTGGGGAAGAGAAGAAAACAGTGAAAGATGGTGAAGTTGTTGCTCCAGCAAGTGAGAATTCTTTTGTTTCTCCTCACTATGAACCCAAACTACCATTCCCTGGTAGATTCAAGAGGCAGCTGCTAGAGAAGTACAAAGCTCTAATTGAGAAGCAAATGAGTGAAGTTCAAGTCACAATGCCCATCATTGATGCTTTCATGCTGATTCCTCAATATAGCAAGTTCCTGAAAGATGTTGTAGCTGCAAAGAAGAAGGAGATGGAGGGCATGCTGATTCTCACTCATGAGTGCAGTGCCATCATCCAGAGGCTTGTTGTTCTAAAGAAGCTAGAAGATCCAGGATGCTTCACATTACCTTGTGCTCTTGGACCTATGGTATTTGATAGATGTCTCTGCGATTTGGGAGCTAGTGTCAGCTTGATGCCTTTATCTGTTGCTAAGAAGCTTGGTTTCACTCAGTACAAAAAGTGTAGACTGTCTCTGGTATTGGCTGATCGTTCAGTGAAGTACCCTGTGGGTATCTTGGAGGACCTCCTTGTTATGGTTGGAAAGTATGAGATCCCTACAGACTTTGTGATGCTTGAGATGGGTGAGGAAGCTGCAGATCCTTTAATCCTTGGAAGGCCTTTCTTAGCTACAGCAGGAGCAATTGTTAATGTGAAAGAGGGCAAGATTGATCTACAGTTGGGTAAAGGGCATGTTCTTCACTTTGACATCAAGGAGGTAGTGAAGAAACCAACAGTTCAAGGGCAAGTTTTCTACATTGAAGAGATGGATGCCCTTGCTGATGAGCTCCTTGAAGAGTTGTCACTAGAAGACCCTCTACAGCATGCTTTGACGATAGAGAGGGAAGCTGAAGTGATTCAGAACCTGGAGAGTGATGCCTATGGGATGATGTTGGATTCACACAGAGGATTTGGTAGTAAGGATCAGTATGAGGAGCTACCTCAAATTGTCCATCAGGAAGCCTCGGTCATTCAACAAGGGGACACCCAACAAGACGACTGGAGCGAGCGTAAGGCGCCAAAAGTGGAGCTTAAACCTCTCCCCAATGGTGTAAGGTATGCATTTCTTGGTCCTAATGGAACTTATCCAGTCATTGTGAGTAGTGAACTTACTGAAACTGAGCTATCTGAACTTTTGAAAACACTTAAAAGATTTAGAAAAGCAATAGGTTACTCACTTGATGACATCAAGGGAATATCACCCTCTTTGTGTATGCATAGGATACATCTTGAGGATGAATCAATGACTTCTATCGAGCATCAAAGAAGGTTAAATCCTAATCTGAAGGATGTTATAAAGAAAGAGATTCTTAAACTCTTAGATGCTGGTGTTATCTACCCTATCTCAGATTCTAAATGGGTATCTCCTGTGCATGTTGTGCCAAAAAAGGGTGGTATAACTGTGATTAAAAATGACAAGGATGAATTGATACCAACAAGGACAGTCACTGGGCATAGAATGTGTATTGATTACCGAAAACTGAACTCTACATCTAGAAAAGATCATTTTCCACTTCCATTATTGATCAGATGCTTGAGAGACTTGCAAATCATCCATTCTATTGCTTTCATGATGGATATTCAGGATTCTTCCAGATCTCCATACATCCCAATGATCAGGAGAAAACAACATTCACATGTCCTTATGGTACCTTCGCATATCGAAGAATGCCATTTGGTCTATGTAATGCTCCAGCCACCTTTCAAAGGTGCATGATGTCGATCTTTTATGATCTGATTGAGGATGTTGTGGAGGTGTTCATGGATGATTTCTCTGTCTATGGATCTTCGTTTTCTGCTTGTTTGTCAAATTTGTGCAGGGTCCTACAGAGATGTGAAGACACCAACCTTGTGCTGAACTAGGAAAAGTGTCACTTCATGGTCAAAGAAGGGATTGTGCTGGGACACAAGATATCAGAGAAGGGGATTGAGGTGGATAAGGCTAAGATCGATGTCATGGTTGGTTTGCCCCCACCGAAAATAGTGAAAGACATCAGAAGTTTTCTTGGTCATGCTGGATTCTACAGGAGATTCATCAAGGACTTCTCCATGATCACTAGACCATTGACAAGGCTGCTTGAAAAGAAGCCACCTTCAGCTTTGATGTGGAGTGTCTAGAAGCCTTCAAGAAGCTGAAAGGTAAACTCATCAGTGCTCCAATTGTCCAGCCACCTAATTGGGATCTCCCCTTTGAGATCATGTGTAATGCTAGTGATTATGCTGTGGGAGCTGTTTTGGGGCAGAAGAAAGATGGCAAGACCCATGTGATCTATTACGCGAGCCAAACCCTGAATGATGCTCAGATGAGATATGCCACAACAGAGAAGGAGATGCTAGCCATTGTCTTTGCCTTTGAGAAGTTCAGAAGCTACTTGATGGGATCTAAAATCATTGTCTACACATATCATGCTGCGTTGAGACACCTTTTGGCGAAGAAGGATGCAAAGCCCAGGCTCTTGAGATGGATTCTTTTGCTGTAAGAGTTTGATTTAGAGATCAAGGACAAGCCAGGAGTTGAGAATGGTGTAGCTGATCACTTGTCCAGGCTGAGAGTGGAGTGTGGCATTCCAATTGATGAAGGACTCCCTGAGGAACAGATCATGGCTATTGGAGCAGTGATAGCAGTTTGTGAGACTGGAAGGAAGCTTGAAGAAATCAAGGCAACAGAAGAGAAAGAACCTTGGTATGCTGATTTGGTGAATTACCTAGCCACAGGAAAAGAGCCTTTGAATCTTGTGGGTTATGCCAAGAAGAAGTTCTACAAGGATGTGAAGAGATACTACTGGGATGAGCCGTACCTCTACATTCTTTGCAAAGATCAACGTTATAGGAGAGTGGTTGCTAATGAGGAGATTGATGGGATCCTTACACAGTGTCATGGATCATTTTATGGAGGCCACTTTGCTACCTTCAAGACTGTTGCTAAGGTGTTACAAGCTGGATTCTGGTGGCCACACATGTTCAAGGACACACAAGACTTTGTTTCAAGGTGTGATTCATGCCAAAGTAGGGGAAACATCACCAAGAGGAATGAGATGCCTCAGAATCCAATCCTTGAAGTTGAAGTGTTTGATGTGTGGGGTGTTGACTTCATGGGGCCATTTCCATCATCACATGGAAACAAGTACATCCTGGTAGCTGTTGATTATGTCTCAAAATGGGTGGAAGCTATTGCAAGTCCCACCAATGATGCAAGAGTGGTAATCAAGATGTTCAAGAGCACCATATTTCCAAGGTTCGGAGTTCCAAGAGTTGTAATCAGTGATGGAGGGTCTCATTTCATCAACAAACTGCTTGAGGGACTTATCAGGAAGAACGGTGTTAAGCACAAGGTGGCAACTCCTTACCATCCTCAAACAAGTGATCAAGTTGAGATTTCTAACAGAGAGATCAAGTCCATTTTGGAGAAGATTGTGGGGATTACAAGGAAGGATTGGTCAATTAAGCTTGATGATGCGCTTTGGGCTTATAGGACAGCTTACAAGACACCTCTGGGGACCACACCTTTCAACCTAGTGTACGGAAAAGCTTGTCATCTGCCAGTGGAGCTTGAGTACAAGGCACTTTGGGCAGTAAAGTTGCTGAACTTTGACATCAAGAGTGCCAAGGAGAAAAGGCTTTTTTAGCTACTTGAGCTTGATGGGATAAGAATGAATGCATTTGAAAACTCAAGGATCTACAAGGAGAAGACTAAAGCTTTCAATGACAAGAATATCCTAAAGAGAGAGTTTAAATAAGGAGATAAAGTTCTTCTCTACAACTCAAGATTGAAGTTGTTTCCAGGAAAGCTTAAGTCAAGGTGGTCTGGCCCCTTCAAGGTCAAAGAGGCTAAGCCATATGGAGCAATAGTTTTGTGGAGTACTGATGGAAGAGACTTCACAGTCAATGGACAAAGAGTTAAGCTCTACATGGCAGATGCACCTGAGGAAGATGTAGTTTCAACTCCACTGTCTGATCCTACCCCAGCCTAATCCAAAAGGAGGCAAAGTCAAGCTAGAGACTTAAAACAAGCTCACTTGGGGGGAAGTCCCATGCGTATCCTTGTACATATTGCATTGGTATTTTCATTTTCATCATATTTCATAAAAAATAAAAAAAGGAAAAGTTTGGAAGTAGTGTTCAGGTGGTTCATCGATCCGGTCAAGGCAAAGAATCGAGCGTGGGAGCGAGGTTCTGCAGCAATGCCACGAGGTCGCTCCAGCTGGAAGCGACGTGATCAGAGCGACTGGTCCAAGTCGCTCGCATTTTCGGTGTCCGGAGCTCGAGAATCGCTCTCGGAGCGACGTCTCGCAGCGACCACGTGAGGTCGCTCGCGTTTTCGGTGACTGGGAGCGACTAGATCATAGCGACTCGGCTAAGTCGCTTGCATTTCTGTCTCTGGGGCTCGTGAATCGCTCTCGGAGCGACGTCTCGCAGCGACCACGTGAGGTCGCTCGCAATTCCGTCGATCAGAGCGACGTCTTCAGAGCGACACCTACGAGTCGCTCACCCTTTCGTCGACACACGACGCGAGAAAACGACCCGGAGCGACCTATCAGAGCGACCACTCCAGGTTGCTCCCGAGCCGGTCCAGGTAAGTCCCTCTTCGATTTTGTCCGGTTTAATTCGAGTTAACCAGCCCTAAACCTAATCGGACGACCCTAGACCTACCCAGACCCACGACCTTCATCTCTTTCACTCTCCCTTCCTATCACAAACACTCATACTCTCTCAAACAAACCCACACCAAAAATCTCCTAACTTTCTCAATTCTCACTCAAATCTCCTAGTTCTTGTTTCTAAATCCAAGCTTTCGCCCCTGTAGTCTATTCCTCACCACCCATTCCCCATTTCCTTTCATCCAAAGCAAGGTATTGTGTTTTTAAATTCAAATTCGTAGGTCCATGAACCCTAGAATTTGAAAATCGAAATTTGGTCATTTTCTTGCTTGATTGTGGTAAAATAGACTAGGGAAAGCTTATATATCAAGTTGGGTTGTTGAATTGATGGTGGAATTGAGCTTAATTTGAACTTTGGCAAAATTAGGGTTCATGGATTTGGGGCTTTTCGAAATTGATCCAAATTGAGTGTGTTAGTGGGTGAGTTAGTATGTTAAGGTGTTGAAAGGTTTGATTAGAGAACCCTCTCATTCTAGAATTACTTTGATTATTGAATTTTACTTGTCTTGTAATTTTCACATGATGAAAAGATTGAGAATTGTGATTCTTTACGTTGCCTCTTGAAGTTTACATTTGCAAAGTCAATCCACTTATCCCTTTCCAAGTTTTGTATTTCTCAGGTACAATGGTTAAGAAAACTAAGGGAAAATCGGATGCTGAGAGGCAAGAACCTGAGAGACAAGAGTCTTCGTTGAGAGGAAAGGCTTTAGCCTCGGAACAAGCTGGTTCTGGGACACAAAGGACTTCTTGACAGCAAACCTTGGCTACAAAGAAGGCAAAGGAACAAGAGAAGAGGGCAGGAAAGAGTATAGCAGTTGCCACAGATGAGGAGAGTGGCGATGAAAGTGCAGATGAGCAGGCTCCTACAAAGAGGGCCAAAATGTCCAAGGGGAAGGAGGTTGCTGATGATAGAGACATGGCGAAAACTCCATCTGAGGAAGAGTTGTATCATCATTTGCTGAATGGGGTAACTTGGATTCCAACCAGATTAGCTGACACTACAAGAAAACAGCGGTATTCTGACGGACATTCCGACGGAAAATGAAATCCTCGGAATATCCCGAGAATTTCCGAGGAAATTCCGAGGAAACACAAAATTTGGTTTCCTCGGAATTTCCTCGGAATATACCGACGGAATTCCGAGGAAATATCAATCCGTCGGAATATTCCGAGGAAATTCCGAGGAAAAATGTGTTCCTCGGAAAAAACCGATGAATTCCGAGGAAATATTATAGCCGTTGGAGAGCCGTTAGGGGATTTTACAAAATTTCGAGGAAATTCCGACGAACTAGCCGTTGGCGTCGGAATTCCGTCGGAATTTCCTCGGTCTGTCGGCAGGATTTTAACTATAAATACAAGCAGTCCTCTTCCTCTTCATTCACTCCATATCTTCATCCTCCCTCTTACTCTATTTACACACGAATTTGATTCATAAAAAATATGTCTTCTTCAAATTATTTTCGTTCTTGGATCGATCGACCTCATTTGGATCCGAACACGAGATTGCTTACGGAAGAATACCAACGAGGTATAACCGAATTCATGGGGTTAGTTCACCGACAACCGGAAGCAAAAACAAGTATGTTAAGATGTCCTTGCTCTAATTGTAAAAATAGAAAGGTTATTAAAGACTGGGATGTTTGGACTCATCTATATTTGAGTGGGATTACACGAAGTTACAAAATTTGGTATCATCATGGGGAAACTGATTATGAACATGGTAGTAGTAGCGAACCTAGTGTATACCAAGCCCCAAGATGAGAAAATTTGAGTAGATTGACTGGTCAGTCAGTTTGAATCCTTTGAACATTCTTAAAAGCATGGATGTTGTTGGTTGATCAATGTTTGTGGCTTTTCCATGTTTCACAGCCTGCAGTTGATAGCTGAAAGAATGGTACTCAGATATTAGTTATTTGGTTTATCTAGCAAGGCAAAGCTGAATACGAATTAAAAACTACTCAAAACACAACCAATTAAAAATCGATCGATGCGTTGTTGTACAAATAAAGATCGATCGATGCGTTTAAAAAAAGGCTCCCGAGATTTTGTTCGATCCATCGATGGGATAATCTAATCGATCGATCACATTGTTACGCTTTGGTCCATCTTAGTGATCGATCGATGCGTTTTCTGACATATATCCATCGATCGATCCGTTTATACAAACACTTACAAGATTTTCCGAGGACATTCCGAGGAACGCTTGAGATTCTCGATCGATCGATAGGATAATCTAATCGATCGATCACATTGCTACGCTTTGGTCCATCTTAGTGATCGATCGATCGATGCGTTTTCTGACATATATCCATCGATCGATTCGTTTATCCAAAAACTTACAAGATTTTCCGAGGACATTCCGAGGAACGCTTGAGATTCTCGATCGATCGATGGGATAATCTAATCGATCGATCACATTGTTACGCTTTGGTCCATCTTAGTGATCGATCGATGCGTTTTCTGACATATATCCATCGATCGATCCGTTTATACCCCAAACACTAGTTCCTCGGAATTTCCTTGGAATATTCCGACGGAATTCCGAGGAAGAAAAGGGTTTCCTCGGAATTCCCTCGGAATAATCCGAGGAAATTCCGAGGAAATAGGGTTTTTAAACCGAAAACAACGTTTTGCGGTTTGAATAACACCTATATAACCCTTATTAAGTGTCTTACGTTCATTATGAAGTCAAAAATTTGTTCCTTACCTTATAATTAACACTTTTCCGATTGTATGAACGAAATCCCACAACATAAGAGAAACACTTATACATTTTAATGAACGGTAAAGGGAATACTTTCAATTAGTTTTGAAATTTGTTATTTCATGGTTTATGCTCATCTATACAAAGAATCCTCAATGGTATGCATTACAATTGTATACGAAATGAAATACGGCAAAAAAATTTGATGTTTTGAAACCCCAAACACTAGTTCCTCGGTATTTCCTCGGAATATTCCGAGGAAATTCCGACGGATATTTTACTATCCGTCGGAATTTCCTCGGAATATTTTCATTTTACCGGGCAAATATTTCGCGAAAATTGAAATTAGAATTCCGACGGATAATATCCGCCGGACCCTAGGATTTATAACCACGAGCCCCTTCTTTTTCCCCATTTCTCTCTTCTTCCTCTGCGCGACTCCTCTCTTCTCTCCGGCGATTTCCCCCTGAAATTCGACGATATCTCCGGCGATCTCCCCCTTCTCTTACACAAATCATGTAAGGACCCTATCCCACTCTCTTAGGTTCTATTTGTTAGGTTTTTGTGTAGTTTTGATAGATTTTTGTTAGGGTGATTGGTTAGGATTGTGATTTGGTTGTATAATAGGTTTAGAATTGTGATTTGGTTGAATAATTTGTTTTGTTGAATTGATTTAGAATTTTTTTATAATTTTTTTATTTTTTTCGTATTTATAAAATCGATTTTTGTATATAAAATTGATTTTTGTATTTTACAAAATGATTTTTCTATATAAATTCGATTTTTTTGATTTTACAAAATCTTTTTTGTATATAAATTCGATTTTTTGGATTTTACAAAACATTTTTAATATCTATAAAACTTTTTTTGTGATTAAAAACCATTATTTGGGATTTAAGAATATTTTTAATATATATATATATTATTAAAACTATTTTTTGTAATTATTAAACTATTTTTTATTTATTAAAACTATTTTTTGTTTATTAGAACTATTTTTATATATTTATTAAATATTTTTAATATCTATAAATCTTTTTTTGTGATTAAAAACTATTATTTGGGATTTTTTTAAAAAAAAAATTAATTTTTATATTTCTGTATTTATTAAATATATATTTTTAATTTACATGTCATGATGATCAGACCCGGCCTCGACATCGTCGTGGTCGTGGTGGTACGGGGAGCCAGTCTCGGGATTCCAGCCATTTTCAGGATTCCCTTTCGCCAGCAAATGATGGAGATGATGCAGAGGATGTACCCGAACGAGGTGTTCCCGGACGTGCCAGACCCGTAGTTTTTTTTTCCAAAAACTTGCAATGTTTTATTTTTATTTGTGAAACTTTGAATATTAATTAATATGATTTCAATTTTATATTTTCGAATTCAAATTTCAAAAAATTTATTTTTTAAAAAAAATTAATATTTTTTACATTCCGAGGAAATTAATTATATTTTTTACTCGATCGATCGATGCGTTTTTGGACATATATCCATCGATCGATCTGTTTATAAAAAAACGTTCGGAATATACCGAGGGACATCTTCCTCGGAATATACCGAGGGACACCTTTCCTCGGAATATACCGAGGGACATGTTCCTCGGAATATACCGAGGGACATGTTCCTCGGAATATTCCGAGGGATATTCCGAGGAAGATGTGCCTCGGTATATTCCGAACGTTTTTTTATAAACGGATCGATCGATGGATATATGTCCAAAAACGCATCGATCGATGAACTTCCGAGGAAATATCCCGACGAAGTTCTCCCTCGGTATATTCCGAGGAGATTTCCGACAAACTAGTGATCCTCGGAATTTCCCCAGAAATTTGTTCCCTCGGAATTCCGTGGGAAAATTCCGAGGGATTTCCGAGGAAAGAAGAAATTTCGAGTAATTATTTCCGAGGACTTGTTTCGTCGGTATGTCGTCGGAATAACGTTATTCCGACGAAATTCCGACGATTTTTTCCCTCAGTATCCTTGCTGTTTTCTTGTAGTGTGACCTTGATTTGCTGAATGAGGTGGGTCTCGATTCTGATATTGGGGCAATGCTGGGGCACCTGAAGATGCCCAAACTCCTCACCATGGCCTACCTTGCCTACCGGGATGTCTCCTGTCAGTTCTTGTCTTCCCTTGAGGTCACTTACCATGACGCTCCGCATGTGAGGCAAGGATGGGGCAAAATAAAGTTCAAGATCAATGGAAGAGAGTACAACATGAACTTCAAAGACATTGGGAGAGTCATGGGTTTCCAAGACTTGGCAGACTACTCCCTTCCCAAATGTGAAAACCTCCCCACTCAGCTTTGGAAGTTAATCACTGGAAACAAGCACTTTACCGGGGCTGACAAGAACTCACATATCCGGCATCCGTCTGTACGCTACCTCCATAGGATGTTCGTCCATGCATTCTACCCACGGAAGCAATCTGGTAATGTCACCGAGGAAGACATGCGACTGCTCTGCCCGGCTATCCGCCCCTACGCCCCACCTGGAACGTTGCCCCTTCCAAGCAACGATATATATGCTTCCTTCGGGATGGTTAGCTTCTTCGTGAATCGTCTCGAGCACTACAGAGACTGGGCATGGTACACAATTGATTCGCAACCAAAGGTTGGGATAGGCGGGATGATCACATCACTGCTCTAATTTCTGAATGTTCCCTTGGGAAAGGACGCATGAGGACCTAAGTTCATCGATGGCACTTACTTGAGGATTGCCACCTATTTCAGTGGGATGTATGGGAAGGACTATGTCTACCACTACTACTTGCAGGGCAAGCCGGTCGAAGTGGTTCTTCCAAACCAGAACCTGACGAGCTTAGAGAGACCTGGAGCTATCAGCTTCAACATATCCCAGGAAAACTTTCTTGGAGAACACGGGTCTCTCGGTCCCATTGCTGCACCAAGGAAAAGGAGTGTTCCGACGAGGCACGACTTCACGGAACCTCCTAGGAAAGAATCTGTACCCATCTACGGATCTCCACGCTACTACTTCAAGCCACATGATGGAGTCCTTCCCCCTGGTGTGTTTCGTGACGCTCATGACCACATTGGCCGACTTCAGCGATGGAACAAGGCACAAGACAGAACAATCGAAAAGCTGAAGGATAAGTGCAAGGCGCTGAGCAAGACGGTGAAGAAGCAAGCAAAGACTTCAGCCAAGTTCATGAAAAAGGTGGCCGATGTCTTGACCAGAGGAGGAATAGCTGGATGTAGCTCAGCGGACTTCGCCTTCGCGAACACATCAGTCCCCCAGCCCCCACCTCAGCCCACTGATCTTGGTTTCCCACTCACTGATAGACAGCTCCAGCGAAAATGGAGGAACCCACCCACTCAGCCTTCCACCTCTGGAAACAAGTCTCCATCCCTAGCCTCTTCAGAAAGTGAGGCTGAGATTGAAGAGGTTCAGAGCCAACAATGGTATGGAGACTACAGCTCAGGACATGGAGGTTACTATACCACGTTCCCACCGGACGACGACGATGCTGGGGCATCTGCCCCCACTCACTATCCTTGAAGGTACTTCTCTACTTTCCCTTGTATATACCATTTCGTTTTTGCATATTATTTTTCTTTTTTTGGGTATCTCTCTCTCCTTGACAACACAGAGACTGTGTCATTTAAGTTTGGGGGAGGTACCAAGTATTTGATCATGTTTGCTTTGATGTTGTTTCATTGAGTCATGCATTGCATACCTATTTGCATTAAAAAAAAAAATCTGAAAAAATTTGAAAAACACAAAAAAAATCTTTTAGTTTGCATCATTTGCATTTCTAGTAGAGTCTACAGCATATAGGTTGCATTTACTTGCATTGGGAGCAATGATTTGAAATGCTTTGTAAAGAACATTACTTTGCACCTGAGTAGCTTATGCACCTATCAAAAAGACTTGTATGCTTCGAGCCTTGAAAACTCTTCCTGAAACTTGTTGATTGCTGAAACTCAACCTTTGAAGCCAACTACAACCTTGTTTGAACTGAACGAACTTAATGCTTCTTGCTTATGGTCCCTTGTGTATTGAGTCATGGATATACAAACTTGAGTTGTCACATCCTTTATGCCAATCTTTTTGACAAACTCGAGTGGTACACCATTCCCAAAACCCTTCCCTCCTTTTGAGCTTTCATTATTTGATGAGTGAGGCATTTTTCGGAAAGCCTTACATGTGCATAATGTTGAGAGTATCAGGAACGACAATGGTTGGTCTTCATTCTTGCTAGATTAGGCACTCTATTGTCTATCTATAGGTGGGGGTGAGTGTTGTGACTATGGTTTGGAAGCATGAAAAGTTCGAAGGAAAAGAATAGACTCTTTGTGTTTAAATGGATAATCTTATTGGAATTAATAGATAAACGTCTAGCTCGAGCTTATGAAAAGTCTTGGCCCCCGAAAAAAAAAAGAATATAAAAGAGAAAAAGAAAAAAAGAAAAAAATATATTAAAAAAAAAGAGAAAAAGAAAGAAAAGGGGGCTAGCAAAGTTGTTTAGAGCTAAGATTTGTTTAGAAGTTGAGAAAATCCTTTATAGATTTCAAAGAAAAAGAGTTTTATGTGCAAAGTGTTCTTGGGATCTTTTGGTGAGAGATGAGAGTTGGGTTTGACAATGGGAAGTGATTGTGTAACTTGTATGTTTGGGAAAAGGGTAGAACAATGGAGATTGAGCATTGTATGCATGAGTTGGTCCCTTTCTTAGATATATTATGTGCAATGTCAATGCTACTTGTTTTGAGAGTAAACCACTTTAAAAGATCATGGATTTTGAACCTCTTGACTCACTTGAATAAAAGCCTTCCCTTTACTCAACCAAATGATTTGGACCAATTGACCATTTGCAAGAATTCACTTGATGTTTTATGCTTAATGAATGTGAGAGTTGGTTGATTTGAATGTGTGGATGCTTGATGATGAGTATAAGGGCAAAAGGAGTTGAGATAGGCCTAGAGAAGCTAGAGTGTAATAAGAGAGTGTGCTCATGTTGGATTAGATGTTGAATTGAGTGCTAGTTGTATTTCTTTTGGCTATGAACTTCCACCTTCAAACCTCTCTCCTTATGAGTTATAGAAAGTTCACTTGTGGACAAGTAAAAGAACAAGTTTGGGGGAGTTGATATCTTGCATATTTCCATTGTCTTATCCATTCACTCATGTGCATTTAGATCATATAGACTAGGATTTAGCCACGTTTAGGTTGCATTTTGCATACATGAGTCTTTATCAGGTGTTGGAGTACCACATGGAGTCCTTGGAGGCATTTGGGTGCATTTGGAGCTCAAAAGAAGCGTTCTAGGTGATCATTGGACGAGCAGAGCATGGGAGCGACACCATGAGGTCGCTCCAAACTACCTCTCAGAGCGACCTCGCTGGAGCGACCCCTAGAAGTCGCTCGCCATTTCATCCCGGTGGAAGCCGAAAACTGACCCGGAGCGACCTATCAGAGCGACCACCCCAGGTCGCTTTCGAAGCCTAGAGCGACTTGGCCAGAGTGACACCTCGAGGTCGCTCGCATTTCTATCGCGTGACGACAACACAATGGAGCCGGACCGACCTCTCAGAGCGACCCACTGAGGTCGCTCCCGAAGCCCGGAGCGACGTGCCGAGGTCGCTCCGCGTCTATTTGTTTGGCCGAATTCATGTTTTCTCAAGGGCCTTTTTGGTCATTTCATTATGCACGTTTTTACTTTTCAAAACCTATGTTTTAAGTACCTTTGGTAGCCACCAGGCAGGATTATCTTTTGTTCTTAAGAAAAACCTTTGGAAAGTTCATCTCTTGAATCATTTTTGTTCATCTAGTTATTGCAATTCTGTGTTTCCAATTCATTGTTGTATCCCTCTGTATGATGAATCTGAAATCCAAAATGGGTTTAAGAGGAATAATGAAGAGTAGTGAGTAATCACCATTTGAATTCATGGGTTAGGAAGATTAAGGGTGATTAGGTTAGAGCTAGGATGTTTTAGTGTAGATCATTCCAAAACCTTGCTAGTAGAGTAATCATAATGCATCTTCTGAGTTAGCTTCTCAAAAGTTGATCTTTAGGCATTTCCCACCCAAAAGGTGTTCGATGAAATGCCTGAAACAACTCTTCTAAGCTTTTAGCATATTTTGCCAAAGACATTTGTTGTTAGAAGTGCTAAGATAGCCTTAGACCTGTTAGTAATGATTGCTTCCATATTATTTAACCAAAGACATTTGTTGTTTGAAATGTGTTAGTAAATGAACATTCATCTAGACATAGAGTTTGTTTAGAATCGAGTCTAAGCTTAAGGTTGATAGTTTGATTGTTCGTCTGCCATCCTTAGTTCGAAACTTGATCACCCAAGGTCTAATTCCTATGCCCATGAGTTCTCATTTTCCTTAGTTAAGAAAGTCAACTCATTTACCGCTTTTATTATTCTGAAACTGAATCAGCTTTATTCATTAGCTTAGAAATCATTTGAAATCACTGGTTGCACTTAGACTGAGTGAGTACTTGCATTCTCATTGCTTCGAATTCCCTTAGAATTGGTTCGACAATCATTTATACTACAACATTTGTCTTAGGAGCCTTGAAAACTCCTAACATCAGAAAAATGCTAGTTTTGAGATGAACCTGTTTAATTTTGATTTTGTAAATAAAAATACGCTTGCGAAAAAAAATATTTATTTTTTTTAATAATAAATATTTTAATTTGTTACATGTTTGATGGAAAAAATCTGTATATCTCTTAAACAACAACAGTAACCCAACCCATCATATAATCATACAAATGATAAAATTCTTAACCCATTTTCTTATTTATTTTTTGCTGAGTTATATATATATATATTCCTTTTTGATATTTCGTTTTAAAATATTTATTTGATAAATTAAATTATAATTAAATGTAATTTAAATATTTTATTTTATAATCTCATTATATCTTATATGTTTGATGAAAATATACAATCACAAAAACAACATCATTCCAATCCTATATAATCATACAAATTATATAGTTTTAAAAATTTAATAGTAATTTTCTCTCAAGTTAAATATATCTAATTTTGATATTTCACTTTAAAACTTTATTTGATATTCTAAATTTTAACCAGTGTGAATTAGATTAGTGCGAAGCAAAGTTGAGTGGACTACTTTCTTGTGGTTTACGCAAGTAGTTCCTCAATAATATTTTATCATTTGGTTAACTGTCAAAACAGGTTGGCTACCAGAGATAGAATATGAATCTAAGAAATAGCGCAGGGTTGTCAATTATGTGGTGAGAGAAATAAAATAAGAGATCATATTTTCTTTATTTGTCCTTATTTTTACACTGTCTGGGAACGACCGCGATCGCTCGGTCATTTAGACTCAGTTATAGCCAAAATGGTATTCTAGACTAATATCTATCACATATGGAGGGAACAAAATGTTGATCGTCACAAATGGACAACAACTGAACAACTCACTTGAATAGTTGATAAGGCATTAAGGAATAGAACAATATCACTAAAGTACAAGCCAAGACATCAGTATGCATGGCTACTACAGAGATGGTTTCAACATTCTATTTGATTTTGGCTACTTTCCTATTCCTTTCTTTGTCACACATATGTTAACCGCTTATAGAATATGCATATATTTTACTCGTTTGTAATGCATATCTTTTAGGTGAATAATAAATCTAAAATTTCATCAAAATTTTTATATTCTATCTTTAAAACTAAATATTTTATAGAAAAAATTATATATTTTAAAAAATTATTTACTTTTAAAATTATATGTTGATAAAATATACTGTAAAATCCATTAATTTTGTTACTTTGTGTATTATTACTTAGATTATTT
Organism: Brassica napus; assembly: GCF_020379485.1. Lineage (NCBI taxonomy): Eukaryota > Viridiplantae > Streptophyta > Magnoliopsida > Brassicales > Brassicaceae > Brassica > Brassica napus. The sequence goes on along the minus strand of NC_063449.1, from coordinate 37,867,193 downwards.
AAATGTAAAAAAAATTAATATATTAAGTTATCTATATTTTTTATTTTGTAATTATTTTAATTATACGATGAAATGTAAAGAGAAACATTATTAATTATTTTTTATCTTATATAAATTGAAGCCGAATAATATTAATTTATTATAATACTATAATAGTGAATATGAATTATTTGACTGTTAAAAACTTACTACTAATTTTTTTAACTTTGATATTATAAAAGAAATATACACCTGGCCTTCATGGACCAATCGGGGTTTGGAGCTGAATCAATCAGATATTAAAATTTTCAATTTTCCGGTTTATTCAGGTTATGATTCGGTTTGAGTTTAGTCGGATTCGGATTTGGGTATAGTATCATTTCCAAAAATACGGTAGAACCCAATATAATTTTGGGTTTTGGTTTGGATTCAATCAAATTTTTGGTTTTCAGTTTATGACTTCCATCCCCATTTCTATATTATAAAAGTTCAGTTCAGATTCTTTTCGGGTTTAGTTAGGTTAGGATTCCGTTCGGATCGATTTGGGTTTAGTAACATTTCTAAAAGCCGGTAGAACCCAATATAATTTTAGGTTTTAGATCTTAATTGGTTTTTCAGTTCCAAAATTTGTACACAAAAATCAAATAGAGATCTAGTGAAACAAAAACCAAAAATAAAAATTTGAAATGACCTTGGTACAATTCATTTGGTTCTACTGTAATTTTAGACAGGATCAATTAGAGAGTAAAGACAATGAAACAGAGAACAAATCTCAAAAACTATGTTTAAACACATTATATTCGACAAACCCTAAGAACAAACACATCTAACCCGGTAAACGCAACTATACAGAAGAAAGAAGAGCACCAAATACCAAAATATATTAACTAAATATTTGAGTTCATTATTCATGTAATAGCTACTTATTTTAGGTACTCAATTAAATCTCGAATATTTTGGGTACTTATTCGGGATTAAGTTTGGATTTAGTAAGAGTATTTTTCTGGAATTTTAATTTTTAGATTTTTTCGAATATCCATTTGGGTTCGGATGGATTCGGTTTGGATAAAACTCATAACCTGAAATATCATAAAACAAGTCCTACTCAGTATTTATGTCGGATTCAGTTTGGTTTGAATTCATTTCAGTTGGACAGAATATGGATCTGATTTTTTTATTCGAATTATTTGCCCATCCCTAGACAAGATATTGAAAGATAAGGGTTGATGCCATGAACATGCCTCATCCAATATCGTATTTTTGTATGCTGTGGATTGTTGCCTAAAAGAACGAATCGAAATTAGGGTTGATGCCATGATCAGATCTTTTTGAAAATCAGATTTATGTAACTAGTAGCAAAGTTTCATCGGAGATCTATTTTACTAATTAATTTGTTTTAGTTCAATCTAAATTTCATTTAAATTTTAATTTCTTAAGGGTATTTAATTTCTTGGTCAATTATATTTTTGAGAGAATTGACAAATGAAACACATTCAACTTTAGTTTGTTCCACTATAACTTTGTTAATACGATATTATCCTTTGGTTAGTCAATTTAACCTTAATTAAAGAAAAAAAGAACACTAAATTAAAAAAAAAAAAGAATTATTGGTTTTTAGGCCCAAAAATACATACATTGTCCTGTAGGGATAATCCCAACATATAATTGTCCCATTAGGATAATGATATACAAAAACCCAATAGTTTCCTTCAGAAATACAATTAACAAATTAATTATGATAATATTCAAATATATATAATATAAATAAACTAATTAAAATAAAATAAAAAGTTAAAAACATAAGAAATACCCTAATCAAATATTCTAACCCTACTTTATAATTTCTTGCTATCTCAGCCTCTCACTCTCTCCGTAAGGCGACAAAGAAAACATCTCTCTCTAGGTGGGGTGACGACGACACCGACTGAAATAGACTCTAAACGAACGTGAATCTCTTCTTCTCCGACTATACTCCGGTGTGAATCTCTTCATATCCAGCCTAATATCTTATTCTCCTGTCTAACCCGAAGGTAACGCCAAGTTTTCTCCTTCATATTTCGTTTTTATGCTTGATGATATCACTCAAATTACCCTAGAGCGATTTTCACTCTCTCAAATAAGAGATTCAGTTTCAATACTTAGGGATCGAATCTACAAGGAGCGAAGGTACACAATAAATCTAAAGCAGCAAATGATTAAGGTATGCAGTAAATTATAAAGCAGTAAATAACTCAGAACTAAGCAGATTGATTGGCTGGTTGGCTTGTAAATAATAAGAGAAAATAGCCAGATCTAGGGTTCATGAAATCATGATTATAATGATATATAATGCTTAAGGTATGCGGATGACAATCCTAGAACTCGATGTCTAATGCATAAGATGTCAAGCTTTTGCTGCGAATCAAATATGTTGACTAAGTCCAATATCTCAGATGTGATTTGTTGATATGGATCGAGCATCGATCAATGTGATTAAGTTAGCGTCAATCGATGCTACCTTAGACAAACGTTAGCGAGCTGGTCGATTTGTTTACTAGTCTTAATTAAATCAGTTGTCGCTTGTTTCTAGCAATCCTATTCTGGTGCAGAACCTACCGTCGTAGTTGTCCACAATCCTAAAATCAAGGTCCTAATTAGCTACTCTAGAACACATGCATTAATAGCAATTCTTTGAAGGTTGTTTAATTATCACCTTATAAATTCTATAGATTTGGCTAATCCTTCATAACCCTAATAAACCCTAAATCTAACAAAGAGAACTACTCAGACACGATCAAGCAAAACATGAAAATAAACTGAATAAATTGCATGTGGAAGCATCGTAGCGTACTGGTTAAGGTTTAAAGGCTTCTACACCAGGAATGCGGTTCGAATCCCAGACTATGCAATTTCTTGAAGATTACAGGAAATCCAAGTTTCAAGTACCGGAGAGAACGATTTATTAATGCAGACTACAAAAGAAATGCTTACAAGAGATCTTCAACATGGTGCAAGTAAATCTGGTCAGGAGTGGATCTTCATAGGACGGCTCAGATGATGCAGTTAGGCGTAGATCCTCATAAGGCATGTAGTATTTTCGGTTTTTGAATCGTTTATGTAATATTTCTCATAAATGTAATGCCATAATAAATCAGCGTTAAAAAAAAACTGAATAAATTGCATAAATAGAATAAGATAGAAAAACTGTAGTTCTAATACAAAGCTCTTAAGGTGTCTTGGATCTTCTCTCCGAACTACTGAAAATCCTAAAACTCTTATGCTGTGAATGAATGAAAATAAGAAAGCGTGTGTTGCCCAATACAATGGCAGAGCACATAAATATTAGGTTAAAGTCGGTCAGGGTTAGTTTTGTAAATATGTGGAACTTGGGCTTCAAGTCAGTCATGGACAAGCGGACTGCTTTCGCGCTTCGCTGTCGATCGTCGACAAGTGATGTTTGTCGATCGGCGGTTAACTCTGAATGTCGATTTTGGCTTGTTCAATGAACAACTACAATTTTCTTCCGTCTTTATCTCCAAAATGCTTCATAATTACCACATTGCTCTAAAAAGTACCTAAACCTATAAATACTCTAAAAAAAACTCCAAAACATGATAAATAGATTCTAAAACACTGATATACCATTGCCAAAAACTGGTAAAATCCATGTTATATCACTTGATATCTCGTGTTTGATAATCTCGTTGTTGGTTCTTCTACGGTCTAGCTATCGCTTTCATGCGTTGAAAAAGAGTGTTTGATAATCTCCTTATTCTTCGCAATTTCGTTTACATTCTTTGCATTCTTCTTTACATGTTGTTGAATAGTGGTTAATCTCTGTTAAAATCAAATAATTAGTGTTTATTATGTGTGTTTGTGTTCATGTTTTCTTGTTACCATTCGGGTTTGTGAAAAGATTTTTTTTTCTTGGGTTTGTGTTTTGTTTTTTTGTTACTATACGGTGTTGTGAATCGAGATACACACTGCTTGTAAGCGACTGATTCTTCTTAGAAAATTCTTTCCCACCTTCTTTGCATGTTCCTCAACCACCATTAGCCACTGTGAAACGCATTTCGAGTAGGCTTTTGTGACTTGTCCTTTCTAAGAATCAATTGAGAACTGTCTCATCTATTGTTTCGCATTGTTGTTATTTTGATGTTTAACTCGGTATAATTTTTGTCTTTTTAATTGGTCTCATTTTGATGTTTAAATCGGGTATAAGTCGTGGATTTTAATTTGTATGTCTCATTTCGGGTTTGGTATTTATGAAAACAACTATGTCATTGTGGATTGATGTAAATTGCTATTGCAATAGTGCTCCGTAGTGTTATAACGTATTAAGATCAGAATTGTGTTTCTTAGCTTTGTTATTTGTTTGTTTCATTTCGGGTTTTTGTAGCGATTGATTCATTTGGGTTTGGTGCTCTCTATTGTTTACTGAGATTGATAGAGTATTAAAAGACATTATTTTATTGTATATGACATTGGTTATTGATCTTTATTGTGTTTTATTGTGTGTTTATTTTAGGTATGAAGTTGGAGTTACCTAGACTGTATATGGAGAGGGTTTGGAACCTCAGGTTGAGAATTAAACAACAGCTGCCGCATGACACTTCTCGAAATTATGAAGAAAGCAATGAAGGAAGAATACAATCTCTTTCGAGTATAAATCCGAGTCGTCAGAGAATCCAATCTCGTGTTGATTGTTTTCTCTGTTTATCCAATATTCAGCTGAACAGGTATCAGAGACAAAGGATCATAATCATGCCGCAAAAGAGAATTACCTTCAACAGCTGCTACTAGTGGAGCATAACGTGGTGTTAAAGGGAGTACTAGCCGAGTTTCAGAATGATTTGCGCAACATGTTGACAATCTTCTCCAAACACAGAATCATGCTCAAGGATTGTCCATGCTCAAGGATTGTCTTGTTGTGAAGAGCAGATCTTTGAAGATGATAAGGAAAGTAATGTCATTGATGACAGTCTGTTTGCAAGGAACTATGACCGTTCAATTTCAACACATTTTTTCTGTAAGATCATGGCATCATAAAGGAAATATGGAGAATTGTTTTGATCAGGTCAAAGACTTCGCCGGCGAGCCCGTCTACGATGTCTATGATGACGAATTATCTATGGAGACAGTCTATAATGTTTATCATGGTGAAGTTAAAATTCATGATGAGGAAGTTGAATTTCCAATTCAGAAAGGAGAAGACATACAGTGTGGTCAGGAATTGTTGTGGGCATCAAAAAATTCGACAAGAAAGATGAAGTTTCCGTCTTCTCAGGATATGTCGGATCTGGATAGTATGGATAAAAAAAAAATGGTGACTTTACGAATCTTCCAAAGCTTCATGCGTGTGTTAATAGTGAACCACCAGATCGCGGAAGAAGTGCGTATATTTTGCATGACAGTGAGGAAGATCCTGACAACAAGTTTTGTGGCGATCTAGTATTTGGTATCAATGACAAAAAGACGATATATATATAGATAATATATCAGCCAAGAGCTTTGAATATTCCCGACATATACGTCTCGAGTTTGAGACAAATCAGTTCGTCGAAAGTAAACCGCTGTTCGTTTCAGAGATAAATGAGCGTACGTGTGGTCATTTACAATGGCACTTGATTCAGATATTATGACCCTCATAGGAAACAGTGCACAAGATTAATTTCCTTTGCCTTTTCCTAATGAGGAACAATTTGTTAGACGTGGTTTTACCCATATTCTTAGCTTGACGCGAGATCCAATCGCACTTACTGTTTATCACGAGCAGCTCTCATCTTTGGGGCATATAGAGATGGTGAAATCAGATTCAATCTATGGAGAGAAAGGAACAAGATTAAGCATGGGGAGAAACCTTTGCCTATGGCTGTAGTGAAGAAGCTTATTGACAAAGGGGTTAGAAACAATTGATTGTAATGAGAATGAAAGGAGTGAAGGGCATGGAAGAAGCTCTTCAATATTGGTTTATCACAAGAGTATAATTTTTGAGGTTCATTAGTAGTGAAGAAGTATAAGGAAATAGTGTTATATATTATAGTGTTATATATTACTAAGGTTTACGCTCTGTTGTAAAAAAGTTTTTTTGATAAATAAAATTTAATATTCATTCAAAAAAAAAAATCAGATTCAATCAATTTGGTGCTTCTATGTTCTTGCTCTCCGGTCTGTCATGATTTGGGGAGCCAAAAACATTTTGTGATGGGGTCAAAAAAAAATTTATTGGAGATGAATTTTCATTTTTAGTAGGGTGAATACAATTTTTCGTAAATAAAAAAAGTATTGTACAATTTTTTTTAAGTAAAAACAAGTTTTTTTAAAAAAAAATTGTGGGGTCAGCTGACCCCACTCCTTCTCAATTGTCCGCCCCTTTTGACTGTATGAGAATAGTGGTGTCAAGGACGACTAGGACGTCAGTGTTCTTTCATGCTTCTGTTTTCCTGCACATATCCTTGCATTGGTTGCTGCACATCACAAGGACATTGAAGAGAGTTGCTGATGTTTTCCAATCCGCTCAACAAAGGAAATCATTTAAGGTGTTGGCAACAAGTTATCATTGGGCGAGCCTTCTTCATCCAGTAGACATGTGGGAAGCTTGGCGTTGGATTTTTACCACCACCATTAATTGATGATGCATATCGTAGAGAGACTGAGTACACAATGAAAAATGATTTTCACAACGTTCAACGTGAAAATATGAAAACACTGGCTGTGACGGAGAGGATTCATGAGCGACTTAGTTCCAGAGCAAGACATGCTCTATTTTTTTCTCGGCTTGGTGTGCAGATGGTATTCGATGTTTCCGGTGACGTATACTGTTTTGGGGTCTTGTCGACAGTCCCAATGTTACACCACCATCAAGTCATTGATCTTTTCATGCACCAAAAGTATTCTTTGAACATAGAGAAGTACAAGCTTGGCATCAAGTGTGAATTTCTCACAAGAAGTGTTGTCACCCATATTGATATTTCGATGAAAAATGTCAAAGTGAAACTTGGAGTAGTTCATAGTACATAGTTGGGTTATTGCACATCCACGATAACTATATGGTGTACTGACGTTGCTTGCGAATCAAGCAAGCTGGTGATTTGTTTGGCTTTTCACCATGTATTTCGCTTTGTGCATGGAGATGCTGTCCTTAGGCCACCCGAGTCGTCTTCTTTATTGTTTTCTCCAGGAGATGACAAGTTTGAGGAATGTTGACTTCATCTTGGACGTGGTGATCAAAGTCCATCTTGTCACTTGAGTCCATCTATCAAGGTACATGAAAAACTCTATGTTCGGTGATGCATGGGAGTGTCCTTATTCTGATGTGTCTCTTATGGCAATCCGTTAGTGGCCCTTTTCAATTTGTTGCTTGAGAAAGTACGCAGTGCTAGTGCTATTACTTTTTCACCACGCTTTGTGTCTTCAGTGGGTTATCTCTTGATCTTTGTCGTGCTTGATAAGGGTGAGTCTTTGTTCTCATGTTCTCTGTGGATTCACAACCTTTTTTCTCCAACATCTACAGTGATGCACATGGTATGCTTTTCGACCACATCATTACATGCTGGTTGCTACCATGACGTTTCGGTGGACAAAAAGGGACACCATTTTAGGGTCCAGGTAGATTTTCTCAAGGGTTGTGAGGGGTTCATACGAGACCTTGCCGTAAAGATGAGTGTAGTTCAGCTGGTGCAAGTCAACAATAGCATACATTTGGTCTCTCAAAGTTCAGTGTCTATTGACTCGTCATGGTAAACGTGTGCTCGTTGTTATCGCTGGAAGAAATTTGCCTTTTGTGTGGCCATGGTGTAATACTTTGGCGCTAGTACACATTGATCGTGCATTCACCTATGTGCCTTCTACTGATGACGAAAAGGATGTTATGGAATCAAGTGTTGAAGTTTGTGTACACTTTCCCTCCGTTCAACATGAGCGAAGCATTTTCCGTGCATTGGTGATTGATTTTATGCAGACAATGAGGTATCATGTCTCACTGCATGTTCCAACATGATCTATAAATACATTCTATAACTTTCACATCAGCATTCTTGCGTTATCAACATTCCAGCTTCGAGGAAGAAGCTTTTTTTACCCCGGGAGACATGATGTAGCACACCCGGACTCAAGGATTCATTAACTGGAGTCTGGACATGATGTAGCATATCCAAAGCCCAAAGGCTACTAGGAATTACGTTTGTGTTTTGAGGCTTTCCTTTTATTTTTTGTGTT